>NC_138162.1:117800239-119000239 GCF_964165515.1 Mesoplodon bidens
CCTGCTTTTTTCATGGCACTTCCTGCAATTTTAAAATATGTCCATTTTTGTTTGTTTCTCTGACCCCCGAGTGCAGAGATGGCTCTTGTCCGTCGCGGCCCTGCGTCCCCCGCACACGGCAGGTTCTCTGCAGCTAGATGCTGAGTCAATGCGTTCTGCTTTCCGACCCCATTTCCCCAGGACGTGCTTCCTTCGGCTGCAGACACCTTCCCACTCACCACCGATCCAGCGGCAGGTTTGAATCTCAACCCTCTTTCGATTCTCAGTGGCATCTTTTCTGGAAACTCTTCCATCGGGGGATGTACTGGGCTTGTTTTAATCTCAGGGGCGGGTCCTCCCCGACTCTCGCTCAGCGCTGGTCCTGAGGAGGGAGGGCTTCGCGCCGTTTGAAGCACCAGGGAAAACAGGGTGGCTGCGGTGAGGGAACAGTGAATGCCCCCAAAGCAGAGCCCGCGACAGTGGTCTGAGCGTCAGCGGTTTACTTGGGGAGTGCCCCGGAGTGGACAGGAGCCTGTGTTGGGATGGCCAGGGCTGGTGGGTAAGCAGATGCAGGGGTAGGTGGAAAGGGAGGGGGCACCAGGAATGGTTTTGTCACAAAGCACATTTCACAGGGGTGACGGAGGCTTAGTCCTGCTGGGAAACTTGAGAAGCTCCTGTAGAATACGCCTCTCACCATAGTCTCCCGTCGTGGGGAGGGAGCTGTGTTTGTTATGCATGGACCCCCGCCAGTGTGCACGTGCGGGTGTTAGTTCCCCAGGCTCTGTGCCTGGAAGGGCAAGCCCACATCCAGCAGATGCATCCATCCCAACAAGGATGCATCCATCCCAACAAGGATGCATCACCGCCTCCTTCAGCCTGGAAGGATGGGATGGAATCAACTTGCCACCCAGGGGCGGGTTGGTGTCCCTGAGGGGTGGGGACGTCTCCGGTGCTGATACTCAGGCCGCGGGTCTAACGCTCACAGTGGGAGGAGCTCACTCAGCGCGTGGCCGGGTGTTCGTGCTCCCAGGTGCCTGCACTGTCCCAGCACCCCACCGTGACCTCTGTCCCCGGCCCGTGTACAAGTTCCAGGAGGGGGGCACAGAGGTCGGCTACTGTCCACTGGACGTATCACCCTGTCCACCTGGCTGTGTGGGCTCCGAGCAGCGGATGATCTCCTGCCGGTGTCCAGACCATTTTCTCTGCAATGGTTTGCTGCTGCTAAAGAGTTCGTGCATCTTTTCTTTTTTTCCTTTTTTTTTCATCTACACAATGTTTTCATTTTTATTCAACTATAAGCAAATAGCAGAATTAACACAACATCCAGCAATTCCAGATCGGCTTTTCTTACACCGAAGAGTGATCAATTTAACAGGCACAGACTTTCGGATTTCTGATGATCTCTCACTCAGCCCTGCAGCTCATCCAGAGGGCCACGCTTTAAGAGCAAAGCGACTCCCTCCCTATTGCTTTCTTCAGTACTGCTCTTTAAAGGAGCCAGAGCGGGACACGGATACCCAATTACCAGCCAGAGATGTACCACGTGGGGGGCTAGCGGACGGGCCCCTGGTTGTCTTAGAGACAGGACCGTGAAAACACGTGCCAGAAGACGTCGTCACACACAGTCCTGGGCTCGGGCTCACAAAGGCAGAGGCAATCAACCTTTTCTTTTTTTCAACCTCCCTTAAAGATTCTTTGATGCTCTGTTCTAATACTGCAGACCTGTCTTTTTACCAGAATCTTTTTTTTCTTTAACGTCTAGGTTGTTATTCTTATATTAACATTTTGATGACCCCATCCTACTACCAAAATATCTCCCACCAAAACGGAGTTCAGGTTTGATCAAAACGTAAACCCCCTAGAATTACAGAGGACAGGCAGAAGCAAAAGTCACCCTAAACCTATAACTCTCACTGCTCAGGGCTGGGGCAGCGGGGAGGGGGGCAGTCTACGCGCGTCACTACACTGAGACACTGCTTGGGACCTCTGGGACCACGTCCGTCTCCTGGCTTTCCTCTACTTCCCAGACAGCTGCTCGTGGAGTTTGGGCACATAGTCATCCCATTCGGCCTGGTGACACGCGCCGGCCACCAGAGACCCGAGCTCGAACTTTCTGCGGAAATTCGCTGCCTTGAATTCGCCACTCTCCTCTCCAGGTTGGTTGCTGGGAATGGGCTCATCACACTTCAGTGGCCTGTCGTGCTCATAGACCTGCCAGGCATAGCGGTGAAGGCCTGTGCCCCTGGGTGTCCCAGAGCCCACGTAATTGGAGAGCACCGTGCCACTGCTGAGGTCGTCGCCCTTCATGTTGTTCACCAGGAAATGGTGCCATTCCCTGTGTTTGGGATCCTTCCTGATGGGAGCATCCGTGTCTGTCAAGACAAGGGTATGCAATGTACCTGGATCAAGGCCATCCCATGCAATGCTGGTGGGCCAGTTCTTCACCTGCAGCGGGTGCTGTGGCCTCTCGTCCACTTCCTGCAGGCTCAAAGGCCCGGACCACTTGTTGAGGTCCACCGGCATCGTGGAGCCGAGAGGGGCGGACAGCAGGGAAAGCAGCAGCAGGACTCGCGCAGGGTAGCAGTCCAGACTCCCAGCGGTCTGCAGACTGTCCTGAGGCAACTCTGTGCATCTCTTTTCATCCACACATCCTGTGATGCACAGAAGCGCTGCCAGGGCCCTGCCATTGGGAGGATCTCCCCTCAGCACTGCCGGCCAGGGTGGCCGGGCCTGGACTGGTCGTGCAACAACTGTTCATGTTTGCTCAAAACAACTTATGGAGCCGACAAAGCAAGAGCCACACCAAACCTTCCCTTCCTCCTCTGTCCGCCCGGTGGAGGGACCTGGAGGTGTGAGCGGAGAGGCCGAGAACAGCAGAGGTGCTGACGGGTGCTGCCTGTCCGTGGGACCCACTGTGCCCAGCAGGTGGGCTCTGCCTGGATCTTTAATCTATCATCTCCATCTCCGTCGTTCAGCGGATGCGGCTGTGCCTGCCTGACTTGGGATCCGGAAGTCTGATGCGCGTCTGTGATGGCAGTCACTTGATGTGCACGCGAAAACGTCAGGTGCCGTCAGCGCCCGCTGTGTGGTAGGAGGCGCCGGCTTCCTCCTCTGCGCTCTGCCCGAGTTCCCTGTACTCCCCAACACCTCCTCAGCCCTTCATCACCGCGCCACCTTTCCCTCTCTAAACCGGAGTCCAGGACCTCCCCGGGTGCTCCCGGTCTGATACCCACGTCTGCGCACGCCCGGTAGCTTTCTGTGCCAGTGCTGTTGTAGTGCTCAGTGTGTCGTCCTGCAGTGGTTGATTTGCTTCTCTGCAAAGCCCGTGCATTTTTGCTTATTTTGCAACAAGGATGGTACTTGGCAAAAAGTAGATGATCCATAAATATTTGAAAGGGTAAGACCTACGTGAGAAAGAAACCAAGCCCAGCCCTGCCACTGGGAATTCTTCCCCAGCCACCCCATCCTACGGCCATTTCTTCTATCTCTTACCTGCACCAGTTTCCTCAACTGCCTTTAGTACTCAGATGACTCACGTACTTGTATTTCTAGCCCCCAAACCTACCCTCCTTTGAGGGCTCTCTGTCCTAAGCCCCGTCACCCATCCTGTCACCCTAGCTAGGATCTACGCGGTCAATCTTCACACCCAACTGTCTGCTCCAACTCTTATTTTGTTGGTTCTTTTGTTTTTTTTCAGACTCTACATATGAGTGAAATTGACAGTAGTTGTCTTTCTCTATCTGACTTATTTCACTTAGAATAATATCCTCTGGCTCCATTCATATTGTTGCAAATGGCAGAATTTCATTCTTTTGTATGGCTGAGTATTCCAATATCTATATCTATATCTATATAGATATAGATATATATCTCACAATTTCTTTATCCATTCATCTATTGATGGACACAAGTTGCTTCCATCTTGGCTATTGTAAACCATGCTGCACTGAACACAGGGGTGCATGTATCTTTTTGAATTAGTGTTTTCCTGTTCTTCAGACAAATACCCAGAAGTGGAATTGCTGGATCATATGGTAGTTCCATTCTTAATTTTTTGAGGTACCTCCAAACTGTTTTCCATAGTGGCTGCACCAATTTACCTACCCACTAACAGAAATTTTTCCTTTTCTCCACATCCTTTTCAACATTTGTTATTTCTTGTCTTTTTTTTTTTTTTGCAGTACGCAGGCCTCTCACCGTTGTGGCCTCTCCCATTGCAGAGCACAGGCTCCGGACGCGCAGGCTCAGTGGCCATGGCTCACAGGCCCAGCCGCTCCGCGGCATGTGGGATCTTCCCGGACTGGGGCATGAACCCGTGTCCCCTGCATCGGCAGGCGGACTCTCAACCCCTGCGCCACCAGGGAAGCCCTATTTCTTGTCTTTTTGATAATAGCCATTCTAATAGGTGTGAGGTGATATCTCATTGCGATTTTGATTTGCATTTTCCTGATAATTAATGATGTTGAGCATCTTTTCATGTGCCTGTTGGCATCATATGTCTTCTTTGGAAAAATGTCTATTCAGATCATCTGCCTATTTTTTAGTTGGGTTGTTTGCTTTTGTTGTTGAGTTTTATGAGTTCTTTATATAGTTTGTATATTAACCCCTTATTCATATATGATTTGCAAATATCTTCTCCCTTTAGGTTAGCAGCCTTTTCATTTTGCTGACGGTTTCCTTCACTGTGCAAAAGCGTTTTAGTTTGATGTGGTCCATTTGTTCATTTTTGCTTCTCTTTCTTTTGCCTTTGGAGTCAGAGCCACAAAAACATCACTAAGACCAATGTCAATGAGGTTACTGCCTATTTTTTCTTCTAGGAATTGTGTTTCAGGTCTTACATTAAAATATGTAATCCATTTTGAGTTAATGTTTGTGTATGATGTAAGATAGGGTTCTACTTTTATCCTTTTGCCTGTGGCTCTCCAGTTTACCCAATACCATTTATCGAAGATACTATCCTTTCTCCATTTTATGTTTTTTTTCTCCTTTGTCATAAATTAATTGTCCATATATGTGTGGGTTTATTTCTGGGCTCTCAGTTCTGTCCCATGATCTATGTATCTGCTTTTGTGCCAGTATCATGCTGTTTTGATTACTGTAGATCTGTACAATAGTTTGAAATCAAGGAGTGTGATTCCTCCCGCTCTGTTCTTCTTTCTCAAGACTGTTGTGGCTATTCAGGATTTTTTGTGGTTCAATACAAATTTTAGGATTATTTGTTCTAGTTCTGTGAAACATGCCATTGGAATTTTGACAGAGATTGCTATGAATCTGTAGATTGCTTTGGGTAGTATGGAAATTTTAACAATATTTATTCTTCCAATCCATGAACACATAATATCTTTTTATTTTTTGTGTCTTCTTCAGTTTCTTTTATCAGTGTCATATTTTTTCAGTGTACAGGTCTTTCATCTCTTTGATTAAATTTATTCTTAGGTATTTTATTTTTTGATGCAATTTTAAGTGGGATTGTTTTCCTAATTTTTCTTTCTGAGAGTTTTTTTTTTTTTTTTTTTTTTTTTTTGCGGTACGTGGGCCTCCCACTGTTGTGGCCTCTCCCGTTGCGGAGCACAGGCTCCGGACACGCAGGCCCAGCGGCCATGGCTCACGGGCCCAGCCGCTCCGTGGCATGTTGTATCTTCTCTGACCAGGACACGAACCCGTGTCCCCTGCATCAGCAGGCGGACTCTCAACCACTGCGCCACCAGGGAAGCCCTGAGAGTTTGTTCTTAGTGCATAGAAATGCTATGGATTTCTGTATATTGATTTTGTATTCTGAAACTTTACTGAATTCATTTATTACTTTTAACAGTTTTTTGGTACAGCGCTTAGGGTTTTCTACATATAGTATCATGTCACCTACAAACAGTGGCAGTTTTACTTCTTTTTTCCAATTGGGATGAATTTCTTTTTCTTTCCTAATTGCTGTGGCTAGGACTTTCAATATTCTGTTAAATTAAAATGGTAAGAGTGGTCATCTTTGTCTTCTTTTTGATCTTAGGGGGAAAGTCTTCAGGTTTTCATTGTTGAGTATGGCGTTAGCTATGAGTTGGTCATATATGACCTTTTTTATGTTGAGTTATGGTCCCTCTACACTCACTTTGTTGAGAGTTTTTACTGTAAAAGGATACTGAATTTTGTCAAATGCTTTTTCTGCATGTATTGAGATGATCATATGATTTTTATCCTTCATCTTTAAAATGTGATGTATCACAGTGATTGATTTGCAGAAGTTGACCATCCTTGCAACCCCAGAATAAATCTCACTTGATCCTGGGGTGTGATCCTTTGAATGTATTGTTGGATTTAATTTGCTAATATTTCATTGAGAATTTTTGCATTTGTGTTCATCAAGGATATTGGCCTATAATATTTGTGTGTGTGTGTGTGTACTGTCCATATCTTGTTTTGATAACAAAATAATACTGGCTTCATAAATTATGTTAAGGTTCCCCTCCTCTTCAGTTTTTTGGAAGAGTTTGAGAAGGATAGGTAGTAAATCTTCTTTGAATGTTCTGTATAATTCACCAGTGAAGCCATCTGGTCCTTGGAATTTTTTTATTGGGAGATGTTTGATTACTGTTTCAATTTCCTTACTCGTAATTGGTCTATTCACACTTTTTATTTCTTCATGATTCAGTCTTGGAAGATTGTATGTTTCTAGGAATTTATTCATTTCTTCTAGGTTGTTCATTTTATTGCTGTATAATTGTTCACAGTAGTCTCTTATAGTCCTTTGTATTTTTGCGATATCAGTTGTAACTTATCCTCTTTTCTGATTTTATTTAAGTCCTCTTCCTTTTTTCTCAGTTAGAGTAGCTAAATGTTTGTCGATTTTGTTTATCTTTTCAAGGAAAGAGTTTTTAGTTTTATTGATCTTTTCTGTTGTTTTTACAGTCTAGATTTTATTTCCACTCTGATCATTATTATTTCCTTCCTTCTACTTATTTTGGCCTTTGTTTAGTCTTCTTTTTCTAGTACTTTTAGGTGTAAAATGAAATTATTTGGGATTTTTCTTGTTTCTTGAGGTAGGTCTGTATACTATGAACTTCCCTCTTAGAAATGCTTTTGCTACCTCCCATGGATTTTGCTATGCTATATTTTCTCGTTTGTCTCTAGGTATTTTTTGATTTCTCCTTTGATTTCTTTCTTTGACCCATTGATTGTTCAGTAACATGTTGTTTAATCTCCATGTTTTTGTGGTTTTTCCCTTTTTTTTTCTTGTGATTGACTTCTAGTTTCATACCATTGTGATGCCATTGTGATGATACTTGCTATGATTTCAATCATTTGGATTTATAGAGACTTGTATTACTAACATGTGATCTATCCTGGAGAATGTTACATATGTACATGAAAAAACTGTATTCTGTTGCTTTTGGGTGAAATGTCCTATATATATCTGTTGAATCCATCTAGTCTCATATGGTGTTTAAGTCCACTGTTTTCTTACTGATTTTTCTGTCTGGATGATCTATCTGTTGATGTACGTGCAGTGTTAAAGTCCCCTGCTGATATTGTAATCCTTTCAATTTCTCCCTTAAAGTCTGTTAATATTTGCTTTATATATCTTGGTGCTTCTGTTGAGCATGTATACATTTTAAAATGTTACATACTCTCGCTGGATTGACACCTTTATCATTATGCAATGCTCTTCTTTGTCTTTTACTGCATTATTTTGTTTCAATGTCTATTTTTTCTGAAAAGAGTATTCCTAGTCCAGCTTGGTTTAAATTTTTATTTGCATGACATATCATTTTCCATCCCTTCACTTTTAGTCTGTGTGTGTCCTTTATCCTGAAGTGACTCTCTTGTAGGAGCTTGTTTGTGAGGTTCACATGTAACATTCTGTGTAAATAACTGCCTGTTTCAAGTTGGTAGCAACTTCAGTCTGTACACATACCAAAGTTTTATCTTTTTACTGCCCCCCCAAGTTTTATACTTTCAATGACACATTTTACATCTTTTTATTTTATGTACCCCTTAACTAATTGTGGTAATTTTAGTTAATTTTTATTAATTTTGTCTTTTAATCTTCATGTTTGCTTTATAAATGATGGATCCATTACCTTTATTATATATTTAGATTTCCCAGTGAGATTTTTACTTTTGTATGTTTTCATATTATTAGTGGCATTTCTTTTCAGCTTATATAAGTCCCTTTAACATTTACTTTAGGGCTGGTTTAATGGTAATGAACTCCTTTAGCTTTTGCTTATCTGGGAAACTCATAATCTCTCTTTCAATTCTGAATGAATGGGTGGAGAATTCCTGGTTGAAATTTTTTTCTTTCCAGCACGTTGAAAATGCCATACCATTCCTTTATGTCCTGTAAAGTTTCTGCTGAAAAATTTGCTGATAGCCTTGTTGGGGGTTCCTGTGTACGTAACAAATTGTTTTTCTCTTGCTGCTTTTTGGATTCTCTGTTTATCCTTAATTTTTACTGTTTTAAATTTAATGTGTCTTGCTGTGTTTCTCTTTGGGTTTATCTTATTTGGAACTCTCTGGGCTTCCTGGACCTGGATGTCTGTTTACTTCCCCAGATTAGGGATGCTTTCAGCCACTGTTTTTTCTAATAATTTTTTTTTTTTTTTTTTTTTTTTTTTTTTTTTTTCTTTTTGCGGTATGTGGGCCTCTCACTGCTGTGGCCTCTCCCGTTGCGGAGCACAGGCTCCGGACGCGCAGGCCCAGCGGCCATGGCTCACGGGCCCAGCCGCTCCGCGGCATATGGGATCCTCCCAGACCGGGGCACGAACCCGTATCCCCTGCATCGGCAGGCGGACTCTCAACCACTGCGCCACCAGGGAGGCCCTCTAATAATTTTTTTAACTCTTTCTTCTTTTTCTGGAACTCCTATAGTGTGAACTTTATTTCATTTGATGTTATCCTAAACGTCCCTTAAAGTATCTTCACTATTTAAAATTCTGTTTTCATTTTGCTGCTCTGTCTAGGTGAGTTGTATTGTTTGGTCTTCCAGCTCGTTGATTCATTCTTCTACCGCAACCAGTCTGCTTGCTCTTCAATCCTCTAGTGTGTTTTTCAGTTCAGTTATAACTCTTGTTTGGTACTTTCTTATATTTTTTATCTCTTTGTTGAAGTTCTCACTGTGTTCATCCATCCTTCTCCTGAGTTCAGTGAGCACTTTTGTGACTATTACTTTGAGCTTTTTACCAGTTAAATTGCTTATTTCCACTCCTTTTAGTTCTTTTTCTGAGGTTTTGTCTTGTTCTTTCAATTGAAACATTTTCCTGTGTCTCCTCATTTTGCCTAATTCTCTTTGTTTGTTTCTATGTTTAGATAAATCATTTATCTCTCCCAGTCTTGAAGATGTGGACTAGGTGGATTTCCTGTGGACTCAGAAGCACCTGCCTGCCCACCTGAGCCAGATGCTCACGTGATGTCTCCTATGAAAGCTGCACATGCCCCCCTGTGTGGTGGGGACACAGCTGCTGCTGTGGGACACTATTGGGCAATGCTGGCCCCCAGGCCAGCTTTATTTTAAAAAATTTTTATTGGAGTGTAGTTGATTTACAATGTTGTGTTAGTTTCAGGTGCACAGCAAAGTGAGTCAGTTATACATGTACATATATCCACTCTTTTTTATTTTTATTTTTATTATTATTATTATTATTTTTTGCGATATGCGGGCCTCTCACTGTTGTGGCCTCTCCCGTTGCGGAGCACAGGCTCTGGATGCGCAGGCTCGGTGGCCGTGGCCCATGGGCCCAGCCGCTCCGAGGCATGTGGGATCTTCCCGGACCGGGGCACGAACCGTGTCCCCTGCATCGGCAGGCGTACCCTCAACCACTGCGCCACCAGGGAAGCCCTATCCACTCTTTTTTAGATTCTTTCCCATACAGGTCATTACAGAATATTGAGTAGAGGTCCCTGTGCCATACAGTAGGTCTCTATTGTTTATCTGTTTTATATATAGCAGTGTTATATGTCAATCCCAATCTCCCAATTTATCTCTCCTCACCCATCCCCTGGTAGCCTTAAGTTTGTATTCTACATCCGTGACTCTACTTCTGTTTTGTAAATAAGTTCATTTTTCTCATTTTTTAAGATTCCACATATAAGTGATATCATATGATATTTGTCTTCCTGTGTCTCACTTTCTTCACTCAGTATGACAACCTCTAGGTCCATCCATGCTGCTGCAAATGGCATTATTTTGTTCTTTTTTATGGCTGAGTAATATTCCACTGTATATATGTGCCACATCTTCTTTATCCACTCCTCTGTTGATGGACATTTAGGTTGTTTCCATGTCCTGGCTATTGTAAATAGTGCTGCAATGAACATTGCGCTGCATGTATCTTTTCAAATTATGGTTTTCTCTGGGTATATGCCTAGGAGAAAAGATACATGCACCCCAATGTTCATTGCAGACCAGCTTTAAAGCCCACCTGTGACTGCTGAGTGTGCTGCTGGGCAGGGCTATCTCTGGGCTTGCTGTGAGGCCTTGGCTGAGGTGTATGTGTGGGCAAGGCTCCCAGGGGGGTGTGCTCACTGGGGCTAGCAGGTTAGAGGGAGAACAATATTGTGCCCATCAGCAAGGCATTGGCGAGGTAGCTTGAGATGCAGCAATGGCTCTTGCCAGTGTCTCGGTCCCCGGGGAGCATCCCACATGGTTCCTGCCTTTCCTGCAGATGCTTTAAAATTGATAAGTGGGTCTCTTTCACGTAGGGTCCATATGTTCTTTTCAATCTGATGTTTTTGTGCTGGTTTTGGGGTTAAGTGAGTCTGTGCATGGGCACTTTAAAAATGAGTTTTCTTTCTATGTCTGACTTAATTAACTCAGTATAGCAATCTCTAGGTCCATCCATGTTGCTGCAAATGGCATTATTTCATTCTTTTTAATGGCTGAGTAATAGTCCATTGTATATATATACCACACCTTCTTTATCCATTCCTCTGTTGATGGACATTTAGGTTGCTTCCATGTCTTGGCTGTTGTAAACAGTGCTGCAAGACTCACAGACTTAGAGAACGAACTTATGGTTACCAGGTGGAAAAGGTGAGGGGAAAGGATAGTTGGGAGTATGGGATTGACATGTAACCACTGCTATGTTTAAAATGGATAACCAACAAGGACCTACTGTATAGCACCAGGAACTCTGCTTAATATTATATAACAACCTAAATAGGAAATGATTTTGAAAAAGAATAGGTACATGTATATGTATAACTGAATCACTTTGCTGTACACCTGAAACTATCCCAACATTATTAATCAACTGTAGTCCAATATAAACTAAGAAGTTTTAAAAAAAATGAGTTTTCTGTTCCCTGCAGTACTATTGTTGTCCTGGATGTATTCCCCACTGGTTTTCAAACCCAGGTGTTTGGGGGCTCATCTCTTCTGTGCAAGATCTAGTGGTTGGGCTGCCTGATGTGGAAATGGAATCCTTCATTCCTCAAGGAAAAGATCCACACTTTTGTGATACCCGCTGATTGTGGATCACCGTGGCTGGGCTGTAGTTTTTTCCTTGGCAAACTATATCTCTGCCTCTCCTACCCATCCTGATGCTGCCCTTTTACCCTTTGCTGTGGAGGCTATGTTCTTTCAGTTTTAAGTTCCCTTTTCAAGGGAATTATTGCATATGTAGTTGTAGATTTCTTGTGTCCTTGGGAGGAAGTGAGTTCAGGATCTTCCTATGCTGCCATCTTGAACCCTCTCTCCGTCACTCTTTACTGCTTTTTGGGCCAAATTAATTATAAGGAAGTACTGATTCTTCAGATGTCAGCTCAACCATTAAACCTTTAGGAAAGCCACTCTTGATCTCTGTACCATTTGTCATATTTATGATTTAAATTTTTTGTGTAATTATTTGATTATGTCTGTCTTGTCCGCCAGGTTGTTCTTTGAAGTTCATTACCATTAATGTTTTTGTTCATTCTCTTTGTTGTAAGATTAAGTGCATTTCTTATTTTTCTTCTTTTTTTCCAAGGGTGCCATTTACATCAAATATAGTCATTTGAGAGGTGCCAAAATAAAAGACATTAGCCATATTTAATAATTGTCTGCTTTATTCTAAGGCTGAAGTAGCAACAACAATGGGTAATTTTCAGTCTTTGACATTTATAGTTTATAAAACCACAATCTTGTAACACACTCAGATTCAACATTGTTAAAAATAATTGGATTGCCATCTCTCCTTTCCCTAACAATAACTAAATTATATATTTATTTAAAAAGTATTGATGGTTCAAAATAATCCTTTTTTTTTTTTTAGGACCAGAAGATCATGCAGTATTTTTCAGGAAAATGACAAAGTTAATTTTGAGTGAAATGCCAAAAGCTAGGTAAGTACCTCTGAAATGAAAACTAAAGTGCTGTGAAATTTTCTGTTCTGTGTATCTGTGTTATCTGTAGAGTGATGTACATATAAATGATCATTCAATATACTTATTTGGAGCAACTTGATGATGGTGGGATAACATTATTTTAACTCTAGCTGTCAACAGGTGTCATTGACTAGACTGTTCCTTAAATCAGTCAGATTTCTGAAGCATGCAGATACGTCACGTAGGTCTGTATCCAGAGTAACAGCCTTAGAATCAGATATTCTCAAGTTCAAATCCTGGCTTGCCTCTTAACACTGGATATATTGTGTTGCCTCTCTGAGCCCAGTGTTCTTTATTATAAAATAGCAATTGCACTACCTCTTTATGAAGGATAGCTATAACGCTGCAATGAGATTATATTTGAAGGTCATAGCAGACTTCCTGTTACTAACTAAGTACTCAGCAAAGAGTAGCTATTGATGATGGCTACGAGGACAGTGATGATAATAACAATAATAGTAATAATAACAACAACAATAGCAACAGTGTCCTTATGGAAAATATAACCTAAAATCCGTAATCTTTATTTTGACTGGTTGATTTTTGTTTTATTTTATTAAAAATTTTTCTTTCTTTCTTTCTTTTTATTTTTGGCTGCATCAGGTCTTCGTTGCTGCGCGCGGGCTTTCTCTAGCTGCGGCGAGCTGGAGCTACTCTTCATTGTGCTGTGCGGACTTCTTATTGTGGTGGCTTCTTTTGTTGTGGAGCACGGGCTGTAGGCGCTCAGGCTTCAGTAGTTGTGGCGCACGGGCTTAGTTGCTCTGCAGCATGTGGGATCTTCCCGGACAAGGGCTCGCACCCATGTCCCCTGCATTGGCAGGCAGATTCTTAACCACTGCGCCACCAGGGAAGTCCCTGATTTTTATTTTAGATATTCCAGTTTATCAAATGATTTTGTTGAATCTAAATTTTTTGTGTGATTGATGGAGATTCTTTGCTTTTCACATGCTTATGTGAGAAATCAGTCAACAGGGACCGTAGCTTCTTCTACTTCGTTGAATGCTCTCTTGCGGATCTTATGAGAAATGAAGGACAATTTGCCATAGTTCTCTTCAGATAGTCTTAAAGCAATAGCTAGTGCTTCCAGTATGATGTTTAAAAGGAGTGGTGAGGGCTTCCCTGGTGGTGCAGTGGTTGGGGGTCCGCCTGCCGATGCAGGGGGCGCGGGTTCGTGCCCGGGTCCGGGAGGATCCCACGTGCCGCGGAGCAGCTGGGCCCGTGAGCCATGGCCGCTGAGCCTGCGCATCCGGAGCCTGTGCTCCGCAACGGGAGAGGCCACAACAGTGAGAGGCCCGCGTACCGCAAAAAAAAAAAAAAAAAGAGTGGTGAGATGGGGCATCCTTTCCTTGTAGCTGATTTTAGTGGGAAAGCTTCGAGTGTCTTCAGTATAATGTTTGCTGTAGGGTTTTGTACATGGTCTTTAGCAAGTTGAGGAAGTTCCCCTCTACTCATTTACTGAGAGGTTTTTTTTTTTATCATGAGTGGGTGTTGAATTTCGTCAAAAGCTTTCTTTTCATCTATTTATATGATTATGTGATTTTTCTTCTTCAGCCTGTTGATGTGATGGATTACAATTAATTTTTGAATTTTGAGTCATCCTTGCATACCTGGGATAAGTCCCACTTGGTCGTGGAGTATAAATCTTTTTATACTTTGTTGGATTTGATTTGCTATTATTTTGTTGAGGATTCTTGCATCTATATTCATGAGAGATGTTGGTCTGTAGTTTTCTTTTCTTGTGATGTCTTTGCCTGTTTTGGTATTAGGGTAATGCTGACTTCATAGAATGAACTAGGATGTGTTTCCTCTGCTTCTGTCCTCTGAAAGAGATTTTAGAGAAATGGTATAATTTTTTCCTTAAGTGTTTGGTAGAATTCACCAGTGAACCCATCTGCATCTGTTGTTTTCTATTTTGTAATGTTATTAATTATTGATTCAATTTCTTAATAGAGAGAGGCCTATTTATATTGCCTACTTCTTCTTGTGTGAGTTTTGGAAGATTGTGTCTTTCAAGAGGTTGGTCCAGTTCATCTAGGTTATCAGATTTGTTGATGTAGAGCTGTTCATAGTATTCTGTGATTATCCTACTATGTCCATAGGATTGTAGTGATGTCCCCTCTTTCATTTCTGATATTAGTAATTTTTGTCCTGTCTCTTTTTCTTAGTTAGCCTGGCTAGAGGCTTATCAATTTCTTTGAACTTTTCAAAGAACCAGTTCTTGGTTTTATGGATTTCGTCTACTAATATCCTGTTTTCAACCTCATTGATTTCTGCTGTAATTCTTATTATTTTCTTTTTTTAATTTTGGATTTACTTTGCTCTTCTCTTTCTAGTTTTCTAAGGTAGAAACTTGGATTATTGATTTTAGATTTTTCTTCTTTTTTAATATATGCATTTAATACTATAAATTTTCTTCTAAGCACTGTTTTCACTGCATTTCACAAATTTTGATGTTATATTTGTACTTTCATTTAGTTCAAAATATTCTAAAATTTCTCATGAGATATCTTCTTTGGTCCATGTGTTGTTTAATATCCATGTATTTTGGGATTTTCCAGTTATCTTTCTGTTATTAATTTCTAGTTTAATTCCATTTTCATCTGAGAGCAGATATTGTATGATGATAGACCGATGTCTTTTTAATCCTTTGAAAATTAAAATTAAAATCTCTTAACTTACTTTAAAGGCTACTTTACTTAAAATAAAGCATATCATCATAGAAAATACAGATTTGCAGAAAATATATAACCCATAATCTCAGTACTCAAAGAGAACCATTCTTTATTTTCCAACACTTTATTATAAAAATTTGCAAACATAAGAAGTTGTAAGACTGTGTAGCAAATATCCACAGCCCCACCATCTAAATCCTATGATTTTATTATATTTGCTTCACATATATCTATAAATTTTCTATGCCTCTATTCACCTATCAGTCATTTTTTTAACATCTTTATTGGAGTATAATTGCTTTACAATGGTGTGTTAGTTTCTGCTTTATAACAAAGTGAATAAGTTATACATATACATATGTCCCCATATCGCTTCCCTCTTGCATCTCCCTCCCTCCCACCCTCCCTATCCCACCCCTCTAGGTGGTCACAAAGCACCGGGCTGATCTCCCTGTGCTACGCGGCTGCTTCCCACTAGCTATCTATTTTACGTTTGGTAGTGTATATATGTCCATGCCACTCTCTCGCTTTGTCCCAGCTTACCCTTCCCCCTCCCCATATCCTCAAGGCCATTCTCTAGTAGGTCTGTGTCTTTATTCCTGTCATACCCCTAGGTTCTTCATGACCTTTTTTTTTTCTTAGATTCCATATATATGTGTTAGCATATGGTGTTTGTTTTTCTCTTTCTGACTTACTTCACTCTGTATGACAGACTCTAGGTCCATCCACCTCACTACATATAACTCAATTTTGTTTCTTTTTATGTCTGAGTAATATTCCATTGTATATATGTCCACATCTTCTTTATCCGTTCATCTGTTGCTGGACACTTAGGTTGCTTCCATGTCCTGGCTATTGTAAATAGAGTTGCAGTGAACATCGTGGTACATGACTCTTTTCGAATGGTTTTTGGTTTATGGTTTTCTCAGGGTATATGCCCAGTAGTGGGATTGCTGGGTCATATGGTAGTTCTATTTGTAGTTTTTTAAGGAACCTCTGTACTGTTCTCCATAGTGGCTGTATCAACTTACATTCCCACCAACAGTGCAAGAGTGTTCCCTTTTCTCCACAGCCTCTCCAGTATTTATTGTTTCTAGATTTTTTGATGATGGCCATTCTGACTGGTGTGAAATGATATCTCATTGTAGTTTTGATTTGCATTTCTCTAATGATTAATGATGTTGAGCATTCTTTCATGTGTTTGTTGGCAATCTGTATATCTTCTTTGGAGAAATGTCTATTTAGGTCTTCTGCCCATTTTTGGATTGGGTTGTTTGTTTTTTTGTTATTGAGCTGCATGAGCTGCTTGTAAATTTTGGAGATTAATCCTTTGTCAGTTTCTTCAATTGCAAATATTTTCTCCCATTCTGAGGGTTGATACAAATAGATGGAAAGATATACCATGTTCTTGGATTGGAAGAATCAACATTGTGAAAATGACTCTACTACCCAAAGCAATCTACAGATTCAATGCAATCCCTATCAAACTACCACTGGCATTTTTCACAGAACTAGAACAAAAAATTTCACAATTTATATGGAAACACAAAAGACCCCGAATAGCCAAAGCAATCTTGAGAACGAAAAATGGAGCTGGAGGAATCAGGCTCCCTGACTTCAGACTATACTACAAAGCTACAGTAATCAAGACAGTATGGTACTGGCACAAAAACAGAAATATAGATCAATGGAACAGGATAGAAAGCCCAGAGATAAACCCACGCACATATGGTCACCTTATCTTTGATAAAGGAGGCAGGAATGTACAGTGGAGAAAGGACAGTCTCTTCAATAAGTGGTTCTGGGAAAACTGGACAGGGACATGTAAAAGTATGAGATTAGAACACTCCCTAACACCATACACAAAAGTAAGCTCCAAATGGATTAAAGACCTAAATGTAAGGCCAGAAACTGTCAAACTCTTAGAGGAATACATAGCCAGAACACCCTATGACATAAATCACAGCAAGATCCTTTTTGACCCACCTCCTAGAGAAATGGAACTAAAAACAAAAATAAACAAATGGGACCTAATGAAACTTAAAAGCTTCTGTACAGCAAAGGAAACCATAAAGAAGACCAAAAGTCATTTTTTTAAGAGGGTGGAGAGGGACAGTTTTCAAAGTAAGTTGCAGATACTACATTTTACTTTTAAACATTTCACCATGTATCGTTCACTAGAGTTCAATATTTCTAGGGGTTTTTTTCTTTGAGGTACACTTTACATGACATGAAAGGTTCAAACCTTAACTATACCAGTCGATGAGTCTTGACCGATGAACGCCCGTGTAGCCCAAGCTCGTATCAAGCTGTAGAACACCACCATCCCAGGAGCATGTTCTATTAAGCCCCTGCTCTTTCTCTTCTCACTTACCCCCAGAAACGGTTGCCACATGTTAGTTTTGCCTGTTCTTTTAGAACTTTTAATAAGTGGATCTTTACAGCTCTTTGTGTAAAGCTTCCTTCACTCAGCATAATATTTTTGAGACTCATTAATTTTGTCACATGTATCAGTACTTTGTTCTTTTAATCAGTGCTGAGCAGTGTTCTCTTGTACACATGTACTACAGTTTCTTTATCCATTCTGCTGTGGAAGGATACTTGGGTTCTTTCTATATTTTGCCTATTATGAATAAAGCTACTATGCATACTTACATTCAAGATTTGGGGCATACATTTTCATTTTCCATGTTCACGTGTCTGAGTTTGTAATTGCTATGTCACAGATCAGATGTATATTTAGTTTTATTTAAAAAAAAAAACACTGTCAAAACTTTCCCCAAATTGGCTGTGCCACTTTGCCCTCCATCTAACAATGAATGAGAGTTCTACATACTTGAAAATGCTTGTATTTTCAGTCTAGCCATTCTGGTGGGTGTGCAGTGTTATGTTGTTGTGGTTTTAGTTTGCATTTACCTAATGGCTGTTGATGTTGTTTGCTTTTTCCAAGTGCTTGTTGTCCATCCGTATATCTTCACTTGTGAAGCATCTGCTCAAATCTTTTGACCATTTTTATTTGGATTCTTTATATTTCTATTATTGAGTTGTAGGAGTTCTTAATATATTCTGGATACAATCCCTAGTCACAGATAGGCATACCTCGAAGAAATTGGGGGTTCATTTCCAGATCATTGCAATAAGTGAATATCACAATAAATGAGTGTGAGAATGTCTTGGTTTCTCAGTGCACACAAAAGTTACGCTCACACTATACTGTAGTCTATTAATTGTGTAATAGCATTATGCCTACAAAAACAATATTCATACCTTAATTAAAAATACTTTATTGATTAAAAATGCTAGCCATCATTTTAGCCTTTAGAGAGTCATAACCTTTTTGCTGGCAGAGGGTCTTGCCTCAATGTTGGTGCCTGCTGACTGATCAGGGTGATGGTTGCAGAAGGCTGGGGTGACTGCAGCAATTTCTTAAAATAAGACAACAAGGAAGTTTGCAGCATCGAATTGACTCTTCCTTTCATGAACAATTTCTCTGTAGCATGAGATGCTGTTTGATAGTATCTTACAGGAGAACTTCTTTCAAAATTGGAGTCAATCCTCTAAAACCCTGCCTCTGTTTTATCAACTAGGTTTATGTAATATTCTAAATGCTTTGTTGCCATTGCAATAACCTTCACAGCATCTTCACCAAGAGTAAATTCCATCTCAAGAAACCACTTTCGGGACTTCCCTGGTGGTCCAGTGTTAAAGAATCCGCCTTCCAATGCAGGGAACGCAGGTTCGATCCCTGGTTGGGGAACTAAAATCCCACATGCTGCGGGGCAACTAAGCCCAAGCGCCACAAACTACAGAGCCCACGCACTGTGGAGACAGTGCACCACAACTAGAGAGAGAAAACCCGCCCGCCACAACTGGAGAGAAGCCTGCGTGCCACAACAAAGAGCCCGCACACTGCAACGAAAGAGCTCGCGTGCCGTAACTAAGACCCGATGCAGCCAAAAAGAATAAATAAAATAAATAAATATAAAAAATAAATTTGTAAAAAAAAGAGACCGCTTTCTTTGCTCACCCATAAAATGCAACTCCTCATCTGTTAAAGTTTTATCCTGAGATTGCAGCAGTCACATCGTCAGGCTCCACTTTAATTCTCGTTCCCTGGCTATTTCCACCACACCTGCAGTTCCTTCCCCCATTGAAGTCCTGAACCCCTCAAAGTCATCCATGAGGATTGGAATCAACTTCTTCCAAACTCCTGTTAATGTTGATATCTTGACCTCTTCCCCCAAGTCACAAGTGTTCTTAATGGCATCTAGAATGGGGAATCCTTTCCAGAAAGTTTTCAATTTACTTTTCCCAGATGCATCAGAGGAATCACTATCTATGGCAGCTATAGCCTTACTAAATGTATTTCTTAAAATATAAGACTTGAAAGTCGAAATGTCTCCTTGATCCATGGGCTGCAGAATGGGTGTTGTGTTAACAGGCATGAAAACAGCATGAATCTTGTTGTACATCTCCATCAGGTGGAGCAGTCAGCTCATGCATTTGTTGGTTAAGTTCACAGTCTTATGTGGGTGCAGTTCATGGCTCCCCCAAAGCAACTGCAGTAGCAACATCAAAGATCATTGATTAGAGATCACCATAATAAATATAATACTGATGAAAAAGTTTGAAATATTCTGAGAATTTCCAAAATGTGACACAGAGATACAGAGTGAGCAAATTTTGTTGGAAAAACGGTACTGATAGACTTGCTTGATGCAAGGTGGCCAAAAACCTTCAGTTTGTAAAAAGTGCAAGATCTGTGAAACACAATAAAGTGAAGTGCAATAAAGCGAGGCATGCCTTTATGTTATTGCAAATATGTTCTTCCAGTCTGTGGTTTGCCACTTAATTTTCTTAATGCTCTCTTCAGATGAACCGACATCTTTATTGTGATGAAATCTAATTCATCATATCAATACTTTAATAGTTATTGTTCCTGTACCAGTTTAAAAAATAAAGCCTCTTAATCATCAAGTTAGTCTCCTATATTTAGTTCTAGAAGCATATAGTTTCAGCTTTTGAACTTGAGTCTATGATTCTTTTTTAATAAATTTAATTATTTATTAATTTGGCTGAGTTGGGTCTTTGTTGCTACGCGGGCTTTCTCTAGTTGAGGCGAGCGGGGGCTACTCTTCACTGCGGAGCACGGGCTTTTCATTGTGGTGGCTTCTCTTGTTGCAGAGCGTGGACTCTAGGTGCTCAGGCTTCAGTAGTTGTGGCACGTGGGCTCAGTAGTTGTGGTGCACGGGCTCTAGAGAGCCGGCTCAGTAGTTGTGGCACACGGGCTTAGTTGCTCTGTGGCATGTTGGGTCTTCCCGGACCAAGGCTTGAACCCATGTCCCCTGCACTGGCAGGTGGATTCCTAACCAGTGTGCCACCAGGGAAGTCCCTGTGATATATTTTCAATTTTCTGTGTATGTGGTTTGAGTTATGAGTCCCAGTTATTCCAGCATCAACTGTTGAGAAGATTTTTCTGCCTTTGGTGGATTACTTTGTTGTTGGTTTGGTGAAAAATGAATTGACTGAATATGTGAGTTTACTTCTGGGCTCTCTACTCTATTTCATCAAAGGATTTAATGTTATTTTTTGCCAGTACCACAATGTCCTAATCAACATAACTTTATCGTAAGTCTTGAAATCAACTTTGTTCTTTGTTCAGCCTTGGCTATTCTAGGTGCTATGTACTTCCACATGAATTTTGCAGTCAGCTTCTCAATTTTTATTTTAAAAAAAGCTTGATGGAATTATAATTGATATTCATTAAATCTGTAGAGTCTTTCAGTTAATGAATATGGTATACATCTCCATTTACTTAGACCTTCTCTAGTTTCTGTCACCAATTGTTTGTAGTTTTAAGTGTGAAAGTCTTGCACATCTTTTCTTAAATATATTTATATTTCATTTAAAAAATTATCGATTAAATTTTTAATTTTTTTCAGTTTTTGCTGCTAGTGTACAGAAATATAATTGATTTTTGCATATTGACCTAGTATCCTGCATTCTTGCTAAACTAACTTATTAATTTTAATTACTCATTTGTATATTCTTTAGGATTTTCTATATGTCTTTAATGAATAAATGTATTCTTATTTCTTCTTCTTCAATTTTATGCCTTTTTTACTTGCCTTATTACACTGGTTGGTACCTTCAATAAAGATTGAAGTAGAATGGGTGAGCATCTTTACTCTGTTCTTGATCCTAAAGGGAAAGTGTTCATTATTTTACCATTTGATATTGTGTTATCCGTAGTTATTTTGTAGATAACTTTATCAGATTGAGGAAATCCCCTTTATTACTGGTTTCCTGAGAGCTTTTATCACAAATAGGTGTTAAATTTTTTCAAATGCTTTTTCTACATGTATGAAATTGTTATATACTTTTCCTCTTTTTTTTTTTATTTTGGTGTATTACACTGACTGATTTTGGAGTATTAATTCAACCTTTTATTTCTGGGAAAATTCTACTTGGCCATATTTTTTAAAAAATACATAAGTGGATTTGATTTCCTAATATTTTGTGTGTGTGTGTGTGTGTGTGTATTCATTTATTCATTCGTGAGGGACATTCATCTGTAATTTTCTTTTTTTATAATATCTGTCTGGTTCTTTTGGTATCAGTATTAGGCTGACCTAGTAAAATGCATTGGAAATTCATTTCTCCTCCTCTATTTTCTAAGTCTTTGTAACATTGGTATTACTTTCTCCTTAGATGAATTTGATAAAATTTGATGTTTCCTTTAAAACCATGTGGGTCTGGAATTTTTTTTGTGTGAATATTTTTGATAACAAATTCAATTTCTTTAATAGATATAGGGGCTTTTAAACATTCTTTTTTACCTTGTGAATTGTGTATGTCAAAGAATTTGTTCATCTTATCTAAATTGTCTAATATTTTGGCATAAAATTGTTTATAATATTTTCATATATTCCTTTTAATGTTTGAAGATTTGTAATAAGGTTTCCTTTTTCATTCTTTATATTGCTAATTTGTGTCTTCTCTCATATCTTATTGATTAATCTATCTAGTGGTTTATTAATTTTGTTGATGTTTTCAAAGACCCAGCTTTGGCTTTATTATTTTCCCAAGAGTCTGTCTGTTTTTTAAAAAATTAACTAATTTGTACTCTTAACTGTTCTTTCTTTCTCTTGGAGTTTCTTTACATTCCCCCCACTAGCCTCTTAAATTGGAGCCTTAATTCAAGACCTTTCTTTTTTATGATTTTGAACATTTAAACTTTCTTTTTAATCACTGCTTTAGCTATACATCACAAATTCACATCTATTGGTTTTTTCTTTTCCATTTAATTGGACATATTTTGTAAAATATCTTGTAATTCCTCTTTGACAATGGATTAGTTAGAAGTGTGCTATTTTAATTTATAAATACTTGTTTTTTTCTAGATATGTTATTGATATGTAATGTAATTCCATTGTGGTCAGAAAAGTCATTTCTGTATAATTTAAGTTTTTTTTAAGATGTTGGGGTTTGTTTTCTGACCCAACATATGGCCTGTTTGGGTGAATGTACCATGTGTTCTAGAAGAAAATATATCTTCTGCAGTTTTTGAATATAGTGTTCTGGAAATGTCATTAGGTCAAAGTGGCTGAGAGCTAAAATTCATTTTTATTTAGGTTGATGGATCTCTATTTTAAGGACACCCAGAAACATGAGGAAGGAGAAGAAATTTCATCATCAGACTTTTTCCTGTCTAGATGCCCATCTTTAAATTCTAGGAAGCACTTTAGACTTCAAAACTCAGCAGGAATTTTATTTACAAAACAGTAGAATGGCACCTTCAACAGAGACACTATGCTTCTCATTATTTTCTTTATATTAAATAACCCCAACAAAGTAATTTTCTGGCTTTTAAAAATTACAAACTGAATGGGTTTCAATTTTAACAAATCTCAATCCAAATACAGAATTTCTCCTATCCTACTCACCAGAAGCAATTATTGCTTTACTCATAAGCATTCTGCTATATATCTGTTCAAACTTTATTTACGTGTTCTCTTGTTTGGATTGGTTTGTTTTAACATTCCTAAAGGTGTAAGTGGTATTCTTTTTGATATGTACAGAAAAGTCAGGGTTCTGACAATCTAGACTACTTCACTTAAAAATGGAAATTTTGATCTGCTGATTAAAGACTTGCGTTTTTTAAGCAGGAGATACATTACCTGAAATACTACGTTTTATCTACCAATAGTGACCCACATCAGCTTCCCAATTCAGATCAAACATATCCATCCACTTGCTACTTTGACCCCTGTTTGAACTTGGAGCATAAAAGAATTGGAAGTTGAGAAGTGAAATTGATAGGTGCTCTAAGTAGTGTATGCCTGCTTAAATATAGAAGACAAATCTATTTAATCCGCATTTTGACCTATGGCATACACTTGTTAAATGACAGTTGAGGATTAATTATATCTTTGGCTATATTTCAGAGCAAAGCAATTGGGCCACACTGATTCTGATCCTATAAACCTTTGTTCACTAACTAATAAAATTAACAGCCACGAACTGAAGACTTCAAAATCATGTACTTTTTTTCCTCACTGAAAGAAGCTGAATGTTTATATTTTGATTTCTTGAACTTCTTTCACTGAGGACTGCTTTAATTCTCTGTCTTCAATATAGTGCTAACACTGGTGTTCAAACGGGGTTTTCTGGATGCCTCTCATGAGAGCAGAAATTATTCTTGGAACAGCATTGCCCATATTTTCTGATAGTTTCAAAGGAAGCCTGGATGACCTCAAACACCCCTTTTTAACTTCTTAATCATACTCTCCTGGGGGTCAATGTTGTGTTTTCACCAGGGCAAGAAACTGATAGCCTTAGACATTATGCATATATTATGCAAAGCACATAAAGAAACAAAAAGTTTTTAAGAGGTAATGTACATGAACGAGTCTCATTGTTTTGTCCTGATTTTTTATTTTATTTCTCACAATGACTTAACTCAATACTCCTTCCATCTTTTTAATGAGACTTACCATAGATAGTCTCAGAAGAGGTAATAAATTCAGTAATAGTAACAATTATTTATGATAGTTCCTTTCCGTGAATAATCTCTTTTAATTCTCAGAATAGTCCTATGAGCTACATGATATTATCATATCTATTTAATCTATATGATATGTATCATATCTATATAAACATATATCTGTTTATAGTATTATCGCATCACCTGTAAAAGAGTACTTGGAGTATGGAAATAATTTTCTCAAGTTAAATACCTAATGAAAGGTGGACAATGGATTAAAAATTTTTTTTTAATTTATTTATTTCATTTTTGGCTGTGTTGGGTCTTCGTTGCTGTGCGTGGGCTTTCTCTAGTTGCGGAGAGTGGGGGCTACTCTTGGTTGCGGTTTGCAGGCTTCTCATTGCGGTGGCTTCTCTTGTTGCAGAGCATGGGCTCTAGGTGCGTGGGCTTCAGTAGTTGTGGCACGTGGGCTCAGTAGTTGTGGCTTGCAGGTTCTAGAGCACAGGCTCAGTAGTTGTGGCGCATGGGCTTAGTTGCTCCATGGCATGTGGGATCTTCCTGGACCAGGGCTCAAACCCGTGTCCCCTGCATTGGCAGGTGGACTCTCAACCACTGAGTCACCAGGAAAGCCCTGGATTTTTTTCTTTTTTAACTTTTACTTTATATTGGAGTGTAGCTGATTGACAATGTTGTGTTAGTTTCAGGTGCACAGCTAAGGGACTCAGTCACACATACACGTGTATCTGTTCTTGACAGAGCGTTTCAGCAGAGAAGTGCGACTCCAACCTCTGTACATTTAGCCACCTGGGTACCCTGCCTCCCAGACAGTGGAAAGCTAGCAAGTCAACTGGAGGTCCATGGGTTTAGAGGTTCATGTATTTAAGACAGGCATTAAAATGATGGTGAGCATGGAGGGCCTTTAATGAGAAAGAAATGAAAAGGTTGACGAAGAAGGAAGTGATGAGATGATTTCATTTCTTAACATTGTCATCAAGTCTGCAGAATTTTCAAATTATGATTCCATGATATCTTTGTTATTTTGATATATCTTCTATAGGTTTATACAGCAATTACTGTATAACACTTTGGAGTTAAAAATGCACTAATAGATGGGTATAACCAAGAGAGTGGAGTCAGAAGGCTCTGAGCTCACCTCCTCCCATGAGCAAACCAAAATTATAATTATTTACAGAGCAACTACCTATAAGATTGTCCAGAAGACCAGCAGAAAATATCTTCCACAACTAAAGATAGAAAGAAGGAACCATAATGAGACAGGTAGGAGGGGTGGACACACAGTAGAGTCAAGACCCACAGGATGGTAGGTGACCCACAAATGGAAGGACAATCACAATTGTAGAGGTTCTCACCAAGGAGCAGGGAGTCTGAGCCCCACATGGGGCTCCCCAGCCCGGGAGTCCTGCACTGGGCAGATGAGCCCCCAGAAAGTCTGGCTTTGAAGACCAGTAAGGGGTTGCATATGGGAGAGCTGGAAGGCTGTAGAGAACAAAGACTTAGCTCTTAAAGGGTGCACACAAAATCTCACATGCTCTGAGTCCCAACACAGACACAGTAATTTGAAAAGAGTCTGAGTCATGGGACTTCCCCGGTGGTCCAGTGGTTAAGAACTTGCCTTCAATGCAGGGGACATGGGTTCGATCCCACACGCTGCAGGGCAACTAAGACCACACGTCACAACTAGAGATCCTGCATGCCACAGCTACAGAGGCCACGCACCACAACGAAAGATCCTGTATGCCACAACTAAGACCCGACACAGCCAAAAATAAAAATCATAAATAAATAAATATGTGAAAAGAGCCTGGGTCAAACCCACCTGCTGATCTTGGGGAGCCTCCTGGAGAGGCAGGATGGAACGGGGACTCCCACTGGGAAAAGAGATGCTAACAGCAGTCATTTTTGGAAGCACCATATTGGAGTCTTTCTTCTAGCCTGTTAGCACTGGGGGCTTACCTGCTTACCAGAAGGCAAGCACCACCCCAAGACCCCCAGGGACCAGCAGCCAGCCCTCTGGGGACCAGGTCCCACCCACCAGCAGGCCAGCACCAGCCTCAGGCCCATCCTGGGCCACACAGGAAGTCATGCCAGGACTTAGTGGCACATTCTTTGACATTGGTCTTAGCAGTATTTTTTTGGATATGTCTCCTCAGGCAAGGGAAACAAAAGCAGAAATAAACAAATGGGACTACTTCACACTAAAAGGCTTTTACACACTGAAGGAAATCATAAAGAAAACAAAAAGGCAACCTGCTGAATGAGAGAAGATATTTGCAATGATGTGTCTGATTAGGGGTTATATCCAAAATACATGAAGAACTCATACAACTCAATATCAAAAAAACAAACAATCCAATTAAAAATGAGTAGAGTAACTAAATAGACATTTTCCAAAAGAAGACACACAGATGGCAAAAAGGCATATGAAAAGATGCTGAACATTACTAATCATCAGGAAAATGCAAATCAAAACCACAATGAGATATCACCTCACACCTGTCAGAATGGATTTCATCAGAAAGACCAGAGATAACAAGAGCTGGTGAGGGTGTGGCTAAAAGGAAACACTTGTGCACCATCAATAAATTGGTGCAGCCACTGTGGAAAACAGTATGGATATGCCTCAAAAAATTAAAAGTAGAACAGTATAAGGTCCAGCAATTCCACTTCTGGTTATTTGTCTGAAGAAAACAAAAACACTAATTTGAAAAGATATATGCATGCTGATTGTATTATTTACCATAGCCAAGATATGGAAGCAACATAAGAGTCTATAAATAAATGGATAAAGAAGATGTGTGTGTGTATGGCTGAGTATTATATATTATATATACTAATATAATGGAATATTAGTCATAAAAAATGAAAGCTTGCCATTTGGAACAACATGCGCGTACCTAGATGGTATTATACTAAGTGAAATAAGTCAGACAGAGAAAGGAAAATACCTTATTATTTCACTTATACGTGTAACCTTAAAAACAAAACAAACATACAAACAAAACAAAACAGAAACAGACTCATAGATACAGAGAACAAACTGGTGGTTGCCAGAGGGGAAAGGGGAAGGGGAATCAGTGAAATAGGTGAAGCCTATTAAGAGGTACAAACTTCCAGTTATAAGATATATGTCACAGGGGTGTAATGTAGAGCCTAGGGAGTATAGTCAATAATACTGTAATAACTTTGGTGACAGATGGTAACTAGACAGGTGGTCATCATTTTGTAATGCATAAAAATATTGAGTCACTATGTTGTATATGCAAAACTAACATGATATTGTGAGCCAACTATACTTTTTTTTGAAATATTTATTTATTCATTTGGCAGCGTCCGGTCTTAGTTGCAGCTCGCTGGATCTTCATGACGGCATGCGGGATCTTTCATTGCGGTGTGCAGGCTTCTCTCGAGTTGCAGCACATGGGATCTTTCATTCTGGCATGTGGGCTCTCTAGTTGCGGCACGCGGGCTCTCGTGGCATGTGGGCTTAGTTGCCCCGCGGCATGCAGGATCTTAGTCCTCCGACCAGGGATCGAACACGCGACCCCTGCATTGGAAGGCAAATTCTTAACCACTGGACCACCAGGGAAGTCCCAAGCCAATTACACTTAAAAAGACTTCTCCGGGGCTCCCTTAGTGGAGCAGTGGTCGAGAGTCCACCTGCCAGTGCAGGGGACACGGGTTCGTGCCCCAGTCCGGGAAGATCCCACATGCCATGGAGCGGCTGGGCCCGTGAGCCATGGCCGCTGAGCCTGCGCGTCCGGAGCCTGTGCTCCACAACAGGAGAGGCCACAGCAGTGAGAGGCCCACGTACCGCAAAAAAAAAAAAAAACATTCCGAGAAAAACCAAGCAAAAAACTTCATTACCTTTTCTAGTTAAAGGAGAAAAAAAAATCTAATATAAAATGAAAAGAAAATATGACCTACTCCCATCATATTGAGTCATTTATTTTTTTTGTTTGGCTTTTATTTATTTTTAACCTGTCTTTCTCTTTTTAAATAGAATGAGGAGTCAGAAAACTGGAAGAGTGGCAGGGACACTGAGCACACAGAACTGCTCCAGGACTTCTAAGAACAGAGCTCACTGGTGAGGCTACTTCTTTTTTTGATAAAGTGCCAACAGGTGACTCATGGTCCTACAACAATGGTAATTAAAGGTAACTAAAAAAATGTATTCACGGTCTTATGAGTCAATCTAGTTTTCTTTAAATTTCACATTTTAAAGTAAATTTTGATATAGAGGACAGTCAATATTTCATCAAAAGTTATCTTTTAATATAATTCATAGTTTTTACTTAATTGCAGCAAATCTCTGCCTTTGTGGAATTGTGACCCCACATTTTTTAAAAATTTATTTTATTGAAGTCTAGTTGATTTACAATGTTGTGTTAATTTCTGCTGTACAGCAGAGTGGTTCAGTTATGTATATATGTATATATATATTATTATTCATATTCTTTTCCATTATGGTTTATCCCTGGATATTGAATATAGTTCCCTGTGCTATACAGTAAGACCTCGTTGTTTATCCATCCTATAGATACTAGTTTGCATCTGCTAATCCCAAACTCCCAAACCATCCCTCCTCTACCCCCTTCCCCTTGGTAATCACAAGTCTGTTCTCTGTGTGCCTGAGTCTATTTCTGTTTTGTAAATAAGTTCATTTGTATCATATTTTAGATTCCACATACAAGTGATATCATATGGTATTTGTCTTTCTCTTTCTGATTTACTTTGCATAGTATGATAATCTCTAGGTCCATCAATGCTGCTGAAAATGGCACCATTTCTTTTTTATGGCTGAGTAGCACTCCATTGTATATGTGTACCACATCTTCTTTATCCATTAATCTATCAGTAGACATTTAGTTTGCTTCCATGTCTTGGCTATTGTAAATAGGGCTGCAGTGGACATTAGGGTGCATGTGTCTTTTTGAATTATAGTTTTGTCTGGATATATACCCAGGAGTGGGATTGCTGGTAACTCTATTTTTACTTTTTTGAGGAACCTCATACTGTTTTCCATAGTGGCTGCACCAATTTACATTCCCAGCCCCACACTGTTTTTTGTTTCAGTTTGAAAGCCACCTTCTAAATGTACAATACAGTAATAAGAATCAATGAAAATTCACTGTGTTTTGCGAGACATCCTTCATGAAAATTGGTGACATGCATAATGTCCTGCTTTTAGATTCGTTATTTGCTTTAGTGTTATCTCTGTCATTAAAAAATTTCTCAGGTTTTTAAAAAACTTTAGAATTCATCTTTGTGCTGGGAGAAGGTACAGCCATCAGTAAATCTTTATTTTGTCTGAGAAATACCAGACTCGGACTCTTAAAAATGCAGTATTAGTACCTTGTTTGGTCTCTCTTTAAGAATAACTATTTTTTTTAACTGAGGGTTTTATTTTCTATAAAATTATATCCTAATCCATTGACTATAGCCACTTCCCTAAAAGAAGGTATTTTATTCATCACCCTTTGGACTGTTAGTCTATGGATGAACATTATAATTGTGTTATATGTTGATAATTGAGGCTGGGTGATGGGTATATGGACGGAGGTCATGCTATTTTCTATATTTTTGAAAACTTCATAATCAAAGCAATCCATTGTATTTTTAAATAAAGATTAATTTGGCAAAGAGGAAATATGCATCTTTGTCAGAGCTTAAACAATATTGTCCCAAAGACACATGGAGGTGACTTTACTTAGTATACATTGTAACACATACAGAAGTTAAATACCTCATTTTTTTGTAGTTGGAAAACGGAACTATTCAAAACCGTAATTTTAGAGAACTCTACGTAGCTAAGATCTGTACTAGATATCACACACTAATTACAAATATTGCAATGCTCTGTTTCCTCATTTAAAAAGCCTGTTGCATAATATTGATAATTCAGAATCGGGGCTCTGGAAATAAGACTGGCTGCATATCTAGGTTTCCCTTTGTTACTGCGTAACTTCAGCTAAGACATTTGAAGAGTCAGTTCTCTTACATGTAAAAACCGGGAGAGCAACCATGTGCTTCCTCACAGGTTTTTGTAAAAACTAAATGTGATCATCGCTGTAATGTAGCTAGACTCTGCTCAGCATATCGTAAGCCCTTGATAAATGTGATCTGTTATGAGCTATTTCTTCATACTATCCCAGCTCTGTGTACTGAAAGCTGTTTGTGAGCACACGCTAGACATTAGACATTCAATATACATTAGCTGATTCGATGAATAAATATTCATTTTCAGTCAGCAAAATGATGAAACTGCAACTCAGTCAAATCTAAACAAAGGGAAGAATCAAGAAGGGAGAAGCACAAAGAACTCGCTGAATTTCTCTTCTTCTCCACTGTCCACGGTGCCCCAGCTTTTGCATGTGTTTGCGTCCTTGCTTGCTTCCTTGAGCAGTTAGAAGGATGCTGCTGCCCTTTCCTGGGACTGGGGAGAACCAGGAAGCCCCAAGTTTGAGGCCTTTAGTTCCAGGCGTCTTAAATTTGAGATTCCCACTACACATCCAAGTGGAAATATTGGTAGGCAATCGGATATGTGTCTGGAGTTCTCCTACTAATTTCAGAGACACGAACACTGCCTCCTGAGGTGTGTGCTGTCAATTGGGTGGACATTGTGTCTATGTCTTCTCTGTCCCCAAACTGTGTATCATGTCACCAAGAGCAAAGGAAATGCCTCATGAAAACATGCTGATAGATTTTAAAAACTGACAACCCTCAGGACTTCCCTGGTGGCGCAGTGGTTAAGAATCCATCTGCCAATTCAGGGGACACGGGTTCGAGCCCTGGTCCGGGAAGATCCTGCATGCTGCAGAGCAGCTAAGCCCGTGCGCCACAACTACTGAGCCTGCGCTCTAGAGCCCGCGAGCCACAACTACTGAGCCTGAGTGCCACAACTACTGAGCCCACACGCCTAGAGCCCGTGCTCCGCAACAAGAGAAGCCACTGCAATGAGAAGCCCGCCCACTGCAACAGAGTAGCCCCCTCTCACCGCAACTAGAGAAAGCCCGCACACAATAACGAGGACCCAACACAGCCAAAAAAAAAAAAAAAAAAGACAGCCCCCTCCCTAGAATACTAAATCCTTGAGCTTTGTGCACTTTTTTTTGAACTGGATTTTTTAGCCTGGAATACACCAGTATCAAGACTGAGACTGCATACAAGGTTTCCTCTGAATGTGTGTGTGTGTGTGTGTGTGTGTGTGTGTGTGTGTGTGTGTGTGTGATCATTCAGGAAGGGAGGCGTATTTTATTAGAAAATCCATGTTCATCAGCAGATTCTTAAAGGACCCTATGAACCAAAAAGGAGTTTTAAAATTCAGGATTTCTTCGGCCTGGGTGACATGAAAACACAATAACAGAAATATTCTTTAAAAAAAAGTCAGTTTAATAAAGTGGAACCATCACAAGCTTGGAGGCCAGCTGTCCTGATAGAATCCAGATGACTTTAGTTACATTACCAAAGTCTCAGTCGCCACGATGTAAATGGGCAAAGAGGGTTGTAACACCTACCCCGAGAAGTTGCTGGAAGATTAAATAACTTCAAGCACAGAAAGAGCCTGGAACACAGGTGCACAGCGGCTTCTCCCCCAGATTTATTTCATTTTCCCTTCTTCCTCATGTTCTCTGCTGATTAGAAAAATTAGACAAATAAGTACTAAGTGGAACATCAGATTTCTGTGCATTGTTTTCTAAGAAAAACATTAAATTATGTAACAATATTTTCTTATAAGCACTCTAATTTCTCCCTCTTTTGGTATTTAATACATATAAATTAGTCAGAGGGAGGAGGTGTAAGTTCTGCTGTATTTGACACGTTTGTCAGAGGTATGATGAAGGATTTGCCATATTCTGAAGAGGTACAGCGTTAACAGACTGCCTGCAATAGACTCTAAATCACTGTGGAATGAGTGTCCAGGTGTCAGATCCATTGAATCCAGTAAATCAGATGTACTACTGTGACTGTAACATAAATATATTGGCGTGAGTATAATATCTAATATATCAGTGTGATTTGAGCATTACTAGATAAAAATCTATATAGTTTTGAACTTACGGTAAGATTACTGCAGCTTTTTAAGGCTTAATAAATAGTGGTTGATGACAATGATGCTATTGAAGGAATGGTAGAGATTCACAGTTCTGTGTCCCTTAAAAACCACTGAGATTTCACAACTGACGTCATAGGATAGAAATAGAAAAAGGGGTTGTAGGATCTCTACGTTGTTATGGGCTGACATTTATCTTCTATATTGTTATAGGCTGAATTTGTTAAGCTGCATTAGAAGGGCCTAAATTTATTTATACCTATGATAAAATATAAATGTATGTAAAATATATTTTACAGTGATGATCCAGCCGTTACTTCACTAGGTAAACAAAAGGGATGGGATGAACTTTGGCACTGGCCCGGCTCGCAGACCCCTGGGCAGTGGCCCTGACGAGACCAGGTGTCAGTTTCACTTTGTCTTTTTTATTTTTTTTCACTTTCACTTTGATGGTGAGCTCTATGACTTTGATAAGACGGAGCTTACATACAAAGGCCTTTTCTGCTCATCATTGAACAGTGAAGAAGTATTATATTAGAAAGAAAAATTATATTTTGGATGAGATTAGTACATGCATAACTGGGGAAGCACCTTAGGAGGTAAACTCTCTGGAAAAAAAGAAAAAACGTTCTGTTGCCTGGCGTGCATGTGTAGATGCCCGCAGATGTAGCTGTTACTTCAAATAGAGACTTATTCGTCTTACAGGAAGTACACATACACGGCATTGTCACTAAAAATACCGGATGCTGTTACAAGTGGGAAAGATACTTGATGCTCTTAGGAATCTGTCTGTTCCTAGAAGTAACTATGCTGATATAACCCTAGCCTTCCTAGAAATTTCCGCTCTCTGCACGCACACATTTTCCAGTGTTTATGTGCTGTAAATACCGGCATAATGTGCCCACAGAAAGTCAGTACCAAGGAGGGGCTGAGCCTGCAGTGAAGCGAGCCTGTGAAACCATGAAAACTGGGTCCGTGGGGGATCTTTTTCTTCTTGGTTCGTTCTCTACCTTTAGTGCGTCTTCCTCCTGCCCCGTGTTCCTTTCCACCTTTCTTAGGACTGACAAGACTTCTTTTCAGAAGAATCTAGAAATACGTAAAGTAAGCTCACAATTGCATATATAAAGAAGGCTATTTGTATAACTAGCTACCAAGATTCTGCATGAGGTACCTCTAGAATGGTTTGATTTGTGGTCGCATATAAATAGAGACACAGAAAAAAAAATCCAGCAAAACATCAGCTCATCTGTGGCTTTTATGTTTGCAAAGAGTGTTCATCAGATTGAGAATGAGTCTTACCTTGTCTGCTGGAATTTTCTGTGTCGTTTGAATTTTTCAAGGTGAAGGATAATGGGTAGGAGTTTTGCTCAGCTGTAAGCTCCTGAACCTTGGGCTGTGGCCAGACTAGTGGTTTTCCTTTTCAGGAATATTCTAGATCAGGGATCCACAAACTTTCTTAAAGGGCCAGGTAGTTGATATTTTAGGCTTTGGAAGCCAGGAGACAAAATTGAGGCTCTGATGTAGGTACTTGTATAGCCATTTAAATGTAAAGAACATGCTTAGCTTGAAAATCAAAACAAACAACCAAACAAAATCAGTAAAATCTTCCCCAAACAGGTGCTGGTCCGACTTGCCCTCGTGGGTCTTACTTTGCTGACCTCTGTTCTGAATGAGCCCCTACCTGCCTCTCCTCCCCTGCCCCATCCCGGGCAGCGTGCAAGTACCCCTGGAGAGGGCCTTAGCAGAGCTCTTTGCTCAGATAAGGAATTATTTTTGTTGCATGTCCTAATCTGACTTCATTAGCAAAGGTTATCAGACTAAATGACTGTTTTGGAGTTAAAAACAATGTGTGGGTGAGAAGGTGCAGAGAAGTAGTGAGGACACTGTATCACTGCGGAGCTGTGCTTCTAAATGCATTTTTACATTTTAAGTCTTTTTATTTCAGAAAAATCTAGAGATCCAAGGGTTCTTGATGTCAGTGAAAAGAATCAGACTAATGAGCAATTTTATGGGAAATGATTAGAATCAGTCTCTTCAAGTCATTATAACTGAACTACCCAGTCAAAGGAGGATTGTGAAATATCACAGGTACATTCCACATATTTTACCTCATTTTTTTTTTTTTACATTGTTTCCTTTCCTTAAACTGATGTTTGTCTCTGGAGATTTTTTTCCCCATGCTTTTTCTTTCTTATGTTTGTTTACAAATGAGTTATTATTTTACTTATTTGCTGTTATAAATTCCAATAAGATTACATCTTATCCTCTTTCTGTTATAAAAGGTAGACTTATAAAGAATCTAAGGCATGAAAGCATTCAAAGCCTGGATTTAGAATTGCCCACTTTAAGTTAACAGAAACATTTATTTATTAGTTTATTAGAATGAAAATCTTTTTACAGGTGGTTGCTCAAAACAGGTCTAACATACTCATCTGCTTTGTTATTTTGTCTGAATTTTGAAAACTGTCTAAACGTTTATAAATTATTCATGCAGTTCATCTCCTGGGGACTTCTGTTTGGGCTGAAGGTGAGAGCAGCTTTCCTCCTGAGAGGGAGGGGCTCCTGCAAACCTATTTCTTTCCTCGGAGGAAATGATCTGCCCTCTGCCCTGCGCTATATACTTGGGCACAAACATAGACCTCCGGAATTAAAAAAACATTTGAAAGAGGTAACGTTATTTTCTATTGAAAAGAAAATGAAAGAGATTTTAAACTCTGGAATAAAAAGCCTGGAAGGTTTTTAAAAATCCTAATGCAGTGAAATTTCGAATAGAAATGATCGGGTTAATTGCTGGCTTAAAAGCATGGGAAGAACATTGCCCTCCTGAAGGTATGTGACTTTCTAGTGTAAGGTACAGAGTAATAAATGACTCTTCCAAACAGGTGGATGGAATTAAGAGGCCCAGCAGGCAGGCTGAGGCCCCGCAGCGGGAAGGGCCCTCAGAGAAGGGAAGCCACCCCACGGGGGCCTGGACCTTGCCACTGGAGGGGATTTGCCAGGGGCCTTGCTTTTTTCCCAGACTGTTTTCGAGGATGTTTGCAAAGTGAGCAGCCTTGTGGGTGCTCTAAAAATGGTCCACATCAAAAAAAAAAAAATCTGTTAAGTATGGAGCTGTTTTATATTTATTTATTTATTTATTGGAGCTGTTTTAATTATCACTTAAACCTGGGGCTGCTTTAGTTACCAGATAGTGTCGCCTTCTAGAGAAAAGGCCACGTTTTTTTTTTTTTTTTTTCTCTGCAGGGTAATAAAGAAAACGTCTCTCTTGGGGCAAAGGGGCAGGTTTGCCTGAGCCCATTAACAGAAGATTTGGGTTTTTCAAGTTCAGGATGCTTAGTGGGGACACAATGCACTGCGCGTCCTGCTGCTCCCTGGGACCAGGGGACCGACCCCGCGATGCTCCTGCCGCTGGCCAAGCCGGGTGACAAAGCCCTTCGTCTGTCCCAGGAGTGTCCTGCCTTGGCCAGCGCCCCTGCAACGACGGCGGAGTAAGTGCTTAGCTCGCTAACGCGGTCCATCTCAGCCCCTCGGTCACTCTGGACAGGACAGGGGAAGAGGGGTTTCCGGCCGGGAGCTGTGGCTCGGGGCCAGAGTGGACCGGGCGCTTCCAGACTGGCCGGCCAGGAGAGGCCGGGCAGCAGTGGGCGGGCCTGAGCATCCCGCGTGCTCCTGGGCGTTTCCCCGGCTCTCGTGCCTACTTAGCCGCATCTCCGGCACGTGGTCCACAGGCATCTTGCGGCATCGCGGAGCTGGCCTCCAGCCGGGCTGCTCGGCCTGAGGCCCCTGGCGGGTGTGCGTGGGGAACCGTCTAGAAGGAGGGTGCGAGCATGTGCCCTGGCGCTGTGGGCGCACGCTACCATGAGCTCCCAGAGTGGCCACTGGGATTTCCACGTCCGGCGGGGCCCAGGGCCTGTCCTGTCCCTCTGGAGGTGGGCAGACCAGCAGCTGGGTCTGACCCAGGCTCCTCTCAAGTCACCGCTTCTGCCTGAGGTCCCGGGTCCCCAGTGGGGGAGGGTCTGTGCCCCGTGGGAGCGGCGTCTCTGCGCCCTGAAAGTCAGCCCTGCCGCCTTCAGAGCCGTGTGTTCTGGGGGCTGGTCTTCCCCGGGCAGGACCCCCGGGGTTGGGGAGCCCCAGGTGGAGCCCGAACCTCTCCCTGCTGTGGGAGACCCTTCGCCGTTGTGATCATCCTCGTGTTTGTGGGTCGCCCCGGGCTGGGGGCCTTGACTACATCTCCACCCGCCCTCTTCCCCCGTAATTGTGGCTCCTCCTTTCTCTCTTGAGTTTTAGAAGGTCTTTTCTGCTAGAGTCCACGCTGTCTCATCCATAGTTGCTCTGCAAACAGTGGTGGTTTGGGGGCCCTGGGAGATGAGCTGGGGTCTTCCGACCTGGCCATCCCGGCCACACCCTCGTATTTTACTGTATTTATAGAAAAAAGGTTCGTAGATTCTCTCTTTAGCATGCCACTTTCTCCTTTCGGTCTTTTTTATTTTCTGTCTTTAAAAAAATTATGGACTCATTTATACAGTGACGCTTATCGTGCATCTCACGTGGTCAGGATTGGCTCCTAGGCATTTTCTCACCTCCCTCAAGTCCTGTAGGCGTTTTTTTGTTTCAAAAATTTTTTATTTTATATTGGAGTGTAGGTGATTAACAATGCTGTGTTAGTTTCAGTTGTACAGCAAAGTGATTCAGTTATACATGAATACATATACATGTATCTATTTCAACTTCTTTTTCCATTTAGGTTGTTACATAATACAGGCATTTTTGCTTGTAGAACAAAGGGGATCCCCATTACCTTCACTTTCTCTGTAAGAAACGACTCTTCCCCAACATTCCAGGGGAGGGGGGGATAAAAAGTTGTGAATACCCTTCCCCAGTTCACTTTCCTCAAACAAAAACACACTCACCACCTCCCATGTTCCCCGAAGTCTCATTTTTTGGCACAAATTTTGGGATGTTTTAGTTATCACTTAAGTCTGTGGCTGTTTAGGGCTTCCCTGGTGATCCAGTGGTTAAGACTTCACGTTCCAATGCAGGGGGTGCGGGTTCGATCCCTGGTTGGGGAGTTAAGATCCCACGTGCCTCGTGGCCAAAAGACAAAGAAAAAAGTATAAAAAGAAGCAATATTGTAACAAATTCAATAAAGACTCTAAAAATGGTCCACATCAAAAAAAAATCTTTTAAGTATGGAGTTGTTTTATTTTTATTTATTTATTTATTTTGTTTTTTGTGGGTTTTTTTTTTTTGAGGTATGCGGGCCTCTCACTGTTGTGGCCTCTCCTGTTGCGGAGCACAGGCTCCGGACGCGCAGGCTCAGCGGCCATGGCTCATGGGCCCAGCCGCTCCACGGCATGTGGGATCCTCCTGGACCGGGGCACGAACCCGCGTCCCCTGTATTGGCAGGCAGACCCTCAACCACTGCACCACCAGGGAAGCCCCAGAGTTGTTTTATTTTTATTTATTTATTTATTTATTGGAGCTGTTTGAGTCATCACTTAAACCTGACTGAAAAAAAAAAGAGCAACCTAAAAGTTCGGAGTTATATTTTATCCAGTGGACAAAACTGAGGACTTCAGCCCAGGTTGCAGCATCTCAGACAGCTCTGAGGGTCTGGCCCCAAGAGGTCAGGGAGGAGCGAGGATCTACAGGAGGTTTTGCAACAAAGACCAGGTGGTCAGAATTGAAAGATGACTGTTCATTAAAGAACACCAGACACCTCCAGTGAAGGAACTTAGCGCTTTTCTGTGTATGGGAAGATGCAAAGTCTGGACTCACCGGAATCATTCCTTTGATGTGCACCTCAGCTCTCTGGGGCCAGCGTCCTGTGCTTCCCATCCTGAGTCTCTCAGGTGCATAGTTGTGGGTCCTGCAGCAGTTGACTGCTAGGTGGGCTGGGCAGTGGGCAGCCCATCTGTCTCCATCCTGAGTGTCCTCAGGGCTCACCGTCTGGACGGCTGTAATGTGATGGCTTGATGGCTGCAACATCCTTTGTTTACTGATACGGCAGCAACATTTTTCTTTCACAATGACAATAGTAATTTGATTGTCAATTGTCAATTGTCAAACAACAATGAGGTTTTGAGAACTAACAGAAACTGTCCAGCACTCAGACTGTGCCCCACACATGATCCGTGCTCGATAAATGCCAGCTGTCACTAGCAGAGACCTTTGCATCCTGACCACCACCGTGTGTGTTTTAGATTTTTCTCAGGTTCTTCCTTAGTGTGGAGCCTCTGGCACACGCTTTTGGTCATCAACCTCCAGTCTCTGCTGGGCCTGTTGATCTGCACTTTTGTCCATCTTCTTCTTCTTGGGGAATCTTCCTTCTCTCCCCTTGTTGGAATCCTAGCCCCTCTTCAACAATCAACTCTCCTTTTTTTAAAAAAAACAATCTTCCTTGATAATCCCTCCTTTAGGGAACTGGGATCGCCCTGGTTCTTTCACTGTTTCTGTTACTTATTCTGATGAATTCTGTGCGGGGATTTGTATCCTTGGTAGCCTGTGTCATTAGGATGACCCAGGATGCTCCAAAGCTGTGGGGCTGTCTTGTCTTCTCTGCAGTGGGCACACTCTGCGTCTGTCCCTGCCAGCCTGCAGTCTGCAGCTGTGGTTATCACAGAACCGTTATCATGGAATGCACGTGAACTTGGAGTTGTGTGATTATTGCTAACCAGATATGTGACACATGGTGAGGGCCCCAAACTGCTGGGTTTGGGTGATAATCCAGTGGGGTGATAATCACCACCCACAGCATTTGTAAGGATTAGATGAAGCTGGAAAGAGATACCTGGAGGGTGCACGTGCATTCCCTGGCACACTCTCCTGCTCTGGAGTTCCCTTCCATGCTGTCTCTCCTTTGCCCTTGATTTTCCCTGTGTACAAAGACCATCCGGGGGGCCTCTCAGACGTCTGTCTCAGAGTCCTTGCAGCCAGTGTGCATCCACCCTGCACCCTGAACCCTCTCCCTGGATGATTGTAACCCTGTCCACGGGTCTTCTCTCCTCCCACTCCATTCTGTCCTGCAAATGACAGGCAGTGTAGTTGTTCTACTTCATAGGATTTTTCTGCTCAGGAATGTTTGGTGACGAATTCTACCTTAGGGTAAGAATAAAATAATCCTGGCCATTAAGGTTGAAGAGATTTGATACAATTACAATCTTCCTGAATTTATTGTGACTCGTTTTGTGACCTAATATGTGGTCTATCAATCCTGGAGAATGTTCCATGTGCGTTCAAAAAGAATGTGTGTTCTGCTGTTTTTGGATGGCATGTTCTACATGGGTCTATTAAGTCCATTTGGTCTAATGTGTTGTTAAGTCCACTGTTTTCATAATGATTTCCTATCTGGCTTATCTGTCCACTGAAGTAGGTGGGGTGTTAAAGTCCCCTACGATGATTGGTTTGCTCTCAGTTTCTCACTTTAAATCCATGAATATGGATTTATGTATTTAGGTGCTCCTATGTTAGATGCGTATATACTTACAATTGTTATATCTTCCTCTTGGATTGATCCCTTGGTCATTCATATTATGCCCTTCTCTATTTTTTTGAATTTTATTTTATTTATTTTTTATACAACAGGTTCTCATTATCCATTTTATACATATTGGTGTATATATGTCAATCCCAAGCTCCCAGTTCATCACACCATTGGAATGTCCTATAAATATCAATTAAATCTATCTGGTCTATTGTGTCATTTAAAGCTTGTGATTCCTTATTAATTTTCTGTTTGGATGATCTGTCCATTGGTGTAAGTGAGGTGTTAAAGTCCCCCACTATTATTGTTTTACTGTCGATATCCTCTTTTATAGCTGTTAGCAGTTGCCTTATGTATTGAGGTGCTCCTATGTTGTGTGCCTATATATTTATAATTGTTATATCTTCCTCTTGGATTGATCCCTTGATCATTATGTAGTGTCCTTCCTTGTCTCTTGTAACATTCTTTATTTTAAAGTCTATTTTATCTGATATGAGTATTGCTACTCCAGCTTTCTTTTGATTTCCATTTGCATGGAATATCTTTTTCCATCCCCTCACTTTCAGTCTGTATGTGTCCCTAGGTGTGAAGTGGGTCTCTTGTAGGCAGCATATGTATATAGGTCTTGTTTTTGTATCCATTCAGCGAGCCTGTGTCTTTTGGTTGGAGCATTTAATCCATTCACGTTTAAGGTAATTATCGATATGTCTGTTCGTATTACCATTTTCTTAATTGTTTTGGGTTTGTTTTTGTAGGTCCTTCTCTTGTGTTTCCCACTTAGAGGAGTTCCTTTAGCATTTGTGGTAGAGCTGGTTTGGTGTTGCTGAATTCTCTTAGCTTTTGCTTGTCTGTAAAGCTTTTGATTTCTCCATGAAATCTGAATGAGATCCTTGTGGGTAGAGTAATCTTGGTTGTAGGTTCTTTCCTTTCATCACTTTAAGTATGTCATGCCACTCCCTTCTGCCTTGTAGAGTTTCTGCTGAGAAATCAGCTGTTAACCTTATGGGAGTTCCCTTGTATGTTATGTGCCATTTTTCCCTTGTTGCTTTCAATAATTTTTCTTTGTCTTTAATTTTTGTCAGTTTGATTACTATGTGTCTCGGCATGTTTCTCCTTGGGTTTATCCTGCCTGGGACTCTCTGAGCTTCCTGGACTCGGGTGACTACTTTGTTTCCCATGTTAGGGAAGTTTTCAACTATAATCTCTTCAAATATTTTCTTCGGTCTTTTCTCTCTTCTCCTTCTGGGACCCCATAATGTGAATGTTGTTGCGTTTAATGTTGTCCCAGATGTCTCTTAGGCTGTCTTCATTTGTTTTCATTCTTTCTTCTTTATTGCGTTCCACTGCAGTGAATTCCACCTTTCTGTCTTCCAGGTCACTTATCCGTTCTTCTGCCTCAGTTATTCTTCTGTTGATTCCTTCTAGTGTATTTTTTATTTCAGTTATTGTATTCATCTCTGTTTGTTTGTTCTTTAATTCTTCTAGGTGTTTGTTCTTTAATTCTTCTAGGTCTTTGTTAAACATTTCTTTCATCTTCTCAATCTTTGCCTCCATTCTTTTTCCGAGGTCCTGGATCATCTTCACTATCATTATTCTGAATTCTTTTTCAGGAAGGTTGCCTATCTCCACCTCATTTAGTTGTTTTTCTGGGGTTTTATCTTGTTCCTTCATCTGGTACATAGCCCTCTGCCTTTTTATCTTGTCTATCTTTCTGTGAATGTGGTTTTTGTTCCACAGGCTGCAGGACTGTAGTTCTTCTTGCTTCTGCTGTTTGCCCTCTGGTGGATGAGCCTATATATATTATGCCCTTCTTTGTCTCTTGTAACAGTATTTAGTTTGAAGTCTATTTTGTCTGTTATTCTTTACATTTCCATTTGTATGGAATACCTTTTTCCACTCCCTCACTTTCAGTCTGTGTGTCTTTAGATCCGAAGTGAGTCTCTTGTAGGCAGCATATAGATGGTCTTGTTTTTTTATCCATGTTGTTTTTTAACCATAGAGTGTTTTTTTTAAGCCACTCTGTGTCTTTTGATTAGCAAATTTAGTCTATTTACATCAAAAGTAATTACTGATAGATATGTACTTATGGCCGTTTTGTTACTTGTTTTCTGTCTGTTTTTGTAGTTTCACTCTGTTCCTTTGACCTTCTCTTTCTCTCTTCCCTTGTGTTTTGGTGGTGTCTTAGTGTCATGTTTAGATTCCTTTCTCATTTTCTTTGATTTATTTACTTTGTTTTTTTCCTTTGTTGTTACCATGGAGTTTACATGTAATATCCTATGCAAACAGTAGCCTGTTTTAAGTTGGTAGCAACTTAAATCTGAACACATTCCAAAGCTTTATAGTTTTACTACCCCACCAAGTTTTATACTTTTGGTGACATGTTTTACATCTTTTTATTTTATGTATCCCTTAAAAATCATTGTAATTTTAATTTTCCTACTTTTGTTTTTTAACCTTTGTGTTTTCTTTATAAGTGATTGATACACTACCTTTTTTCTATATTTACAGTTTCCAGTGAGATTTTATATTCATTTGTTTTCTTATTGTTAATTAGTGTCATTCCTTTTCAGCTTAAATAAGTCCATTTAATATTTCTTGTAGTGCTGGTTCAGTGGTGGTGAACTCATTTAGCTTTTTCTCATCTGGGAAAATCTTGATCCCTCCTTTAATTCCAAGTGATAACCTTGCTGGTAGAGATTTCTTGCTTTGGAGGTTTTCTTCTCCAGCACTTTGAATATGTTATGCCATTCCTTCTTGCTTATAAGTTTTCTGCTGAAAAATCTGCTGATAGCCTTATGGGAGTTCTCTTGTGTGTATCAAGTTGTGTTATTCTCGCTGCATTCAGGATGCTCTCTTTATCCTTACCTTTTACCATTTTAATTGGCATGTGTCTTGATGTGGTCTCTTTGGGTTCATCTTTCTTTTTTTTAACATCTTTATTGGAGTATAATTGCTTTACAATGGTGTGTTAGTTTCTGCTTTATAACAAAGTGAATCAGTTATACATATACATATATCCCCATATCTCCTCCCTCTTGCGTCTCCCTCCCTCCCATCCTCCCTATCCCACCCCTCTAGGGGTTCATCTTATGAGGAACTCTCTGGGATTCCCGGACCTGGATGCGTGTTTCCTTCCTCAGATTAGGGAAGTTGTCAGACACTATTTCTGGTTCGTGCTCTCTCTCTGTTCTCCTTCTGGGTCCCCCATAATGCAGACGTTATTCTGCTCGATGTTGTCCGAAGGGCCCCTAAGATGTCTTCACTTTATACAACTTTTCTTTTTTCACTTTGCTGCTCTGTTTGGGTGAGTCCCTCTGCTTTGTCTTCCAGCTTGCTGATTCGTCTTCTACCTGCTGTTGAACCTCTCTGGTGTGTTTTTCAGTTCAGTAACAGTACTGTTTGTTGAAGTTCTCACTGTGTTCGTCCAGCCTTCTCCTGAGTCCAGTGAGTGCTTTCGTGACTATTACTTTGAACTCTTTATCAGTTAGGCTGCTTATATCTGTTTCATTTAATTATTTTTCTGAGGTTTTGTTTTGTTCTTTTGATAGGAACATATCTCCTTATTTTGCCTAATCTCTGTTTCTGCATATTTGGTGAGTCAGCTATCTCTCCTGGTCTGGAAGGAGTGGAGAATATAGAAGATTTCCTCTGTGCTCAGAGGCACAATCCCGCCCGGCCGCCAGAGCCAGGCACCCAGGGGCTGCATGCATCTCCTGTTGTGGTGAGGCTGCAGCTGCTCCCAGGCTATGCGGGTGGGCAGGGGTCTGGCTGCCGGAACAACTGTGGGGCCTGGCCACAGAATCTGTGGCCTTGGTGAGTGTGATGTAGTTTTTAACACATTGATTTGACCAGGTTTGAGACCCTGACTAGGAGCTGCTCATTTCCATTTCCTGGCCAGTCCCTCAAGCCCACACCCCAGCCACCTCCTATATAGGGCTCTCACACTCCAGGCCACTATACACCTGCCCTAATCACCCCCGGGCCAGGTACCAGACAACCAGGAATAGCCCCTGTGCCCAGAGCCTGTGGAATTTATTCAAATCAGCTAATCCTAAACTGCTTACCAATTCCTTTGCATGGAAACCACAGTAAAGGCACTGCCCACAATTCTCCCTCTCCTCTGCCGCTTGACTGACTCTGATGCTTCCTCTGAGTGGCCCAGCATGGTGTACTTCCCCCCCTCCCTGAGAATTTGAATAACAAAGCTGTCAGGCTCTTTCTGGTGTCTGCTCTTGGTCCGCTTCTGGCCTTGCCATGCCTCACCCGAGGTGATGTGGTGAAAACGAGTCCCATGCACTTTCCCATTTACCACCAGAGCCCATTTCCATGTGCATCTGAGGTTGGGAGGTGGGGTCAGTGGCCTTTCCTTGGGTCCCAGTTCACCTTCCAAACAATCGCTTCTTCTTATAAAAAGTCCTGCTCTTTCAAGTGTTGGTCCTTTGAATGGACTGTCCTTCACCCACCTTGTTTAATCAAGACTTTGGATCCAGTTGGGCTCTTGACTTTCTTCTTCACCCCAAGTCCTGCCATAATCCTGGGGAATGCCAGCACACTTGTCTATCAATTCCATGCCCTGGCATCTTGCTTCCTATTTGTGGTTTTACCTGCTTGCACCTGCTGATCGTTGCCTCTATGCATCTTCCACCCCTTGATTCTGCAGCAACACTTTCATGCTCCACTTCCAAAATCCTAAGTCAAAATATCTATCAGTATGTACTGCTGTGTGACAAACTACTCCCAAATTTAGAGGCTTAGAGCAATACCCTCAAACCTCATATGTGTTTATGCAGAGCATTACAGTGACCCTCAGTGAGTTTAAATCCTTGAAACAAAGTGTCCTCTAGTCCAGGCCAGCTCTCATCTGTGTATTCGCAAATCTTTAGATCCATTTATAAGTAGATTAGTGTCTGCACACTTTAAAGGTTCACACTTTAAAAAGTTCACATCCTTTGACCCACTCATTCTCTCCTACTCTTCTTGAGGATATAGGTGATGCCATGTTCCGTACAACATTATTTATAACAGCAGAAAATCAGTAACAGCCTAAATCTCCAATTTATGGAATGGTTAAGTAAATTCATGGATTTTAAAGTGGTCGTAGAAAGTGATGTTTATGACATGTTTATAATCACATAGAAAAAACTTACTGTAGAATGATAATGAAAAGAAGTAATAATCATTTGTATTTACAGTATGAATGCATTGTTTAAAATGCAGCATCTTTATGGTGGCAGATTGTATTCCTTTCAGTTGAGTTGATAAAAAGGAAGTAAAGCCTTGATGGAAGAGGCGGTTTGTTTGTTTTCTCCATTAGAGGGGAAAGGCAGATCTACCAGGGTAATTTGATATTTAAAAGTGGCTTCGAGATTTCTTTGACGTAAATCACCACGGACAGCCCCTGTTTCTCCTGAAGTTGGCATTTTCTCTTCCTCAGGGAGTCTCGGGGCGGGGGAGCATCAGCCTTGCACAGGGGGCGTTTGCTGCAGGACAGGCGGGGACAGGGGGACAGCTGCCCCCAGCTTCAGGGGCCACCCCCGAGGAGCCTGCCCTGGACCATGCGGCCGTCACTCCCGGGAAAGCAGAAAGGAAGGAAGAATGTGACAAAGGGGGAAACCAGCTGTTGGAGCAAAGAAGGAGTTAGATGCTGAAGAAACGCCAACGTGGAGGACAGTTGCTCTGGCACAGAAATCCCGGGTCTGCTCCGTCTGCTTCTGCTGGACTCGCTCTTTCTCAGCGCTTGCCGTTCTGGGAAGGAATTTGCTCCGAGCTGGTGTACCTTCAGCCCCGAGACTTCTGACGGATGGAGGAGCAGGTGTTGCAGAAGCCTGTGGCAGAAATGGCGCAGACCCGGGGGCTCATCTTAATTTTATGCTGGACCCTGTGATTTTGTTTGAATGTTTTGTGTATTTCTTCATGATGAGGAGGTAAGTAAATTTTTGATGACACTTTTCCATAGGGATACATACAAATTTATTAATTCCACTGTTTATTTATGATTTGTATATTTAATATTGAGGTTATGATTATACACTTCAAACCAAAGCAAATTTAGTAGAGAAGAACTGTGTTGGTAATAAAAGGTGTTGGCATTATGATCTTAAGAAAGCATGCAACTATCTTGGTGGTAAAAAAACCTCTATTATGGGACTTCCCTGGCAGTCCAGTGGTTAAGACTCTGTGCTTCCGATGCAGGGGGTGCGGGTTCGATCCCTGGTTGAGGACTTAAGATCCCACACGCCACCCGATGTAGCCAAAAAAAAAAAAAAAAACTATTACATCCGAAAAAGTAAGTCTTGCATTCATTACAAAGCCACATGTTATGTAAGCTCCTGAAACAATAATCACAGCATAATCAGAAGAAAAGTAAAAAATGAAACAATGTAGTATTTGATTGCTACACCCTTGACAAATAGTTTTTATGAATTGAACCATAGACCTAATGAATGAAGGGGTGGTTATCCTCGTTGCTTCGCCAGGCACTAGACCACCTGGATGTGTTCTCACCCTGAGAGTGGGTTCCACCCCCTTCACGCCGTGGGCCCAGGGAAGGGTCCCACCCCCGTCACTCCATCCAGCTGGCAGCCGGTGCATAACTGGCTTTTATAGAGATGGCACAGCTGTTCTGTTCTGTGCCTGTGTCCACAGCCTCTCTGCTGTCTGAGGGTCCCATCTCTGAAGGACATGATGTACCTCTGCCAGGCTCCCCGTGGGGACAGCAGCCTTGCTGCTGCACACACCTTGCAGGTGAGGTCTTAACTGTGTCCATCTGTCTCCAGGGACACAGGTGACCTGGCACTGATAATATCGTCTTCTGAGGAGATCCGTTTGTTCACTTAAAATGCTCATCCCGGACACACGGATTCTGACAAAGTGCCTGGCCCAGGGGGGACGCCGTTGTCTCACAGAGAGCGTGGGACACCAGGAGAGATGCTTGAGACCTGTCTGGTGAGCTGAGGGCTGCTGCATCGCCGACAGCCAGTACCTGCCTCCACAGTGTGGATGCAGCTCCGACGGCTTTTAGTTCTGTTTGGGTTCTGGAGACACGTGATCCGCATTCACTCATTTAATCTGATTGAAGGTGTAACGTGCAAGTCAGTCCACGTTAAGTGGGCCCCCTGCACAAAACGATGTAACGTCAGTCCACACTGAGATCAGCGTGCACTCCGTAAGTGTCCTCCGAGACTCCTTCACTCGAGGCATTAACAGTCTCCTTTCAAGACCCCTGAAGTGTCTGAACCACCTACGGTGGCCGTGGTACCCACAGGCTTCTGATGGAAAACGCTGCCCTTTCTCAGCTCTGCACTGTGCATGCCGGGATCTCCCGGAAGCAGAGGCTCTCACAGACCGTGAGCCCATGACCCTCTGTTCTCTGGACTCATTGCTTTGGGTCATAAAAGCAGTGCCCCACAGCATGGATCTGTGACGAGGCCTCTCCCTAGAGGATGGAGCCGGACCTGGACCTTCCGGCAGGTCCCAGTGTGGAGCAGGGCACGTCCTCCGTGGCCCCTGCCCTCAGTCCAGGCCAGATGCCGAGGAGCTGGAGGAGTCCCCCGCTCCCAGACCCCTCGGCTGCCTGGGGAACCCCTTGGGATCAACTGAGTGAACAGAATTGGGAGTTTGCAGAGTTTATAGATGGAGTCACCATCACCGTGTGTGAAGGAGCTCAGAGACACGTGGCTGCTTTCCTGTCTCTTAAACCAGGTGTCCTGGCAGAGGAGGGGGGCCGAGGTTGGCACAGCCGGCCACCCTTTAGGCAGCTGTCCCAGCTCTGATGCCTGGCCGATGACGGTCCGCATCTGTGCATTTTCACGTATGTCTGGCTGGTGGCCTGCAAATCCTTCCTTTTGGGGTGAAGAAATCTGGGGATCTTTGCTTTGCAGATACTCACATATAAAGCAAGGCAACAGACATCTCTACACATGCTCAACCCCAGACGACCTCACTGGGACATGTCTTGTCCCCTTAGGAGTTGCAGATGTTACCTAGATGTCACCCACGGTGAGGACTCATTTCCTGTTTCAGAAGACAGTGCTGGGCCCTTGAAGGAAGTTCAGTGCCATTGCCACCTTCCCTATACGCCCCTGGCAGCTGATTTAATTTGTTTAATTAAGAGGACCAAGGGACTCTTCAAAGGCTCTGATTTAAGTTACAAGGTAGCACATGGGCCCCCCGGTGGGTGTCACCATTGCCACAGGCATTGATTAGCCAACTTTCTGCCCCTGGGGATTGCACTTCCCCCACTCCTGCCACTTAGACCCCTCAACTCCCTTTAGTGCCCACAAGGACGGGCACCTCTGAAGTTCACATTTCCATTGGCTGCCTCTCCACCGGACTCTCTCCTGCCTGGTCAGGGGTCCACTTTGCTTCCGGGAGAGGCATTTGTCCTGCTCCCTAAAAGTCTGGGTCACCAAGGTTTAAATGGATATCAAGGTATCGTAAGGCCTAAAATTCTATATGTTGCTGTAGAGGCGGACAGATCTCCTCTGCCCTCTTAGGGTCTCTGGCTGAGCCTAAGTGTTAAATTGACATAAAACAGATGAACAGCAGAAAAGCATACACATTTTATTGAATTTTTCCATGTACTTGGGACCCTTCACAAGAGAATGAAGTCCAAAAGAAGTGACTAGAGCAGAAAGATTTAAAAAAAATTTTTATTGGAATATAGTTGATTTACAATGTTGGGTTAGTTTCAGACATAAAGCAAAGTGAATCAGTTATACATATGCATATATCTGCTCTTTTTAATATTCTTTTCCCATATAGGTCATTACAGAGTACTGAGTAGAGTTCCCTGTGCTGTACAGTAGGGCCTTATTAGTTACCTATTTTATATATAGTAGCGTGTATATGTCAATCCCAATCTCCCAATTTATCCCTTCCCTTTTTCCCCTGGTAACTATGTTTGTTTTCTATGTCTGTGAGTCTGTTTCTGTTCTGTAAATTAGTTCATTTGTGTCATATTTTAGAACTCCACATATAAGTGATATCATATGATATTTGTCTTTCTCTGTCTGACTTACGTCACTTAGTAGGATAATCTCTAGGTCCATCCACATTGCTGCAAATGGCAATATTTCATTCTTTTTTATGGCTGAGTAATATTCCATTGTATATATGGACCACACCTTCTTTATCCATTCCTCTGTTGCTGGACATTTAGGTTGCTTCCTTGTCTTGGCTGTTGTGAATAGTGCTGCTATGAACATAGGGGTGCATGCAGAGCAGGAAGATTTTATACTTTTTAGACAAAGAAACAATAAGTATGTGAAGAATCGGCAAGACAGAGGGCTTTGGGTTGGGGTAGTAGAAGTTAGAAGTGACCAGGTGAGTTCACACAGCCTTCTGCCTCCTTGGCCCTGTGTTCCCTGGTCCCGGGGGATGGGGGTGAGGGGTATCCCCTGATTTCAGGGAAGAATGTAAAGGTGGTGGTTGGAGGTTGGAGTGACCTTCCTGCTGCTTGCCGTCCAGCTGAGATGCTCCATGTGCTGAGGTGCCATATTTTGGGGAAGCTTCACTGCCTTGACATCCTCGACGTCTTTGAGCCTCCCAGGGATCCCTGAGTTCCTCCAGGGGCACATCTGCTCTCTGGGGGGCTTGTCAGGTGAGAGCAGATATACCCCCATGCCCGACCCCCAACCCCGGCCAGTTCCTCTGTCCGCCAGCTCAGCTGCATTGACCCAGGAGTTGTCACTCCCTGACCACCAGCACGATTATCTCAGCAAGCAATCACGACTTCCCAAGGGAACCAGGGTCACCCCACCCTCTGGTTATGACCAAGTCTGCCTTCTGCAGTCCCACCTGGTGACTTTGCTCCCCGGTCCTGGCCTGTGTGCCCTGTCTGGGGTGCTGGCTCCTTCCGGGACTGTGAGTACATGGAACAAACCACCTGTCAATCACGTCTGTGCAGGACAGGGGTCCTGCGCTTGGCTGTGGCCCCTGACTCGAGGGCGGGTGGAAGGAGACCTATCCAATGGTTGGAGGGTCCCAAAGAGTTAGGACTAGTAGGTTGCTTTAATCCAGAAGCAATGAGGGAGCATTGGAGTGTGTTCAACAGGGACCGGACAGGCTCCGTTTTCCATGTTCACTGGTGACCCTGGCAGCAGGTGGAAATGGGATGGAGGGACTGACTGCAGTCCAGCAGGGAAGAGCTGTTTCAGCCATCCAGGTGAGAAGTGGTGGTGCCCGCACTGGCCTGTGGAAAATGGCCGCACAGAGCTGCTAGATTCCATCCATGTTAGGAGCTCAAGTTCACTGGGATTTGAGTGAAGATTCAACAACAGCCCCCAGGCTCTAATTTGAGCAATTGTTACGTGATCACTCCATTAATCCCAAGAGATGGGAGGGAAATAAATAGATGTAAAGAATACTGTCACTGAAACCGAGGGAGAAGAGGCTCTTAGGAAAAGAGAGATTGGCTAAAATCTTTCAAAAATTTCAGAGAGAGAAGTCAGTGAATCGTGGACCAGAGGACCATTGTTCTCATTTCTCAATCACTGACTCATCACTGGTCTCTGACAGAGCTGTTTCAAGGCAGATCTGGAATAAAGGGGCTCAAGGACTCGGCGGAGGGGAAGAGGTGTAGACAGTGCGTGTAGACCACGAGAGTCCACCATGCCAAAAAGAAGGTGGCTTCCACCTCCCTCTGGTAAGGACCCTCCATGCCCCCTGCGTAAGTACCAATCATTTCCTCAGCTCCAGAGCCTTACTTCAGTCCATCCTGCAAAGTATCGATACCTTTGCTCTGATCTCATGTGTGTCAGGAGTCAGGACGCTGACCTTTGGGCAGGAGGAGGGAGGGGCATTGCCCAGCTGGCCCCAGGCAAGTGCCTTAGAGAGCTTAGAGAAGGAGGGACACAAACGGAGTGTCACTTTGGACCAGTCAGGTGACAAGTTCCAAGTTCTCGTTTTCTTTGTCACTGTCATCACAACAAACGCATCACAAACTTGCAAAATAAATAATCAGTAAATAAAAGCCTGATGGCTGGGAGAAGTGTCCACCTTCTCATCCCCTGCCCTTTTCTCCAGTCGATGGCCATCTGTCTGTTTTCCCCTGTGGAGCAGTGAGAGACTGGACCTCTCTTCTTGCGGACAGAGCAGCTCCTGGCTTCCCACTGTTGCTAAGATTCCCCCACCCACCACCTCCTGGAATTCCAGCGTATTGGCACATTTATAACGCTCAGGAAGTTCATGAAATTCAGCAGGTGAGCACACTAAGCAACTGCAAACATCAACAGGCAGAAATTACGTAAAAATAACATCAATTAAAGTGAGAAATAGGGAATTCCCTGGCCGTCCAGCAGTCAGGACTCTGCCTTTTCACTGCCTGGGTTTCAGCCCCCTGGTGGGGGAACTAAGATCCCACAAGCCACGTGGTGCGGCAAAAAACAGTGAGAATGTTGCACTTTCGATTTTACAGAAAGATGTTTCTCGGTCCATGAAAGCTCCAAATATAGTTGACACAGAACGGTAATTCTCAGCTTCTCATCACAGAAACTCCAAGTTCACGCGTTCTTAACTGGTTTTCTTTTTCTTTTTGCATAAAGGTGGAATTTCAGATTCCACAGTACCTTACATTTGAGAAATGGAATATTTCCTGCCCCATCATTAAACAAAGGACGTCACAGTCATCAGCGATTGCAGCCCTCCAAAGTGAGCCGGTGAGCCCTGAGGGAACTCAGGAAGGAAAAGAATACCTGCCATCCAGCAGCCATCAGACTGCGGCCACTCCCTGCGGTGAGCCACGCGGAAACTCGGGATGTGAAAACCGTGGCCCCAGAGAGCTGACGTGCAGATCACAGGAATGATTCCAGTGAGCCCAGACCCTTGCATCTTCCCATACATAGAAAAGCGCTAAGTTCCTTAACTTGAGACGTCTGGTTTTCCTTCATTAACAATCATCTTCCGGCGTTCAGACTACCTGCCCTTTCTTGCAAAAGCGATGTGATCTGGCTCCGCCCCCCTCACCTCCCCAGAGCAGTTTCTCAGGGTTTCTTGAGATGCTACCCCTGGGCTCGAAGTCCTAAACCTTCCTGCCGAGTAAAACGTAACCCGCAACGTCGAGGTTGTGACCGTGTTTTAGGCGGACCCATTTCCCCGATTTCTCATCCCGCCTCTTCTTGACCTCGTCTTGTTGGGATGGATGTCCCGGACGTCTCTGCCTCCTTTCCCTCTATTTCATGCCCAAACCCCCAAGTCCTCTGCCGCCTCTTGCTGGATATTGTGGCGGAAGGATGCTCAGCGCCCCCCCCACCCCCACCCCCACCCCCACCAGCTCACACAGTGAAGCGCGGTGAAACGAAACTTGAAACTGCAGTGCTGGAGACGAGAAAGGAAACCGAAAGCCTCCCGGACCTCTGGCCTACCGGGGGCCCGCCCCGCCCCGCCCGCCCCCTACACCTGCCCTGCGCTCCGCGTCCTCCTGCCTCTCTGCGGAGCGCTCAGCCGCCCTGCAGACGCTGCGGGTCCGGCTCCAGGTTCGGTCCTGGGTAAAGGGTGTGAGGGCGTGTCGCGGGTCCCGGGGCGCTGCGGACTCGCAGGGGCTCGAGGTCTTTGGCCTGATGGGCGCGGGGAGGTGCCCGGCGCAGGCGCTGGGCTCCGGGAATGCAGGGCGGGGGCGAGGGATGCAGGATGCTGCCGGGGGCGGTGCGTCGCAGAGCTCGGGAGTTGCGAGGGGGAGGTGGGCGCTGGCGGGGGCGGGGCCGTGGAGCGCTGAGGTCTGAGGTCTGAGGAGGGAGACGGGCGCGCAGGCACTAAGGGTCCTCTTCGGAGAAAGGGTGGGCATGGGGCTGCTGGGAAGACCAAGGCGCGTCAGAGGCGGGCAGGGCCGGTGAGCCCTGGACGGGGCAGCACTAAGCAACTTCCTCATCCCTTCGGAGCCTCGGACCCAAACCAAACCTGCAGAATCAGAGTCTGCATTTTCATAAGGTGTCCCAGGTGATTCCTACATTCCAGTGGCTTAGCGCTGTAAGAATTTATTTTTTTAACGAAGTATTCACGGTCAAGGGGTACGCATTCGTTTTCTATTGCTGTGCAACAAATGATCACCCCTTCAGTGGCTGAAGTCCGTCGAAATTCACCGTGTTAAGAGTTTCGGTGGATGGCAAGTCCAGGCAGGGGGCTGAGCCCGGACCTGCGTCTCGAATCCGCTGGCTGGAAGGATCCAGTTCCTTGCAGCTGTGGGGTTGGAGTTCCCTGTTTCTTGCTGGCCCGAGGCTCCTCCTGGCCTGTAGAGACCCCGCTGAGGGGCTTAGCCTCAGCTTTAGGTCTGCAGAGCCAGCAGGAGAATCTCCTTTCTCCTGTGTGTATGATAGTCTCGCAGATGTACCCCCATGGGGGGAGACGCTGTCCCACTAAAGTCACAGGTCCTGCCTACGCCCAGGGGACAGGTTATGGGGGAGGGGCACACCGAGGAGGCTGGGGTCTCAGAGGCCACCCTCAGATCCTGCCCACTGCGGGTCAGCTCCTCTCCAGGCCATGTTTCAGGAGCGGTCCCCTTGCGTGCTCCACCATCGCCTGGACCGTGTTCTCTGGCTCTGGCTGTCTGTCCTCCAACGTGTAGTCCACGATTCCTCTTTTTTTCCCCCTTCTTTCAATTTAAGATTTTAAAATCAGAACCCAAACAAGGTTCTGACACTACTGTGTTTGGAAGTTTGTTACCATCTCTTTCATCCTCTTGCAATTTATTTCTTAATAAGCTGGGGGTTTTGTTTGAAAGTTTATATTGGTGGTGGGGTTTTTTTGTTTTTGTTTTTAATTTATTTATTTGGCTGCGTTGCATCTTCGTTGCTGCGCGTGGGCTTTCTCTAGTTGCTGCGAGCGGGGGCTACTCTTCCTTGTGGTGCGCAGGCTTCTCATTGTGGTGGCTTCTCTTGTTGCGGAGCACGGGCTCTAGGCACGTGGGCTTCAGTAGTTGTGGCACGTGGGCTCAGTAGTTGTGGCTCACGGGCTCTAGAGCGCAGGCTCCGTAGTTGTGGCACACGGGCTTAGTTGCTCCACAGCATGTGGGATCCCTCCGGACCAGGGCTCGAACCCGTGTACCCTGCATTGGCAGGCAGATTCTTAACCGCTGTGCCACCAGGGAAGCCCGGTTGTTGTTTTTTTAAATCTTGTCTTGTAGTGATTCTACTAGTCCTCTTGGTATATTTTAACATTTAACATGTTCTTCTGTTTTCTAAATTTCTAAATGACAGTTCTTGCTACCAGAGTTTTGATCAAATTCAGGTTTAAGATTCCTCCCCTCCCCCCCACTGGAGTATTTCCACACTGGTGTAGTTCTGTATGGAAACAGCTCTTTGCCTCTATTTTTGTTGTGTTATCACCTAAAAATGCCGAGATCGATTAATTTACTAGAAGCTGTAAACTGGAACCACCCAGTTCTACATTTTCGTCTCTGTTTGTTAGCTGGGTTACCCCCGGCCTCACAGAAATGAAGCCTCCCCATGTATGAACCTCCCAATTTGGCTAATTGTATTAATTTCATACTATCAGTGTTTGTCATAATTTATAGTATTTTATGACTTTAATTCTTGTGATTTGTTTCTGTGTTGACTCAAAAATGGAAAACCAGTTAGCAGCACTTACAAAATTATGATTATGTACAGTTGTAGGAAGTCTTTGTCTTTGGCTGGGAAACATAGTTCTATATCATTAAGACCACTGCTTGAAATGGATACTTCTCAAAATTCAAAGTGTCATGCATCCTCTTATTTTTCTTTTTAGCTTCCTTTAATTTTTGTGGACCATACATAGTTTCAACGTTTCTCGATTGTCCTCTTTATCTTTTTTCTTCAATTTTCTGTACTATCTTTTAAAATAAATTTTCATTTAAGATGAGTAGTTGGTGAGGTTTCTGACTGCTTTTTAAAATTTTTTAATTAATTTTTTTAATTGACTGCATTGGGTCTTCGTCGCTGCACGTGGGCTTTCTCTAGTTGCAGTGCGCATGCTTCTCATTGCGGTGGCTTCTCTTGTTGCGGAGCACAGGCTCTAGGCACGTGGGCTTCAGTAGTTGTGGCGTGCAGGCTCAGTTGTTGTGGTGCACGGGCTTTGCTGCTCCGCGGCATGTGGGATCTTCCCCGACCACGGCTCGAACCTGTGTCCCCTGCCTTGGCAGGCGGATTCTTAACCACTGCGCCACCAGGGAAGCCCCTGACTTCTTAAATGTCTAGCATTACTGTCTTTTCCCCCTCCTGATGAATTGAATGACTGTTTGGATACAGAATTCTTAGTTCAAAATATTTTCCTCCCAGAACTTTGAAAGTACTCTTTTCTTTTATCAAGACATCCAGTAATGCTCTCATTTTGATGAGTTGTATCTGTGTGCCAGGTACTATTTTAATCCGTTTGTATGCATCAGCTCATACTTCTAAATGGCTTGAAAACACAGCCAGGGGGAGTAATATGATTGTCCGACGAGTGGATGAGTGAAGTGAGACAGAGAAAGTAACTTACCTCAACTGTAGTATGTTCACAGCTGGGGTGAGAAGCCCGGCGTCCTGCTGGCAGCACCCATGCTCTCTCTGCTCACATCTGCCTGTCTGCCTTACACCTCTTTGTGGTGCTTCCGTCTTTCTCTATTCCTGGAGCTCTTCGGGTTTCACAAGCTGTCTCTAAGCATGGTTTTCTCTTTCGCCATTATTTCTGCTCAGTTCTTGGAAAAAAATTTCAATCTAAAAAAGTATATTTTTCTTTAACTCTGGCCTAATATCGTTATGTTATGCTAAGTATTATATCTTTGATTACTTTTAATTTATCCCCACCCCATTGTGCAATCGTACTTCTCTGTGACTGGAATTACTGTGAAATGGACTTAGAACTTGTTGATCTCTCCTCCATATTTTAGTAATCTTTCTATTTTCCATCCCTTTGATTTTCTCTTCTCTCCTCTAAGAAATTTCCTGGATTTTAACCCCTAGATCGCTAACTTGAAATTTCAGCATGCCCATTCCATTGTTCTGTGCATAAATTATTTTTCTGAAGTTGTATTTAAAACTTTTATGAGCATTTACTTTTTTGTTTTGCTGTAGCAACGTGTTATTATTTTATTAGTTAATGTCATTGTCATTATTGAGAAATCTAACTGGAGTTTTTTTTTTTTTTTTTTGTGGTACGTGGGCCTCTCACTGTTGTGGCCTCTCCCGGTGTGGAGCGCAGGCTCAGTGGCCATGGCTTATGGGCCCAGCCGCTCCGCGGCATGTGGGATCCTCCCAGACTGGGGCACGAACCCGTGTCCCCTGCATCGGCAGGCAGACTCTCAACCACTGTGCCACCAGGGAAGCCCTGGAGTTTTTTTTTTTTTTAAAGGACTACTCTGTCCTTGAATCATGTTTGTTCATCTGGCTTCTTATTTTTTCTTTTCTTCCCCCTTAAATGTTGAGCGATTCTAATTTTTTGTACATATTCACTCGTGGTTATTATGATAGGTAGCTGGTTTTATTTTCCTTAGCATGTTTCTCCCTTACATGAGAGAGAACTGAGCATAATGATTGTGGATTCTGTGTGATGTTTAGGTGAGAACGAGTTTGGGGTAAAGTTTAATATGGAAAAAAGCTTCCTGTAGGATGTGTGAGGGTGGGGGAACAGGCCGGGAGTCCCTTACCTGTCAGATGAAGGGGGCCTTATTCTGCCAACATAGCTGTGGTTGAAAATCTGCCCAGTGTCCAGCATGCACTCATGCCCCATTAGTCATTGTTAGTTAATTTCAAAACCTGTATTATCTCTTTCAGTTTATGTGCATTGTATTTTCAAATGAAGGTGTTAGGACTTAATTTGTTTGGAGCTCACTGCTTACTACATGAACTATTAGGTATTCATTTTGTCCTAGGAGTACGATTTAAAAAAAAAAGTCCTGGGACATTAAGGGTACCGTAAACCTCTGGGATGTTGTGATTTAACCCATCTCATCTTGTGTATCTGATACTGTCTTTCCTGATGCTGTGTCTCTCTGTCCAAGCGACTTCATCCACACCAGTGGCCTCACTTAACCATAATACTGAAACTGCTCTCACATTGAGGTCTAGCCCAGACCTCGTGTCTTATCTCCAGACCTGTACATTTAATTACTTACAGGACATATCCCACAGTAAGTCGAACCCAGGCTGACCACAAATGAACTTAGGATCTTTCCCTGACGTTGGCCGCATCCCAGGGTTTCCAGCCCAGGGAGCAGCCTCGCCTTCCATCCGATTGCATCAGGTAGAATCCTAAGGGGCTCCACTTCTCTATCCGTAGCTGATCCATTGCCTCATCATGTCAAACTCACCTTCTGAGTGTCTAAGATGAACATGTGCCTCAAACTACTGTCCAGCTGCACTGCATGCAGCTACTACCATTGTTCTAGAACAGTGGCTTTCTCTCCGCCTCAATAGCGGGGTCTTTGCTTCACCCCATCTATTCTCTGCACTGGAGCCAGAGTAATCTTCCAAGATGCAAAGTCAATCACATTACTAGCTGCTTAAAATCCATCAGTAGATTTTAGGATGACAAACATGCGATCAGAGGCTCTGCATGACGTTGTGTTTCTGCGGCCTTCTGCACTCCAGCGCGGCTGGCCTCTTCTCAGAACCTAGAACCATCCACACACTTTCCCGCCACAAGGCTTTTGCACCAGGTGTTCTGGGTTCTCTCTGCCTGCAGTGCTACCCACCCCACCCCTTTGTTTAATTAATTCTCGTCTTATCCTTCAGAACTCAGCTCAAGCATTGCTTCTTTAGGGAAGTTTCCACTGACCTTTTGACTTGGTCGCATTTGCAATGTTCCATTGTTTGTATGATCTTCTGATGGATATTTATCTTTCCTGGTAAATTTGAAGTCTCATGGGAGCCGGCAGCATTTTGACTTTTGTTCATCCTTCTATTCCCAGTGCCTAAAGTTTTGTGTAACACACAGTAGTCATTCAGTACTGTTTGTTGATGGAAGAATTCATTTCTAATTTTTCTTTCTTTGTAGGTCTGCCGTTTTCATTAGCATCTGCCACTTAGAGGTACCACAGTAAAGGATATTTGCTGTGTTTCATATTTTCCATCAGGTTGGAGGCACGTGGCAAGAATGGGTAATTTTCAATTTAAAATATTTATAAATTCGTAAAATACTGATTCTGCAAGCTACCAGATTTAATAGAATTAACTTTATGACTGTTTTTTCTTTCTCAAATAATTTGTAAATGATAGCTCTTTTAAAAAGAATTGATTGAAAATAATTCATTCTCTTTCTCTCTTTTTTTAGGTTTAGAAAAGTACATGAGGCTTTTAGAGAAAATGTCACAGTTGATTTTGGATCAAATGGCAAAAGCTGAGTGAGTGTTGTTGTAATAAATCAAGAGATATAAATTTCTACATCTTATTCCCTGTGTATCGGATTGGCCTTAAAGCGATTATCCATCTTTCATCTATCTATCATCTACCGTCTATCTATTATCTATCTATCCATTCATCCTTCCATCTATCCATATTTCTAATCTATTTATCATTTATCTTATTATACGTATTATAATATTTTATATATATATATGAGATTGTTGAACACAGAACTTTTAGAGCTGTTTGATGGTCAGTGGAAACAGTCTTCTCTTGCTTTATTGTCCATAGCTGTCAATGAACCCATTGTTTTATGAAAGGATGGGATTTTTTTTTTCCCGTATTTGAGAGCACTTATTCAATCTTTTTGAAATCATGCGTACAATTTCCATGTATTATTTTTTTAAACATCTTTATTGGAGTATAATTGCTTTACAATGGTGTGTTAGTTTCTGCTTTATAACAAAGTGAATCAGTTATACATATACATATGTCCCCACATCTCTTCCCTCTTGCATCTCCCTCCCTCCCACCCTCCCTTTCCCACCCCTCTAGGTGGTCACAGAGAACCTAGCTGATCTCCCTGTGCTATGTGGCTGCTTCCCACTAGCTATCTATTTTAGTTTGGTAGTGTATATATGTCCACGCCACTCTCTCACTTTGTCCCAGCTTACCCTTCCCCCACCCTGTATTCTCAAGTCCATTCTCTAGTAGGTCTGTGTCTTTTTTTTTTTTTTTTTAGTTTCTGCTTTATAACAAAGGGAATCAGTCATACATATACATCTGTTCCCATATCCCTTCCCTCTTGCGTCTCCCTCCCTCCCACCCTCCCTATCCCACCCCTCCAGGCGGTCACAAAGCATCAAGCTGATCTCCCTGTGCTATCGGCTGCTTCCCACTATCTATCTACCTTACGTTTGGTAGTGTATATATGTCCATGCCTCTCTCTCGCTTTGTCACAGCTTACCCTTCCCCCTCCCCATATCCTCAAGTCCATTCTCAAGTAGGTCTGTGTCTTTATTCCCGTCTTTCCCCTAGGTTCTTCATGACTTTTTTTTTTGATTCCATATATATGTGTTAGCATACGGTATTTGTTTTTCTCTGACTTACTTCACTCTGTATGACAGACTCTAGGTGCATCCACCTCACTACAAATAACTCAATTTCGTTTCTTTTTATGGCTGAGTAATAATCTATTGTATGTATGTGCCACATCTTCTTTAGAAAGGATGAGATTGATGAAGCAGGAAGGTCTATATTCAGATATAGGTGTTCAGTCCCTGAGTCCAGCCCACATTTTGGCCTTAGATAAAGTGCTCTTTTTTCGAGCCTCAGTTTCCTTCCCTGTTGAGCGGAGGTGATGCTGATTCTTCCTGTGAAGGACACTCATGCGTGCGGGTGTCTTTGGCAAGGCAGTGTAGAGACCAACATGAAAGAATTACTCAGTAAATCAAGCTCTTGATGATAATGATGATGAAGATAATGATGATAATAAAGCTGCTGCCTTTTGGGCCTGATTTCATCTTCGTGTAATTTTTCATTTTCACTGTTTGTATTTTAGTTATGACAGTCTCTTCAATGATTTTGTTGAATCTGAGTTTTTTCTGATTGATGGAGACTCACTGCTGATGACACACGTCTGTGAGAAATCCTTGCGGCCTGAACAGGGCCTGCACTTCTTCTACCTGGTTGAATGCTACCTTGTGGATCTAATTAGTAAAGGAGGACAGTTTGCCGTTGTTTTCTTCAAGGTAACTTGACAGTTGGGTTCTTTTCTATGATTTGAGAACTAAGACTACAATGACATTGTTTTATAAGTAGTTTCTTTTTTTCTTATTTCAAAGTGAAGTAGATCTATAAAAATTCAGCAAATTTAAAGGGAAGAACAGAAAAAAAAAAGTGACCCATAATCCCAGCATTCAGAAATGACTACGTTGAGGATTATTATTATTTTTTTATTGGGGTGTAGTTGTTTTACAATGTTGTGTTAGTTTCTGCTGTACAGCCAAGTGAAGTAGAGTTCTCTCTGCTATACAGCAGGTTCTCATTAGTTATCTATTATATACATACTAGTGTATATATATCAATGCCAATTTCCCAATTCTTCCCACTCCCCCCTTTCCCCCCTTGGTGTCCATACGTTTGTTTCTGTTTCTTTGTCTCTATTTCTGTCTTGCAAACCGGTTCGTCTGTACCATTTTTCTAGATTCCACATATATGCGTTAATATACGATATTTGTTTTTCTCTTTCTGACTTACTTCACTCTGTATGACAGTCTCTACGTCCATCCACGTCTCTACAGATGACCCAGTTCAAAAAGAAACATGCACCCCAGTGTTCATTGCAGCACTATTTACAATAGCCAGGTCAACGTAAATGTCCGTCACAGACGAATGGAGAAAGAAGATGTGGTACATATATACAATGGAATATTACTCAGCCATAAAAAGGGATGAAATTGGGTCATTTGTAGAGGATTATTTTTTATTTGCCCTCATGGAGCTTTCCTGTGAGGACACACAGGACCCTGGAGGAGGGGGAGGGCTGTCCTCGGAAGTGACTGAGCTGATCTCCGGGTTCTAATCTCCCAACTCCAAGTAGGTCCACCTCTGTCTTCAAAACTCAACAGTTTGTGGGGGCTTCCCAGGTGGCACAGTGGTTGAGAGTCTGCCTGCTAATGTGGGGGACGTGGGTTCGAGCCCTGGTCTGGGAGGATCCCACATGCCACGGAGCAACTAGGCCCGTGAGCCACAACTACTGAGCCTGCGCGTCTGGAGCCTGTGCTCCGCAACAAGAGAGGCCGCGATAGTGAGAGGCCCGCGCACTGCAATGAAGAGTGGCCCCCGCTTGCCACAACTAGAGAAAGCCCTCACACAGAAATGAAGACACAACACAGCAAAAATAAATTAATTAATTAATAAACTCCTACTCCCAACATCTAAAAAAAAAAAAAAACAAAATAGTTTGTTTGAGCCCAGAGGTGGATCAGACTCACCAATGTTGCTTCGTTCTTATTTGCTCTGCAGTAAATACATCCAAGGGAAGATACTTGGTCTTCCTTTTTTTGAATGTGCATATAACTAACGAAATTTTAGCAGTTTCAAATACATGTGTGTATCATACCACCACCTCCTCCTCATTCTATCCCTAAAGGTAACCAGTGTGTTATTCTTGGAGGTTTTGGTGCATGTCTGTTCAGTTCTTTTGTGATCTGTATTATCGTTAGATATTTGAACATTGCTGACTGCCTGCAAGCAATGCATGAATTGTGGGCTTTTGATAAAAACTGGGGCTACTTCCGGATGACCTGGGACTGTCCCTGCAGAGTGATCCACCCCAGCTTTCCCTGTGGATGATTTATAGCTACCATTTGCTTTTCCATATTTTTCTTCCTTTTTCTTTTTGAAGTGAGATCGGAGAGGAGAAGAATTAGAATGGGGAGGGAAAGTGTGATGTATTTAAACCCAAATTGTTATTTGTGGCCTGTGTTTGCAGAATGACAGTCAAGGATCAAGGGTCTATGTTCTGACTATAAAACAGAATACAACTGTGTTGGAGCCTATTCCTTTAATGACTTTCATGGTATGTGTTAACCAAGAAAACTAGTAGACAGCTAAATGATGATTTCAAAATTGTCTACCCCACAGGATGCTGAGCATGCATACAACGACATCCCTGAATTTCTTCCTCTGAGAAAGGCATTAATTCTCCACCTTCAGCATAATACCAATATTGATGTTCGAACAGACTTTTCTGGGTGCTTCTCACAAGAGTGGAAAACTTTCTTGGAAGACAGTTACCCATATTTTCTGATCGTTGCCGATGAAAGCCTGAGCCATCTACAAGTACACCTTTTCAACTTTTTAATCATTCAGTCCTGGGCAATGAACGTCAATGCCGTGCTCTTCTCGGGCCAAGCATCCGATGTCCTTCGACTTTATGCGTACTTTATGCCGAGCAAGTACAAAAACCAGATGATTTTCCGGAAGGTAGTATGCACCTAAAAGACAAACTTTTAGAATTTCACGAAATTTTCTACATTACTTGACTCAGTTTTATTTCTACCTCTTTTATGGAAATTATCATAGGTTTAACAGAGAGGTATAGAAAAATAGAAATGATAATAAAACAAAAATGCAGTCATTTATTGGGCAGTTGTCATAACAATAGTGCTTGGTACTTCCTATGGGTCATTTTATTTAACCTTCACAATGACCCTGTGAGGGAGGTGTTAGTGTTGTCTGTGTTTTGCAGATGATGAAATAGATACTTGAACAAATAATCTGCCCATTGTCAATTCCAAATCCAGTAATACAGCCTGGATTTTAAGAGAGGCAGCCTGACCCCAGCCCTTCTGTGCTTAAGTGTGGCATGGGGTTCCACCTCCACTTAGGAAGGCCAGACATGTGTCCACATACTAGTGAAATGATGGTGAATATGGTAGCTTTTCAGGAGAAAACAATGGAGAAAGTTGATGAAATGCAATTTTTAAAAAAATTTAAAAAATATTTTGGCTGTACTGCATGACGCATAGGATCTTGGCTCCCCTACCTGGGATCCAGCCTGTGCTCCCTGCATCAGAAGCATGGAGTCTTAATCACTGGACCGCCAGGGAGGTCCCTGAAATAAAATTATTTCTTAACATTAAATCATTAATAGAATTTTTAAACTATTTAGAATCTTAATCCTGTGATCTTATTATTTTGCTGTATTGGTATAATTGGTAATGACTGTCTTGAATGTTTGGGAGTTCAAAAATGCTCACCAATTTTAGAAATAAATTTGGTTTCTGTCTAATTTTTACTACTTATAGTGAATTTAGAATGTGAAGACAATTCTATATATCATCAAAATGATTTTTGTGTCAGTTAACATTTTCAGTTTTTTGAGTTTAGGGTCACACCCCTCGTGGCACTGCCAATATCTGGATGGTTATCACAAAATCCAATAAGATAGTTTACTTTGCTTTCGTTAGAACTTCAGTCATTAAACTATTTCCAACTCTGGTTGCCTGCTGTGAGTAGAAACAGCCTTGTGTGTGTGTGTGTTTTTTTTGTTGTTGTTGTTGTTGTTGCGGTATGCGGGCCTCGCACCGCTGTGGCCTCTCCCGTTGCGGAGCACAGGCTCCGGACGCGCAGGCTCAGCGGGCATGGCTCACGGGCCCAGCCGCTCCGCGGCATGTGGGATCCTCCCGGACCGGGGCACGAACCTGTGTCCCCTGCATTGGCAGGCGGACTCTCAACCACTGTGCCACCAGGGAAGTCCGTGTGTTTTTTTTTAATTAAAAAATTATTTTTTATAGTGACAGGAGGTCCTGTAATCCGTTCATTTCATTTTTTAAATTCTTTTAGAGCAATTTCTGAATCTGTGTTTGAAGAGTCCCTACAAACTTCCTTACCAGTCTTTCCTCAAGAAAAACTTTTTTTAATGGAGGATTTTATTTCTGGTAAAATAACTTATTTCCTAGCTTATTGAACACTCACCTTAAAGAGGTGATTTCACTGATCAACTTGAGGACTATGTGAAATGTGTATAAAAATGCCATGCATGTTGATAATGGCTGTTGCTGGATGATCATTACCTGGGGGAGGCGGTTATGCTATTCTCTCTGTGTCTATTTGAATTTTTTTCTAATAAAATCTAGTGCATTAAATGGGTAAATTGTTTCTTTTTGAGATATTGAAAATGTTCTAAAATTAGATTATGGCAATGGTTGCACAACTCTGTAAATTTACCAAAAGCCATTGAATTGTACCCTTAAAGTGAGTGGATTTTGTGTCATGTTAATTATACCTTCATGAAGTTGTTAAAAAATAAAATGGACCTAGACAAAAATTAATTTGGCGAAGACAGCATAGTGCTCTTTGGCAGGCTTTAAAAGCATTGTTGATGATCTGTAATTACATTAGTGTATTTTTTTCTTTTTACTTAGAAATATATTATAACAATATTATCTTCAATATATGATTTTCTTTTTTTTTTTTTTTTTTTTGCGGTATGCGGGCCTCTCACTGTTGTGGCCTCTCCCGTTGCGGAGCACAGGCTCCGGATGCGCAGGCCCAGCGGCCATGGCTCACGGGCCCAGCCGCTCCGCGGCATATGGGATCCTCCCAGACCGGGGCACGAACCCGTATCCCCTGCATCGGCAGGCGGACTCTCAACCACTGCGCCACCAGGGAGGCCCTATGATTTTCTTTAGTTGGAAAGTAATGTGATATATTATTCATGACGATTTATGTGACTTGCCTTCCTTTTGCAGAATGAAAAGAACTTTGAGAATGCTTATAAAACCCTGATTAAGCAGTTGGAGGAATGTAGAGTTTTAGCATTAGGACGTCTTTTTGGAAATTTAAAATGGAAAAATATGATGGAAGAGGTACTGAAACTTTTAAAAAACTTTTTATTCGATTGAATTGTTTAATTACTAAAAAAAATTCAAACATAGTTCAGAGTTCTCATATACCTCTCACCCAGCTTCCTCCCCCATTGTTAACATCTGATGTAACCAAGGTACGTTTGTCAAACTAGGAAATTAATATCACTATAATAATATTAACAGACAAACATATTAATAACAGACTTTAATACACCACTTTTTCCGATTATCAGAAAAATTATTCACAAATTTTATTTTTACTGGATGCCTAATATTTCTCTAATGCTGAACATTTAAATTGTTTGAAAATTGGCTTTAACAGATAACTTTGTGATGAACATCTTGGAGCATAAATCTTGGTACACATTTTGTATAACTTACCTAACCTACGTACCTAGAACTTGCATAGTCAATCAGAAAGTATCAGCATACATAATGATAATCATATGTATTGCCAAATAGCTTTGCAGTAACTCTGTGCCTATGTATATTCTGATTTGCAAATATAAGAGAAATGACACGTCACATGATTTCCAGTGCTATTATCCTTAAAATATACTTTGCTAATTTGAAAGTAAAAATATGCTATCTAATTGTCCTTTTTGTTACTAAAATGGTTGAACACTTTTATTAATATTTGTATTTTGTGAATTGTCTGCTCATCTCTTATTAAAGGCTTAGATGTTTTATTGATTTATAGGAGCTCTTTACATATTTAAACTTGTAATAATTTCATTGAAATACTTATTATTTTCCCATTTTGAATTTTGTTTCTTCCTTTAAACAGAAATGTTTATAGTTCTGTGTAGTCATATCTGTTTTTCTCTTCTGTATGAGTTCTTCTAGTAAGATCACTTATGATTGAAAATATTTTTCTAAATATCACGACATTTTACAATTTCCTTCTGTGACAGGCATGTGAAACTATTTCTCTGCTAAAGCAACTGTGGCCAGAAGGATCTGACATTCGGCAAGTTCTTTGTGTTACTTCGTGCTCCTTGTCTTTGAGTTTATACCATCACTTTTTAGAAAACAGATCGAAGACCACTGATGCTCAGAAAGCTAACATCCAACAGGTATGATAGGTTTACCGTGAAACACCAGCGAAATTTTATTTATTTGATTTTATTGAAACATCTATTGTGCTGTTAGATGGGTTGGTGTTCTACTCACAGATGTTTCCCTTAGTACATTTTTAGTCAAATGTGTCCAACCCTCCAGAGGAAGATAAGAAAGTGGCCCTTGGTGAGAGTTTACCCCCTTATGATGTTCTGGGTTCCTACATGCCTTGTGCCATTAAGTCTTCACGACAGCAGTTTAAGGGAGGTGCTGTGATTCTTTCTGAGGCTCAGAGAGTCCAGGGAACATTTGTCAAACCCAAGGATGAAATACAGTGTGGATTGAAACCAGGTCTGTCTGTCTGATCCAAGCTCCCCTCTGTCTGCTGCCTTGTGCAAGGACCTTCCTGCTGTCCTGGCTGGACAGATGCTAAAGCCACAACTTCTGTAGGGCTGACAGAGGCCATTGAGACTCTGTTGACTGGTGTGGGTTTGTTCTCCAACCAACCAGCCATCCCTGTGTGTCTGCACATGTGCACACGTGCACTCAGACACACACGTGTACACGTACTGTGTTGTTTACACCCTGAGTGCTGGGGAACTCCTGGTTGAAGATTCTTATGAAAGAGAAACGCAGTTTGGTCTCTTTCTTTCATAGTTTCAGAATTGAACAGGGCTCATCATCTTTCTCCTGCGTCCTTTAGGTCTGCTTGAATAGTGTCTTTGCAAAATAACGTAGATGGCTAGGCATGCCGTTTTAAATGATCACAAAAGTGATACTAAACCACTTGTCTCTCTGGGGCTTCTCATCGTTGGACCCCGTCTGGCCCTGTGGAGGCACACTGAATGAGCCTCAGTCTGGTTGCAGTGACAGCCCTGCAAACATTGTCTCATCAGGTTAAATATGCCCACTTCTTTACCCTATTTCCACTTGGGTATGTTTTCAGATTGTACCAGTTTCCTCACCCTGGTAATTTTCAATATAACCTTTAAAATAGGACGCATGGGAGAGAAGATATGGAGCATTTCACGTGTGACCCCGCCCTGCAGGATCCTGTGAGCTCCTGACTTCATGCGCTGCTGGGTCAGCTCATGTGAAGTTGGGCTCAACTAAGAACACAGGAAGTTGCTTTATGTAAACTGCTACTAAGCTGGCGCTTCCCTGTCCCTCTTACCCAACGTATATGTTATGTGAAGAAAAGAACTTCTGCAAACATGCAGCGTGAACAGCGCAAGAGCGCGTGGTTCCTGCCCACGTGGCGCAGCTGCACCTTCTCGAGGCGCCCAGGCAGCAGGCGGTGTCCTGCCCATGGTCCCCTGACCCACCTTCTTTATTTGATGCAGGGGGAGAGGAGCTGCCTCACCCTGGAGGGGGTGACAGATTGGTGTAGACTGCACTGTCTCAGCGTGGCATTTCTCCTCCACTTACCTCTTTCCCAAAGAGCATGTACCAGATTCATCACTTCCCACTGGATTGAGGACGTTCAGACTTTCTTAACAATGGTAAGTATACCCTTGATTAGTTTGTTTTTTTGTTTCAGTTGTTAGATGTAGAAAAACCACAATGACCTTCAAAAACAGATTTGTATGGGAACAATGGCAGCCCTTTGGCGGCTTTAAAGGTGTAAAGGCCTAAATAAGTCACTTCCCAATTTCAATAACTCTGGGGGGTAAAAACCAACAGCTTGGTGTGTCTTCAGCCTGAGGGGATGTATCATAGCCCCCCTTCTGGTCTGTGTTAAGATCAGGATTTTGTGCCATCAACTATAAGAGATGGCTTCTGTCATGTTCTGTTCTTGAGCGTATTGAAGAAATCAGTGTAATAGTTGATTATCTTCATCCATTCTAGAGGACATTTAGAGGAAATTTGTAAACTTTAAAAAAGCAAAAGCAAAAGCAAATCTTACCCAGAGGCCCACCACTCAAGTCAATTCTGATAACTGTTAATATTTTGGTTTATTCTGTTTTAAATGCATAGACCTTTTTTTCTGTTATTTGTTATTGTTTCTAACACTGGAATTATATATACATATATATATATATATAAATATAATTTTTTTCTTTTCACATATTTTTCTATTTTCTTCCACACTCTTGATTAGCTCATTTTGTAGTGGCCGCTGGCTATTTCTTTCTTTTTATTTTTTTTTTGCGGTACACAGGCCTCTCATTGCTGTGGCCTCTCCCGTTGCGGAGCACAGGCTCCGGATGCGCAGGCTCAGTGGCCTTGGCTCACGGGCCCAGCTGCTCCGCGGCATGTGGGATCCTCCTGGACCGGGGCACGAACCCATGTCCCCTGCATCAGCAGGTGGACTCTCAACCACTGCGCCACCAGGGAAGCCCTGTGAATATTTTTATATTGATTACACATTGAAATGACAATATTTTGGGTATGTTGGGTTGAATAAAATAAAATGAATTTCAGCTTTTTTTTTTTTTTTTTGTGGTACGTGGGCCTCTCACTGTTGTGGCCTCTCCCGTTGCGGAGCACAGGCTCTGGACGCGCAGGCTCGGTGGCCATGGCTCACGGGCCCAGCCGCTCCGCGGCATGTGGGATCTTCCCGGACCGGGGCACGAACCCGCGTTCTCTGCATCGGCAGGCGGACTCTCAACCACTGCGCCACCAGGGAAGCCCAGCTTTTTTTTTTTTTAATGTGAAAGAAGTTTAAGAAACATATGAAAGTTTAAGGTAATGTATGCAGCTTGCCTGCATTCCACTTCTAGTGGAACACTTCTACTGTTAAAGTTCCACATCCACGTTTGGAGAGCCTGGGTGTGTTACCGTGTGTGGAGCAGAGAAGCCTCCATTTTTCCCTCTCAACCCAACTCCCCAAACTCGAACGCTGACTTGTGCGCTGCGGTTGCTGGAGTCGTGTCTGCCCTGCTCTGAGCTCAGTGCTGCTGCTGAAGACATTCTGCCTGTGACAGGCGGGAACACAGCTGCCCAGGAATGTAGGTGGATGGGGATCTTTGCGAAGGATCTCCTAAACGATCAAATGCTCTTTTTTTAAATGCTGTTTTGACCTGACAGTAACACTGGAAGCATTAAACCCTGAGGAAAGAACAGAGAGAGGCACATTTGAAAGCAGAAGTATTTCTCTAGTCCCGTATCTGTGGGAGAAAAGTTGTAAGAGTCAAGTACGGATTTCTGTGACTGGGAATGAGGACTATGCTGAATCATTCTTGGTCAGCCTGATTTTATTTTAACTTTAATCTTTCAAGGTGTGACGCATTCATTATGACGCAGCCTGGAAGGGCTCACATCCGTAAGAATGGGAAGAGCGCAGCCCACCTGCCTTTCAGTTGGATTATTGAGATGTTTGAAGTATTCTAGGTTCTTGCTAATGTAAAAATTGTCACTGACTTGGTTTTTATTTCCAATTTCAGAAAAAGTGGTGTGAATACTTCATCCTAAGTAATATAGACGTTTTTGAATTTTGGAATCTGAATTTAACTCACCTTTCCGACTTAAGTGATGAGCTTTTATTGAAGAATATAGCCTTTTACTATGAAAATGAAAGTGTTCAAGGTACCACCCTAGTATGTTATAATAATTATGCCTTTACCCAGAGATAAACATTATAAAGGATTTAAAGCTTCAAAATTGTTTTCTACACTTGCAGCATATAGCAGTCATTTTCTTTCAGATATTTATTTATGCATGTGTATAAGTTTTACTTAGTTGCAATCAGAGTGAATGTTGTATTTTAAAATATTTTTACCTTAATATTACTCCACAAGTATTTTTGGAAAACATACATCTTTGGGGACTTGGCGTTTCTAGATAATTTTAACAGGTGATTTTTTCAGTTAAATATATGCAGAACATTTTTCAGAATATTTACTCTAATTAATGTAATCATGTACTACTATTAGGTATTTAGGGAATTTTAAGTTTTTCCAAAGATAAAGCTGATTTGTATATTTGTTGTACATAATTAATTTTTCTTTCTTTGAATAATTTTATTAGAAGAAATCTTCTGCTGTTTATTCGTAGTCAAAGAAAAATAAAAGACATTTTAAGAGAACTATAACTGATTGAGCATTATTGAAGCTTCTTTGACCTCTAAGATTTGGTTCCTACATATTACAAGTGTTAGAATGAGTTAGCTACAAATAAATTTAGCAATCCTCTACAAACTTTCTCATTTTTGAAAAATCATAGTTTTATTGTTTTATTGATTACGAAGTTATGTGTGACATAGCATTTTTTATTACCTTGAAGAATAGTTAGATATTCATCATCTGTTATTGTTCGTTAAGACAGTTAATAGTTATCAAATAGGGAAACAGGATAAACTTTAAAGTCTCCAGTCCCACAGTCAGCACTAGGGACCGTTTGGCTGTAGGTTCAGTGTGGCAGTCACAGAAAATTTCACTGTTTGACAAGTATTTCAGAGCTCTGTGAATTTAGTCAAAATGTGTGCTTCTGTGTATGTGTGAATGACTTTCAGTGTTTACTACTTTGAACTCATGTAGGGCTACATCTGAATTTGGGAAATGTCATTATGAAAGATTATGAACATCTCTGGGATACTGTATCAAAGTTGGTCACAAAGTTTGATGTTGGAAAGCCATTTCCTCTGAGAACAAAACAATTTCCCTTTCTTAAAAAGGATCCATCACCAATCAGAGGTAATAAATTTCTAAATTAATTTGAAATAAAAGCATCGTTCCTCTGCAAATGTTTTGAAAGCACCAGTAACTAAATGTTGCAAGTATAAATAATTTTCGGGTACTATGCATTTAAAATGACCTATACTGTTATATCCTTGGGGTGATAATACTTTGAGTATAATGTTGAACAGTGATATGTTTTCCTTGTAACTAATGTTGTTGCCAATTTTTAAGAAAGCCAGATATATGTGACTTCCACTTCTATCAATCTGAAGTGTAGATCAAGTGAAAAATCTCTTGTGCGTAATGATGGAAATGTTAGATAAGAGACACCAGACATCTTTTTACAAGATCGTAAGTAAGCTTGAAACAATAGGAGGGAAATTCCAGGAGCCAAACATGAAGGGAGAGACTGATCTCTGGGTCACTCTGAGAATTTCTAATTGTAGGTCTGCCCTCCTAAGAATCTGGGTTTCAGTGCACTCAGTCAGCAGAGTCAAGACAACTCTAAGCCGGAAAATAACCTTAAAGCGATCAAAGGAATCTGGTGTGTTCTCTGTAGAGGAACATCATCACATACCCTGGTTTTACAGGGCTTCTCTGCCACATACGAGTGTGCACATGCAAATTTATAAACAGCAGAGAAATAAGCCCCCAGACAAACAGTAAGCTGCAAAACGAGAACTCTTAAGTATTTCAGATTTTGTAATTATCAAAAGTAGAATATACTATATGTGTGTTTCAAAATGCTTGAAGAAATAAAATATGAAATTTGAAACATGAAAAAATAACAAAATGATAGAAAACATCTTCACATTTTAAAATAATCAAAGTTGTAGAAATGAAAAGACTGTCAGTGGCTAGGTTCAAAAGCTGATTGGATTTGGCTAAAGAGCGAATTTGTGAGCTAGAAATAAATCAAAAGAACTACAGGTACAATAATGATGAACACATTACATACCTTAAATTTACACAGGGTTATATGTCAATTATATCTCAAGCTGGAGAAATTTTATAAGAACCGAAAAACAAACAAAAGAAATAGAGATTAAAAAAATGATAAAATACATGTTAAAAGACATGAAAGACAGAATGAAGCTGTCTAACCTTTCATTCATTTGGAGATTTGGAAGGAGAGGCCAAGCCGGTGTAGATTGGGCCATATTTGACGAGACTGTGGCTGGAGTTTGCCTGGATGATGAAAGACAGGGATTTGCACACTCAGGGCATATGATGAGTCCTGAGTGGGACAAAGCAACCGTATGCACATGCACACTCACAAATACACACACTAGGCACAATGCAGTGGGATTAGAGAATGTAAAAATAAATATCTTAAAAGGACCAGAGTTACTTACAAAGGAATAAAAATTAGTCTCTAATAATAGACTTTCCCAAATATCATGATAGAAGTCAGAACATAATGAAATCATATGTTATTCTTAAAATACAGTTTTAAGAAATGAGTAGCTTGGACATTTTTCAAAATACAAATGCTGATTTATCCATCATCCTGTCATCACTGGAGACATTTCTATATCATGAATTTCAGGAAGAATAAAATGACCCTGGATGGAAAGTGACAAGCTAAGGGGGGTTGGGGACGTATCGATACAAATGTATTTTTCAGAGTACAGGGGAAGGATATGTATCGATACAAGTGTATTTTTCAGAGTAAAGGGGAAGAATATATATCCCCTTTCATTATGTCAGAATGAGTTTCACCAGACAAAGACGCTTGAGAACAAGGAGTTTATTGTTCCCAGGAAGATCCAATAAGGGAGTGCTTAGGTAATACCAGGAAGAAAACACAGTCGGTGCAGGCCGTGTTAATGCGTAGGTTTCCACGTGGGCAACTACAGGTGAGTTTTACTGGGAATCCTAGAACTGTGTGCAAACCACTTTGGAGATGTCTTACCCCAAGAGCAAGGTAGCTGGGGTATTTACCTTGTGACTTTCGTCAAGTCTCGGGGGGCATGAAGCCCTTAGGACTCTGGCTGCACCCAAGGCTGTAAGAAGAAAGTGCTCGGGGAGAGTTGTGGGAACTCATGGGAAGGTTTCAGGCAAACACGGGAACGGTGAACGTCAAGGAAATGACGAGCAGAGCAACTGCAGCTCACCTGGAATTATGAACCAGACACTGGATAAAGGGGCATTTGTTAGCCAGCTATTGTATATGCGATCAATATGTGACGTGTGATACCCATCTGTCATGTGTAGGTGTACATGGGCATGAGCTCAAGGAGGATGTAAGGGAAGACTAATGATATCCCATAATGTCATTGACATCTGTATTTTCCCTCTACTTGTTTATTTTTATAAAAGTATATATGTAGGGCTTCCCTGGTGGCGCAGTGGTTGAGAGTCCGCCTGCCGATGCAGGGGACATGGGTTCGTGCCCCGGTCCAGGAAGATCCCACATGCCGCGGAGCAGCTGGGCCCGTGAGCCATGGCCGCTGAGCCTGCGCGTCCGGAGCCTGTGCTCCGCAACGGGAGAGGCCACAACAGTGAGAGGCCCGCATACCACAAAAAAAAAAAAAAAAAAAAAAAAAAAGTATATATGTAAGAGATTTCTGAGTGAGACTTCCATATTTAAATTCCTTGTCTCATAATAGGAAATAAGAAAAGGAACAAACATTTGAAATAGGAAACATAGGTGTTTTTCTGTCTGTCAGTGTATATCTGTCCATCCATCCATCCGTCTGTCTATCTATCCTTCTATCTACCTACCTACATGCCTAAATGCTGCCTACTTCTTTATATTCTCCCATGTTCCAGAATGTTTTAATGTGGAAAATAGCTTTATGGGAAGGGCTAGAATTGATTAATGTAAATAAATAAGATCAATGAAACATGTTTTTTTAAATGTGATATTTTAGAAAATGATGTGTAACATTGCTGTATTAAAGTTTCGCATTTGACCTTGTCTTACTACTTTTTTACAGATACCTCCAAGGAAAAGATGGCTGATTTGGGTTTTATTCCAGTGTCATGTCAGGTGGTTGATAAGTTTGCTGGGGACATTTTGAAAGATTTGCCTTTCCTAACGAGGTATGGGGGCCACTGGGTGGAATGGATGAATTACTCACTAAAGCTTTTACAGAGTTCGACAGATTATTTATAAAGAGGTTATATTAGATGTAACGTGTTTGTAACACATAATGAGTTTAGTTTCAAATTTAACAGTGTCTTGTGATCATAACTAGCTTAAAAATCAACATAATTTTAACCTTAGAGTACAATCATTCCAGCTGTGTGTAATTAATGAATGAGTGGATGAATATTTGTTGATGTCGATGGCACAAGATATGGGGTGGGTTCTGGGTTCTGAAGCCCCAATAAACTGCTCTTTGGATTCTGTCACCCACATTATATCTCGGAAAGAGGAAAGGTGGCTATGATTTTTTTTAATTATTAAAAAATGAGACCTATGCTGTGCTGTATTTGGAGGCATGCAATTTAAAATGTGCCTATATTTCTTTTCTTCTCATAGCGATGATCCTATTGTCACTTCACTGGTCAAGCAGAAAGAATTTGATGAGCTTGTGCACTGGCATTCCCACAGACCCATTAGTGATGATTATGACAGGACAAAGGGTCACTTTGATGGTGAGCTCTGCGATTCTGTTGAAATACCTTAAAATCTGTTTCACTCTCTGCCTTTTATGTTACAAGGAAAAATTACTCTATTTCTTGAATAACAATAACGTGCAAGATATGTAGGTATATGTCAGTAAAGAGGGTGAGGAAAGAGCCCCACTTCGCTGACCGTCACGTGTACATGGGCACACAGCTGTCTCAGGAGCAAGTGCACAGAGATGGCCTTTGTCCCACAAGAGTCAGAAGCTGTTTTAAGCTACGACAGTTTGTAGTTCAGGACATCAGTCTGCTCCTTGATGGCAGAAGTATTGAGGCTCTAGGCTTTCAAGCAGCTGCAGCTGCTTTCACGTCACCCATAACAGGGGCAGCAGTTTACCCACCTTCACGCTCGGGATGGAGGCTGTGGCACCACTGAGAGCAAGTCAGCCGAGACTGACTTAGGGACCCTTCTCCCCGGCTCATCCCTTGTCTTCTTTTGTCTACCCCATGCTCACCCCCACCCTTCGTCCAGTGGACAGAACTTACCTTCAGAAGAATCTAAGAGTGGACCTAGTAAGCATGTTCCCACGAAACACTTCGCAGCCTGCTGTTATAAACAACTACTAATATCCTGAAAATGCAAGAGAGTTTTTAGATCAATCATTAACATCCTTCGGAGCTGTTTGATTTACATGTGTAGATACAGATCTAGAAAAATCAGCCTGCTTAACTAGTCCCTTGAAGTGAGTGCTGTAGTTTTCTCTGGGGATGGGAGTAAGTCATACCTTGAGTGTTGGGATTTCCTATGTCATTGGATTTTTCTACAGTGAGTCTTTCTGAGCTGCCAAGTTCTTTGGCTCCATGGCCATGGTCTGGAGTAAGGATTTTTCTGTCAAGTGATACAAGAAGCCATGATACCCTAGATGGACATCTTCCTGATTTGGCCTTGACCTTCCCCCTTCTATCTATCTATCTATCTATCTATTTATTTATATTTTTGGCTGCACTGGGTCTTAGTTGCTGCACGCGGGCTTTCTCTACTTGCGGTGAGCGGGGGCTACTCTTCGTTGTGGTGCACTGGCTTCTCACTGCGGTGGCTTCTCTTGTTGCAGAGCGTGGGCTTCAGTAGCTGTGGCACGTGGGCTCAGTATTTGTGGCTCGCGGGCTCTAGAACGCAGGCTCAGTAGTTGTGGTGCACGGGCTTAGTTGCTCCGTGGCATGTGGGATCTTCCCAGACCAGTGCTTGAACCCGTGTCCCCTGCATTGGCAGTGGATTCTCAACCACTGTGCCACCAGGGAAGCCCTACCTTCCCCCTTCTTAACTTCATTCACAGGGCACAAAACAGAAGTAATGCCCAGAATTTGTCATCCTTTGTAGCATCGTGATATTTGCTTTGAGAGGTGTACAATGAAAGGGTGTTTTGTTGCTTGCATCCTTTAAATAAAGTAAGGGATCATTCTGTGGACAAGAGATAGTGTGATTTAAGATTCCTTCTTTAACAAAAGTCATCAGCCTAAGTTACTGTTCCAAACTAAAAAGAAAAGTGCACGTGTGTGTGGGATGGTGTGAAGGATTAGTGAGAACGCTGTTGAAAATATGTAGTAGTGTTGCATTTTAAGCCTTTTCTTTTCCAGCAAAATCTAGAGATCCTTATCATCTTAGATCCTTGCAAATGTATCATCGTTTTCAACGATTTTATGGGAAGTCATTAGAATCAGTCTCTTCAAAATTTGTTGTACCTCAAGCTATCAACATCAAGCCAAAGAAGAATTTCTGTGAACCCAAGAGCAAGAAGATACAGGTAGGTTATATTCATTCTATCAAAATTTTTTTTACTTTTCATTGTCCTTTATTGTTATTTGTTCAGTCCCTTTGATAGTTGCTTCCCATGCTACGTTTTTAGAAAAGTAAAGGGATGGGAAAGATACTCCATGCAAATGGAAACCAAAAGAAAGCAGGGGTAGCTATACTTATACCATACAAAATAGACTTTAATACAAAGACTGTAATAAGGGAGATAGAAGGTCATTATATAATGATAAAGCTGAAAACCTGAAAGCTTTTTCTCTAAGATCAGGAACAAGACAAGGATGCCCAGTCTCACCACTTGTATTCAACGTAGCACTGGAAGTTTTAGCCAGAGCAGTTAGGCAAGTAAAAGAAATAAAAGGCATCCACATTGGAAAGGAAGAAGTAACACTGCCTGTTTGCAGATGACATTATATTATATAAAAACCCCACCAAAAAACTGTTAGAACTAATAAATGAATTCAGTATAGTCACAGGATACAAAATCAATATACAAAAATCTGTTGTGTTTCTATACACTAATGATGAACTATCAGAAGCAGAAATTAAGAAAACAATCCCAATTACAATTGCATCAAAGAGAATAAAATACCTAGGAATAAATTTAACCAAGGAGGTTACAGTATATTGAAAACTACAAGACAGTGATGAAAGAAATTGAAGAGGATACAAATAAATGGAAAGATATTCTGTGCTCATGGATTGGAAGAAAGAATATTGTTAAAATGTCCTTACTGCCCAGTGCAATCTATAGATTTAATGCAATCCCTATCAAAATTCCAATGGCATTTTCCACAGAAATAGAACAAACAATCATAAAATTCGTATGGAGCTATAAAACACCCTGAATAGCCAAAACAATCTTCAGGAAAAAGAACAAATCTACAGGCATCACACTCCCTGATTTCAAGCTATATTACAAAGTTATAGTAATCAAAACAGTATGGTATTGGCATAAAAACAGGTACATGGGTCAATGGAACAGAATAGAGAGCCCAGAAATAAACTCAAGCATGTATGGTCAATTAATTTGTGACAAAGGAGGTAAGAATGTACAAAGGAGAAAAGACAGCCTCTTCAGTAAATGGTGTTGGGAAACCTGGACAGCTACATGCAAAAGAATGAGGCTTGGAACCCTATCTTATACTATACACAAGAATGGACTCAAAATGGATCAAAGACTTCAAGACCTGAAACTGTAAAAGTCCTAGAAGGAAGCATAAGCCGTAAGCTCCTTAACATTGGTCTTGGTGATGATTTTTTGGATATGACACCAATGGCAAAGGTAACAAAAGCAAAAATAGACAAGTGAGATTGTATCAAACTAAGAAGATTCTTCACGGCAGAGGAAACCATCAAAGAAATGAATAGGCAACTAACTACAAAATGGGAGAAAATATTTGCAAATCATATATCTGATAAGGGGTTAATATCTAAAATATACAGAAAACTCATACAACTCAATAGCAAAAAATAGAACAATCTGATTAAAAAGTGGGCAGAGTAACTAAACGGATATTTTTCCAAAGAAGACATGCAGATGGCTAACAGGCACATGAGAAGATGCTCAACATCACTAGTCATAGGGGAAATCAAATCAAAACCACAATGAGATATCGACTCACACCTGTCAGAACGGCCATCATCAAAAGGGCAAGAAACAACAAGTGTTGGCCAGGATGTGGAGAAAAGGGAGCCCTTGTGCACTGTTGGTGGGAATGTAAATTGGTGCAGCCACTATGGAAAATGGTATATTTCCTCCAAATATTAAAAATAAAACTACTATATAGTCCTGCATTCCCATTTCTGGTATTTATCCCAGAAAAGAAAACAGGATGTAGAAGAGATCTCTGCATTCCCATGTTCATTACAGCATTATTCACAGCAGCCAAGATACGGAAACAATGTAAGCATCCAGCAAGGGATGAATGGATAAAGAAGATGTGGTCTGTATATATATTGGAATATTATTCAGTTACAAGAAGGAAATTCTGCCATTTGTGACAGCGTGGTTGAACCTAGAGGTGCTAAGTGATGTAGGTCAGACAGAGAAGGCAGATACTGTGTGGTGTAACTTACATGTGGAATCCAAAAGAAAAAAAAGGTCAAACTCATAGAAACAGGAGAAACATGGTGACTCGAGTGGATAACCCTACATCATATCACTGAATTTGCGAAGAGAGTAGATTTTAAATATTCTCACCTCCCCTCCTCCCCCAAAAGATACATATGTGAGTTGATGAGTGCGTTAATTAACTCAGTGGGGAGAACCCTTCCACAATGTACATGTATATCAAGCCACCATGATGTACACTTTCAATATCCTACAATTTTTCAATTATATCTAAAGTTAAAAAAATATTTGAGCAGACATGAGGACTTTTGCTTTAATAGTCAACAAGCAGCCACCCCAGGCCCAGCTTGGTGATCTTTGTTTTTCTCCTCGTGGCAACAACCTCCTTTTTATTTTCACAGCCAATTTTATCTTTAGTGAGACCATCCAATTACAACTATTCCTTTTTTATTTACTGAAAAGCTTCTTTTATATAGTTATTTTTTTTTCGAGAGAGAGGTTATAAAATAGAAAGTTGGCAAAAATTCTAATTACCTAGTGTAAGGTATAAAGACTGAAAAAATTTCATGTTTTTTTTATCTTCTACATTATTGGAAATTAAATAACTTATCTCGTGGAGATTAAACAACCTCAGCACCATGTAAATGTGCTCTTCCAGCAACACTTCAAGCTAAAACAAACACATTGTACCTGGCAAAGAGCCAGGGCTTGTTCTTGTCCTACTGAGACCGAACCATGCCGAGTTATCCCAGGACAGGACAGTACATCTGGGAAGTTGAAACATTGGAGAAGCTCCACTGATTCGAATTAAATACTGAGAAAGTGATGACAGTGAAAATTGACTTCATTAAAGGCAAAGTTTAGATATGAGTTTCATGACTAAGCAGAATAATGGAAGGTGTGTCAGTGTTCTCTTACGGATACAACAGTTCTCTAATTTTCTTTGCACATTAATAAGTCAAGTAGGTAAAAGTGTAGTAGAAGCGGGTCTATATTGTGTGTAAGTTGGTTGGAAATGCTTGTCTAGACAGAGCAAACCGGTTTATTTATGATGTTCCTTCCCACCTGCCCCTTCCTCGTTCACCCATAAAAGAGGATGAGCTTGTGCTGTGCTTGGGACACACCAACAACTATGGCACATTCCTGTCTCATGACAAGGAAAATCCAACTGCTTTGCGTGTGATGGGCATTTGATAGAGAGACGCCTGGGCAGGGGAGGGATCCTTACTCAGGCTGGGAGAGTTGAGCAAGGCTTTGTGGAAGAAATATCTAGAAGCACAAGTTGGGGGAGGGAGGTGACCATGGGGGATGGAAGAGGAAAACCAATTCCCGAGAGATCAGGAGACAGAAACACCAGGGTCCTGGTGTTTATCACCTACACCACTTAGAAATCTAGAAAAATTATCTGCACAGAGGCTTTATAGTCATTAAATTGGATTGTCCAAAGATTTCAATTCACAGAGGCTTCAATGTTAAGAAACAGACACTGAAATGAAAATTGTGCCTTGTCAAGAACGGGATGACGTTCAAAATAATCAATATTATGGTCTCATTCATGCAATGCCATCTTGGACTATTTCCAACTTGTTTTACGACATGTTTCCTTCTTTTTTTGGGCAGGAGACCAAGGCTGAAAAAATTACTAGAGAGAGTAAGGAGAGGCTGTTTGCCAAGGAAGAACAAAAAGAAGAGAAAAGATGGAATGTTCTGTCCTTTTCTATTGAGGAGGAGCTGAAAGAGAATTTAAACTCTGGAATAAAGAACCTAGAAGATTTTTTGAAATCATGTAAAAGTAGCTCAGTGAAATTTCGAGTTGAAATGGTGGGGATTACTGCCTGCTTGAGGGCGTGGAAAGAACATTGCCGTGCTGAAGGTATGTGGCTGTGCGTTCTTGTTGATTTGTTTGTTTGAGTACATTGGAGAAGAATAAAAATCTAATGATGATAGCTGTTATTTATCAACTGGAAGTCTGTGTTAGAAGGCTTAGGGAAGCCTTAGCTGCATTATCTGATTTTGTCCTTGGAGAAGTCCTCCAAGTATTATTACCTCTGTTTTATCAATGAGCAATGAAGTCTCAAAGGGGGCCCCAGTAGCAAAGGTACAGCACATTCATAAGCAAATTCAAATCAATTCCTTCTCACTTACATGTGGTATCTAAAATATGACACTAATGAACTTACCTACGAAACAGAAACAGACATGCAGACATAGAGATCAGACTTGTGGTTGCCAAGGAGAGGGGGAGGGATGGAGTGGGAGTTTGGGGTTAGCAGATGCAAACTAGTATATACAGGATGGATAAACAACAAGGTCCTACTGTAGAGCACAGGGAACTATTGGAAAAGAATATGAAAAAGAATGTGTATGTATAACTGAATCACTTTGCTGTACAGCAGAAACTAACAAAACAATGTAAGTCAACTACACTCCAATAAAAAAATTCAAGTCAATTCCCAAAGTTTACAAACAACCACTTAGAGAGTTGTGGGCATCGTTAAGGGGACCCACAGATGGCGAGGTCCCAGGGAGAGTCTGTCTGTCATTCATCTCTGAGATCTGAAGTGCGAGCATTTTCTTTCTGGGCAAAACTCGGATCATGTTTGCCTGGCATGCTGAGTTCTTCCAGAAGTTGCTGTGGTTTCCATGTGCTCTACTTTACAACTGCTACAATAGATAGTAGAAAAGAAAAGAAGAGGCAGGTAAGGGAGAAACGTGGCTGGGTAGAGACGTGTAAGTTGATGGCAGGTGAAATGATGAGGGGCCAGTATGCCTCCAACTGACAGTACTTCCGAGTACACCTCATTGACCTGTCTGTCTGGGTCGTCTCCACACTTGAATCCGTTGAACACGGGGTCCCTGGGGGTTCTTCTCCCCCTCACCCTGTCATTCTGCAAACTTCAATCTGCCCCTGCAACGACAGACTTCCCTGAAGATTTCATCCCAGTGAGAAGCATAAGACTTGGCCTCTGTGGGTCTCTCTAATTAAGATGTTGTGTCAGGATTTGCAGTTGGCCTGAGAGAGATCAGGATTAACAGTGGCTTAAATTTCTTTTGTAGCCTTTATAGCATCAGTATGTGTTTGGTAATATTTGTTAAATAGATAAAATGTAGGTTGATTGGAAGAAAGGGCGAATCAAAACTGCCATAACGTGAAGTATGAAAAGACCAGCCGTGAGGAGGACTAGAAAGGATGTATGTGACTGTAAAGAAATGGACAGGGATTAGCAAAGTTTGGATCTGGTGTAACAGACTGATTGAATTTAAAGGCTCCAGTGATTACACCAGATACTTATCTCTGGTCACCACTAAGATTCAATAAATGTTGCCAAGTTTTTAACCAGATATTTAAACTCATCTGGACATTTTTCTTTGAACATAGTAGAGAAGGCATGAAAATAATAGTTGGGAAAGATTTGTATTCCTTAGAACTTAGACCAACTTGGGCTTTAGTGATCTTATTTCTATCGTGAGCTACAAGATTTTCCTTTTTCTCCCAACACTTACAGAGCTACATCTCAGTTATCCACAGAGATGTTGGAATGTGTTTAGTTGCACTTTCATTTGATTGAGTTTTCTGTATTCCAAAACATCCATTAATGCTAAGTAAGACAATGAATTTAATTGGGTCAGGTTGACAGCCTGAGTGACTAATCTTGGACAATCAAACATTTATTATTTTTGATGGCCTTTATAACAGTTTTGCTGTTTATTCTTTACCAAGGTGAGACCACAAAAGATTTAAGTATAGCTGTTCAAATGATGAAAAGGATCTACTCCGTGATGGAAAAATACCCAGAACTTTTGCAAGAGGCAGATCGGCAACTCATAGCCAGATGCCTTAGGTACTTAGGATTTGAGGAGTTGGCAAGTACTTTGCATCCAGCGCAGGTAATGTTTTCAGAATAGCTCCATTCTAGTAGAGTAATTATTAGGTGCAACTCAAGTGTCTTGTAATCACAGTTACCTGGGTTTTTTTTTTTTTACTGAAAATATTTACTCCAAGTTCATAATCATTATTAGTAATCCAGCTCCCCCAACTTGAAGTAACCTAGAATTAGAAAATTTTACAAAAGCTTCTCTAGACAAAAATGCCAGATAGTCTCTGCAGACCCTTAAAACTAATCCTGTGTTTAATTCTAGTAAAACATTTAAAAACTATATTGCGACTGTTCAGTTGTCTTGATATCAGATTGTAGCTCAAGTGCCGCGATGGATATCTGAAGATCTTGATGTCTGCTATTTACTCTTAGTTAAGATAATGATTTAGGTGGTAAGAGATTTCTTCAATAAATATTGCAAAATTTGAAAGATGGTAAAATGCTTTTCTCATAAAAATTAGTTTTCAGTTATTTTATTTTAAAAAGTGTTTTTAATCATTTAAAGGATGTTATCATTTAAAATCACTTTCAAAATGGGCTTGTAAACTCCTATAGGTCACAGGAAATGACATAAAGGAGAAGAAGAAGAACAAATACTCAGTTGGCATTGGGCCAGCTCGGTTTCAGCTGCAGTACATGGGCCACTATTTGGTACGAGAAGAGAGGAAAGATCCAGACCCCAGAGTCCAGGACTTTATTCCTGACACCTGGCAGGTAATGACTGGATGAAAGAAACATTTTTGTATTTTATTATGAAATCTGATCTCAGGAGCTTCTCATGATTCCACACAGCACATCTGGCATGAAATTCTTAATGTTGAGTCATCTCATTTAAAATTGTCATGGGAAATGTCAAATGTAGACTTTTTCCCATTTAAAAAAAGTGAATTTTTCGTATCATCCATTTTTCATAAATAGACCATTTTCTTGGAGGTACTCTGATGGATTCACACGTATATATTTGAAGTTCTGTCTTTCTCATCCGACTGTATCATTGTGGAGCATCCTCCAGGGCTTCCCTGTGTCTGCAGGATATCCTATGTAAATATAGAAATGTGACAGAGACATTCAAGGAGTTTAAACAGTAGGGACAGTTGTTTAGATATTTACAGCCTGTACCCGTGACCATAGTAGCTACTTTTCTATAAACAAGTGTAAAATTAATATTGATGGCTAGAAAACTAGGAATAGAAGGGTGCGTTTCTGCGTTGATTCAACCTTATAAAATTGCCTCGAACCTTATCAGTTCCACATGTTTAGCTCTGAAAATGCCATTTCAGAGGCTCAGTCTAACAGGTGGTCTTATCAGAAGCTGACTTTATCCTCCGGTGTCGATGAGGCTGGAGAGCCTCAGAAACTCCCGGCCTGCTGTCCAGGGGCAGGGGACCAGGTCCTTCCTTCCTGAAGTGCAGAACACGAAGCAGCTAAGGGCCCTCCAGGTATCTACGCCCCCCTCCGCTGCACTTCTTCTGATGTCGCCTTTGCTCTGAGGTGTGGCCCAGAGTGGACCTGGATTCAGAGAGTGTGCAGGATGGGGCTTTGCGGGGGCTTTTCCATCTTCTGCCCATCACACAGGCTAATGACCCTTTGACTAGTCCTCATTTTGATGAATAAAAGCATAGGCTAAAGGGATGAGAGTCTGTTTTTTTTTTTTTTTTTTTTTTTTTTTTGTGGTACGCGGGCCTCTCACCGCTCTGGCCTCTCCCGTTGCGGAGCACAGGCTCCGGACGCGGAGGCCCTGCGGCCATGGCTCACGGGCCCAGACTCTCTGCGGTTTGTGGGATCCTCCCGGACCAGGGCACGAACCCGTGTCCCCTACATCGGCAGGCGGATTCTCAACCACTGCGCCACCAGGGAAGCCCTGGGAGTCTGTTTTAATGAAGGTCCCACATGCCCTCCAAAGTAGGGGCTGGCATTCTTCTATTTAGAAAGTACAAGATAAGTAGTAAAATGATTAATCATTGGTTTTTTTTTTCTGTTAGCTACTTTTTCACCCTTACAAAAATACATACTCTTAGATCTTCATTTCTCAGAGCCGTCGTGCACTTAGTCAACGACAAGTAATAAGAAAGAATATCTACCCAAGGACAAGATATTTTGTTCAGACCCACTCTCTTGTTTTTCCCACACAAACCCACCTCCAGACGCTCAAAAGCACTGCAGTTCTCTCTTCTGAGAGAGGCTGTGAGTTCTTCACAAGTTCCCGTGTATCTTTTGGTGTGTTTTCAACTCACAGCCGCTCCTTTGCGGCTCAGAGAATTATGCTGGAAGTGTCTTAAGGTATTTGTTTTGCTAACATGCTTCTCGTGGTGCTGACACAACGGTGCTCTGAACCCCGCAGCGAGAGCTCTTGGACGTCGTGGACAACAATGAGTCTGCGGTCATAGTGGCCCCCACGTCCTCAGGGAAGACCTACGCCTCCTACTACTGCATGGAGAAGGTGCTGCGGGAGGGCGACGATGGGGTGGTCGTGTACGTGGCCCCCACCAAGGTAGGTCTGGGGTCTGGGGGGTCGTTCAAGTGACTTGAATTTTCTCTTTCACTCCCGAACCTCCTCTTTTAGTTTAATGCACGTAGTCATGTGCTAGATATAGCTCTCTTTATTTTTTTTTTCACAATTTATTTCTTTCCACTTTTATTGAGATGAAATGGACATGTAACCTGTTAGTTTCGTGTGTACAACATAATGGCCAATATTTGTATGTATTGTTAAATGATCACCCCCATAATTCTAGTGAACATGAATCATGAATCACCTCATATAGTTATACATTTTTTTTTCCTTGTGATGAGAACTTTTAAGATCTACTGTCTTAGAAACTGTCAGGTACACAATACCGTATTGCTAACTATAGTCACTGTTACATCCCCAGACTTATTTATCTTATAACTGGAAGTTTGTACCTTTTGACCCCCTTCACCCGTTCTACCCACCCTTAGCCCCACCCTAGCCAACCACCAGCCTGTTCTGTTTCCATGCGTCTCACTTTATTTTCTAACCTGCATTTTCTCCTTCCAGTCTGAGAGGCCAAAGTAATACTTCCCTTAGAGCACTGTGAGGCAGAGGTCTGGTCCTGTGATCTTGTCATTCAGCTTTTTGCTCGAACTGAGAGAAGCATCCCGACTTTGTCGGGCAATGTTGAGTCTTTAGGAAGCCCGCGTTGCCTCTGCCCTTGATGGGATGCATCCTGTCTGCTCTTGGGCGTCAGTGCCTTGTGTTTCTCATGCCAGGTGGTTTTGCCATATTTCTTTTATGGCTGGAACCACCTAATGCCAAACTTAAATACAGAAAGTATGATCTTTGTCATTTAGGAGAAAGGCTGATTTACAGGAAGTATAAGTTTGCATATCCTCATTTACAACCCCTTGTTTTTAATGCGATTACTCTTAAGAAAGGCAGATTTACTTGGGATAACTTTGATTCTACAGATTAAAATGAGATCTCACTCCATTTTAGTTTCTAGGAAAATGTGGTGTTGAGTGACTTGGGATCAGGCTCAGTACCAGACTGATCAACATGATTAGTTGAAATTAGCACTTTAGTTTTGATTGTAGTTTTTCGTTTTTCATGGTTACGAAAGCAGTAAGTGTTCATAGCAGGAAATTAATAAAATATATCAAGAAAAATTAAATAGCAGGAAATTAATAAAATATATCAAGAAAAATTAAGCTTACTGGAGGTGGAATTGGTAATTCAACACAATACATATTCCTCTTCTAAAGGTTTTAGAAGCCAAATTACTCTTCTAAAAGTTTAAATCCATTTTTATTCCCTCTGACAGTATATGGAAGTATATATATCCTCTTATTTTTTTCCAACATTCCTATGGTCTTCAAACATTTTTTGCCATACTTCTAGGTAGAAATTTCCATCTCATGATAAATCTGCATTTCTGTGATCACTGATTGGGGAGCCTTTCCATATGATTTCTGGGCAGCGATATTTCTCTAATCATGAACTACTTGTTCATGACATTTGCCCATTTTCTTTTTCTTGTAGTGGAAGGGGATTGCCTTTTTATTGATTGGCCAGAAGTCTGTATAATAAGTATATTACTTTTTCTCTGTAAAGTATAACCAATATACTTTTGTCATTTTATCTTTTTGCTATATTGCAGTTATATTAATGATATTTTGTTAATATCTTTGTGTAGTCAGATCTATCAATATTTCCGTTTAGTGTTTCCGAGTGTGCTCAAATATATGAAAATATGTGAAAATGTCCACTTTCCAGTATCTTTATGCTTATGTTTTAAAGTTTACATTTTAATCTAGGTGAGACTTTTTTTGGGCATAGAGTGTGAAATACAGAGATATGTATGGGTTTGCACACGCTCAGATTCCGCTGGCCACCACCTGCCTAGTCTGTGGTGTGGGTCCCCTGTACACTCGCAGGTAGAGGTCTGGGGATGCCCCCAAATACGAGAACCACACGTCCATCTCGGCTGCCCTCCTTGGCCATTCTACATAGACGCACAGTTTCTTTCTAAGCCTTGGTCGCCCAGGTATCAGCTGTTTGTCATGTGTGGGCAACATTTCCTGCTTTTTCCCTCTGATGAAGCCGGTTTTTCCCATTTTACATTGGGTTGAGGTTATAAGTGAAGTTCACGCGCAGTCACAGAGCTCAGAGACAGCCCATGGATTAGGCAGATGGTAGGAGAAAGGGGTGATGAAGCTTCCTGCCCTCCCAGCAGTACGTATTTTTAGACAGTGCCTGTCGTTCTCTCTCTGAGGTTTCCCCTGTACTTTATTATGTGATTAATGGATATTTTTCCCTGTCAATCAGGCCCTTGTCAATCAGGTGGCAGCAACTGTTGAGAATCGTTTTAACAAAAATCTGCCAAGCGGTGAAAATCTGTGTGGTGTTTTTACACGGGACTATCGTCATGAGGCTCTAAACTCTCAGGTAGGACCTACACTAATTAATGCATTTGTTATCGAATTATATGATAGTACTTAGAAGTCTCTTTCAGTAGAAATGCAATATCTTGACAAGGGCTTGTAGAAGTAATTTTCTTGAATTTATAAAAGATGAAGTGGCTTTAGAGAAAATTAACAGTGTTATATTCCAGAGAGTAAGAAATGGAGCTCATCTTGCTCAAGGACACTTACCTTTTGATTGCAGATTTCAGTTATAGTTCATGGCATCATCTTGGTTTATAAGTGGATCGAAAATGATCTGAAGAACCCCATGTTATAAAAACTGACAAACTGATTTCCATTCAGAATAACTGTTTCTTGACCTTTCTTGATGGGAAGGACACTCATCATAATTTCAAAATGTTGTATTTATGGATGGACTTCATGGTGTTAAGTAAATCAGACAGTTTCCCTCCTTACTAAACTCACTGAAAACAGTTACAGCTGAACAGAAAGTGAAAACGTGACTATAGCACATTGCACGGTAGATGTGAGATGTGACATCCACATCGCCATTTGTAAGAGCACCGCTGCCCAGGGACGGGGCGTGAGGTCCGACAGAGGCTGGCTGTCGGCCCCTGTGCTGCCCCACTTTCGGCACCCTGGGACTGAGCGGGGCTGGGGCAGAGACATTGGCCATTTCGGCTGCGTGTGGAGTAGCACTGACAGCTACCACGCGCTCTGGAGTCCAAGCCAGGTGGGCCAAAGCGTCCCCAGGTGTGTTCTGAAGTCACCTTCTTCCTCTGCCCCGTCCTCTCCCAACTTCCATAGTTGTTCATTTTTAGTAAACGGTTTTCAACCTAAACTGAACCTCAGGGTCAGATTTTGAAGGAATAAACCTGCGACAATGAATTCTTCCTATTGTAATTACCGTGAATGCTCATAAATCAGAATTTAAACTTCAAATCTGATATCTTACCATTTTGACCTATAAAAATTGTAGTTTCACAAGATTCTAAAGAATATATCATATTCTACTTAATCAGCAGGTCCATTCAGGAGTTTTAACTCTCTCTTTTATATTCTTAGAACTACATCTGGGTGTAGCAAGTGCTCAAAAGTGTTTGTTTGCACAATGTTCTTGTTTTTAGGTACTTATCACAGTGCCTGCCTGCTTTGAAATTCTGCTGCTGGCTCCGCATCGCCAGGCGTGGGTGAAAAGGATCAGATACGTTATATTTGATGAGGTAGGTTTGGTATTATTTCTCTGGGTTGAGTTCCTGGTTGCATAAGCACCACACTGAAGACATTTGCTGCTTCGGGGCATTCATCGTCTGCGTGGAGTTTCGGATGTGGAGGACACTGGCTTTCCCCGGTGAATCACACCAGTCTTTGGGCTCCGTTTTCCTGTTCTGGCTCAGGACAGGGTATCTGTGTCTGCGGACCTCTGGATGGCAGAGGAGCCGTCTTTGGTGACCACCGTTTCAGCGGAGCAGAACTCACCACCAGGGCATAAGTTTTCCTGGACAGAGATTCCAAAAATCTGATCTTTGATCTCCAAAGCGAAGAGTTTGGGGCTATAACAATGATGTCAGTTAGGTACAGTATCTTGTCAGTCATGGTCCCAGCAGGAAACAGATGACACATGCGAAATGGAAGAATTCAAGAAGAGCTTTTTGCAAAGGTGTGTGGGTGGGGGAACTGTGCCGTTAGTGCAGTAGCCCAGGGCCAGGAGGTTACCCCTCAGCCTAAAGGGACAAGGAAAGATATGGTCACTGAGACCCACAGGGAGATTGAGCGTGCTGGCCGCTTTGCGAGGGGCAGCTGCCTTAGCCGAGGAGCACACCTGGCTCAGCGTAACCTGCCAGGAAGGCTGCCAATGGCACAAAGGCCTCACCCTCATTCCCTTCAGGTCTCTTGCCCAGGCTCTCCTTTGGCCAAAGCCAATGGAACCAGAGAGTATTGGAGCTCTTTTGAAGTAGCCTCTGTGGGTCAGTTTCCCTGGACAGAGAGAGCAGGATGGAAAATGATGGACATTTATAGAGCAAATGAAGGATACTGAGAAAGTTTTTACAGCAGAATTAAGAATATTTATTCAAAGAGACTTAAAGCATTATAAAAGAATTCTTTTGCTCCAAGGGGTTTTCAGTTTAAAGGGGAAAATGATGATAAACCTGTATTTCACTTAATTTTTCCTGTTGTAAGCTTGAAGCTACCAAGCAAGCTGTGCTTTTGATTGGTTTGAATCTGACTTACTGTGGTTTTTTTTTGCTCATTCTGTATATGCTACATCCTGAGGGCCTTGAATATTCATATTGAAAAAAAAATCCAACAGCTTTGTCTTTGCAATCGAGAACCTTGAATTGTACTCTAGTCTCAAAGCTTTGAAATGCTGTGACATGGGGTACCTCAGTTTCCCCAATTTTATGTCAGGGTAAAGCTGACGGTCTTTGGAGACTGATGTCTATTCTGGCAGAACCAAGGAAGTGTGTTATCTGTACGAAGGCTAAGGTCACCACTCAGTGGACTGGTGTATTATCTGACTAGGGCAAAACCAAATGGGCAGGGGAAGTTTTTTCTTTTTTTAAATTGTCTGGCTCTGATAATAAGTTCTTTCCAGTTGATTGCCAGGTGTCATAGTTTAATCTGTTTAAAGGAGACCACATTTGAGAATCTTCCCTAAATCTAGTTCCATTTGCTTTATTTGGTCAAAGGACATTCATTAATTCAGCAAATATATAAGGAGTGTCTCCACAATGCCAGGCACTGTTGGTGCTGGGAATGCCCAGGGTAAGTCACAGAATCATTGGAAAAAAGGGGGTAGACAGCTACGCCTACCCATGACGGTGGCAGCCCACGTCGGTGTGTATGGTGACGAGATGGATCCGTGTGACCCCACTGTGGTGATGGCAGGGAGACAGCAGGGGGACGGCTCTGCGGTGGCTGGTCAGAAAGTCTTCCAGTGGGGCGACATTGAGCCGAACTCTGCAAGTTCAAAAGGGGGTAAGAGCAGAAGGAGCAATATATGTGGAAGCTCCGGGGTAGGAAAGTTGTGGTCAAGGAACAAAGCAAAGTTCAGTGTGTCTGGAGAAAAGTGAGGGCAGGATGGGAGAGAGGCTTGAATGAAGCTGGAGAGGCAGGTGGGGGGCGGTTACCCCCAGCACAACATATACGCCCTGTTCAGGAGTTTATATTTTGTTCCACATGCAGTGGGAAGATACTGAAGAAATTTAATTGTGGACATGGCCTGTTGGAATTCATCCTTGAGATGTACCTGTTGGCTGTGATGTGAAGAATTCAGGGGATGGCCTGGGGAGCTAGGAGGGTGGCCAGGAGGGTATGGTTGACTTGGGGGCCGTGGACATGGAGAAAATGCTTAGATCTGAAAGACATTTTGGAAAGTAAGATAAAGAGGAATTATTGATGGATTGGTTATGGGAATTAAAAGAATTTGTGTCAAGATTTTCTATTGCCTGAATTTGCCAATATTTGTGTAAACTTGGCATGGTTGATTAAAGGTAATTGGAGACCATGTATGATGATTCAAGTTTCCCTGTCTTCTTTTCTTTTCTTTTTTTTTTTTTTGCGGTACGCGGGCCTCTCACTGCTGTGGCCTCTCCCGCTGTGGAGCACAGGCTCCATACGCGCAGGCCCAGCGGCCATAGCTCATGGGCCCAGCCGCTCCATGGCATGTGGGATCCCCCCAGACTGGGGCACGAACCCGTGTCCCCTGCATTGGCAGGCGGACCCCCAACCACTGCGCCACCAGGGAAGCCCTCCCTGTCTTATTTTCATTCGCTGATTTTAAATCAACTGAAAAATTATTTAATTTATTTAAACTAAACTAAAACAAACAAAAGCAGTTCACCCGTTTCTCCCATGCCCACCTGTTGCAAATACCTATTTGTTCTCTATGTCTTTGAGCTTGTTTTTGTATGTGTGTTTTTTTTTAAGATTTCACATGTGAGATCATTATTTGTCTTTTTATGTCTGATTTATTGATTTATTTCACTTAGCATAATGCCCTTGAGGTCCTTCCACGTTGTCACAAGTGGGAAGATTTCATTCCTTTTTAATGGCTGAATAATATTCCATTCTGCATATACATACCACAATTTCTTTACCCACTCATCCGTCAGTGGACACTTAGATTGCTTCATATCTTGGCTGTTATACATAGTGCTGCAGTTAACATGGGGGATGCTTATATCTTTTTGTATTCTTTGGATAAATACCCTGAAGTGGAATTGCTGGATCATATGGTAACTCTATTTTTAGTTTTTTGAGGAACCTCCATACTGTTTTCCACAGTGGCTGCACCAATTTACATTCCCACCAACAGTGCACAAGCGTTCTCTTTTCTCCACATTCTTGCCAACACTGGTTATTTGTGTTCTTTTTGATGGTGGCCATTCTGACAGATGCGAGTGATATCTCATGTGGTTTTGATTTTCATTTCTCGATGATTGGTGATGTTGAGCATCTTTTCATGTGCCTGTTGGCCATCTGTTTGTTTTCTTTGGACAAATATCTTTTCAGACCTTCTGCTCATTTTTAATGGAGAGTTTTTGTCTTTAATAGGTCCACTGTCTTGGTGGAGAAATTGGAGCAGAAGTCTGGGAGCACCTCCTTGTCATGATCCGCTGCCCCTTCCTGGCCCTTTCTGCTACCATCAGCAACCCAGAGCATCTCACCGAGTAGGCATTAGCTTCTAGTACAGATAGAATGCTTATGTATTTTGAATGTCTGAATGTCATGCTTTCTATCTGGGTTCTGGAGAGTTTCATAACTTTCTGGTGAATTTATTACCTTATCTCTGGATATTCAAGGAACAGAGTCACCCCTCCTGGCAGGTGCTGAGCAAGGCCACACTCTATAAAGGAAAATCAAGGGTTCTCCCAGCTGGATCTGCAGCTGACTAGGAAATTTTCCCCATATCTCAAAAAAGGTTCACCAGAAGTTATCGATTTATGTTTCTTTTTCTTTGTCCTTTACCAAGAAATAAGATTAAAATGGTATAATGACATGCTCTGCCATGGACCTTGAGATTTCTTATGTTGTCCCACTTTGTAGATGTTTAGAAAGATAGTGAAGCCTTATTAGTTGAAAACACCTATTATTTATTCACTGGGCTAGATTTTTGCCCACTAACAACAATTATAGCAAAGACTTCTATTTGCCAGGTGCCGTTCTAAGTGCTTTGCATATGTTAATTTATTTTAAATGGCCAACAACCCTTATGATTTATTATTTTCATTACTACTGTTAGATAGTCTTTTCCATACTGCTATTATTATTTCCATTTTAAATGTGGAAAATGAGGCCCAGAGAGATTTTGTGATCCAACCAAGAGCTTCAGCCCATGGTAAGGACGCTGGGATTCGATCTTAGGTCATCTGGCTCCAGGGCCTATTCCCTTAAGTAATTTTTAAGGCACATAAAATTTTCTTTATTTAAAATACTTTAAAATCATTTCACAGGAAGTGGTTCCATGTTCTGCCTAAATAATATGTAATTTTAATTTTTAAGGTGGCTACGATCCGTAAAACAGTACTGGGAACGAACAGACAGTATGATGGAAAAAAACACTGCTTCTTCAAGAAAGGCTGGCTGCCGCGCCAGTTCTCACCAAGACTACTTACTGATGAAGCAGTCGTATAAAGTGAGACTTGGTATGTTTGACATATTCATAGGAATTTTATCTTTTCAAGTTATTCCAACCATTGTGTGTTCATTCATTTGGAAATCCTTGCTCTTCATTTCCAGTGCTCTATGCAGAGAGATACAATGATTTAGAGAAGCACATATGTTCAGTAAACAATCATGACATTTCCTTTGACCATTTTCACCCATGTGCTGCGCTGACCACGGACCATGTGAGTGATGATTTCGCCATGTTTGTTCTGAGCCACATCGGTGGTTTGTATCATATTGCAAAGCTGCCTGGGCGACGCTCATCAGAATTACAGAATCGATGCTCTGTAACAGATATTGAACCTGAGTTTTAAGAGTAACAAGAATGCATAGTTTTCATCTGCTTCTCAGTGTTGTCTCCATCTGCAAAGCTTAAGAATGACTGGACATCTTAACCTGAAGTTTTTTGGGGTCGATTTTCTTTATTCTTTGCCCATTTTCCTTCTTCTCAGCACCTGTGTCCCATCTGTCCACCTTCGAGGACACTAACTCTTCTCTTAATGCAGCTACAACTGTGTGTGGACAGTACCTTGTACGTGTGAGAATCTGATTGCTGTGAATTAGGTCAAACAAGGAAAAGACGCTTTTCACTAGCATAGCAATCACACGACTTTTTGGTAGTGAATCAGTGAGGTGGAGGTCTTAAGGGGACCTCACTTGGTGCACTGGGGTTTGAGTGGGGGAAGATTTCTTAATTTTTCTTGCATATTATTTTTCCTTTTTCCTTCTATTTTCAGGAATGGCCCATTAAAGCTCTGGTTGCCTCTCAAAGTGATAATTAAGCAATAGTTTGCCTTCCTTCCAAGACTGGATAAGTTAAATATACTCTGAATTCTGTTGTCAGTTGAGCCTTCTAAATGGACAATTTTTAAGCCACATAGAGTTTTCTTTGTTTAAAATATTTGATGTCACAGGGAGTAGTTTGATGTTCTGCCTACATAATCATCTGGATCAGAAAGCTAATTCAGATAAATAATTAGTAAGGATAATTCTGATCCTGCCGAGCCTCTAATGGCTTTTCTTTGGAACCGGCAAAAGGCGCAGCTCCTTAGCTAGGCTTCCCAGGTCTTCTAGGAACTGGCCCCAAGTCCTTTCTGTTCATCCACTTGATGGATTTTACCTGGAAGCCCTCATGATTTATATATAAGCTAGAGTGTTTCAGCACAGATGCAAAGTGCCCATTGTCCAGACTCTGTTCATCTTTGATGATTCTTCTAATGGGAAACCTCTTCAGAATCCTCTGTGACTTCCTTAGCTCGATGGAATCTTCTCTCCATAGCACCTTGTCTATATTTTTCTTGTATGACAACAGTTATGGTCAGCTTGCTGCTGAAGTTCTTTATGTGCTTGTCTTCTTACTAGACTAAGTCCTTGAAGACAGATTTTATGTCCTTGTAGTTTGTAACTAACTGCTATGTATATAAAATTAAGATGTATATGACACAAATATAGCCAACCCAAATGGAGCACTTACTTTGGGTTCTAAGAATTTTATGTATTTTGTCTCTTTTAACCATCACAACAATTTTAGGATACATGCTGTACTGATATTCCCATTTGGCAAGTGAGGACGGTGGGGCAGAGAGAACTTGTACCCCTGAGGAAGGGGTGGGGCTGGGATGCAGTCTCAGATAGACCGCTTCCAGAGCCTGCAGTCTTATCACTGTATTCTGAACAATCTGGTGGACAAATGCCTGGGTGAGGGAGGGAGTGAGAATCACTTTATAGCCTTCGGGCTGTGATGCAGTAGCTTCTAAAAGCAACGGAATGAATCCTAGCGATGGTAATTTTCCAACAGGATTTTATTATGGAACTTTCTCTTTTGTGTGGCAGTGGCTCTATCTACACTCTAAAGAAAACTAAAATGTGGGCAAAATTCCTGTGACCTAACTCACATCCCCAGACTAGAATAGTGATGATAACCCACAAATTGATAACAAGACTCCTTTCTCTGTCTTTCTCTCCTTTTCTCTTCTCTTTCCATGTTATTTCCTGGCGTTTTTAAGTAGCGTAGTATTTTCACAGTCATTTGTTGTGTTTGGATGGTTCAGGGCAGGTAGTCTTTAAACAGCAGTGAGCACGGTGGTTGGGAGGACCTGGCGAGGCGGGCATCTTGGTCCACGTGCCTTTCCTCTATCTCAGTACCTATTACTGGAACAACTGAGAAGCTGCTCCGGCTCCTCTAACCCCATGTGACCTCTGCAAACGTCACGCTGCTGCATGAGTCTCCTTCAGGCTCCCAGATGTTGGCAATAGGAATGGGGCTTGGACAGTGTTAAATATGTATCTTGGCAGCTGTGTGTATGGGATGTTTCCTAAAGCATCAGTGATAAAAAGCAAGTCGGCCTTTCTGAACAAGGAGGTGCTTCCTGATCTTGTGTAGCAGACCTCAGATTGATGTGTGAGAGTGGGCGGCGTGGACAAGCGTAACAAGCTGCGTCAACGTAAAGAGAAGGGCCGTCCCCCTTGGGCGTCCGCTCTGTAGCTTTGTCACATGGGTGGCCCCAGAAGGGAGGGGGGCAGGATGAGTGAGCTGAGGGAGTGCCCACCTTCACCTGACGCTCGTTTCTGGCGGAGTGGAGAGTTATCCGGCCCCCCAGGGACAGCTGCAGGCTGCCGGGGGTGGGGTGGGATGACGGTGTCAGCCCCGGCAAGTGTGGGAAGAGCCGAGCCACTGGTCTTTTTCGCCTGCACATGGAGCAATGCTTCCGTCACCTGCGAGGCTGGGGATGATGTGATTTGCCCAAACAACATCGTGGGTAATGCTGTGTGTACATAAATGAAGGAGGGTGTGAATCTGTGACCTTTTATGTCTCTTCCTTTTACACCTGGGCTGGCTCAGTTTTTTTACCAGCTCGTAAGTTATCATATAGTGAAGATCAACTGAAGGGAATGCCCAGCTTTTAGCCACGAAGTCGTGAAATTGATTAAAAACATTAAGACCTGTAGGTTGGTCATTCATCAGTCACAGCGACAGTTGAGGCATCGATCACGTGCCAGGCAGTTTACTAGGCCGATGCCATGTATTACGTAATTTAATTCTGACAACAAATCCGCGGCAAAGGCAGAATTGCCCTCCATGGTAGAAATAAGGACATGCAGACTTTTTTAAAAGCTTAAAAGGCCTAAGAAATCATAAGAATTTTAGTGACCAAAACAGAAGATTTGTGTCTTAAAAATTATGATAGTTCTTGGATTTATTTTATTTTATTTAGGCAAAATAAGTTGCCACTTTTAAGTAGTAATAATAAGAGAAGAAAATGCTAACATTCCAAAATAACATATTCATGTACTATTTGGCAAAATGTAGTTTTTTCTGTTCAGTTAGTTCACTACTCAGACTGAGATGCTAAACAGTGATTCCAGGAAATCACCTGCATCCTATAGATTTTTACAAGCCTCATTCAAAGCCTGGTTGATTATTTTAATTGAAATACGTTTGACATAAAACCTTGTATAAGTTGAAGGGGTGCAGCATGTTGATTTGATACATTTATTTTGCAGTGTGTCTGCCACCTGTGTCAAGTCTGAGTCCTCATCCCTTCTTTTTTTTTCTTTAACATCTTTTACTTTTTATTATTTTTTAAATTTTATTTATTTATTTTTGGCTACGTTGAGTCTTCGTTGCTGCACGCAGGCTTTCTCTAGTCATGGCGAGCGTGGGCTACTGTTCGTTGCGGTGTGCAGGCTTTTCATTGCGGTGGCTTCTCTTGTTCCGGAGCACGGGCTCTAGGCGTGTAGGCTCAGTAATTGTGGTGCACGGGCTCAGTAGTTGTGGCTCGCAGGCTCTAGAGCGCAGACTCAGTAGTTGTGGCGCATGGGCTTAGTTGCTCCGTGGTATGTGTCATCTTCTCAGACCAGGGATAGAACCCATGGCCCCTGCAGTGGCAGGCATCTTCTTAACCACTGAGCCACCAGGGAAGCCCCTCATCCCTTTTTTGTGGTGGGACAATTAAGATCTAGTCTCTTAGCCTGTTTGGTGTTCATAATACAGCTTCGTTTTCTGTAATTACCATACTGGGCATTAGCTCTTCAAGACTTATTTCTCTACGAGTTTAAAAAGTTTAAAAAAACCTGTACTGATGTATTTATCTTGTTTGCTTTTAGCACAGTCTGTAAGGTGGCAGGACAGATATTTTGATCCTTTATTTTAGATGAGGAACTAGCATTTAGAGGTAGAATTAGAACTAGATCTTCTGATTCAAACTTGATTGCACATTCCATCGTACCAAACAAGTTTTTTCAGCTGTATTGTTTGGGGTGGCTTTTTTTAGCCCAGAACTTCCAAACCTGAGTTTCATAACTTAGCAGCTGTTTACTAAAACAAGTTCCCTATTGTCAAATAATTTTGGAGAAATCTGGATACTGTAGCCCCTTCTTGGAGATTTAATGTTTCCAGTGAGAACCCTTGAGGAAGACTATTCCTAGAATAAATCCCCCCTGTCCCAGCTTTTCTTTTGAAGAAAACCTGCCAGCATCTCAGGGATCATAGTTTCACAGGCAGTGGATTCTTAGCAACAGTGGTTGAATCCAGTAGCATTTACTGCAGTACAGGCTTTTGGAGAACAGGAATTTTTAATTTATATTTTAAAATATTTGTGGAAAAATAATGACGTGGATATCCAGAAGGCTTAGCAGAACCAAGTCAGTAACCTGGGGAGAAGTTTCCTTGAGTGTCGTGAAGGTGACCTTCAAGTTATCATAGGACTTGAGAAAATCAGATTTGCCCATTTTAGCCTGGCTTGGTGCTCAAAAGCCAGGAATCATATTCATAATTAAATGAGTTCCACTTCCAGTTACAGGGTGGAGGCTGTGTGTTCTTGTCTAAACTGAGTCTACAGATCTTTGAGCCTCCCAGCCCTCATAAGAGAATTGGCTCAGCTGAAAGGTCTTAGGAAATACACAAACCTTTTGGTGGGCTTTTGAGTTTTTTCCTTTCTTAGTAAATCAGGGACACTCTTGGTTAGTATTTTCTTTGTGCTGAGCCATTATTGAGCATGTTAGATCAGTGCTGTTTTCAGTGTCTTTGGGTTGATGATAATGAGTGATGCTGAGGCAGAGGATGGAATGTCAGATGGAATAGAAGGAATATTAAATTTTTCAATTTTATTTTATACATAGATTGAAAAGTTCGGATTCCCTTGTGATCTTACCCTTTCACCTCGAGAAATGATCCAGCTTTATGATACCATGTTTGAATTCTGGGAAAGTTGGCCCAGGGCTCAGGTAAATAGTAATTCTGCCATTATTTTGAATTGATTGAAGTGGATGGCAACTGCTGTTCACAAAGACAAGCTCTCACTCTTTCTGATCACTTGCATCTGATCTTTGAAAGTTACCTGTGGACTCTTTCCAAAATAAGGTTGCCCCTTCTCTTGACAGCCTTCCTCCTGACGGTCTGTGTTCTCCTGTAACTGGGAGGAATGCCCCTGAACTCCTGAGCATGCTTTTCCTCTTTCACTTTCTGTGATAGGACAATCCTTTCATCTCCCCTCCTATGCGCCAGGTCCTGAATTTCTGTTCCTGCCTTTCTCTCCTCTCATGCCCCTCCCTTCTCTCTGTCCATCTTTGTTCATCTCCTGTTCGGTTTTGCTGCACATTCTGCCTTAAGAGTTCACCATCCTATTATGTTTACACACCAGAAATGATGGGGAGATAGTTCAACCTCTACTCTCAAGACGCTTGTAATTCTGTTAATGAGACATATTGCTGAGAAACACTTTTGGATTTTCTTGCATGATTTCATTGAATTTTGTGGTATCCCTTTTCAAGGAGCTGTGTCCGGAGGAATTCATTCATTTTAAGAATAAAATAGTCATTCGAAAGATGGACGCTAGAAAGTATGGAGAGAGCTTAAAGGCAGAACTGACAGGCTGGGTGAAGAGCGGTCACGTCCAGGAGGTAATTATCACACGTGCTTTGGGTGAAGCACCTCTGTGTCCTTGTTCCCTTGAGATGTGCTGTGCAGTCATTACTATTTTCTGGCTTTTTTTAACCTTCAACTTCCACTGTAGGATTTTCAGTTGAGCATGAAGTCCAGTGATTCTGAGATAGACTAGAGAGAGAGAAAGGACCTGTGTCCGTGTCCTGTCCTCCGTCCCTCCCCTGACGTGCGCTCCACGTTCTGACGGCTGAGGACAGAGGGGCCCTTGCCTGGTCATGGTGCTCGGGATGGAATCACAGTGACAGCAGCTGAGAAGAGCTTTTCGTCCCTTTATCTCTTCTTCATCTGGAAAGTTTTATTTCCTTTTATGATTTTTATTTTAATTTGTAGGAACGATTTTTGTATTACAACCTTAGTCCAGGGTCCTATGAGTTATGCATATTTGTTTTAAGTAAGTTGCTGGTCTTTTTATTTTGGAGTTTGCTCTGTTGTCACATATTAAGGTTTCTGATTTTTGGGGTGTGACATATATTATAGAGTTTTCTCAGGTGAGTTTTTCCCATTCTATTTTAACTTACCTCCTGCTCCTATATAATTATATTTTATTCCACTTCTTTTGTCAAGAAAAACCTATAAAATGTATTTGTAAGTGATACATGATATAGAAACTTATATCATGTATATATATGTTACATTATGTAGAGAGAAACTGACTTATCCCACCTCCTGCCATGTAGTGGAACCAGCATCATTTACCAAATAATCCTCTTCCTGACTGATTTGTGTTGCCTTAAAAAATTGCATGTTAAATTGCACACGTGCATGCATGTGGGTATTACTGTTTATCTTTTTGTTCTCTCGTATATGATATATAAATATTGATTTATATATTTCTTTGATGGTTCTTTTGCAATCTTTTATCTTATAGTTTCATTATTTTTGTTTTTGTTACATTGTCTATTAAAGAACCACAGAAATATAGATTAGATAACTATGAAAATGTTTTAGCCAGAAGCAGGAATTCATGTCTCAATTATGCAGAACTTACAATAATTTTCTTTTCACTGCCACAGGCCAGAATGGTCCTGAGGAATCTTCGTCCTCCTTCGGTTGTTAGTTCAGAAAACATGGCAGTTATGTTTCCACGTCTTGTTGAAAAGCTATGGCAAATGGAGAAGTTACCTGCACTGTTTTTTTTGTAAGTCATTTAATTTGTTTTTGGTTGTAATTTGTATTAGATGCATTCTTTTAAGTAGAGAGAAGTTACACAAACTTGACTCTTGTAAAATAGTGTTCAGTAAGATTTTTGTTGCCCTTTTGTTATTAGAGTGCATATTTAAAACTACACCTTTGTAGTTTAGTTCTTACAAAAATAATTTTACTTGTGCTATTACATATCACCTTCTTTATTTGGTTTTCCTTCTCCATTTCTTCTCCTTTTACTATAAACTAGTGTATTTTTAATTAGGTCTTGTTAATTTTCAGTCAATACCTAGGTTTTTTACAAAAGAGATCGAATGTTTATGCACACAATTACCCCACATAAAATTAAAGTAGCCTTATAATATGCTAGTTTAAGTCCCAAGATGCCAGGAAGTCTGGAACTAGGTATAAATCTGGACCTGGTCCCTAGGTATTTCCATTTCAAAAAGTATAAAGCCCAGACTCGGGAGACATTTCTGGATTGTAGAGGTCAGTAACCCCTGGGTTTACCTGGTCTCTAGAAGGAAATAGTCACAATCCAAGAAGTTAGGATGAAAACCCCCAATTCTCTCCATCCTGCCTAAAAGAGCAAAATTTTACTGTACGATCTCACTTGTATGTGGAATCTGAAAAAGCCTTACTCATAGAAACAGAGAGTAGATTAGTGGTTGCCAGGGACATGGGGGTGAGAGAAAGGGAGAGATGCTGGTCAAAGGTACAGACTTCCAGCTATGTAATGAATAAGTCCTGAGGATCTAATTCCATCATGGTGATGACAGGTAACAATACTGTACTGCATACTTGAAAGTGGCTAAGAGTAGATTTTAAATGTTCTCACCACAAAAGGAAAAAAAGGTAACTTTGGGAGGTGGTGGTTTTGTGAACTAACCTTACTATGTCATCATTTTGCTATGTGTACCTTTATCAACTTGTCATGTTTTGTATAACTTAAACGTATACAGTGTTATATGTCAATTATGTCTCAATAAAACTGAAAACAAAATAACACAGAGAAAAGCAAAGGAGGCACTAAAATTCACAAAAGATTTGGCCATCAAGAAATCTGACTTATTTCACTAACCATAATATTCTCTAGTGAAATAAGTCAGACAGAGAAAGACAAATACTGTATGCTATCACTTATATGTGGACTCTAAAAAATAATACAAATGAATGTATAAGTAAAACAGAAACAGTCACACAGACATAGAAAACAAACTTACGGTTACCAAAGGGAAGTGGAAAAGTGGGGAGGGACAAGTTAGGGGTTTGGGATTAACAGATGCAAACTACCATATATTAGATGGGCAGCAAGGACCTACTGTACAGCACCGGGAATGATAGCCCTGGCTTGTAATAACCTAAATGGAATAGAATGTTCAAAAATACTGAATTACTATGTTGTACAACTGAAAGTAACATGATATTGTAAATCAACTATACTTTGGAAAAAAAAATATCTGGACTTACATATATTTACGTAATACTAAGCGTCTTTGATTCTGTTACAAGACAGACCTAAAGACCAGTGGAATTAGACACAAGAACAACTACAATAACAATAAAAATAAATAAAAAGGAGTAAAAAAATTTTTTCTCACCTCTTAAGAGGGGGAGGAGGTACATCTCTCTTCTGTAAATAGAGAAAATCCACTGTTTTCTGTTCCTTGCCTGTGGTGTGCCTGACCCTCTTCCAGGAGAAATCTCTCGGGGCTCTGCTTGCCATTGCCCCAGGAGGGGACTTCTTGTTTCCTGTAAGGCGGTTAATGATGGGTCTGCCGACCCAGAACACCTCGTGTGCCTGTTCAGGATGCAGCTCATAGAAGTGGGGATTAAAAGCTCAACAGCTGTGTGTCAGGATGACAGCAGTGGATGGCTGGATGACTGAACTGTATTTATCACATTACTCTCAAGGCAAGCATTCTTTTCCTTTGTTTCCAGATTTAAGTTAGGGGCTGTAGAGGGAAGCGCTGGAAGTGTGAAAAGGTTCCTAGAGATAAAGCAACAGAGCAGAAGGCCCCTCAAGGCTGATAAGGAGGCCTATGACATGGAGAAAAAGCTTCGAAAAGTTAGAAAATCCCTTGAGGCACAGAAGACAATGTGAGTATGTGACTCAACACACTGGTGGTTGGAAGGCTGAAATACGTCACAAGTCCCAACAAGAATGTACACTGGGCTACACAGACATCCTAGCTGTCCCTTATTTGCAGGCCAGTTCTGTGCTTCGGAGAACTGTGCGTGCTCCTGGCTCCTGCCTTGTTCTCGGTGTCTAATTCTGATGACTCTGGGTCTGAGATGCGTCTTCCCTTCCTCCCACCCTCCCATCCTCAGTGGCAGCCTGGTCTAGACGGGCCCGCGTCTTCCTCGGGCGATCACAGCGGTCTTCTTCTTGGACTTGGGAGCTCAAGGCTCCCCACCCTGCAGTGTAGCTGCCACCGCTCTGCTGACATTCTCATCGATGAACTTACCCACACTCCCTGTTCCTTCTCCTGGGCCATTGTTGGTGGACCGCCACGTTTGGAGTTTTGCCCTCACTTTTCCAGATCACGTCCTACTACTGTCATCCGACAACACTCAATATTTACTCTTCTCCCTGTGTGACACGTCCTCCTGAGCTTTCCCGTGACATGGCCCTTCTGCCTTGAGGTCCCTCCTTCCCGCTCGCCCCCAGAGCTTCTGCTCGTGAGTTCGCTGTCCCTCTCTGAAGCTTGCCCTCATGCCCCACTTAGATTTAGTGCCCTTTCTCCCGGGCTCTTGCTGCGCTGCAGTATTTAGCAGGTCGATTATGATGTGTTGCTGTCTTTTTCCTAAACTGTTAAGCTCTCTCATAGCAGGGACAGTGCATTTTCCTCTTTTTATTAATATATCCAGTTGTTATCGAATGACTTGGGTCCTGCTTCTCGCTGGACCCAATTACATACTCACAGATGTCGGCAGAAAGGAAAGGTTCCTTTAATCAGGATGCTGGCAATGTGGGGAGATGGTGGACTCAGTGTCCCCCCAAAACCACCTCTGAGATTCTGTTCGGCCATGGAAGTTTTAAAGGGAAGGAGGAGAGTAATCTCAGTTAATCACTGAGATGGGGGGTCAGGGTCATCGCCGTCCCCCACTGTGTGCAGGCTCATGGACTTGTGATCTTCCTCTAGGAGTTCTCTTGATCACACAGTTTGTTCGGGAGATTACTGAAGGGGAAGCCTGGGAAGAGATCTGGTTACCTGTTAATTACTGACTTTTCTCTCCTCCTTCTTCCATCTACAGAAAGAACCGATAAGTTAGGCAAAGTATTGCGTGATCAAAAGACTTGAAAGCTGTGCTTGGGCTGGAGATGAGTAAGGCACGGGATGCCTGGTGAAAAGTCACAATACAGCTCTGCTAAAGTGACAAGGAAAGGGGCTTCCTGCTGAGGGCGGTTTCCTGTAAAGAGCTGCTTACACAGTCTTAACACATTGCTTGGCAGGTCACAGCTGGTCCATAAATATCTTGCAGTGATTGGTAGTTACTTCCCTGAGAGTTGAAACAGCTTTTAGAGCTTCTCGGGCTCAGATTTTTCACATTCTGGAGCAAGTCAGGATTTCCTGCTGACACTTCTGTGCATCTTCCTTCTGCCTTTTGTGCTGTTTCCCTGGAAGTGATGGTAGGTCTCAGCCTTCTCAATCACTAGTCCTTAGACAGCTTTTCTTCAGGACGCTGGCAGTCAGGACGTCAAGTTGCATTAGTGACCAGCGAGTCAAGCTTTAAACATAAGACGAATGTTCTCGTGAACTAAGAATGCTGCTGCCATATTGGTAAACAAAGGCTGTTGCAGCCGTCAAGCCACCACTTTCCCCGGCAGTGCACCCCGAGGGGACTCAGGATGGGGAAGCACAGGACGCTGGCCCCAGAGAGCTGAGGTGCAGATCAGAGGAACGATTCCAGTGAGCCCAGGCTTTGCATCTTCCCATACACAGAAAAGCCCTAAACTCCTTAACTGGAGGTGTCTGGTTTTCTTTAATTAACAGTAATCCTTTGATGTTCCGATCACCTGATCTTCGTTGCAAAATCTTTTGCGCTTTCTGGCTCCCTGCACCCCCCGCCCCGCCTCACCCCCTCGGAGCAGTCTCTTGGAGTTATCTGAGATGCTGTCTCCGGGGCTTGAAGTCCTAAGAATGTCCACCGAACAGAACATATTTCTCAACTTTTAGGTTGTGCATTTTCTTTCAGTCAGCATTTTCCTACCTCGTTCAGCACCATTACACTGAGGGTGTTGGGACCCTTGCCCTGGGCCCTGTGCTTCAGAGAACCCCACGCCGGCCTCCCCATTTGCAGCCGTTCCCTTAAAATTAGGAGTTGGTGCAGCTCAGGAGACGTCCCTCTGGAGCTCACTCTCACCCTTCAGATTCCAGGTGGTTACGGAGCTCTATTTGTCAGGGTAGGAGGAGGCTGTATTTTATCTGGAAGTTTCGTACCTCAGTTTAAAACTTAGAAATCCTTAGACAACAGTAAGGGGGCGTCCGTTAGCCCTCTGCCTGTGCTGGTCCCGGCATTGCCCCTGGAGGTGAAGGGAATGTCACGGGAAGTGAGTTGGTGGTGCGTCTACTGCTTGGTCTGTATTTCTCACCCCTGAAATGGAGTTAGATGGGACACTGGTTAGCACATATTCTCATATTAGGAGCTGTCTTATGTGCAAAGGCGAGAGTGTCGCCTGAAAAAAAAAAGCACAACCTAAAAGTTGAGAATTAGGTTTTATTTGCTGGACGTTCTAAGGACTTCAGCCCTGGACGCAGCCTCTCAGACAGCTCCGAGGGGCTGCTCCCAAGAGATAAGCGGGGAGCCAGGATGTAGAGGCGTTTTTGCAACAAAGGCCAGGTAGTCGGAACATCAAAAGATGACTGTTCATTAAAGAACACCAGACACCTCCAGTTAAGGAGTTGAGCGCTTTTCTGTGTGTGGGAAGATGCAAAGCCTGGGCTCACCGGAATCGTTCCTCTGATCTGCACCTCAGCTCTCTGGGGCCAGCGTCCTGTGCTTTCCTATCTGTCCCATCCTGAGTCCCCTCGGGGTGCACCATGGAGGGGGACTGCAGAGGCTGCGGACTTGGCGGTGGGCAGCCCATGGGTCTCCATCCTGAGTTCCCTCAGGGCTCACTGTCGGGGTGACGGTAGTGGCTTGATGGCTGCAGCATCCTTTGTTTACTGATACGGCAGCAGCTTTTCTCCTTCACCAGAGACAAACCAAGAAAGGGCCAGAGATGTGGGTGTCTGTGAAAGGCGGTTCCCGTGAGGAGGGATGGATAATGTGCTTTGGTGACCGAGTCCAAGCCAGTGTTTGTGGGGCAGTGTCTTAGGCCAGATTCCTCGCAGAGATCTGAGATGGGACCTCGTGGAAGTGATCTGTTGAAGGGGTGTGCCTGAGCGGGACCTGCAAGAAAGCGAGGAAGCAACAGAGGAGAAGTGAGGAAGAGGCGTAAGGGTGTGGTGTTGCTGGAATATTGCTGACCCCGGCCAACTGGGAGGCCTGGGTGCACTGCAGGATCGTGCCAGCGTGGGTCGAGGGAGCTGTTTCGTGTACCTCTTATCAGTCAGGTACTGGCTGGGGGCCACATTCCCAGTCCCAGGAGGTGTTGTAACCTTCCAGGCATTTCTTGGGAGCTCTTGTCAGCAGAGGGCAATTCTGCAGGGGATGGTGTCGCCAAGAGCCCTTGGCAACCAAACTCAGAGCTGCTGTAGCAGGAGGAGAGGAGGAGAGAAGGAGCTGGCCTGCACTTGGCCATGTGGAGCCGGGGGCACCTACCTCCTCCAAGCCTGTGAAAGAGAAGATGCTCGTCACTTTAGCAAGGGACAGGGGGCTCATATTGGGAGAACTGGATTTGGCAAGAAGGTTGCTTAGAGTAGGAGGAAGGGAGGGAAATATTCAGACACAATAGGGGACTTTTCTGATGAGGGACCACAAGTTCCAGAGGCTTCCGAGGGAGAAGGTTGGTTCAGAGTGGTCCGGGTGTATGTAGCAGTGAATGTCTGGGTGATGAGGGGCTCAAGGATGTCCCGGGCTTCCTATGGTGGCCTAATGTGGCCATTCATTACTTAAAATTTGTTTTTATAAACAGAGATAAAAGAAGCCAGAAAAATCCCAGAAAAATGGATCAAAGCCTAATCCATGAGGCTGAGCATGATAATCTGCTCAAGGTTCTTGAGAAGAACTTGGAGATCCCTCAGGACTGCACATATGCTGATCAGAAGGCCATAGATGCTGAGGTGAGCCCTCAGGATGGAGCAGTGCTCCTGGAAACCATTTCACACTCCTGCTACTACTGCGCAGCTCCAGACGCTGCTGGGTGTGATGCCTCAGTGCCGTCGCTTCCAGAATAGAAATCCTTGTGCGTGGCCTTCTGTCTGTACCTAACCCTGAGGGCTCTGCAGAGCATGTTTGAAGAAGACAGGATTAGGTTTATAGATCTCTTGCTTGTTAATAGTTAACCCCTGGGGGTGGCTGCCCTCCCGTTATTTCTTCCTGCAATACTGTTTTTCACAGCCTGAATTCTACGCTCCGGTCTCACACGCCTCAACCGAATATTTCGGTACATGTGGTCCAATACACTTGAAATAATATATACACAGTTTCTCTAAAGCTCAGGATTTCTGTGTTATAGTCAAAACAAAAAGACATTGAAATATCTGGCATGCCGTTTCTTCTTCAAAATGTTTTATAGTGCAAATAATGCATACGTTTGGTAGACGAATTTGAAAATACAAATTAGTAACAATAAAAGCCATATGCCAACCGTCGGAAGTAATCACTGCCCTTCTGGATGAACCTTTCATATCTTTGTGACCACACACATGCACACACATGCACACGCATACACACACATACATGCACACACACATACATACACACATAGGTACATACAGGCATATGCCTGTGTGTGTATATGTGCATTCTATTGTATACATTCTTTTATAAATTTCATGGTTTCCTCCTTTTCGAGAACCATCATCATTTTCATGAGTCCTTGATATCCCCTTGTATAGTTGACTGTACGTGGAGGGTATTTTGCTTTTGGATTCTTAGGGTTTTTGGTTTTTTCTTTTCTTCTCTCTTTCATAAGCAGTGTTTATTTTAGCACATAAAACTCTGCATGCAAGTGGATTTCCTCCTTAGGGCAGGGATATTTTTAAGGCTATCTGTGACCAATTTACAGTGCGAAGGAAGCCCTCCCAGACCATGTAAGGTAAGGAACCTGCTCTGCTTGGAGATATCGCTCTCCCCAGGGAGACCACCTAGGGCTGATCTGACCTCCCTCAGGCTGGAGCAGCCACACTCACACCTCCTCTGGGGATTGTCTACTGCTTGGTTAGTACTTCTCACCCCTGAAATGGGGTGAAACAGTGCGAGACATTCTGCTCCAAGACTTTGGAACATTTCTGATAGTTACTGTTGTTCCCATAAAATATTTTTTATATGTAGAGTTAATTTCAAATAATTGGCCTCATTTAGCTAAATTATTATACAGTGTGCCTGTTATTTTCATTTCACCGTTTTAAATTCTGATTTAAATTAAAATTAGATAAGAGATGATCAAAATCCCTAAAACCCTTTCTTCTTTCAGACTTTGCAGTGGGTGTTTGACCGAGTGAAATTCTCAAGGAAAGGTGCCGAACTGAAGGCTTTGGCAGCACGGGGGATTGGATATCATCACGGCTCTTTGAGCGCCAAAGAAAAGCAGTTAGTTGAGATTCTTTTTAGGAAAGGATTTATTAGGGTAAGTAAATTTCTTCATTTTAAAACTTGAAACTCTGTCTATATGAAGCTGAGCACCCATAACGAGTGGAAAATAACCATTTTTTCCCATCTAATTATGTCTTTTTTTTTTTAACGTCTCATGATACCACTGCATTTTCCATCTCATTTAGTTGAGGGAGGGGGTTTGAAATCTCTCATTGTTTATCTCTTTTTCATGAGATTCAAGTATCCCCTAAACAAGTACTGTTCCAACTATTTCCAACTATGTTTGAATTATACCTGTGGCGATCTAGGAATAAATGCCCACTTTTCATTTATAATGTCAACGGCATTTTGTCAGCTGTTCATGTGATTTTGGCTGTAGACGTCTTTTCATGGGTGTGGAGGACATTCAGGGTAGCATTTCAATCAGGTCTTTTCCTGGTGTAATAGGTGAAATAAGAACAAGGATGTACTGCTTCCCTGGGGCCCGCTGCACGGCTCGGCAGACTTTAGCGGCACCATCCTCATACTCTGTCCTGTCCGTGGTGGCGGACAGGAGGAAGGTTCCCTGAATCACTTGACACCCAGCCTTTGTTATGTTGTATTTGGTGTGTCCCATAAAGATGTGAGGGGATACTCTGGATACATTCACAAAGAGGGTTTATGTGATTTCCTAGTTAATTTAGACCTTGAGTAATCTTTTAAAATAGACCCTGACTTTTTCTAATTTGCCACATTAATTTTTTGAATTATGTACATTATATTTGTGTGTGGTGGGGTGGGGAGAGATTGATTCTGTTACTCTAGGGAGTGTCTTTTAATCTTAATAAATAAATCTTGAGGAAAATCTGACATCCTAATTTAAGGGTAATTCTGTAATCTGGAAAAAAAACCCAAATGTATCATTAACAACTTTGTTTAGCTTTTTTCTTAACTAATAACAAGTTATTTATTTATTTTAAAAGTCAATAACCAGAAACAAAATTTTTTACATAATTATGAATTGAGGTAAGGAGGCACAACCATTTTGATCAGCATATCCTGGGTCTAAAATAGTATCTGTTAAATAGTAGTTGCTCAATTACCAGTGGCTTAGTAAATGGATAACTAGATCCCTCTAGGAAAAGTACTATGGAAATAGAGTTAGCTTTGTTATTGAGAACACATGTTTCAAAAGGTATTTATTCTAGTTATAGTCTAAATTTAATGTTCTTTCTTTTCCCATTCATGTTCTTATTGAAGAACTTTATAAAAACAATAAATGGTGTGTTTCATTTTGACAGAGTATCGATATCAGGTTCAGAATAATTAAAGAAAATTATTCCATATACTTCACCATTAACCTCAACTATGACTTCATGATAATCAACAGAAATAGAAATAACAATTAGAAATACCCAGCATTATATGAAAAAATGAGTAAAAATAGATTATTTAAGAAACTAAAATTTGCCCTACTCCTTTTCTGGTCCATTATTATGGCAATTCAGGGAAAAAGGTGAAACTTGATTTGCTCTATTACTTAGATAATTTATTTCCATAGAAATAATCTTCACAGATAAGTTATAGTGGGTGAGGCTGGCCACTGCCCATACGTGGGTCTGTAACAGTATTATTCCCTGTTGTGGGAAGTTCCCTTTCTAGTCATTTATTACAAAGTATTTCCTGAGCACCTGTCACGTGCCTGGTACTCTTTTTGGGGGTGGGGTACACGATAGTGAAAGGGGCTTGGAGTCTGAGGCAGGACAGTAAACACACAGATGGTACACTTGAGGTGGTCATTGATGCCACGAGTAGGGATAATGAGGACGGGGCCGTCATTTTGGATGTGGTGGTCCAGAACTTTCTATTTGACATTTGAGCGGAGGACTGAACAAACCAGGTAAATGGATACGTGGGAGAAGAATATTCTGGGCAGAGCAGAGTGAGGGGCAAGGCCCTGAGCAGTGAAATATGACATAGCAAGAACGCCAACGTGCTAGAGCCTGTAGCTCAAGGCTTTCAGTCACTCCATGGCATTCCACTGAAACGCTATTTTATGAAGTAACTGTTTTATTCTCTTTCTAGGTGGTGACCGCTACGGGGACACTTGCTTTAGGAATCAACATGCCTTGTAAATCTGTGGTTTTTGCTCAAAACTCAGTCTATCTGGATGCCTTAAACTACAGACAGGTATTGTGATATGCAGAAACTCCCTATTGCATTGTTAAAATAGGGCAGTAAAAGAGTAAAAAAGGCGAGCCTTTGGTTTGCAAACGTGCTGCAATTCACAGGGAGTTTCCTGCAAACCTGACAGTCACGATTAGCTGTGGTAAAGTGGGCAGGTCACGGGTTTGCTGTTACGTGACCTTGGGTGAGATATCTAACGTGCCTGGTCCTTCTTTGCTATCTCCAGAATAGGGATGATAAGGACGGTCCCATGGCATTTGCAAGAATTCAATGAAGTGATTTGTAGGGAAGACACACGTGCAAGGTGCTTGAGGACTCTCTCCTCATCCAGTCCCTGTGCCCCTGAGTTTACGGCCTGGGGTTCTCTTTCATGCTTCTCTTGTCTTTGCCCCTGCTGTGCACTGTACTACCAAGCCGACTTTGTTATTCTCCTCCAGTGGTTTTGATTTTGGCCTTGCAATTTCCATTTCTGCCATCTTCCATCATACATTTTTAGCTTGTAGTAATTAAACAGTTTTCCTAATTTTCAGGTTTCCTGACTCCACTGTGTCCTGAACGCAGATGGTTTTCCTGCTCAGGATCACTTGGTGACTATTTCTGCTACATCTATCAGCCAACATTACAGGTTTTATCCAAGTGCCCCCCCCACCACTTCCTCATGGAACACTTCCTTTCTATTCCCTGATGGGCCTTGTTCCTACCCAATACAACATCCTTAGTTTTTCCTCCATTTTACCAACCCCTGTCCTTTTGATTTCTCCTTCTGCTGCTGTTCTGGGCATGAATCCTCCCCCCATATCATCTTTGGGAATCTCTCATTTAGGGGTCTGAGGCCGGCGTTATGGATGGTGAACTTGGGAGTGGAAATGCCAAGGTTGGAGTCCTGGGTCTTTCACTTCTTGGTGTTTGCCTACAGTGAGTTTCTTATTTCCCAAGCCCCAGTTACTCTACTGTAAAATGCAGACAATGATTACACTCACCTCACAGGGTAGTGATTGTAGGGTCTTTATAAAAAAGGGGTAAAGGACCTAGCACATTCTGAGCACTTACTAAAGGAAAACTAATATAACTTGTGTAAAGAGTTTGTTCTTAAGTTTCTTTGTACCAGTAGCGTTTCTGAATTTTATCTCACTCCTGCATCTCCTCAGTTTGTGCACAATTTTTATGGTGATTTGTCACTCAGCACACGTGTGTAGTGGAGAGAGAGAAAAGGGACAAAGGAGGGGGGTGGGAAGGAAGAGAGGAGGACTAGTAAGATCAGCTGTAAGTGAACTGGAAACCAGGGTCTCGTCTTTTTTTCTTCTTGCTGTTTTGTCTTCTGTATATCATTATACGAATATCTAGCACAGTTTTGGGAATGAAATAAGCACATCAGGATGACAAATGTCTCATTTTCAGTTCTGTCTCAGCCACGGTGAATTTCCTGCCTGGTACCCAGTTGGATTTTCATCTCAGTTCTGTAATGGTTGGACATCTGCACAGTTTACTTGCTCTAATGCAGTATAAAAGGCTCAGTTCTTTTACTGTGATGGAGAAACTGTTCAGGAAAGATTTACTTTGTGATTCTAATCTCTTTTCAGATGTCTGGACGGGCCGGACGACGAGGTCAAGACCTGGGGGGAGATGTGTATTTCTTTGATATTCCACTCCCTAAAATCGAAAAGCTCATCAAATCCAATGTCCCTGAGCTGAGAGGGCAGTTTCCTCTCAGCATATCCCTGATCCTGAGACTCATGCTCCTGGCTTCCAAGGGAGATGACCCCGAGGACGCTAAGGCAAAGGTACTGTGGGGATGGTTTCTGGGGCTGAGTCTCTGCTACTGGCCGGGCTCTTTTTTACATCTGTAGTGATAGCTTCTTGGAGTCACCAGTCTTTAATGCTTGGTGGTGTCTTGGCTGGTAGAGGACTGGGGGCGGGTGGGGAGAGTAACAATTAGTTTTGTTGTCTCTGTCAATCATAGAATTTATGGCCAATGGGCATTTGGATTTGCCCCAGATGACTATTTTCATGTATGATAAACATTGCCCCATAGGAGTGAAGGGTGCTAGCTATGGATTTAAGAAGATCTGGGTTACAAAAAGATTTGTGTTTATGATTTTGTAATAAAAGAATTTATTTTTCATAAAAAAGTAACCCAGGTTCATCAAAGAATATTTGGATAATGCAGAAAGTTGAAGGAAGAAAAAAAGCACCTGCACCTAGTTTCGCTCTCCAAAAAGTCACATTCTCATTTTGCTATTTTTTTCAGTCATATTTCTAAGTATACGTGTGTATTTGGTTCCTTGCAAAGATATATTTATATTTAGTTGGACTTAAGACTATGGTTATAAACTTACCGTGAAATTTTCTGCTCAGATAAATATTTTGAGTCTAATTCCACAATGAGAAATTTAAAATTCATAATTTAATATTTGGTTTCATCCTTATGAAGATGCATTGTGAAGGGACCCATTCCTCCCTGTGTTTGTATATTGATTAGCCTGCCCTCTAAATTGGATCCTGTTTGCCAAGGTAAGGATTCTTCCAGGACTTTTGTGATGAGTAGCCTCTTGTTATGTTGTTGATGCTCCTACAGGCCAGGTGCATATCATTTTAGACCAAAATGTCCCCATGTTTGAGTTCTTATTTTTTACCTCTCTACAGGAGAGAAGCAAACGTCTTCTTGCAAACTTTTTAATTTTTTTCAAAAAGGTTTTCAGAGTCGTTGGTCTTCTTTGCCTTGGCCTGTATGAGGAGCTTTCTCTGTAACCTTCACACATAAAAGACTCAAGTGTGGGCATAAATTTCTTGGAATATTCTTTTTACTTATCACATCAAACTAGAATCGCTTCACTGCCCTCTGGCATTTACAGTCATAGAGGAACAGACTCTTGAAATCTCCTCTAGAGGAACTGTGCTAATTCCTGTTTTCTTATAGTTTATTTCTTTCTGCCTATGTAATTATATGAGTATTTTAAAAGTCTGTATATTTAAATTCTTTTCCCCAGAATTTTCTATTTTGTGTGTCTTTCCTTTTATGTTTTATTGATGTTTTGGTTATTACATGATGAAAACTTTCAGTCTTCATGCTCAGAAGGTTTTATCGTGGTAAAATACATGTAACATTAAATTTGCCATCTTAACCGGTTTGAAGTGTACAATTCGGTAATGTTAAGAACCTTTGCATTGTGCAGGGCTCAGGTCATTCTGGAGCTAAGAAAAGATTTCTTAAGTTAGATCTTAGATATTTGCTTCCGTTTTGATTTGTTCAGTTTCCAGGAAAAGTTACAACTTTTTAAATCAAAAGTCGTTTTCCTGTTCTCCACTGTTGTTTTTCTTCATTATGAGAGGACACTTGAGTTTATCTCCTGTGTCTCTGATGCACCCTCTAAAGTTTCAGATCTACTCCTTAGGGGATACCAATTGGATGTTCATTCTGCTGCTGGACTTGTTTCCCTGAGATTGTGCACTACTTCCTGTGTCACCCTTTCATATCATAATAATATTTTTAAAATGTCAATTTATATTGTCCATTTACCTTATGCAGTTGTGCCTTGTTTCATAAGAGGTCATATCTTTTGGCCTCCATTGAGGATGCCAAAGAATTCTTCCAAAATACGTTTTTCTAATAAAACCCATTTTCATAGGTCAGATTACTTTTGGGTAGAAGCAAGTGTTCTTGTGATGGTCTGTAAGTTTCTACAGAGCCTGGTCCCAGGCTCCCTTGTTGGACTCACCACGTCCTCCTCTCCTACATGAGCCCACTACCTGCTCCACCGACAGTAGGCATGTAACAGTCCGAGGGGCATGGCTTTGCTGTTTCTGCTGCTTCCAGAACCTTCCCCCAGATGTGTGCACAGTCTCACTCTTCCATCTTGTTCAGTTTCTTGCTCTGCTCTTAGCCTGCTGCCACCACTCCTCCTGTGCTGTCGACAGACCCCCGTCTGCTGTGCCGACTGTGACCCCTGCTCATTTATACGTAGCACACACCATGCCTTACCCAGCTGCAAATCTCTGTCTCTGTCTATATCTACCATCTCTACCATGTTTTTGTTTAGTTTCTCTATATTTCCCACTGGAATGTAAGCACCCTAGGCCAAAGGTGTTTGTTTGTCTTAATTCTTGGTACAGACACCCAATAAATAGTTGTAGCATGACTGAATAATTTTAGGAAGTTGGTCTGTTTTCTTAAAAGAACTGATCTCTTGTGGGTTTTTCTGTTTTCTCACTTTTGAAGGAAAGTACATCCCTTCAGATCTGGTGGTTTGCCAAGAAAGAAGCATGCATGATTTTTCTTTTGGTTTCACTCTCTGCTCACCTCAGTGCTGTTTAAATACCCTTTTAAATGTGAAGCTAGATGAATAGCTTTTGGCCCAAACCTCAACATTTAGCATATTTTCAAGTTATGTACCTTTCTGGACTGAAAGTTCATCTTCTGCCAATGTCACTGACAGATTGGTCCACAGATTGGTCCTGTGGAGGCCATTCGTCACCACGAACTGCAGTAGGCACTGCAGTCAGAACTCTTACTGTCGTAATAAGACTTTAGTGACGTGGTCTGCATTTCCAGAGTTACAGTGAACCACCAGAAGTCACTCACCCTCTTACTACTCTGCTGTTTCCTGGCTGTTGCTCTAAATGTAGAGCAAGAGAGAGAAGTTGCAGGAAAGGGCATTCATGGCTCCCTGAGAACGTGTCACCCCAAAGGAGAGGTGATGGATGGTACACCCCCTCCCTTCCTTCCTTCCTTCCTTCCTTCCTCCTAGTCCACTGGCCTTACATTGACTAGAGATTCTTCCTGGGTACTGTGAACTCCCAGGCCTAAAGGCAGCCACGTTTAATTTCGGTGATGTTGGGAAATTCTCCTTTTACTTGAACCTCATAAACGTTGTAGTGGGCAGTTGAAAGATATCTGAACTGTTACCTCGATGCTGTTTTACTATCTCAATATTTTTATTACTTTGACCTTAATCAACCTAATTCCATCGTTTCTGCAACGATACTGCAGGACATGGGATAATGTATCAATAATATCGTATTTTCTTCCAGAACAACCCAAGATTGTAAGCTCTTAAACTGGATTCACATATATTACCAGATTATTTGGCAACATGTTTCATTTCCAATGATTCTGTTTTATATGTTCCGTTTTGTTAGGGAAAGGGTGTGCCATGTAAGAATATGGTAAAACAAGTCATGTGAAATCCCACTGAATCTTAGGTGGGTCTGGTATCTGTGGGGTAAAATGGATATTAGTAATATATATTTGATTGTTTTATATTCTTTTATGAGCTGGTCAGTTGGATGTGGCCACAAGAGGAGACAGACAAGAGGCTCAGGGGAACAAAGTAGAAACTCAGAGGTCCTAGAAATGCAGGCAGGGTGCACCATGCAGGGCTTCATGAGACCCCAGGATGGTCGGGAGGCAAGAGACACGAGTGGAGGGAGGGGATCCATGGGAAAGGCAAGGCATCTCAGAGTAAATAGTTTGGGACCGGCTAGTTGGAATAATTTGGGTGGGCTTTGGGAGCTGCAGTGGTGTCTATTTGCCTGGCACCTGGGGTGCTTTAGGACAGGGGAATATTGGCTTGGTGTGTGAGATTCAGGTAAGGCAGCAGGTGGGGCGTAAAGTTGGGATTGGTTGGTTTGTAGAGGAAAAGCAAGCTTTGTCAAGTTATTGTTATCTTTAGGAAGTAGCCCTGGGAATATCAGTCTCTGCCCAGCCAGCAAGGTTTTTAAGATGTCAAAACATCATAATATGCAGGAAAAAATGTTAAATTCCAATGCACGTCTCTTGTCATCCAGGAGTGTGTTTCTCAGTAGGAGCGCAGTGTGAATTAACAGGCTCCTCTCCTCAGGTGCTGTCCGTGCTCAAGCACTCACTGCTGTCCTTCAAGCAGCCCCGGGCGCTGGAGATGCTGAAACTGTACTTTCTGTTCTCCCTGCAACTCCTGGTCAAGGAGGTAGGACCGTGTTTGCCTTTTTGTGAGATAGGATCCGTACCATCTCTGTTTCTCATCATCTTGAACTAATTCCAGTCTTTCCAAGGTGATAGCTAAGGATTCCTACTACTTACAGTTGATTTAATGATCAAAGTGGGCAAGGTAATGAGTACTAATCTCTCTTATGTTGGTATTATGGACTGAAAAAATAAAAGCACAACCTGAAAGTTGAGAATTATGTTTTATTCAGTGGACATTCTTAGGACTTCAAGCCCAGGACATAGCATCTCAAATAACACTTGAGGGGCTTCTCCCAAGAGGCAAGGGAGGAGCTAGGATCTGTAGGGGTTTTTGCAATAAAGACCAGGTAGTCAGAACTTCAAAAGATGACTGTTCATTAAAGAAAACCAGACACCTCCAGTTAAGGAGTTTAGGGCTTTTCTGTGTATGGGAAGATGCAAAGCCTGGACTCACTGGAATCGTTCCTCTGATCTGCACCTCAGCTCTCTGGGGCCAGCGTCCTGTGCTTCCTCATCCTGAGTCCCCTCGGGGTGCACCATCGGGAAGGCGGGTAGAGGGAGGTGGGGAGTAGCTGCCGTGGCTGAGGGCTTGATGGCCGGCATTCTGTCTCCATCCTGAGTTCCCTCAGGGCTCACCTTCGGGGCGGCTGTAATGTGATGGCTTGATGGCTGCAACATCCTTTGTTTACTGATATGGCCGGCAATGTTTTAGTTCTCAGTATTAAGTACTACTTTAAACTGGCATTTAATAAGTTGTCTATTAATTAAGGTATGTGGTTGAGTTGAGTCAAACTAATAAATTATGTCTGTTCTTTAGGGCTATTTAGATCAAGAAGGTAATCCTACAGGCTTTGCTGGACTTGTGTCACATTTGCATTATCACGAGCCTTCTAATCTTGTTTTCGTCAGTTTTCTTGTAAGAGGCCTTTTCCATAATCTCTGTCAGCCAACCAGGAAAGGTAAGCTTGACATTTCATACGTATGGTCTAAAAACAGCAAAGATGCTATAGTGAAGCTAACACTTCAGGAAATTTTTTTTTTCTACAAAGAAAATACAAGTTAATATTTAGATAATTTGGAGATACCAAATTAGATAAAATAAAGTTTTATATACCTACTAATATAGATTACCTAGGAGAAAGCCATATTTTGTGGCAACTATTTAAAAATAACAACTTCTTATTAACTTGAGAGATTCCTTGATTCCAGGATTCAGAAATATTAATATATGATTTTTTGATAAATATTTTTCTAATTAAATGTAATATATACTCATAGAAAAAGGGTATAGGAAACCATCATGTTAAAAAATATTCACTGTTGGTATTTGTGAATATTTTCCTCCAATCATATTTTCTTTGAATATAATTCTATAGTGTATTTAAATAGCTGATATCATATTAGTTGCATGATCTAGAAACTTGTTTTCCCCCAGATTTGCTTTTGTCAAATTGTGTACATTTTTTGTGAATTCCATTTGTAAAGCCCATCTAATATTTCATTTAATGCAGTTTTTATAAAAGCCTTTGATTTTTATAACTAAACCATAAATCTTTAAACTATGACCCTAAAAGAAATGTTTCTGTCTTTGTGCTTAAGTTCATTGTAGTTCCTGATGCCTATTGATTTCCTTGCCTTTCACAGCATAACTTTGCTTTATCTTCCGTCGTTGACTGGCAGGAACACTCTGTTTTACACAATGTCAGTAGGCTCTGAATGTGCATTGTTCTGTGAAACAAGGATACTCAGGAAGTTCTGTCTCCCAAAAGCTCTGTAAGAGGAGAAATAATTTCAGGCAACAAGAAGTGCAGTTGTGTTATTGCTGTGTGTGTGTATGTAGGGAGGTGTGTGCAGTTATAAATATGGAGACAGAAGCTTTATGAGGCAGATAATATGGACGTTGCTATTTTGTACATGAAGAAACAGAGAAGTTAAACAAATTGCCATGGTCACAAAACCTAAATATTGTAAGTCTTGAGCCAAGATTCAAATATGGGCAAGTTATTAAAGGTGGCACTTGTTAACATGACCATGTAACAGTCACGTGCTGTGGAGGATGGGAGTGAGTCAGGTTGATGGGATATATATATATATATATATATATATATATATATATATATATATTATTGGAGTATAGTTCCTTTACCATGTTGTGTTAGGGGTTGATAGTATATTAACATGAGTGGCAGGGAGGGGAGGGGAGGGGGATGGGGGGTCATTTGTGGGTTAGTTTTGGAAACCCTTACGTGCTTGGCTGAGGAGATTGGATTTTGTTTATGAGGCATTGAGATGCAGTCAGAGGCTTTTTAGGAGGTGAGATCATGATCATTAAATGCTTAAGAAAACCAATCATAGACTAAAGAGGAAGGTCCCAGGTAAGGGGACAAGGATCTTTGGTTGGAGTTACAAGAGTCTGAAGTAGAGGGGGAGCAGCAAGAAGGAGAAAGAAGGCACAGGTGTAAAACTGCCAGCAGAGATAGTCATTCCCTAGTCGCTATACTTGTTACAAATTTCTAGTCTCCATGAAATAACATGCAATATAACATTCAATTTATATTGTTCAATTTAAACATTAAAAATGGGATTAATGCACTTTTTATGTTTATGACAAGATATTTTATTTTGTATAGGCTCAAAACAATTTTCTCAAGATGTTATGGAAAAGCTAGTGTTAGTATTGGCAAATCTGTTTGGAAGGCAGTATCTTCCAGCAAAGTTCCAAGATACTACACTCAAGTTTTATCAATCCAAGGTAAAATTTATGATTCTGATAACATTAAATAATTAAGATAATTTAATAGATCCTACCATAAATGATTCCACAGCAGTAGAATTTTATTAATATAGAGTTCATTTGTTTTATAGAAATAATTTGTTCTTCTGTAATCAGTGTTATATTTAATCTTTAATTCACATGTCTCCTCTATATATCTATCAAAAGATTAAATGCCTTGAGGAAAAATGGGATAAAAAGTTTTGCTCATGTTTTCCATTGGATTGTATAAACGTGTAGCAATCAGTGGCTAAAGAAAAAAAATGTGCGTAATTATACATTAAATGAACTAATAGTTCCCATCATTGAATCTCTAGGTCTTTTAGCATCTTTTTACCTTGCAGTACGTCTATGGACAGGAAGTGTATGCTGTAAACTATAATGTTCTCACTGAAAAAATAGAATAGTCATCTAAGAATCATCCCTTGACACACAGACTGTTGTCCGATTTTATTTGCAATGACTTCTTTGATCATAATTCCCTGTCATTAAATCAGCATCAAATATTATTACTAATGTATTTCACTAGAATCTGAGAAAGTGGGAAGGGCTGGTTATACCAGATAACCTTGATAAAAGGTGACAAAGAAGAACAAAAAGAGAAGAGTTCATCTATGTTGTCTAACATCACAATGTTAAGTTACCATTCTTAGCCCTCACAGAATGTTCTCTAGACCAGTGAACACAATTTTAGTCATTGACTTTTCATCTTCATATCTTTTTCATCACATGTACATTCTTGGACTATTATTTGTTTTGGTTAAGTAAACTTATTTTTCTTATAAAAGACAAGTCAGTATCTCTATTCTTACACAGATGGTTATGATAGAAAAAAGTACAATAAAAAAAGGTTTTGAGTGGAGGCCTCCTATTTCTCTCTCTTTTTTCCTTTAAAGATTATTAGAAATTTGAGCACTTCCAGGTGGGACATGCTAGGTGGCCATCACTCCTGTTGCAACAGAGAGCTGTGGAAGGGATGAGGATTATATTGGCTAAAATTATAAAATGGCAAGAACTTATCCAAGGTGTGATTGGACTCTCCAACCATGATTTTTCTCTCAAAGAACTTGTTGATTCTGGACGAGGTTGAAAGTTGTACTTAACATATCCAGAGAGCCTCTCCTATGAGATAAAAAAACAAAACAAAACAATAAAGCTTTTAGTGATTCCATGGGGCTGGAGTGACAGAATAGACACTTGAGAGAGTGTTAACTCAGGACATTCACTGGGTCATATCTGCATGAAACGTTGGGGGTGTTACACCAAATTTCTTGCAGTCTTGTAGCATTTATTAAATAAAAACCCACTAGAGGGAAGAGTTTGAATTTATTCATAGGCTTATATTACCCTCAAGGCATTTTTAAAGCCATCTAGGGCTGGAAGGTGTAAATGTAGGTTATGAAGCTCTACAGGAATGAAGTGGATCTTTGGGAATCTTTTAGGGCTGAGAAGACTGAGACCCACCAGCCTCATACTCAAAACCCAAGAGGGCCTAGGAGCAGAGATGCACCAGATGTAGACTGAGACTTACTAAAACTGGAAAACAGTATCAATCCACTTCAATCTCTACTTAGACTGAGGTGATCACATCTTCACTCACTTGGCCAAACACAAAATTGGGGAGCTCACTCCAGTGGAAGATAACATTGTTTGAAGTCTATCAGGTCCTTTTACAAACACTTCTGGTGAAAGAAAAGAAAAAACCTAAAAAAGTGAGTAAGCAAGAACATATGACCAATTAGCAGGAATGAAAGAGGCACTAATAATCAACACGAAGATGATTCAGATATTGAAGTTAGAATATAAGGACTGCTCAAGAAAATGGGTGAAGAGATAGAACTCATGAAAGGATGGAGAATTTCACTAGATAATTACAAAATTGATGAAAGAATAGAGAATTTCACCAGGTAATTAATTGGACAGTCCAGAATTGAAAAATGTGATGTCTGATCAGAATATACATACCAGAAGTCAAAATCAGTGAGTTGACTGATAGCTCAATAAAAGGTATCTGAATTGTAGCACAGGGAGAAAAAAAAGAAAATAAAAGCAATAGCATATGAGAATGTAGATCACATTCAAAAAGTTTAATGTAATATAATGGCAATCCCAGAAGAAGAGGAGGGAGAAGAATGGCAGGAGGGTATTCAAAAATAATAGCTGGGAATTTTCCCGAGCTGATGAAAGACAGCACTCCATAGTTTCAAAAGATTAGTCAACTTCAAGAAGGATAAAGAAACATTAAAACTACTGAAAATCAAAAACAAAGAGAAAAACACAAATCAGCTAGAGCCAAAATAAACATTTCCTTGAAAAAAGCAATAATAAGATTGATAGCTGACTTTCTGACCAAAATAATGGAAGGCAGAAGAAAATGGGAATATAATTTTCACTCCACTCTGTTTATTTTTGTGCATGAATGTGTACAGATACTTAGCGTATGTTTTAAACATAAGTTAAAACGGTAAATATATTGTGATTGGTTTCATGACATATCAAGAGGATATGCATACCTTATTTTTAAAGTTTTTTTTTAATGAGAGCATCATACATACTAAAAAAAAAAGTTTTTTGAGGTATAATTGATATATAAAAATTGCATACGTTTAATGTATACATGTTAATGCGTTTGGACATATGCATACACCTGTGATATCATTGCCACAACAAAGGCACTAAACATATCCACCATGTCCAAAATTTTTCTTCTGGTTTTATTTTTTTTTTTTTTTTTTTTTTTTTTTTTTTTTTTTTTTTTTTTTTTTTTTTGCGGTAGGCGGGCCTCTCACTGTTGTGGCCTCTCCCCTTGCAGAGCACAGGCTCCGGATGCGCAGGCTCAGCAGCCATGGCTCACGGGCCTAGCCGCTCTGCGGCATGTGGGATCTTCCCAGACCGGGGCACGAACCCGTGTCCCCTGCATCGGCAGGCGGACTCTCAACCACTGCGCCACCAGGGAAGCCCCTTCTGGTTTTATTTATTTATTTATTTAGGAATACTTACCATGAGATTTATCCTCTTAATGTAGTTTAAAGTACACAGTACTGTATTGTTAACATAGGTACTATGTTGTAGAGAAGATCTACAGAAATTATTTAGCCTGCATAACAATAATTTATATTCAATGAAAAACAATTCCCCATTTCCACCTCCACCCAGCCCCTGACAATAGTCTCTGCTTTTATGAGTATGACTATTTTAGGTCCCCCATGTAAGTGGAATCATGCAGTATTTGTCCTTCTTGTGAGGCTTATTTTACTTAACATAATGTCCTCTAGGTACATCCATGTTGATCTCCTTTTTAAAGAATGAATAATATTCCACTGTATGTATACAGCACACTTTCTTATCGATTCATCTTGTTGATACACACTTGGGTTGTCTGTATGTCTTGCCTGTTGTGAATAATGTTTCAGTGAACATGGATGTACAGGTATCTCTTCAACATCCTGATTGCAACCCTTTTGGATATATACCCAGATGTGGAATTGCTGGATCATATGATAGTTCTATTTTTAATATTTTAAAGAAAACTTTGTATGTTTTTCATAGTGGCTGCACCAATTTACATCCCCACCAACAGTGTATAGGGTTCGAATTTTTCTACATTTAAAATTTTTCTTCACCCCTTATAATCTTGTTTTTTTTGATGATAGCCATTCTAACAGGTATGAGGGGCTATCTCATTGTGGTTTTGATCTGCATTTCACTGATGATTAGTGATGCTGAGCAACTTTTAATATACACGATGGCAATTTGTATGCCTTCTTTGAAGAAATGTCTTTTCAAGTCCTTTGCCTGTTTTTCTTTTGCTTTTGTTTTTTGTGTTTTTGTTTGTTTGCTTTGCTATTGAGTTGTACTAGATTCTTACGTATTTTGGATATTACACCTTATCAGATGGTTGGTTTAGAAATATTTTCTCCCATTCCAGAAATGCCTTTTCACTCTGTTGATTATTTCTTTTGCTGTGCAGAAGGTTTTTAGTTTGATGTAGTCTCACTTGTTTATTTTCACTTGTGTTGCCTATACTTTTGATGTTACATTAAAAAATCATGGCCAAAGCCAATGTCGCTATATTTTCTTTTATTAATTTTACAGTTTTAGGTCTTACATTTAAGTCTTTAATCCGTTTTGAGTTTATTTTTATGTACCGCATATGGTAGGGGTCCAATTTCAATCTTTTACATGTATATGTCATTTTGCCAATACCATTTTTGAAAAGACTATCCTTTCTCTATTGTGTGTTATTGGTACCTTTGTCAAATATATGCTGGTAATATATATGTGAAATTTGTTTCTGGACCAGAAACACCTTAATTGCCTTAAAATTGAACAAACTCGTTTCATTTCTAAATACACATAAGACAAAAAATAAATAAAATGGAAATTATCAAATATTTTAGTTAAATGATAATGAAGAATACATACAAATATAAGATGTGATTTATGCAATGGTTAGAGGGACATTTATAGCCTTTATAACCACATCTTAGAAAAGAAGACAGGCTGAAAAAAAATCAAGTGATTTGACTTTTCAGCTTAAGGAGTTAGGAGAAAACAAAACAAAGCAAAATAAATAAAACAGAATATCTAACCTAAGGGAAATACAAGAAAAAGAATAATAAAATGAGAGCAGAAATAAAGTAAATTGAGAACAATTGTAAAAAAAGGGAAATCAGCAAGGCCTGAGTTGCTTCTTTGTTAAGATTTATAATAAAAGTGATGAATACACAGCAAGACTCATTGACAAAGAAGGGAGAGAAAGCACAAATTACAATTATCAGGAAAGAAAATGAGACATAATTACAGATCTTATGTAGTACATCAAATGGAAAAAACATTTGACTATTTGGACAAAATGGGCAAATTCCTAGAAAATGCAACTTTCTAAAACTAACCAAGGACTATATGAATAATTTCATATCTGATAACTATTAAAGAAATGTAACCATATTTTTTTAATTTCCCATTTAAAAAAACCCAGGTTCAGATGGCTTCAGTGGTGAACTTTTTTAAACATTTAAAGAATAACAGCAAATTTTCACAGACTCTTCTAGAGAATATAAAAAGAGGGAACAAAACTTAAACTTAATATCAAAACTTGACAGGGACATTATAAAAAATTAGAGATGCATCTCTTTTATGAAAATATAGATGGAAGAATAATTAACAAAATATTAGAAGAACTAATCCAGTGGTGTTTTAAAGACCCTCACAATTAAGTGAGGTTTATTCCAGGCACAAAGGGGACTTTATATTGTTGCTTGCTTTCCAAACATGCCACTAGATTCTTTGAAATATTCACAAGTCTAATGTCATTTGAGGGCATACTTCTATTTAAAAGAGTTTTGATTAAATAGCATGAAAACAAATTTTTAAGAGTAAAGGTATTGGTTTTTATAATACAAACAGGAATAAAAAATGAATTTCACCTGAGTTTCATAGATGAAAGAATGGAACAGTTACATTACTGAATAGATAGATAACTATAGAATTATATTACATTGTTCTTTGCAGTTCTTCTAAACTTTCAGTTTTCAAGGATGGTACATAGATCTCTCTGAAAAATATTTGGCCTCCAGTTTTTTCTTTTTGCTTTTTTTTTTTGGATGACCTCCTTGATGATTTAGGTGTTTCTGGAGGATCTCCCTGAGGACTTCAAGGCTGCTCTAGATGAGTATAACACAAACGTGACAAAGGACTTTGCCTCTTTCCTACTGATTGTTTCCAAACTGGCTGATATGAGACAAGAACATCAGCTCCCATTGTCAAAAATAGGTAAGTGTATCTTAGCTCCATTGTGGAACAGTTTAAAAAATAAATAATCTTGCCTAAGAATATTTTATCCCATAAAAAGAATAGAGCCCTGGAAAGATCAGTCTGCCTTAGAATAAGGGGGTCCTTTCTGCTCTCTCAAGGAAGAAGGTATGATTATTAGAATTAAGTAAAGGACAGGGCTTCCCTGGTGGCGCAGTTGTTGTGAGTCCGCCTGCCGATGCAGGGGACACGGGTTCGTGCCCCGGTCCGGGAGGATCCCACATGCCGTGGAGCGGCTGGGCCCGTGAGCCATGGCCGCTGGGCCTGCATGTCCGGAGCCTGTGCTCCGCAACGGGAGAGGCCACGACAGTGAGAGGCCCGCGTACCGCAAAAAAAAAAAAAAAAAAAAAAAAAGAAGAAGTAAAGGACAGTGGAGAATGACATTGAATAGAGTCATTTATAAACCATCTTGATTAAAGGTTGGATTTGGGACACGCCTGGAAAATGGAGTAAGGACACCTATGAGATGAGGAGAAACAAGAAGTGATTCTGTCACTTTTTCCTTGAGAGGAGCTGTGCATGGTGGTCATGAGCATAAACTCTCTGCATATGACCTGAGTCCAAGCTCTGGCTCTGCTACTTGTTAATAGTGGGACTTCGAGCAGGGTACTCCATATTCCTGCCTCGATTTTCTCAACAGATAAGTGAGGAGGATAACACTGTCCACCTAGGGTGAGCTTTAAATAGTTAAGCCAATGTCTGTAACTATCTCCAAACAGCACGTAGCACGTAGTCTACACTCCTAATCTTTGCTCTTACTTTTCATGAGCTATTGGTTGGAAATCTTCCGGGAGAAACTAAACTGGAAACGGTGACAGGGATACAGGGAAAGGGGTGAGCTCTGGGTAGCCATTTCCTGGTTTCCTAACATCCTCAGCTGGAAGAAGTCAGGGAGGAGGACCGTGTAGCTTCCTGGACAGCGTAAAAGCAGGAAGCAGACAGTGGCAGTGGGTGTGGCGAGCATCCAGAGGAGGAAGAAAAGGAGCGGGAAGGTTCGGCCTCAGTCACAGATGAGAGCCCACTCTGAACGCGCCCTCTGGCGCTTTACAAAGGGAGGAATGGAAAACACACTGCTTCTCATACGCCATTTCCAAACCTGCGGATGGTGGCTGCTTGAATCAATCAGCCTGTCTAGAAGGATTCTGCAGCCAAGTCTGAGTTCGGTGGGAAAAAGGACCAAGGTAATAACAACAATTCTGGGCTAAAAGAGGATACAATTTAAATTTAGTCTTTTATGACCTGTTGATCTGAGCAACTAAAATATAATACAGAATCTTACACTGTTGGTAATAGTGTTAATAACTAACATTTATTGAATGCGTTCTACGCCAGGATGTGCTGCTACTGCAGGTGATCTGTCTCATTCAGTCTTCATTACAGTGTTGGTCCTTGAAAGTTGAATGGCTCCCCTTTGCCGCCTGGTCTAGAGCAGGTGTGTAAAGCTTGGCAATCTGGCTTCATCTTCAAAGCTGATTTGTGCCAACCTCTTATGGCCAGATTTCTCAGGTAAAGAGTGTGAAGACTCGCAACTTGTGTCTCACTTGATGAGCTGCAAGGAAGGAAGAATAGCCATTTCTCCGTTTGCCTGTCTGTCTGGGAACTCTGATGGCAATTTGCTTCATCTAGAAACTTCAGACCATGTAAGTGGAAAATGAGGCTTATAAATAAAACGTCTTTAAGAAAGAATTGGATTTATACTTCTAGGCAGCTTAGCAAGGACTTCGACTTCCCCAAATTGAAAAGCATTTCACACGTATCAACAGAAATATCCAGGAAAAGGTGCTCTTGAGGCCAGCTTCTCACCCTGGCCTGAGGAACCCTGTTCCATTATACAGAAATCCCCACCACTTTTCTGGAGATTGACAGAGGTTTCCTGTGAAAAGAGCACATAAGACTATCTTCAGGCTTTCCCAGTATTGCTGTAGACGCTGTAAATCCCATATATTCTGGATCAGTGACGTCAAAAATGAAGTATAAAGAACTAGATACATTTCAAATATGCTGGATAACCCATTTGAATGTTGGAATAAACCTGTGGAAATTTAAGTGTAGTTGATTTACAATGTGTTAATTTCTTGTGTACAACAAAGTGATTCAGGTATATATATATGCACACACACACACACATATATATATATGCTTTTTCATATTCTTTTCCATTATGGTTTCTCACAGAATACTGAATATAGTTCCCTGTGCCATACAGTAGGACCTTGTTGTTTATCCATTCTATATATACTAGTTTGCATCTGCTAATCCCAAACTCCCAAACCATCCCTCCTCTACCCCGTCCTCCCCTTTGGCAACAAGTCTGTTCTCTATGACTGTGTGTTTCTGTTTCATAGAGAGGTTCATTTGTGTCATATTTTAGATTCCACATGTAAGTGATATCATCTGGTATTTGTCTTTCTCTTTCTGACTTTGCTTAATATGATAATCTCTAGGTCCATCTGTGTAGCTGCAAATTACATTATTTTATTCTTTTTTTATGGCTGAGTAATATTCCATTGTATATATGTACTACATTTGCTTTATCCAGTCATCTGTTGATGGACATTGAAGTTGCTTCCATGCCTTCGCTATTGTAAATAGTGCTGCTGTGAACACTGGGGTACATGTATCTTTTCCAATCATGGTTTTTGTCTTTTCTGGATATATGCCCAGGAGTGGGATCAGTGGATCATATGGTACCTATATTTTTAGTTTTTTGAGAAACCTCCACAGTTTTCAGAGAATTTTGAAAAAACTGTATAGACCCTTGTGCATTTTAAATAGACACATATATTTTTATCATATATTTAAATAGTTTCTAATGATACAGATTACATTTTCAGATAAATGTTGATATGTTAAAATAGAACCATTGCATCATCCTTTTAAATGTATAAAATGGAATATAAATACTAAAGTGTTTTAACACCCATAACTGTCAAAAACAGTCAAGAATAAAATTTTTAATGATTTAAATTTTGATATAGTTCTTTTCCTCTTGTGTTTAGATTCTGCATTCCCCCACATAATTTTACCTTACTTATCCACCAATTCCCCTTGATTGCAAATCTTCCAGATTTTCGGGGTCAAAACAATTTTCTGGATCATAATGGAATAAGAATATTCTAAGGACTTTTAATAATAATAACTTTCTGAGCTACTCCCCAGTCATTTTAGAAAGTAGCTGTACCAGTGTGCACTCTCACTGGCCCTGCACTAGAGTTCCTGTTGACCCCATAGAGTTTTCAGAAAATGAGCAGACATGGAAAACTACTGATGTGCTTTCTTCCTTTTCTTATTTTCCTTTTCCTTTCCCCTCCATCTTCCTCCCTTTCCCTTTTGTTCCAGTAATTGGGATCCAAAGATTGTCAGAGTTCCTCAGTTTAAGCCTTCTTTCCAGACATGCAAGGCACCAGCTCCCTGACACTCTGTGTACAAAGGTATTTCCTGCACCAATTAGCATACTGATAAAATTTTAAATTAGCTTTTCTTTCCTAGCGAGTCTTGCTATATTCTAGTGGCCAGGTAGCTAACATTTTTATTGTACATTGTGAGGTAGTGATGTTCATCGGTGGAGCCAAGCCGTCCTACTGTCCTACTTGGGACAGCACTACCTCAGTGTGTATGAGGGACACCCTCTTCCTTCACTGTGAAGAGTGTGCTTTAAACATGTTGATTCTAGGAAGGAACTATGAAGCACAATGTAAGAAATCATAAATTTTCTTTACACATAAATAATAAATTAAGGAGAGCTCTATTTCTTCAGGTCATTCTGCGCACCATTGGCATTGATAGCACTCAGGCTCCTGTGCTGAGACCACAGGAATTTGATCACCAAGGAAGAAGAATGCAGCTCAATGCTTATGCACTCGATTTCTATAAACACGGTTCCTTGACAGGATTGGTCCAGGACAACAGGTGTGTTTTATCTGTCTCCATCTCCATCTCCCTCCCCAGCCATCCCCAGCCATCCCCGTCATCCCCAGCATCCACATCATCCCCAGCATCTCCGTCATCCCCAGCATCTCCGTCATCCCCAGCATCCTCGTCGTCCCCAGCATCCTCGTCATCCCCAGCATCCCTGTCATCCCCATCATCCTCAGCATCCCCGTCATCCCCAGCATCCCTGTCATCCTCGTCATCCCTGTCATCCCCAGCATCTCCATCATCTCCGTCATCCCCAGCATCCCCGTCATCCCCAGCATCTCTGTCATCCCCGTCATCCCCAGCATCCCCGTCCCCAGCATCCCCGTCATCCCCAGCATCCCCGTCGTCCCCAGCATCCCCGTCGTCCCCAGCATCCCCATCATCCCCAGCATCCCCGTCATCCCCAGCATCCCCGTCATCCCCAGCATCCTCGTCATCCCTGTCATCCCCAGCATCTCCATCATCTCCGTCATCCCCAGCATCCCCGTCATCCCCAGCATCCCCGTCCCCAGCATCCCCGTCATCCCCAGCATCCCCGTCATCCCCAGCATCCCCGTCGTCCCCAGCATCCCCATCATCCCCAGCATCCCCGTCATCCCCAGCATCCCCGTCATCCCCAGCATCTCCGTCATCCCCGTCATCCCCAGCATCCCTGTCATCCCCATCATCCCCAGCATCCCCGTCATCCCCAGCATCCCCGTCATCCTCAGCATCTCCGTCATCCCCAGCATCCCCATCTCTACCTCTACCTCTCTCTATCCTTTTCACCTCTACCTCTCTCTGTCATTTCCACCTCTGCCTCTACCTCCAGTTCTATTTCTATATCCATCTTCATCTGCATCTTTACATCTAATAAATGAATGTAATGAATATTAGGCAAACACCTTCTTATAATTTCAAGTATAGGTTAATCATGCTAAATGTACTGAAATTTTTTCTTACAGACTAAGGGCAAGAGAAAATACATTTGGTGGTATTGTTATTCGTGTTTGACCAGCAAAATCTTGAGACTTAGGCTGACTTAGTGTAAAGATTTACACTACAGTTATCAATATTTGCACATGTTCACAGATATGTTTTTTATTTAGTACTATTTATTATTATATATTTAAAAAATGGATAACAATAACAAATAATGCCATGCTCTGCATTGTCTGAGAGAAGTATATGAAAAGAATATAATTCACACATCTGAGGACTGAGACTATGACAGTTGTTTTAACTCTTTGGCAGGGAAACCATTTTCAAAACAGTGTGCGGGGATTTACTGGGAATGGAGAAATTGGCCCAGTCACTGAGCACATGGACATGTGTGTGGGTGTGTTGGGGGAGGGGAATTCTGTCACACCATCGGGAATTCAGTGTGCATTTTAAATACCTTTTGAACAATCTTTAGTGAATTCAAGTATTTAAAACTTCTGACCCTCTTGAGAAACACATCATTTTTGACAGTAGGACTCATTATTGTGAATAAAGTAGTTGTGACACCAGTGAGTAATTCACTTGGTTCTTCTCTTTGACTCTCTGGCCCCATCCACGCTCCTGTTCTTGACTTTCCGACTTGGGTTTCTCCTAGAAGGTCAGCCTCCCATGTTCATTGCGTATCTCTGGTTGTGAACTTGTGACTGGAGTTCATGATTGTCATTCTCACAGATTAAATCATCTGGGGAGTCTGTGGCAGAAATGATTTTAGTAAATACTTCTTGACAGACAAAAGTAATACATTAATGACCAATCCAACATTTCAATATGAAATAAATTCTTTAATGTCTTTATACTATTAATTTTCAAAATGTTGTTTTGTTTAGGATGAATGAAGGAGCTGCTTATCAGTTGTTGAAAGATTTTTGCCTCACCATTCAATCTATCAGGTATGATATACATTTTAAATATTGATTTCAGATTTTCTAATAATTTAATGGTAATTTGAAAACTGTTGAGCTCATACTTAAAGGTGCCCCTGAGCCTCTTAGGTGCCAAGCATTTCAGCTCCCCAGAGACTTTGTAGACCTTCTCCTCAACTCTCTGTTGCATTGTTTCTATAATAGAACTAATTCCAAAATCCATGAACTTTCACCTAGACCAGAGCCTCAGCCCAGGCACTTTAGACCAACAGGCAGCAGTATCCCAAAGCTTCAAGAATCCCTAGACCCTCACGTTCTCAGTTTCCACAACCAAGTTTTCCATTTTAGTTAATGATACGTAAAAACGTAGGCGCGAGGATGAGATCTGAGGACTGAGAACAAAAACCAGTGAGTTAGATGGTATGTGTCACATTATATCTCTTGAATATTGTTCAGGAGCAAATGTCCAGGAGTCACAATTGTGAGTCTGTAACTAGGAGGAAATTCAGTATTGTGGGTACAGAGCTGGTCATTCTTTGCAGTAGGTCAATGAAGACACCAGGGAAAAACTGGACCTCTAGTGGAATCAAGGCAGGTACAGGTTACAAAAGGCTGATGAAAGGTCAGGTCCTGACTGTTCCAAGTCCTTGATGAGCCCAGCTGCACTGTCCATCCTTGGATTTCCTCTCTCCATTCTCGTCACCTGGGTATCAGTTCCTTATTGCTGCTGTAACAAATGACCACAAACATAGTGTTTAAACCAACACAACTTTAGTGTCTTACAGTTCTGGAGGTCAGAGGTCCAAAATGGGTCTCACTGGGCTGAAATCAAGGTGTTGTCAGGCTGCATTCCTTTCTGGAGCCTCTGGGACAATCTATTTGATTGTCTTTTCCAGCTTCTAGATGCTTTGATTTGGCCCCTTCTGTCTTCAAAGCCAGCATTGGGGGGCAGATTCTTATATCAGGTCACTCTGACATTCACTCTCTCCTGCCCCCTGTCTTCTACTTAGAATGACCTTTGTGACAACAGTGGGCCACCCAGATAATCCAGGTTAATTTCCCCACCTCAAGGTCAGCCAATTAGCAACTTCAATTCCATTTACAGCCTTAATTCTCCTTTGCCATGTAACCTAAGGATTTATAAATTTCTAGGGATTAGGACATGGATATCTTTGTGGGCCATTATTTTGTTTATCATACCATGTTTTCTTAATTTTCTCATACATCTAGGTAAACAGGATTGCTTTGCTTTTTGTAGAGGTAGTTGCCTGTGGGTTTAAGTACATACTGAAAAAAAAAAACCCCACAAAATGACTCCATAAAAAAAAATGTGGGGAAAAAGAAGGGGATTTGTGTTGCTATTATTGAAGGGAGGAGGGATCTGGTTACATGGGACTTGGTGGCCATTAAAATCCTCTTGGGGGCTTCCCTGGTGGCGCAGTGGTTGAGAGTCCCCCTGCCGATGCAGGGGACATGGGTTTGTGCCCCAGTCCGGGAAGATCCCACATGCCGCAGAGCAGCTGGGCCTGTGAGCCATGGCCGCTGAGCCTGTGCGTCGGGAGCCTGTGCTCCGCAACGGGAGGGGCCACAGCGGTGAGAGGCCCGCGTACTGCAAAAAAAAAAAAAAAAAAAAAAAATCCTCTTGGTAAAATACAGGGAGAGGAGCTGCATGGTGATTGTCTTGATTGATTGATTCATTGACAAGGTGTTTTTTGTTTTTTGTTTTTGAGATAAATATGTTCCTTATATTTCTTTTCCTCATTTTGCTCACATTTCATCATCTAGTGGGATTTACTTAGCTCTACCTCCCTGGGGAAAGCCCTTATGATACTGACGCTCATTAGAATGGGTGAGTTTTATGTGTATCTCTATTTCCATTTACAGTGTTTCTTTGCGTGAACTATGTGAAAATGAAGAGGACAACGTGGTCTTAGCATTTGAACAACTGAGTAAAACCTTTTTTGAAAAATTTAAGAACATTTGAAAATGAAGTCTATCCAAACTAATTAAAAGATTGCCTTGGGCATTTTTAAAGTCATATTTTATGATTCTCATGCTTTTTGTTGGGAATACATAGATGATGAAGTAGAAAGGGAAGCAGTTTGGAGTCAGGGTTCTGATCAAACTTGCCCTGCTCTCCTGTGAGCATCCTTGGATGAATCACTTAGTATCTCTAAACCTTGGCTTCTTTGTATCGTTTAGTAACAATGGTTATGTCTCAGCTACTTTGTAGATTGATTGAGAAATGCAAGGATTTTGTATGAGATTGAAGAACAATGTTTGCTCTGTGAGGCCTAAACAAATATTACATTCTCAACAATTTTCTCCTCAATGTTATAATTTGTAAAAAGTCTATTAAGGCTAGAATAAATGATTACAGTATCCTGACATTGAAATATATTCTCTCTATTTAAGTTAAATGTGATTCCATGACTTAGATATGGCTGTTGGAAGAGTACCTTTTAGTGAACTTAAACTACTTTTTATAAGACATGATGGGAGTTTGGTATAAATTCCATGGTGCTTTAAATAAAACATACCTGGGGCTTCCCTGGTGGCGCAGTGGTTGAGAGTCCGCCTGCCAATGCAGGGGACGTGGGTTCGTACCCTGGTCTGGGAAGATACCACATGCCGCGAAGCGGCTGGGCCTGTGAGCCGTGGCTGCTGAGCCTGCGTGTCTGGAGCCTGTGCTCCGCAACGGGAGAGGCCACAGCAGTGAGAGGCCCACATACCGCAAAAAAAAAAAAAACATACCTGATGATTTGGCTTGATTTTAATTCTACATAAGAAACTGAAAACCACAAACAAATAAAATGGGTTTAATCTATTTACCGTTGGTCTCTTTGTGTTAAATTCACGTCTTTCCATCCTCTTGCATACACATTTGCATTTTATAGAACATAGTTCATATATGGTCACTTTCCTGCCCCAGCCTCACCTCAGTTTATCATTCTAGAACCTATTTTAGACCCTAAACTTGAACAGAGCATTTTTTTCCTCAGGGCAAGGTTTGCTCTCTCCTACTATCAAGATGTCTTACTGAAAGATGAGCCCTTGTATGGCATTATTTATACACAGACTACATTGGCTTAGAAAACCCCTGTGGTTCATTTTGTCTGGAGATAGAAGAATACTCTTTTCCCTGGAACTGACCCATCCTTGCATGTGCCGTGTTAGGGGTCCCTCCTTTCTTTGGTGAAACTGATTTTCATTATTTTAAAACACGCACTACAACAATTTCTGAACAACCAGACATTTAGAAACCAAAGCAGTGTTTTTACTGCCCCTTAATCTCTACCAAACAGAATCCAACAACACATTAAAAGGATCACACACCATGATTGAGTGGGATTTATCCCAGGAATACAAGGGTTCTTCAATATATGCAAATCAATCAGTGTGATACACCATATTAACAAATTAAGGAATAAAAACCATATGATCATCTCAATAGATGCAAAAAGAACTTTTGACAAAATACAACACCCATTTATTATGAAAACTCTCCAGAAAATGGGCATAGAGGGAACCTACCTCAACATAATAAAGGCCAGATGTGACAAACCCACAGCAAACATCATTCTCAATGGTGAAAAACTGAAAGCATTTCCAGTAAGATCAGGAACAAGACAAGGCTGCCCACTCATGCCACTCTTAATTCAATATAGTTTTGCAAGTTCTAGCCATGGCGATCAGAGAAGAAAAAGAAATAAAAGGAATACAAATTGGAAAAGAAGAAGTAAAACTGCCACTGTTTGCAGATGACATGATACTATACATAGAAAATCGTAAAGATGCCACCAGAAAACTACTAGAACTAATCAATGAATTTGATAAGCTTGCAGGATACAAAATTGATGCACAGAAATCTCTGGCATTCCTATACAGTAACAATGAAAATTCAGAACGAGAAATTATGGAAACAATCCCATCTACCACCACAACAAAAAGAATAAAATAACTAGGAATAAACCTACCTAAGGAGGCAAAAGACTTGTACTCAGGAAACTATAAAATGCTGATGAAAGAAATCAAAGATGACATAAACAGATGGAGAAATATACCATGTTCTTGGTTTGGAAGAATCAATATTGTGAAAAATGACTGTACTACCCAAAGCAATCTACAGATTCAGTGCAATCCCTATCAAACTACCAATGGCATTCTTCACAGAATTAGAGCAAAAAATTTTACAATTTATATGGAAACACGAAAGACCCTGAATACCCAAAGCAATCTTGAGAAAGAAAAACGGAGCTGGAGGAATCAGGCTCCCCACCTTCAAACTGTACTACAAAGCTACAATAATGAAGACAGTATGGTACCGACACAAAAACAAATATAAATCAATGGTATGAGGTAGAAAGCCCAGAGATAAACCCACACACCTGTGGTCACCTAATTTATGACAAAGAAGGCAAAAACATACAATGGAGAAAAGACAGCCTCTTCAATAAATGGTGCTGGGAAAATTGGACAGCTACATGTAAAAGAATGAAATTATAACACTACCTAACACCATACACAAAAAATAGACTCAAAGTGGATTAAAGACCTAATACTGGATACTCTAAAACTCTTAGAGGAAAACCCGCTTTGACATAAACCACAGCAAGATCTTTTTTGACCCACCTCCTAGAATAATGAAAATAAAAACAAAAATAAACAAATGGGACCAAATTAAACTTAAAAGCTTTTGCACAGCAAAGGAAACCATAAACAAGACAAAAAGACAATCCTCAGAATGGGAGAAAATATTTGCAAATGAAGCATCAGACAAAGGGTTAATCTCCAAAATATACAAACAGCTCATGGAGCTCAATATCAAAAAAAACAACCCAATTGAAAAATAGGCAAAGGACCTAAATAGACATTTCTCCAAAGAAGACATACAGTTTTCCAAGAGGCACATGAAAAGATGCTCAACATCACTAATTAGAGAAATGCAAATCAAAACTACAATGAGGTATCACCTCACACTCATCAGAATGGCCATCGTCAAAAAAATGTACAAACAATAGATGCTGCGCAAGGTCTGGAGAAAAGGGAACCCTATTATACTGTTGGTGGGAATGTAAATTGATGCAGCCACTATGGAGAACAGTATGGAGGTTCCTTAAAAAACTAAAAATAGAACTACCATATGACCCAGCAATCCCACTACTGGGCATATATCATGAGAAAATCATAATTCTAAAAGATATATGCACATTGTAAATGTTCATTGCAGCACTACTTACGATAACCAGCATATGGAAACAACCTAAATGTCCAACAATAGATGAATGGGTAAAGAAGATGTGGTATATATATACAATGGAATATTACTCAGCCATAAAAAGGAACGAAATAGGGTTATTTGTAGAGATGTGGATGGACCCTACAGTCTGTCATACAGAGTGAAGTAAGCCAGAAAGAGAAAAACAAATATTGTATATTAGTGCATATATGTGGAACCTAGAAAAATGGTATAGCTGAACCTATTTGTAGGGCAGGAATAGAGACGTAGATGTAGAGAATGGACATGTGGACACGGAGGTAAGGGGAGGATGGGATGAATTGGGAGATTAGGTTTGACATAAATACACTACCATGTGTAAAATAGGTAGCCAGTGGGAACCTGCAGTATAGCACTGGGAGCTCAGCTCGGTTCTCTTATGACATAGATGGGTGGGATGGGTAAGGATGGGAGTGAGGTCCAAGAGGGAGGGGATATAGGTATACATATAGCTGATTCACTTCATTGTACAGCAGAAACTAACACAACACTGTAAAGCGATTATATTCCAATAAAAAAGCAAAACAAAACTAAAACACAATGGTACACAGTATTACTATATTGTCACATGGGTTTCCACCCCTTATTTGTAGTTTTGTAAGTCTGATGGAGACATGAAGATTTTTTCCATATGACTGAGCCAATCTGACTTCCTAATTTTTAGGAGGAGAATAAAATTATTTCTTATAACGTGGTATTCTCTTGCAAGAAGGAGTTACACCTAACCTCTTCCAGGTGGGTCTAATGGGCAGCTTCCTTTTTGATTTTTAGCAACAACTTTAAAGAGTAGCTTGGAACAACTTATGAAGAATGAATTTACATAGGAACTCTGAAAACAAAATGATTTATGTTCCATTTGTTGTATCGATGTGAAATTTTTCTGAGAAACATGTATAAAGACCTTGATGAGATTGCTGGAAAATCATCATTCCCACCATAATTTATTCCCATCTTTTTCCCAAGAGAGGGAAAATCATATTTGCAATGGGCCTATAAAGGGTTTTCTGGAAGAGCCATTTATCAAAATTTTTTATTTTGAGAAAATTGTAGATGTTTATGGTATTATAAGAAATAATAAACCTATGCACGTATGGTCAACTAATTTACAACAGAGGAGGCAAGAATATGCAATATGAAAGGACAGTCTCTTCAATAAATGGTGCTTGGAAAACTGGACCACTATCCTGCACTACATGTAAAAGTTAAAATGGATTAAAGACTTGAACATAAATCATGAAACCATAAAACTCCTTGAAGGAAACATTGGGGTAAGCTCCTTGACATAGGTTTTGGTAATGATATGTTGAATCTGACATTAAAAGCAAAAGCAACAAAAGTAAAATCAACAAGTGGGATTATGTCAAACTAAAAAGCTTCTGCACAGCAAAGGCAGCCATCAACAAAATGAAAAGGCAACTTACTGAATGGGAGTAAATATTTGCAGATCATATATCTGATAAGAGGTTAATATCAAAAATATGTAAAGAACTCACAAAACCCCCCAAGTACTTGATTGAAAAATGGGCAGAGAGTCTGAATAGCCATTTTCGCAAAGAAGACATACAAACAGCCACAAAACACATGAAAGCATGCTTAACATCCCTAATCATTAGGGAAATCTAAATCAAAACCTCAATGGGATATCATCTCACACCTGTCAGAATGGCCATCATCAAAAAGACAAGAGATAAGAAGTATTGGCAAGAATGTGGAGAAAAGGGAACCCTTATGCACTGTTGTTAATGGGATTGGAAATTGGTGCAGCCACTATGGAAAACAGTATGGAGATTCCTCAAAAAATTAAAATTACAACTACCATATGATCCAGCAATCCCACTCATGAGTGTTTATCTGAAAGACATGAAAATGCTAACTCAAAGATGTATGCACCCCCATCTTCAATGAAGCATTATTGACGATAGCCAAGACATAAAAACAACTAGTGTACATTGATGGCCGAATAGATTAAAAAATTTATATATATATACATTATATATATGTATAAATAAATATATATATATATATATAATTCAGCCAAAAAAAGTGAAACCTTGCCGTTTATGACAACATAGATGGACCTTGAGGGCATTATGCTGAATGAGCTAAATCAGACAAAGACAAAGACTGTATGATCTCTTATGTGGAATCTAGTAAAACAAAAAAACTGAACTCATAGATGTAGAGAAGAGATTGGTAGTTGCCAGAGGTGGGAGGTGATGAGTGGGCAAAACAGGTGAAGGGGGTCCAAAGTACAAACTTTCAGTTATAAATTAAGTCATGTGGTGTAATGTATGGCATGGTGAATACAGGTAATAATACTGTGTTGTCTACAGTTGTCCCATGGTATCTGTGGAGGACTGGTTCCAGGACCCTCTGCAGATACCAAACTCCTCGATGCTCAAGTCCCATAGTGGGTCCTCTGTATCCACAGACTCTGCATCTGCAGATTCAGCCACGTGTGGATAGTAATCATGGCACACGATCCATGGTTGTTTGAACCTGTGGACACAGCTCCTGAGAATTCAGAGGGCCGACTGTGTATTTATTGAAAAAAAATCCAAGTATAAGTGGACCTGTGCAGTTCAAACCCATGTTGTTCAAGGATCAACTGTATTTGAAAGTTGCTGAGAATAAATCACTGCTGTGCTTCCCCACTGTGTCATCAGGGCATCCAGCCTCCCCCAACCTGGCATCAGTGGGCATGAACAAGGCAGTTTGAGGTGGAGCTAATCAGAGCTCTGCTTTTATCTCCTTCCTCTACAATCTGGCATCAAACTATCTTTGGAGCCATATTGTCTACGCTTTGTCAACATATCTTTCATGATCTGGCCAAACTAAACGAGTTCACAGAAGGTCCTCCAGTATAAGGTTTGTATTTTCCTCTTTTTAAGACCAATTATTTGGCTCTGAGTTTCCCTCCTCTTTATCTATATCTTAGCTATGCTTTAAAGCCCACGTCAAATAGCACTTCTCTGTGTAGCGTCCCACCAGATGAGCTTCTCCTTTTTTGGACCTATTAGAAAGGGGAAAACACAAAAGTACGTCTTGCAATACTGTTTTCCATAGTGTCTGCACTGATTTACTTTCCCACAGACAGTGTGTAACGCCTCCCTTTTCTCCACATCTTTGCCAAGTTATTTCTTGCCTTTTTATGGTAGCCATTCTGACAGGTGTGAGGTGATATCTCATTGTGGTTTTGATTTGCATTTCCCTGATGATTAGTGATGTTGAGCATCTTTTCATGTGTCTGTTGGCCATCTGTATGTCTTCTTTGGAAAAATGTCTATTCAGATCCCCTGTCCCCTTTTTAAATCAGATTGTTTGTTCTTTTAATTTTGTGTTGTGTGAGTTTTTTTTTTTTTTACGTATTTTGGGATGTACGTATTTTACATATCCCTTATGGGATATATCATTTGCAAATACAGGCATACCTCTGAGCTATTGAAGGTTCAGTTCCAGACCAATGCAATAAAGTGAATATCAAAGTAAAGCAAGTCACATATTTTTTGATTTCATAATGAGTAAAAAGTTATGTTAACACTATGCTGTAGTCTCTTAAGTTTGAAATAACATTATGTCTAAAATAACAATGTAATTACCTCAGTTAAAAATACTTTATTGCTAAAAAAATTCTAGCCATGATCTGAGCCTTCAGTGAGTCATACTCCTTCTGCTGGTAGAAGAGTTAAAATATTTTGAGAATTAGGAAAATGTGACACAGAGTCATAAAATGAGCAAATGTAGGAAAAATGGCTATAGACTTGCTGGTTGCCACAAATGTGTAAAAAATGCAAGGTCTTCAAAGTGCAACAAAGCAAAGTGCAATAAAACAGGGTCTACTTGTATCTTCTCCTATTCAGTAGCCTGGGTTTTCTGTCTTGTTGATGATTTCCTTCACAGTGCAAAAGCTTGTAGTTTGATGAAGTCCCATTTGTTTACTTTTGCTTTTGTTTCCCTTGCCTGAGGAGAGAGACCCAAAGAAAATATTGCAAACACTGATGTCAGAGAGTGTACTACCTATATTTTCTTCTAGGAGTTTTCTGGTTTCAAGTCTTACATTTAAATCTTTAATCCATTTTGAATGTATTTTTGTATTTAGTGTGAGAAAGTAGTCCAGTTTCATTCTTTTGCATGTAGCTGTCCAGTTTTCCCAACACCATTTATTGAAGAGATTGACTTTTCCCCATTGCATATTCTTGGTTTGTTTGTCTAAGACTGACCATATGAGTACGGGTTTATTTCTGGGCTCTCCATTCTGTGCCATTGATCTATGTGTATACTTTTGCACCTGTAGCATACAGTTTTGGTTACTATAACTTTGTAGTATAGTTTGAAATCAGTGAGCATGACCAATTGAAGCTTAATTTTCCTTTATTTAGATTGTTTTTGCTATTTGGGGTCTTCTGTGGTTCCATACAAATTTTAGAATTGTCTTGTAGTTCTGTTAAAAATGCCTTTGGGGCTTCCCTGGTGGCGCAGTGGTTTAGAGTCCGCCTGCCGATGCAGGGGACACGGGTTCGTGCCCCTGTCCCGGAGGATCCCACATGCCGCGGAGCGGCTGGGCCCGCGACCCATGGCCGCGGAGCCTGTGTGTCCGGAGCCTGTGCTCCGCAACGGGGGAGGCCACAGCAGTGAGAGGCCCGCGTACAGCAAAAAAAAAAAAAAAAAAAAAAAAAAAAAAAAAAAAATGCCTTTGACATTTTTTTGTTTTGTTTTGTAGATTTAATCTCTAGATTACTTTCAATAGCATGGACATTTTAACAATATTAATTCTTCCAATCTTTGAGCATGTTATATCTTTCTATTTATTTGTGTAGTCTTCAGTTTCTTTCATTAGTGTCATGGTTTTCAGGATACAAGTCATTCACACCCTTGGTTCAGTTTACTCCTATGTATTTTATTCTTTTTGCAATTATAAATGGGATTGTTTTCTTCGTTTAGTTTTCTGAAAATTCATTATTGGTATATAAAAATCAACAGATTTCTGTATATTAACTTTGTACCGTGCAACTTCAGTGAATTCATTTACTAGTTCTAATGACTTTGGTTTGGTTCTGTATATTAATTTTGTATCCTGCAACTTTACTGAATTCATTTACTAGTTGTAATGGTTTTTGGTGGGGTCTTTAGGGTTTTCTATATAGTATTATGTCATCTGCAATTAGTGAGTTGTACTTGTTACCTTCCAATTTGGATGACTTTTATCTCCTAGACTGTGTTAAATAAAAGTGACAAGCGTGAGCCTCTTTGTCTTGTTCCTGATCTTAGAGGAGAAGCTTTTAGCTTGTCACTCTTATGATGTTAGCTGTAGGTTTGTCATATATGGCCTTTATTATTTTGTGGTATATCCCCTTTATACCCACTTTGTGGGAGTTTATGTCACAATGGATTTTGAATTTTGCCAGATGCTTTTTCTGCATCTATTGAGCTGATCATATGATTTTTTCCCCCAGTGGCTCCAAATTGATGTGTTCCTTTATTTAATCATTGCAGCTTCAAACATTTTTTAACATTTGTATGATTTCTCCACCTCCTGCAACCCAATCTAGAGTGATATTTAATCCTTTGCATTCTTCAAGCTCTCACAACTGCCGTTAAAATTCACTAATATAAAGCATTGACCACTGCTGACAGCTTGGCTAAAAATGGGCATCTTTCATCATATTGGTGCTATTCTGCAGACTGAGTTAGCCTGGAACTCTTTACCTTTAATTTGAAAGTAAAATGCCCTTTGAAAATAGGCAGTTTGATTTGTTCAGTCAGAGCATTATGTAGTTCCTTTTGTTTGAGATGATCATATGATTTCTATCCTTGTTTTGTTATTTGGTTTATCACATTGATTGCTGTGTGGATATTGAACCATCCTTGCATCCATGGGATAAATTCCACTTGATCGTGGTGTGCAGTCCGTTTATTGAATGTATTTGGTTTGCTAGCATTTTGTTGAGGATTTTTTATCTCTGTTCATCAAGGATATTGGTCTGAAATTTTCTTTTCTTGTGGTTTCTTTGTCTGGTTTTGGTAACTGGATGGTGGTGGCTTTGTGGAATGTGTTCAGGTGTTCCTTCCTCTTCAGTTGTTTTGGAAAAGTTTGAGAATGATAGGTGTTAATACATTTTTGGATGTTTTGTAGCATTCACCTGTGAAGCCATCTGGTTCTGAACTTTTGTTTGTTGGGAGTATTTTTATTACCAATTCAATTTCATAACTGATAATCTGTCTGTTCATGTTTTCTACTTCTTCCTGATTCAGTCTTGGGAGATTGTATGTTTCTAGGAATTTATTCTTTTCTTCTAGGTTGTCCATTTTATTGGCATATAATTGTTCACAGTAATCACTTGTGATCCTTTGTATTTCTGTGGTATTGCTAACTTCTCTTTTGCTTCTGATTTTTATCAGCTGAAAAATCTGTTGATAGCCTTATGGGGGTTCCCTTGTAACAAGTTGTCTTTCTCTTGCTGCTTTTAATATTCTCTCCTTTGCTTTAACTTTTGATATTTTAATTACAATATGTCTTGATGTAGATCTCTTTGGGTTCTTTTTGTTTGGGACTCTGTGCTTCCTGGACTTGGATGTCTGTTTCTTTCATTAGGCTGGCGAAATTTTCAGTTGTTACTTCTTCAAATAGGTTTTCTGTCCCTTTCTCTCTTCTCCTTCTGAAAGCCCTATAAGGTGAATGTTAGTAAGCTTGATGTTGTCCCAGAAGTCCCTTAAACTATCCTTATTTTTTAAGATTCTTTTTTCGTTCTGATTAGGTGATTTCACTACCGTATCTTCCAGATTGCTGATATATTCTTCTGCATCCTCTAATCTACTGTTGATTCATTTCAGTAACTGTATTCTTCAGTTCCTTGTTTTCTCTTTTATATTTTCTATCTCTTTAATTTCTTACTGATTTTATTTATTTTTCTCCCAAGTTCAGTGAGCAATTTTTGTGACTATTAGTTTGAACTCTTCATCTGGTAAATTGCTTATATCCATTTCATTTAGTAATTTTCCTGGGGTTTTGTCTTGTTCTCTCATTTGGAAGGTATTCCTTGTCTCCTCATTTTGCGTAACTCTCTGTGTTAGTTTCAGTGATTAGGCATATCAGCTACATCTCTCACTCCTGAGAGAGTTGCCTTGTATAGAAGGTGTCCTATGGGGTCCTTTGGCTCAATGCCCCCTGGTCCCCAGAGCCAGGTGCTCCTGAGGTACCTTCTTTGTGGGCTGTGTGTGCTCTCCCATTGTGGTTGTGGATGCACCAGTGGGCAGGGCTGGCCCCTAGCTCATCTGGCTGATTGTCCCGACCATGACTGCTGTGGGTGTGTGGGGCCAGGCCTCTCTAGTAGGATCTGCTTTGGGGGGGCATTGGTGCTGGCCAGGGCTGCCTGTCAGTTGAGTGGGGTAGGATCTGCTTTGGAGAGGTGGGTTGGGTGGGGCAGGTCCTAGGGGAACACCAGGGCAGGGCGCATGGTGTTAGGTAGGTTGATTGAGAGTGATAGAAACGACCCCACCAGCACCGGGCCTGCTAGTTGGAAGGAGAGTAAAAAAAAAAAGAAAAAAGGTCTCCAACCAGTACTTCTGTCCTTGGAGAAAGTTTCCCCAGGTCCTTGCCTGCCTGGCATCCACCCTAATATTAGTCAATGAATCTCCTTCAAGAGTGGAGTCTCAGTTCCCCACAGCCCCCCAGCCTTCCCGGATAGAAGCCCTACTGATTTTCCAAGCCAGACGCTATGGGGGCTTGTCCTCCTGGAGCTGGTCAGACCCATCGCTCCTCAGGGGAACATTGCGGTTGTGATACCTTCCTGCTTGTGGGTCACTTACGTGGGGCTGTGGGCTCTGACTGGACTGCATCTCTGCCCCTCCAACCCGTCTCCGTGTGGCCCTTCTTCATATCCTTAGTCATAGAAAACCCATCCTGCTTGTTTTCAGGTTGTCCTCAGAGAGTTGTTCTATGGGTACTTGTGGTTTTGGTGTGTCCGTTGGGGGAGTGGGGCTCAGGGTCTTCCAACTCTGCTATCCTGATCTGGACTCTAGTCTCTAATAAGTTATTTTTTAATTCTATAAACAACTTTGAAAAGTAGTTATTTTTTTTTAAATTTATTTTATTTAGTTATTTTTGGCTGCATTGGGTCTTTGCTGCTGTGCACGGGCTTTCTCTAGTTGCAGCGAGCGGGGGCTACTCTTTGTTGTGGTGTGTGAGCTTCTCATTGTGGTGGCTTCTCTTGTTGTGGAGCACGGGCTCTAGGCGCGCAGGCTCAGTAGTTGTGGCTTGAGGGCTCTAGAGCACAGGCTCAGTAGTTGTGATGCACAGGCTTAGTTGCTCCGCGGCATGTGGGATCTTCCTGGAGCAGGGATGGAACCTGTGACCCCTGTATTGGCAGGCAGATTCTCAACCACTGCGCCACCAGGGAAGCCCTGAAAAGTAGTTATGCTTATCAGCTTTGTTTTAAAGATGAGAAAACTGAGGCTCAGAAGAACTCACAAGCTGTGGTGTGAACCTAGATCTGTCTGGCTCCAAATCTCTTTTTCCTTTGATTATAAAACACTGACTCACATACAGGGTATTATTTTGTTATTTAATTCTTGCAAAGAGAAAGACATTATTCCAATTTTGGGGCTGAAGAAGCAGGTTAGAGACGTTTGAGGTCTTCACAGAGTTAGGAAATTGCCAATAAAAGATGTGAACTTATTTTGGAAGGGTTTTATAAACTATGTTTTATTTCTTTATACCTTGGTGGATAAGGTTTGCTATTATTTTATTTAGGATTTTGTTTAGGATTTTTCTTTCAGATATTTTGTTTAGGATTTTTATTTCTATATAAATTAATGACACAGACCTGAAAATTTCCTTTCCTATGTTTGATTTTTTTTGATTGAAAAGTTTATTTTAGACTCAAAATAAATTGGGGAGCATTCTTTCTTTTTTATTTATCTTCTACTTATGAACTGTTTGATGGGGTTGGAATAATATGTTCCTTGAATGATGCTTTTTATTTTTTTAATTGGAGAAGAGGATTGCGGTAAGTTTTAAATGTTTGTTTATCGGTCTATTAAAGTTTTCTTTTTTTAAATAAATTTATTTATTCTATTTAATTTTGGCTGCATTGGGTCTTTGTTGCTCTGCATGGGCTTTCTCTAGTTGTGGTGAGTCGGGGCTACTCTTCATTGTGGTACATGGGCTTCTCATTGCAGTGGCTTCTCTTGTTGTGGAGCATGAGCTGTAGTTGCGTGGGCTTCAGTAGTTGTGGCACATGGGCTCAGTAGTTGTGGTGCACAGGCTCTAGAGCGCAGGCTCAGTAGTTGTGGCTCACGGGCTTTGTTGCTCCGTGGCATGTGGGATCTTACTGGACCAGGGCTCAAACCCTTGTCCCCTGCATTGGCAGGTGGATGGATTCTTAACCACTGCACCATCAGGGAAGCCCTAAAGTTTCCTATTTCTTATTTAGCTTGGCATATCATATGAAAATTTCCATTTTATCTAAATATTCAAATTTCTTATGATATACCTGTTGATAGTACTTTTTCTAATTTGTAAAATTGCTGCCATTTTTGTAGTTCCGATCCCCCTTTTATTCCTAAAATTATTTATTTTTGTTATCTCTTTTTTTTCTCCTGAGAAATGATGACAAACTTTGTTGATTTTATTATTTTCAAATAATTAGCTTTGGCTTTATCAACCCTTTCTTCTTTTTTACATGTCACTAAAATGTTAATCTTGATAATTTCTTTCTATCACTTTCTTTTTTTTTTTTTTTTTTTTTGTGTGGTACGCGGGCCTCTCACTGTTGTGGCCTCTCCCGTCGTGGAGCACAGGCTCCGGACGTGCAGGCTCAGGGACCATGGCTCACAGGCCTAGGTGCTCCGCGGCATGTGGGATCTTCCCGGAGCGGGGCATGAACCTGCGTCCCCTGGATCGGCAGGCGGACTCTCAACCACGGCGCCACCAGGGAAGCCCAATGCTAAGCATTTTGAGCTTAATTTTATGTTATGAAAGAGATGTATATAGTCTTTGGGAAAATCTCTATTCAAGTCCTTTGCCCATAACTCTACAAGTCCTTGCCCTCCATAACTCTACAATTACGTTGTTTATCTTTTGTTGTTGAGTTGTCGAAATTCTTTAGATATTCCAATACTAGACTCTTGTCAGATATATGATTTGCAAATATTTTCTCCTACTCTGTAAGTTATCTTTTATTTTCTTGATAATATCCTTTGATGCACAAAATTTTTAATTTTGAGGAAATGCAACCTACCTAATTCTTCTTTTGTTACTCATCCTTTTGGTGTCATATCCAAGAATTCATTCCCAAATCCAAGGTCATGAAGATTTCTCCCTATGTTTTCTTCTAAGAGCTCTTATATTTAGATTGTTGATCCATTCTGAATAGATTTTTGTGTATGGTATGAGATAAGTTTACAACTTCATTCATCTGCATATGGATTTACAGTTGCCCCAGAACCATTTGTTGAATTCTTTCTCCACTGAATGGGTTGGTAACTCGTCAAACCTCAGCTGACAGATATGTGGGTTTATTTTTGAATTCTCAGTTCTATTTTGTTAGTCTATCTGTCTGTGTTCATGCCAGTACCACCCTGTTTTGATAACTATAGCCGTGAAATGTGTGGGTCTTCCAACTCTCTTTGTGTTCAGTACTGTTTTGGCTATTCAAGGTCCTTTGTAATTCCATATGAATTTGAGGAATGTCTTTTCCACTTCTGCCAAAAAGGCAAAAAAGGCTGTAGGAATTTGGATAAGGATTGCAATGATCTGTAGATTACTTTGAGTACTATTGACATCTTAACAATATTAAGTCTTTCAATCCGTAAACACAGGATATCTTTCCGTTTTTAGGTCGTCCTTAATTTCTTTCTGCAATGTTGTAGCTTTCAGTGTACAAGTCTTTGACCTCCTTTGTTAAATTTATTCCTAGGTATTTTATTCTTATGCATGCTATTGCAGTTGGAACTTTTTCCTTAATATTATTTTCAGAAAGTACCTCGCTTTCATGTAGAAACACAAATGGTTTTTGAGTATTGATATTGTACTCTATGACTTTGCCAAATTTGTTTATTAGCTCTGATAGTTATTTTGTGGATTCTTCGGCATTTTCTACATATGGGATCATGCCATCTGTGAAAAAAGGAGTTTTACTTGTTCCTTTCCAATTTGAATGCCTTCTTTTCTTCCTCTTACGTAAGGGTTCTGTCTAGTACTTCCAGTAAAATGTTGATTAGCAATGGTGAAAGCAGACATCCTTGTTTTGTTCCTGATCTTAGGGAGGATATTTCAGTCTTCTATCATTGAATCTGACCTTAGCTGTGAGCTTTTCATAAATGTTCTTTATCATGATGAGAGAGTTCCCTTATATTCTTAGTTTGCTGAGTATTTTTATGAAAGGACTTTTTTTCAAATGCTTATTCTGCACTAACTGAGGTGATCTGGTGGCTTTTTTCTTTTATTCTATTAATGTGGTGTGTTACACTGATTAGTTTTCTCATGTTGAATCATCCATGCATTCCTGGGGTAAATCTTACTGAGTCATAGTGTGTAATCTTTTAAATATACTTTTGGACTCAGTTTGTTGGTACTTTGCTGAGGATTTTTGCATCTGTGTTCATAAGAGAAGTTGGTCTTTTCCTGTGATGTCTTAGTCTGGTTTTGGTAGTAGGGTAAAATGGGCCTCATAGAATGAGTTAGGAAGCATTTCTTCCTCTTCTGTTTTTCTGCAACAGTTTGAAAAACATTGGTGTTAATTCTTCTTTAAGTGTTTGGTAGAATTCACTACCAGCTGATCTGGATTTTCGTTTGTTAGGAGGGTTTTGATAACTGACTCAGTTTATTTAATTACTATAGGCTTTATTAGATTTTCTATTTTTTTGAATCAGTATTGGTAATATGTATATTTCTAGAAATTTATCCATTTAACCTAGATTATCTAATTTTTTGTTGTAATGTTATCTGTTGATAATAACCTCATATAATCCTTTTTATTTCTGTAGCATCTTTCCCTATGTTTATTTCTGATTTTATTTGCATCTTCTTTCTTCTTTGTCAATCTAGCTAAAGATTCTGTCAATTTTGTTGATCCTTTCTGATATCCAACTTTTGTTTCACTGATTCTATTTTTCTATTATTTATTTCATTTTCCACCACACCAATCTTTATTATTTCCTTCCTTCTGCTAGCTTAGGTTTTAGATCACACTTCTTTCTCTAGTTCCTTAAGTGTAAAATTAGGTTGCTGATGTGAGATCTTCCATCTTTTTTAATTTGGGCATTAACTGGTATAAATTTCCTTCTGAGCAGCTTCATGTATCCCATAAGTTTTGGTATGCTTTGCTTTGGCTGTCATTTGTCTTTGTTTTCTAATTTACCTGTGATTTCTTCTTTGACTCATTGTCTGTGTGCTGTTTACTTTCCATAGAGTTGTCAATTTTCCTATTTTCCTTCTGTTAATGATTTCTAGCTTCATTCCACTGTGCTCTGAAATGTGTCTGAAAAGACTTTGTGTGACTTCTGTAATTTTAAATGTATTGAAACTTGTTTTGTAGCCTAACTTATGGTCTCTTCTGGAGAATGTTTGATACGCTTATGAGGAGTGTAATCTTCTGCTGTTGCTAGGTGTGGTCTTTGAAATACATCTATTATGTTTAGTTGGTTTAGGGTGTTAAGTCATTTCTTTCCTTACTGATTTTGTGTCTAGATGTTCTATCCATTATTGAAAGCGGGGTATTGAAGTCTTCAACTACTATTTTAGCCTCCATATGTTTGTGTTTTTTACGTTTTTTTCCCTGTAATTCATTTCTAATCTCATAGCGCTGTGGTCAGAAAAGATGCTTGATATGATTTCAATTTTCTTAAATTTACTGTGGCTTGATTTGTGACCCAATATGTGATCTATCCTGGAGAATGTTCTGTGCGCACTTGAGAAGAAAGTTTAATCTGCTGTTTTTGCATAGAATGTCCTATAAATGTCAATGAAATCTATCTGGTCTATTGTGTCATTTAAAGCTTGTGTTTCCTTATTTATTTTCAGTTTGGGTGATCTGTCCATTGGTGTAAGTGAGGTGTTAAAGTCCGCCACTATTATTGTGTTACTGTTGATTTCCTCTTTTTTTTTTTTTTTTTTGCAGTACACGGGCCTCTCACTGCCGTGGACCCTCCCGTTGCGGACCACAGGCTCCGGACGCGCAGGCTCAGTGGCCATGGCTCACGGGCCCAGCCGCTCCGTGGCATGTGGGATCTTCCCAGACTGGGGCACAAACCTGTGTCCCCTGCATCAGCAGGCAGAATCTCAACCACTGCGCCACCAGGGAAGCCCTGATTTCCTTTTATAGCTGTTAGCAGTTGCCTTATGTATTGCTGTGCTCCTATGTTGGGTGCATATATATTTATAATTGTTATATCTTCTTCTTGGATTGATCTCTTGATCATTATATAGTATCCTTCCTTGTCTCTTGTAACATTCTTTATTTTAAAGTCTATTTTATCTGATATGAGTATTGCTACTCCAGCTTTCTTTTGATTTCCAATTGCATGGAATATCTTTTTCCATCCCCTCACTTTCAGTCTGTATGTGTCCCTGGGTCTGAAGTGGGTCTGTTGTAGACAGCATATAGATGGGTCTTGTTTTTGTATCCATTCAGCAAGCCTGTGTCTTTTGGTTGGAGCATTTAATCCATTCACGTTTAAGGTAATTATCGATATGTATGTTCCTATGACCATTTTCTGCATTGTTTTGGGTTTGTTTTTGTAGGTCCTTTTCTTCTCTTGTGTTTCCCACTTAGAGAAGTTCCTTTTGCATTTGTGGTAGAGCTGGTTTGGTGGTGTTGAATTCTCTTAGCTCTTGCTTGTCTGTAAAGCTTTTGATTTTTCCATCGAATCTGAATGAGATCCTTGTCAGGTAGAGTAATGCTGGTTGTAGGTTCTTCCCTTTCATCACTTTAAGTATGTCATTCCACTCCCTTCTGGCTTGTAGAGTTTCTGCTGAGAAATCAGCTGTTAACCTTATGGGAGTTCCCTTGTATGTTATTTGTCATTTTTCCCTAGCTGCTTTCAATAATTTTTCTTTGTCTTTAATTTTTGCCAATTTGATTACTATGTGTTTCGGCATGTTTTTCCTTGGGTTTATTCTGTATAGGACCTGCTGCACTTCCAGGACTTGGGTGGCTCTTTCCTTTCCCATGTTAGGGAAGTTTTTGACTATAATCTCTTCAAATATTTTCTCTGGTCCTTTCTCTCTCTCTTCTTCTTTGGGACCCCTATAATGTGAATGTTTTTGCATTTAATGTTTTCCCAGAGGTCTCTTAGGCTGTCTTCATTTCCCTTCATTCTTTTTTCTTTATTCTGTTCCACAGCAGTGAATTCCACCATTCTGTCTTCCAGGTCACTTATCCGTTCTTCTGCCTCAGTTATTCTGCTATTGATTCCTTCTAGTGTAGTTTTCATTTCAGTTATTGTATTGTTCATCTCTGTTTGTTTGTTCTTTAATTCTTCTAGGTCTTTGTTAAACATTTCTTGCATCTTCTTGATCTTTGCCTCCATTCTTTTTCCGAGGTCCTGGATCATCTTCACTATCATTATTCTGAATTCTTTTTCCTGGAAGGTTTCCTATCTCCACTTCATTTAGTTGTTTTTCTGAGGTTTTATCTTGTTCCTTCATCTGGTACATAGCCCTCTGCCTTTTCATCTTGTCTATCTTTCTGTGAATGTGGTTTTTGTTCCACAGGCTGCAGGATTGTAGTTCTTCTTGCTTCTGCTGTCTGCCCTCTGGTGGATGAGGCTATCTAAGAGGGTTGAGCGAGTTTCCTGATATCTTAGATTAATTTTTAAACGTATTTTCTGCCAAACTGTAGATGGCTACTGATGACCCAGTTTCAGTATTGAATAGCTGCCATTTAGACTCTAGTTATTTTTGGAAAATCACTCTCTTCAGAATGCAGCAATTCAGTGAGCACTGAGTTTTCCATGTGCCAGGCATACCTCCTATATACCAGCCACTCCTCTAAGGACTAGTCTAGAGGCACAGAGGTGAAAAGAGCCTTTGCTGTCAGGGAGCTGGCATTCCAGTGAGGGAGACAATACATGAGGTGAAATTTTCTCAGACAAGTGAATGATGAGCAGGCATCTTCTGTGTGACTGCTGGAGCCACTGGACTTGTTTAGTAGGATTCCCTGCTAGTGTTGGAGGGTCTCCTGCAGAGGCAGGGGGTGGCTGTGGCTCACTGTGGGGACAAGGACAGTGGCAGCAGAGGTTCTGGGAAGTACTCCTTGGCATGAACCCTCCCAGAGTCCCCTTCAACTACTATTTTAGAACTGTCACTTTCTCTCTTCAATTCTGTCAGTGTTTTGCCTCATGTATTTGGGGGATCTGTTATTTGGGGTCTATATGTTCATTGTATCTTCTAGATAAGTGTTATATCTTCTACATGAATCAACCCTTTTATCCACATATAATGTCTTTTTTGTCTCTTGTAACAGTTTGTACTTAAAGTCTATTTTTTTCTGATATTAGTACAGCCACCCCAGCTCTCTTCTATTTACTATTTGCATGGAGTATCTTTCTCTGTTCTTTCACTTTTCAACATCTTTGTATCCAAAATTCATCTCTTATAGACAGTAAAGTGTTGGATTATGTATTTTTTAATTCATTCTGCCAATCTTTTGATTGGAGAACTTAATCCACTTACATTTAAAGTAATTACTGATAAGGAAGGACTTAGTTTTGCCATTTTGATATTTTTTTAAATAAGTCTTATGCTCTTTTTTGTCTCTCAGAGATAGTTTCTGGCAATTTTATCTGTCAATGGGTATACTTTCTAGTTTCTCTTATAGGTCATAAACTTTTTTTGAGCACTATACATTTTGAATACAATAATGTGGTAATTCTGGAATTGTCTCCTTTCTCAGGGTTTATGTTTCTAGGGATCTGCTGTGGCGTTGTTTGGTTTAGTGACTTTTCTAAACTATTTTTATAAAACTCTGTGTATATTTTTCACCATGTATGGCCTCTGAAGTCCTTGTTTCTTTATTTTTTTAATTAAATTTTTTTTTTGTTTATTTATTTTGGCTGTGCTAGGTCTTAGTTGTGGCATGCAGACTTCTTAGTCGTGGCATGCGGACTTCTTAGTTGTGGCATGCATGCGGGATCTAGTTCCCCAACCAGGGATCAAACCCTGGCCCCCTTCATTAGGAGCACAGAGTCTTACCCACTGGACCACCAGGGAAGTCCCTGAAGTCCTTGTTTCCTTAGATTGTATTCAGCTAGTGTTTGGACAGAGATTTTTTTGAACACAAGGGGGAGTGGGAGAGACAGAGAGAGGTAGAAGAGAAAGAAGAAGAAGGAGGAAGAGCAGGAGAAGGAGAAATGGGAAGAAAATGAGAAGAAGGAGGAGAAGGAGAAGAAGAAAAGGAAAGAAAAATCTTCCTTCTGTTCTTTGCAGATTGGCTCTGTGCTGGGATCTCCTGCAACACTGAAGCCTTTTATGACTCACCCTACCCCCAGGTCCTGCCTGCACTCATCCTGGAGACCAGCAGTAATGAAGGCTTGGGGTCTTCTCAGGTATTTTCTAAGTATGTGTCCTGCCCTAGGCATCTGCATGGCTGTCTGAATTCCCCGACGCATGTGGGTTTGTGTAGAGTTTCCTCAGAGGTTTTCGTTACTCAGTTGTTTTGTCTTGTCACCTACAAATTGGCACTTGCCATCTACCTCTGCAAGGATCAAATCCTGACCCGCTGCAGCTGCTGACCGTCAGCACCCCCTGAGAGGAGTTCAGGGTGGAGAGCAGGAATGAGGCAGGTGCTCTGGGCTCTGGGGAAAACGGGCAGAACAGGTCTTCAGATAGTTAGATATTTTCAGGAGCCAATTTTGTGAGCCCAATTCTTGCATCTCCTCGTATCTAGAAAAGCAATAAAATCTTTCTTGGTGATGTCTGCTCCTCGTGACCGGCAGAAACCTTCTGCAAAAAATATGTGCTTGACTGCATGTACTCCCTCTTCGCCAAAATCACATGTGTACTGACCTTGACCCCAGCCGCTTTGGAGCACTTTCTCAGAGCTCTCTGAAATGCTGTCTCCAGGCTCTAGTCCTCATTTTGCCCCAGATAAAGCTTAACTCACAACTCTCACGCTGTGCGTTTTTTTCAGTCGACAGTCTCGACTGTCATCTTTCACCCTCGGCAGCTGCCTTGCTGTCTCCCTCCCTGACTGAGCTGTGAGCTCAGCCAAACAAAGGCAAGCCGCTCACCTGAGTCCTTTCGGCAGCTCCCAGACAGGACAGACAGATGGACAAGGCCGGCTCTGCTCCCTGGGGACTCGGGGACTGGGAAACAAGGCTGACGCTAAGCTGGAAGGAGGGTGGGGAAAGGGTGAACAAAAGTGTCTCGGTGCTTTCCTACTTTTCTAACCTGTTCTTGACTCTGAGTTAAACCTTGGCTTATTTTCCACCCTTCTGGCCGCTTTTGCTTGAGTTTCTGATGTTTCTGTGCAGGGATGGGCCCTCCTGCCTGCTCTGCTGTCTTTGGTGACATCACTCACATTTGGCACTGTTTTAACATGTAAAATAACAACTTTGGTCATAGTAATGGGCTTCTCTATAAGAGCACTAAAAGCCATGCTTTTTTAGCCAAACGATTAGTCTCTTTACTAGTTTGGTCAATTTAGGGCTACATGGAGCAGCGTAAGGCTCTGGCTGCAAAGCACAGGGGTATGTCCTGAGGTATCTCCACGTCTGGCTTTATTTTGTCTCTGGAAGGGCCAGCAATTCAGTGGTACTTTATCTTCTCCTTGGCTGTAGATTGAGAACCCATCAAAACAAAATGTATTCCTACAATGTTACTCTCTTTTTTTCTATAGGTTAAACATGGGCGATGTGTTTAAGTTAATCACAGATTTTGTGCTTGTCACTCAGACCATCAGGTAGAGTAAATGCCCCTGCATGTGAAGTTCCTATAAGCAGCTGAATGTCTTTAAGTACAAAAAACCATGATAATAATTGAAACACTTCATCTCGTACGGGATCTCACTAAGTGAATTATACGATGACAAAGGTGACAACGTTGTGTTGGCATTTAAACAACTAAGTGAAGCATTCGACAGAAAGCTTGGGGGAAAAGAATGACCCTGACCGTGTCCAATTTTCCTGAGTCCTGTGCGCCTAGGAGACAGAGATAGCCAGAACGCCACCCTTTGTGTTTCAGGACATGGGTCGCTGCCCGTTCCTGCGTGACTAAGAGGAGGCTTGCAAACAACCCCTGGTTCCCTGTGACCATCCTCAACACACCCTCCAAATTCTCATGCTTTGTCTCAAAAAGGATTAGCTGAACTGATTTCTCCTGCTGACCAACTGGACAAAATACCTGCTAACTTGACCAAATATTAGTCAGGCTTCTCCCATCTGCCCCACAAGTCCCTGAACTTTAATCCACCCTTAGGCTCCTCCTGAAAGCTGCCCGGAGGGGTCCCCAGATCACCTGTCCCTGCCCCAACCCCAGGTCACTGTGAGGTGCAATCACACCACACACACCCCCATACCCCTCACCTGATCATTTCCAGCCTTGTTTACTAATCCCTATAAATTGAAGATCTTTTTCTGCTGACCTTTGAGACCCCTGCACATCCCACGGTCATAGTGTTTTCCCTTTGCAGTAGGCTTTTCCACTTACTGCAATGGTCTTTTCCAATAAATCTCTTCTTACCTAAGTCCAGATTTGTTTTTGATTCGATTTTCATGCTGCGCTAAAGACGTAAAAGATATTACTTAACTAAGGTATAGATTTCACAATTTATTGAATAGCGTATATAAAGATATCTTAGGGTGGAAAGTTTTTCGTTAGATATCTAAGTTCTCATCAGGAATTCTAACATTTTTCTTCTAAGAGTTTTAGCTTGTGTAATAGCTATGCTAAATGTCTCAAATAATTACTACTTTGCTTGAAATGCTAATGATTTTTTTAAAGGCAGAAATAAAACCCAAGTTAAAATTGTACAACATCATACACTGTAGCAGTGAGCTGAACTCTTAAAAGTAGTTTCAGATGACTAATTATTACACGTTTCTAAATGTCCTGCATTCTTCCCCCAGGCAGACCCCAGGTTCTGAGCACATTCTCCATGTCCCTGAGGCCAGTGGGGACACATCTACAGAGACTAGGCTGTGAGCCATTGAGAGCGCTCCACGTGGAATAAAGCACATCCGCCAGCGTCACTAGTACGTCTAGATTTATTGCCTGCATGTCCACATTTGCCTTGCTCGCCTTCCTCAACTGCTGCTTTCTGTGGCCGCATTTGTGTGTCCTCCCCTGCGTATCCTGGGAGCTTATCCCTCCATCTTGAGCTCACCCATCTCTGTCCCTGCTTTTGCTCTTGGCTAGACAGTGGCGTCAAACTCGATTCTCCCCCCAAATCTGACTCAGTGAGTACTTTTTCTTTGCTGCTCCTAATTTACCAGATCTACAGACACAGAAGGGAACGGCCTTGACCAATGGCACAGATCGTAGTTACTTCCCAGATAGGCTTTGATGCTGATGTTGAGGAGTGAAGACAAACAAGCAGCAGGGACTCTGCTGCCGTTGCCGGGGTGAGTGGCTGGCTAGGCACTAACGCCAAGGACAGCAATAGCCAGAGATGTTGCCTTTACCAGAGGGGTTGTCAAATACACAGCACTCACGCACACACATGCGCACACACATGCCTATTTTTCCATCTAAGTCTCTTACACAGCTAAGCTTGACAAGCATATATCTGGCTGTATTCTGCTGTTTTATACCTTTATTTTCATTTAAAGGGGACTGAGATGTTCACTTTGGCTTTACTGCGTTTGTCCAGAGTCTCGAGTAGGGAAGGGGATGGCCATGCACCCCGTTTCCCTCATCTCCCACAGCATGCTGGGACAGCTGTAAGCAGACCCACTCCTTGTAGGGAATTGACGGTTCACATTAAATAACATATGTCAATGCAATAATGTCTTTTATTATTCTGTTACACACAATCTAACAAATTCCTGATTTAGATATGTGCAAATCCAATCTCATACACTTTTGTCAATAGGTTTTTTTGAATAACCTATTGATAATAATTATTCCTGGAATAATTTTAAAGAGAGAAAAGAGAAAAGAGAGAAATATGATTCTATAGTTTTGTAATAATGCTACTAACAATGCATATTAATCACATAATCTGTATTTTGACGTGTCTCTGAAGATGAGTGCATCCTCCAAATCCTTCTTGTTATTTAGTAATCGTCAGCATCCCCGGCACAGATGGCAAGCAGAGCCTTCTCGTAATGCCCTGAAGCGAAATGCTGAAAAGAAGAAAATGTAATGTATTTGAAATACAATGTCATAGTATTTCTAAAAAGAAGCATAATTCCTCTGAACTATAGAATGAAAGACCATGGGCCGTTAGCATCACAAAAATTATTTATTTTTTTCATCTAAATATTTAATATGCCCTGAGAACTATTCCCTGGAAGTTACTGAAAAATAATACCATGGTTATAATCAATAGAACGAAGTTTATATAAAGTTGATGGAACCCTAATGTGGTTTTCTTTTTTTTTTTTTTTTTTTTTTGCGGTGCTCGGGCCTCTCACTGTTGTGGCCTCTTCCGTTGCGGAGCACAGGCTCCAGATGCGCAGGCTCAGCGGCCATGGCTCACGGGCCCAGCCTCTCTGCGGCATGTGGGATCTTCCCGGACCAGGGCACGAACCTGTGTCCCCTGCATCGGCAGGCGGACTCTCAACCACTGCGCCACCAGGGAAGCCCCCTAATGTGTTTTTATAAGAAGAATAACTTCCAGTAGAATCACATCTTCTCCTCAACTTGAAAGAGGTGTCCTCATTTATTGTTGTAAATCAGTGTAGAGTCTGGAGGGCAGATTGGGCAATATGCCTCAGATGGCTTAAAAATGTTTATAGTCATTAATGCAGAAAGTCTACTTCAAGAAATCTGTCCTAAGGAAATAATGATCAATTATTGATGACACCAAGATTTAGGCTCCAAAATATACACCATAATATTATGTATAATAGTGAAAAAGTAAAAAGCAATAAATAATAATGTGGGGCAGTTTATGTACTTTAGAACTTCTACAGTGGGATCCATGATTTAATAAAAATATTTCTCTAAGTAGTAAAACATTTTTTAAAAGAAAACGTGTACAAAAAAATTTTGTTATTGGTTATCTGTGGTGGAGAATTAGGGCCATTTTAATCCTTTTATCATGCTTCCATAGTTTCTAAGTTTTTCAAAAAAAATGATAGTAATAAATAAAAGGAATTATAAAACTTATCTTTGTTAAAAGTCAACTTTCACATGCATGTTCTCATACACAAAGTTGTGTAATTATAATTCACTGCCTTAAATGCACATAGTAAAGTTGCATTAATCATATGTGAATATTAGTAGATTTTGAGATGGCTGTCGTTAATTGCTGTATAGGTATTAGAAGTAGTTTATTCATTTAGAAAATGAGTTATGACACGCATTTCCCAATGAGAAATGTTTAGCACCACTAAAAGTTTAAGGTTTTGAAGGTGGCTGTAAGGAGAGTTTTATCAAAGACGAAGGAGGAAGATGTCTCTTAAATGCTCCATTAACCCTTCCTCTTGGAAAGCACTTCAGCTCCCTGAGGGCCTACAAGGTCTTCTGGGTTGTGTGATCTCTTGCTCCTTGGGTTGTCAAGTTTCTTCCGTATCTTTCAATAAACTAAAAAGCTATTTTATGCAATTGAAAATTTCAATGGAAACAACGTGGACAAGGTAACAGGATTTAGCTATGTGCAAAATATACATTAAGATACATTCTAGGACCCTGTGCTTGGGGTAATGCTCTGAGGGTGCCATCTTGAAGTTCTTTATACTTTTTTGAATGAGGGGTCAAACGTTTTCATTTTCCATGGGGTGCCCCAAATTACATAGATGGTCCTACATATTCTGATAATTCTTTGCTAGGTTTTATCAAAATCCAGGCTAAAGCTTAGGTGTATCAGAATGAAGAAACTACCGGCCTGTTGACTTCTGAGTCGTTGCTTCTTGGCATGAGCTTCAAGGGCTCATGGGATGGCAATGTGCAGAATTTTGCACCCACGTGATGGGATCTGACTGGCTGCCGTCTCCTATGACAACACAGGAGAGCTGATCTCAGAAAGCTCTTCACAATTTATGGGCTCTTCTTGCAAAACGTTTTCTTCCTGGTGCTGATCATTCTTGGGCATTTAGCTTGCAGATCCTCATCACATGATCGTGGGATGAATAGTTTACATGACAAACCAATGACTTTTGCTTAAAACACATCAAAGAGGAATAAGTTTTGTCACCGAGGTGAAGGGATTTTTCTCACCTGTTGCGCTAAGGCTGCCTGACCTACTAATGTAGATGATCCCAGCCAGAATATTTAACTTTTTAGATTCCACCATGAAGTTACTTAAATTACAGCTCTTGTTTCAGTTTCAAAAAGGATCAAATATGGGTGCAAAGAAATCACGTATAGGAGACTTACTTTGATATCATGGAAGAGGGATTTCCCGTATCTCTCTTTGTATCGTTTCCTTATGGTCATCAGGTCTATTTCACTTCTGGCAATTAGAATCCTGATCACGGTTTTATTATGGAAACCAAAGTCCTAAAAGACACAGCCAAGGGGAGAAAAACAATAAGGAAACAGCACCTTAAAGTCAGTCTCTCTAAAATCGACTCATCCTCTTTTCTGTGGCCGTGTGCTCCTGGTCCTGTATCCCTCAAGCCCTGGCATCCCCACCCACAGGCATCGACTCAGACTCCGCCTCCCCTCTGTGACCCGCCCCCCCGGGCCCCCACATGGTACACACACAGTCAAGTGGTCCATCTACTCTGCTTTTTAAGTGCCCTCTAATCTCTATTTCCAGAGTCATAGCCTTGATGCTGGCCCTCATCACTTCACCTGATTCTGCAATAATCCTCCCTTTTATTTAAAAAATCATTTTTTATTGGAGTGTAGTTGATTTACAATGTTGTGTTAGCTTCTGCTGTACAGCAAAGTGATTCAGTTATACATGTACATATATATATATATATATATATATATATATATATATATATATATATATATATATATCCACTCTTTTTTAGATTCTTTTCCCATATAGCCCATTACAGAGTGTTGAGTAGAGTCCCCTGAGCTATATAGTAGGGCCTTATTAGTTATCCATTTTATACATAGTAGTGTGTATATGTCAGTCCCAATCTCCTAATTTATCCCTCCTCCCCTTACCCCTTGGCAACCATAAGTTTGTTTTCTATGTCTGAGACTCTATAATTCTCCCTTTAAAACCTGGTCAACCTCCCCACTGTCTCCTGAACACTGCATTTTAAGATGCAAATCTGATCATGTGCTCTTTCTAGGTAAAAATTCTTCCTGGGTTGGGATGTGGGTCCCAACTCTGTTAGATGAACGTCAGCGTTTCTAAGACGGCAATTATATTTTTATTTTATCGTCTGCTTATTGTGGAAAACTGTAAATGTAAGAATTCCAGGTACTCAAAATATTTGCTGATTTAACCTCCAATACTGAAAAATACACAGCCATCCCTTTCTGTGTACTAGGTCCGGAGTGAATACCGCTTCACAAAGCAATTTCAACTTGTCTGTTCAAATGGAGTACTGGTGACATCCAGTGGCCAGGAAGCAGCAGCTAATTTTTGATGTCTGAATGTTTTGGGTGTAGACCTACTAACAAACTTTTCCATAATTTGAAGTGATGAAAATGAATGATCCAGCCAACTTCCCATATTTAAGTTGTGTATCATTCGCTTAGAATAAACTGGAGAAAAACAGAGATTTTCTTTGGTGAGAGCTGATGAAGACAGCTTTTGAACAATACTTGACACTGGCAGGAGGCCCTTGTATATGAACACTCTGATTACTGGAATATACACTCCTCTGCTGTACCTGCAAACTGTTCGTGAGTACACATACCTTTCTTTTTGCATTGACACACACAGCAAGGGTAGAGTTTTTATTTATTATTAGGATAATTGGCCCTCACTTTGGGCGTCATTGGAATCAGAATAATGTGATTATTTTCCCAAGGTCATTCACAAGTGAAGCTTCACTCTTTGTTGGAGAAGGAAACGGTTGATGTCATACAATATCCTTGCCCAATACACTTTTAAATATATAGTTAATCAAATCCACCTTTATTCTTGGAAATAGAATCAAAAACAAGCAGAGGACTGTGAGCACTGATCTTCATCCTGTGTTCTGAGGATACATGGGTTCTTGTACCTAATAAAAAATCCTTGTACATCAATAAAAATAACTAAATAAAATATTCTTGATCATTAGCATATTATCCAAGCTTGCTTGCTACCTCTAAGAAGTTGGTGTATAACAATTACTTTGAGGATAAAACACTCCCTTAAAATTATTGTACCACTGAATTTTTTTTAATGATTTTCTTTGAGTTTTCAGGGCTATGACATGTATAGTGATTTGTATGAGACCTTTACATTTTCTAAATATTTTTGTGCACATTGTGGATGAGATATTCATTGTCTCATGCACATAAGTGTTTGTTTCTTTGAAAATGAATGCACCAAAGATGTGCAGTTGATTATCACCCAAAACTAAAAAACATTCTCACTTAATTACAAAAATAGCGTTAGAGTTTATTGTTGTCTAGCTGTCTCATTTTAAGTGTTTTTTTAAATAATACTTTATGTTTAAAAATAACCACTCACGTTTTGTGTTTTTAAAGTTCAGGAATGCAGCCATTTCCTTCTGAGAGTTTGTAATGTTTTGACATTTTCTGCTTGATGCCATATGTTGTGTAATTGCCTGAGCATGAGGGGGTGGTCTTCATATGTGGTAAAAGCATTTGGACCTACCAGTTTCTCCAGATGCTAAGAAATGCTAAAGCACATCTCCCTGGGGGGAGAGGCCCCAAGGAATACTTCTTAGGTACCTCTGTTTGATACAGAAAGCAGAGCATTATCTTTATTTGATGGGTCTCATTTTGGTGTATATTTCTTCACTGGAGCATATTTGCTTTGAAATTAATATATTTGCATACAAATTCAAATATGGGAATCAATATTTAAATAATTGAGGTAAAACTAGTCCTTTGAGAAAGTAGACATGATTTCTGGAGAAATTTTAAAAATACGTGGCTCATACTTACATGGATTGCATTGTATAATCTGTAAGCAAAATAGGCTGGTTTGTCTCGAACACAGAGAACTAGGAAAAACCAGAGAGAAAAGAAGAAAGTTTGGGAGTGACAGTACATATTTTCTTCAAAATTTGGGAAACAATGAGAATGCTTTTTTTTTTTCCAGTTACAATCCTGGAAGACTGATATTTTGTGAGTTCTCTGTGGGATCCCTCATTGTACATTGTATTAAAATGTCAACATTTAGAATAGTGGTAAAACCATAACCTTCTTTACAAGGGAAAGGAAGTTAGTATGTACAAGATGAATTTAAAGGTGTGAGATCCCAATTACCTGAGAATTCAAGGTTTCCTAGTGTGCAAGTTGACAGCTGTTAGGAAGGGTATGGGTTCATGAAAGTTATTAGCTTGCCAGTTTAGTGCTTTGTATCAGTAGCCGATGCATGTTTCCTCTACAGAGTTAACATTCTGTCTAAATAATTAAATTCAGGGGAAAGTGACTCAATCAAGAGCTTGCTCGTGCATCTTTAATTCAATCAGAGCTAATCAGCATTCACTGTGCCAGACACATTGTTACTCACCAATTGCAAGTAGCAGCTCTTGAAAGGATCCATCATAACATTCATTAATGGCATCTACTATGTCTTGCCCAGAAATGGTTTGAAATTCCTGGAAAACTTCAACAAATTGATATAATTCAAAGGAGATTTTATGAATATTATACTTTTAAAATGCAAACATGGATTTGATTGCTTATACACAGTGAAGGTAAATAAAGTATAGGGGTGGGTGTTGGGTTGCAGTAGGCCATCTTTTAAAATTTTTTAATGGACTTTTCTGTGTTATATATAGTAGAAAAAAACCAAAAAAGTATTTTAAAAAATAAGGGAGACGGAAAGTTACAGCAGTTTGGGGAAAGTCGAGCAAAGCACCTGTAGGACCAGTAAGGCAGCTTCACACAAATCACGACTTCAGTAATAATGACCTTGGTTCATTACGGACTGTGTTCACCATATTCTTTTTTTTTTTCTTTTTTTTTTTGCAGTACGCGGGCCTCTCACTGTTGTGGCCTCTCCCGTTGCGGAACACAGGCTCAGTGGCCATGGCTCAGGGGCCCAGCCGCTCCGTGGCATGTGGGATCTTCCCAGACCGGGGCACGAACCCGTGTCCCCTGCATCGGCAGGCGGACTCTCAACCACTGCGCCACCAGGGAAGCCCACCCATATTCTTTTTAAGACAACATATGATGTACCTAACAGGAGATAGGTAATATAGGTGAGTAAGTTCTCCATCAGAAACAGAGGTGGTTTTAAAAAGTTTAGTATTGAAAGGTTATGTGATTCAATTATTGGCAAAATAAAATTCTAGGGGAGCTTCATCCTTAGCAATGTTATTAGATGAGGCACGTCTGTATAAACATAACCCCAAAGAGGTACCTTTGAGATAACTGGCTTTCCTCTCTTTATATATAACACCCCCCTTTCCCAATTACCTACTTCTTTTTATTCTCTAATCAGGGGGTAGCTGTAGAGAACAGAGGGCAGTTACCCAGCCACAGCTGCTGGTAGCTCTTGTTACACAGGATCATTTGCAAAAGTGTTTTGTGCTCCCCTGTCCTCTGCTGGCAGGCCTCCCACAGCACCTGAAACATCACAGGCCGTCAGGTAGCACCGCAGCCCCAGGCTGGCGTGCCCAAGGTCCCACGGTCGCCCCAGGGCTGGCCCGTTACCATGGCGTCCTGGGCAGCCGTGGCAGGGTCCGTGTACCCTTCTTCCCTGGTTCCCTGTGAAGTAAGCACAGGTTTCCCTCTGTAAGTGCTCTGAATTGACAACTTAGTAGGGTAACTGGGACACAAATCTTTGAGCCACGAAACACACTGGAGACGCCTAAGAAAGTTCTATCGTTAGTCGGAGTTAGTCTACATTTCTTGGGTTATGCAATGCAGGTCTTTTTAAAAATGTGGGCACTTTTCATTTTTTCTTTGTAGCCGAGGTAATCTTTCAAGGGAGTTGACAAGTTTTTCGCTTTTCCGTTTCCCTGGGCAGTACCTCTGCCGCCCACCCCTTCAAACAGCGCCCACTGCCTGGCCAGCTGGTAGAGACGGGATTTTAACATCGTCAGAAGGAAAAGGCAGAGAGAAAGCGTGAGTTAGTGCTCAGTCTCTGACTTGTAACATCTCATATAGGCAACAGGAAAATAACCATGAAATCCAGAATGTGTGCAGTGAGAGGATTTTGTAAATTTGTTTCACTCCTGCCTCTTTATCATATGAAGAAAGAACAGACATGGCCAAGCTGCCCTAAGAGAAGTGCTTTCAAACAGGAGGGAAGGAGAGCCCCCTAATGCAGGACCCTCTGGTCCCTGAGGGTTATGAGGGCAGAAAGAGGCAGGAGAGACACGTGATGAGTTAGTTTAGTTAACCTTTCCTCTCCTTTGGGTCCAGATCTGGAGGAAATGCTTTTTCTTGCTTTATTGACTTTGCTGAAAGAACACAGAGTACACTGCCTTCTGCTCCTGTTGTCTTTTCGGACTCTGGAAATGAACTCAGTGACGGAGCAAGATGGGGCAGCCGAGGCCCCAAAGACCCCTTCCTGAATTCATCTCAGTCCCGAAGCAGCACGAATGGGCCCCAAATCTCTCTTCTGCTCCTGATGGAGGAACTTGCCTGCTGGCTGACAAGCCGGCAGCGGAGCCGGACAGGTGCAGTGGTCTATGGCCGCAGCAGGGCAGACCCTTCCAGCAGGCCAGGGCTGTGGGACAGACCGCGCTGGCTGGAACCCTGTGGGGAACACAGCCGGCCACTAGTGGGAGTCTTAGGCTCCAGAGAGAGCAAGGGTGAGGCCAAACCATCATGAAAGGTTACTTGGTTCTGATCCAACTGAGACAGAAAAAGGGATATAAGTTAACCAGCTTAACTGGTCAAGTCTCGTCTTCTCAATGGGATTTGCCCTGAGCAAGCTGTGCAACATCGTAACCTACCCGCCATCCCCTCCCCTGCCCTGCCGTATCCTTCATCACCTAACATGCTGTGAAATGCACCAATTTGTTAGGTTTCTCCTTAGCTGTCTGCGTCCCCCGATAGAATGCAAGCTTCTGAAGACTGGGGTCTTTGTCTCTTTTGATAATTCCCAATTGTCCTTGGCACATTTGAGAAATATTCACTGAGTCAGTACTGAACGAAGGAAGGGAAGTTAAAGAAATACCTTTTAGATGGCAGAATTTAAACACCAGTTAGTAGAAACGGGAAGATTTTCTGGATCGTTGAAGTGTTTTTTGTGATTTCCAATCAAACGATGTAGCTAACTAAACACCTACGCATGCAAAGTCTGTGAGAAATATTCAAGAATTTTCTGCAGTTCTGAAATTTTTGTGAGAGATTTGATTTTTGGACATTTAACTTGAAATGGTGCCCATCTGTTTACTTCTTTGTGCAGTTAATTGCCAAAAGCACTTTAAGCAGACTGGTAGATTAAAAAAATGTGAATCAGTTTAATGTGTGATTTAGCTTTTCCCAGCAAGTGGATTTTGTCATATAAAAAGCCTAAGACAGTAGACTGGTAGGTGATGTAAATGCCAGAGAAACGGCATAAATGACAGTTGGGGTTAGGGACAAAATAAAAATATGAAAGGAAGAAATTAAAGGAATTAAAATCTGGCTGGAAGTATTTGGAGCAAAGTGGCTACAGATGATCCCCAGAGGCCTCAGGGCATGAGTCTGAGGAAGCATCACTTGGAGACTGCTGACAGCCAAGATGAGGACAGTTTCCATTTTTTCTGTCTGTGGAAACATTTATCATCTGCAGGGTGATTTGCACATATGGATTAATTGATCTCTAAGTGACTAACTTTTCATTATTTGACAGATACTTAGATCTCCTGTAAATCTGGTTTAATAAAAGCACAGGAAGTGCTGTGAGTCAGTTCAGTGATTGGCATTAGTTTTCAAGAAGAACGTGTTCTGGTTGAGTGGTTTTCTTATTAGAAACAGCCCTGTTGGAAAATTCTTTATAGATTAAAAGCTCTTTTTTTCCCAGAAAATGTGACAGTAATTTAAACACTTCACGTTTCATGCATACCTTAAAGCTTCCAATTCCCTCAATCTCTATTAATTGACAAAAAAGAGGTGTATCTGAATGTTCATCATGTCAAAAAGATGAAAGCCATGGGTGGTGTTTCCCCTGATTCTGGAAGTGACGCTGCAGAGGGAGGGAGGAGGATGTGATTGTAATTGCTGAAGAAGTTTGGAATATGGGTACTGGGAGGGAATGGAGCAGAATGGGTTCACTTCCTTTGATTTTCAGGGTAGATATCTGGAATCTCAAGAAAGCAAAATGATAAACCCAAGGACACACAGCTGACTTAGAGCCAAGAGCAAAAGATACACAGACATATACCTGGTTGTTTTACACAGAGTATCTATCTATCTGCCTGTCTATCTATTATCTGTCCGTCATCTATCTACCAGTCTGCCTATCTATATCTCTATCTATCTATCTATGTATCTATGTATCTATCATCTATCTATGTATATATGTATGTATGTATCTACCATCTACCATCTATCAAACATCTATCTATAGAGAGAGATGGGGGCAGAGAGAATAAAGATCCCAACTGGAGGGTAGAAGGAACTTGGTCACGTGACAGTGCCCCTCAGTTATTTGGCTGGAACTCATCACCTCTTTTTGTAAGATGTCTAGACAGAGTCTCTGAAATGGTGTACCCCACAGATAGTGGTCAGAAGTGTTGGACTTCTTCAATTCTCTAGTTAACGTTACATCATTTTCACTCTTGGAAATTTACTGATCCAAAGCCTAAACCAGGAGGTCCAAAATGCAGAGCCATTAATGTAGAAGTCAGAAGTCACTGGTCGGACTTCAAAATATTTAAACATCTATGAGAAATTATACATTTTACTAAGCATTACATGGGACTCCTGATCTTGAAATATAAGTTTTTCACTTCCATTTTCAATTAGGAGTTAAGTGCTTTCTTTGAAATATGTATTATCTTATACTCATAAATTGTGTTTTACATTTTAAGGGGAATATACTATGAAACCTTATAAATACATAATATTTAAGTAAACCTCATTAATTTCCCTTGGCTTCTTATAAAATCTAGGTCTTCCTTCACCATAAATTTTTATATTCTATGTTGAAAGGACAATTTTACTGCTCTGAAGAGCTATTTCAAGGTTAAACACACACACACACACTTAAGTTCCAACTCTAGAAATTGAACTTAAGAAGTAATACTTTATCCTGTAAAGTCATAATCCAAATTAGGTGAAACCCAGTGATAAAATAAATTGTCTATTATTTTAAAATATGTGTCTATACAAATAATATTATGTATACAAATACACATTCTCAATTTATACTCTATCAAAAATAAAGCATTGTTTAATTTCAGGGAAAAGGAACTGCAATTGTGCATAAGATAGCTAGCCCTATTACATCAAGGGAAAATATCATTCACTGATTTTTTCCCCTTGTGATTTATTTTTTCTCAAGTTTAGTTTTCAGAACTGTGTGTTTTTTCCTGAAATATAAGAGCTTTGCTTTATAAAAACACACTGCGATCCTGATTCTTGGCTGTCAGTTACTTTTAGGGGGTTTGTAGCATAACCTTTGATGAGGTGCAGAGATTCTGAGAGGTTATTTGAGTACTTGATCATTGGAATTTTACCAGATAGAAGTAGAACTGGAGTTCAATCAGATGGGGTTGGAGGTGGGAGCCATCACATTTAACAGTGGAGGAGGAGGTATGGTGTCTTGAGGCTGTTTTCAGGTTAGTCTCTCACTCAGCAGACGTGAGATGTCAGGCCAGCCACGGAGCCCATCTGAGCTCCCAGGGACAGGGTGCAGCCAGTCAGCTCCCTGGGGAGCTGACTCTGAGATGGAGACCTGCAGGTATCTTGTTATATTTTTTTGCCTTTTTAAAAAAAAATTATTGAAGTGTAGTTGATTTACAATGTTGGGTTAGTTTCAGGTGTATAGCAAAGTGATTCAGTTATACACATACACATATTGAAAAAATACCTGCACCCCTTTGTTCATAGCAGCACTGTTTACAATAGCCAGGACATGGAAGCAACCTAAATGTCCATCAGCAGATGAATGGATAAAGATGTGGTACATATATACAATGGAATACTCCTCAGCCATAAAAAAGAATGAAATAATGCCATTTGCAGCAACATGGATGGACCTAGAGATGATCATACTAAGTGAAGTAAGTCAGACAGAGAAAGAGAAATACCATATAGCACTTATATGTAGAATCTAAAACATGATACAAATGAACTTATTTACAAAACAGATTCTTGTTATTATGGGATGTGCTGGGGATCAACCATGGATGGGAGAGAAAAGAAGCCAAATTTGGAAGGAGAGGCTGGACTGTGATATAGGCCTAGTGGAATGCAAAATAATCCTAATGAAATATTTTTTGTCTTACTAGAGAGCTTATATATTTCTTTAATAAATTGAAATAAATTTCTTTTTGGATACTAAGAAAATAAAAAGGTGTTTGCTATTAAGATGCAACTCATGGATTTATAATAGGACTTTTGGTTTTATTAGGGGCAGTACTAATGCCAACACGAATTTTTGACTGGAAACTGTTGTTTTAATTTACATTATGGAGCATCAGTCCTAGAAAACCAAAAGATGAAGACCCTTCTAAATTGAGAGAATGTTTTAGTTAATCTTACAACGTTGAAAAGTTAGAAAATATTCAATTGACATGTTGCCAATTAAGATTATTTTTAATATTAATAATGATTATTAAAAACTTTTTTCCTATAATGACTCAACTTCTGTCACAAATTTAAATAAGCTTATTTCTACAACACCTTACACAGAAGTCTCAAGTTGGACAATATCTATTCTCTATTGATGTTCTCATCCCAGAGATTAGACTCTTCAGAATAGGACTTGATGAATTGATACAGGCAGTTTTATGAACTATGCAGCCATGCCATACACATCCAAATTAAACCACAGGAAACCAAATTAAACAAGAAAGCAAATGCTTGATTTTGTTTTTACAAATAGAATTTTTACTTTAATTGAAAGGTCAATAGATTTGCTCAGCACTCGGCCATTGTTTTCAGTTGAACAATTTGAAGAAATCCAACCAGCCCTAGGCACCAAGCTCCCCTCCGTCTGGGGCAGCTAATACTTGCTTCCTCTGGAATCTTTCCTTTTGGATTTCTTTATTCCTAATTCAAAACTGACAATAACTTGGGCACAAAAAAAAGAGTAAAAAAATGTAAAATTCTTGTTGCCTGGCAATGCATGGAATTGTTAGTTTGTGTTCTAATCTGGCTGATATATTTATTCATTCTTAAACTATAGAGACTATTATGAAGTAAAGTATAAAGTTTTTAATCACAATAAACACACATTGAAGAAACCACAGCTGTGTTTGATTGGCTGTGTTAATCCACCCCGAATGAGGAAGATAGCAAAATTGCCCAATCAGAAAAGAAGGAAAATGAAGTAGTCACTTAAATTTGCACACTGCCATTGATATTTTAAAGGAAAAAAAAATCATTATCAATAGTCATTTTAATTATTTTCTATATATAGACTAGTTCTAGACAGGGTAGAAAGAATTCTTAATTTTTATCTTTCTTGTGTAAAGTATACAATACTTTAACTTGAGAAATAAAGTTGTTTTTGTAAAAAAAACTTTGTAGAATTTAAAAAAAAAGAACTCTCTCTAGGTAAAAGTTTGAACCTGCAATTTCAGAAAGAAAAATTAGCATATGGCTCTGGGTCTGTTTTCTGGAGTGGTTGGGAGATTTTCTGTGTTTTTTTCCTGACCTGATGTTCCCTTGTTTTCTTTCATTCTATAAGTTCTATAACCTGGGCTGGAGCATCAGGAGTTCCATCCACTGCTCTCCCTGCTAGAAGATGGCTAGTCAACAATCTGAGTGATAACACAGAGAAACCGAAATAGCTTTTCTTGCCTAAATTCAAGCCCCTTGTTTCCTGCTGAATCCTCTCCCGTTTCCTGCATCACTTCATCAAGTACTGAGGGTGTGTCTGATTGATTTGGTCAACACAAACTCAAGGAGAAGATGGAATTACAGAAATAAAGAGATGGTAAGAAGGGAAAACTAGTTTTTATTTTCAGTAATCCAGATTCTCCTAATTTAAAGTCATGAGTGAGGCTCCTGGATCCCCATGTATATTGTACTCTCATCTGGTGGTTCTGACTATTCACCTGTTGGTGTGGTCCTGGGTCCCTGGGGCCTTAGGCCATGTTCTCATTCTACTAATTGTAACTGTAGTATTTTAAACCTGTTAACACCCTTGTAATTTATAATTATTTATGCATTTATTGATAATTATAACCATTTTACTTATAGTAGATTGTTTTGAGAACAGAGATGGTGTCTTATTCATATTTGTTTGTTTCTATATCCAACCCAAGTTTCTATCATAGTGCCTTGAATTTAGCTGGCATTCAGTACTTGTTATTATACAGAATTCACTGTTAAGCTGGGGTAAACTGGAGTTTTCTGTCCTATTTTTTGAAAACGAAACATACCTATTTTTTTTAATAGTGCAAAATGGTGTGAATTTTGGAGTTTCATACCTGGACCAAGTTCACCAGCGTATCTCTGAAGTGTCCCGAGGTCTCTGAGTAAATGTCCTCCTGCAGGTCACGGCTGTATTCTGGGTACGAGAACGCCCACGTTGGAGGGTTGGTTTATTATAGAACCACGTATCACTGTGCTTGCCTAGGTCAGCGCTACTTCCCCCATATGAGTGGAAAGTGAGGAGACATCTAATCTGCTGACATTTCTTTGTCTTTTACCACATTCTACTCACATGAAGCCAATAAACAGTCCACCCAAGTAATTTGACAGCAGTGGTAACATAGGCCCAGGTCGGTTTTCTTAAAAAAAATACTATGTCTATTCCAAAACTGAAAAACAACATTGAGAATCATTTCGCATTCTGCAATCTTTAAAATTCAGAATTCTGCCTTCTCTTTCCTTAGCACACTGCCCAGCCCGGCTCTCCCCAAGTCTTTGTCCTGTCTTGATATTTTCAGTGAAGGGTCTTACTTCACTCCCCTTGGGAAAGTCTTGTTTTTGTTTGAATGCAATAGAGCTGATTGTCTGGGACATTTTCTTGACAGTTCAATGTCACGTAATACATGACGCAATGGAACTTAAGGCATTAAGCCTTTAAAAAAATGTAAAGAGTTAACCTTTCCACTTTTAAGATGCGTAAAAACCTGATTCTGAGGTGGATCGCAGTGATTATGAGGTTTACGTAAATTGAAGTAGTTGCCCATATTTGTAGAATTCGCCGAGTGATCATCGTGCTTTGCTTTGTTCTGTCTTTATACCTGGTCCCTCCTAGGTAAGAGATACGATGCTCCCTGAGCCACTGTGCCAGGTACTTGCTGTCCTAATGTAAACACCCACCTCATAGAAACTAGTAATTATTTTCCTGGAAAGTCCGCTTCACTTGATTGTCTAGGGAATTGTTTCATTTTTAGTACCCTAATCATCGATTCTACTTAGTGAATTAATTAGTCTTGAGTGAGTGATATTTCACATATGAGTGTCTTAGAAAATTCTTTAAAATACATAAACTGGAATTTTTTTTTTTTTTTTTTGGCGGTACGCAGGCCTCTCGCTGCTGTGGCCTCTCCTGTTGCGGAGCACAGGCTCCGGACGCACAGGCTCAGTGGCCATGGCTCACGGGCCCAGCCGCTCCGTGGCATGTGGGATCTTCCCGGACCGGGGCACGAACCCGTGTCCCCTGCCTCAGCAGGCGGACTCCCAAACACTGCGCCACCAGGGAAGCCCTAAACTGGAATATTTTACACATTATTTGAAACATATATAGTTTATATGAGTGTAAAACATATGTACAAATGTGTATTTCCTTACGCAAATAGTAGGCTTCTCGCATCTGGAAAATTTCTCCGTTTGTTCTTGAAGCTAATATATCAATGAGGCAATTCTCATCAGTGCCTGCTCCCTGGAAGGACAGAGCAAGAGAAATATAAAGGCATCTGTGCTGGAAATAACAGTGCACTCTGTGCAGTAAAGGGATCCAGCCTCCCTGGTGTTCTGAGAGGTGGCAGGGGGCAAGGAAGTATGCTTGGGGTAAAGACAGGCCCAGTTCAGTCTGCCTCTGCTACTTACTAGCTGTTTGGTCCCCAAAAGATAATATTATCTAAAACTCTGTTCCTTCATAGTGTGAAACAGCATGGGCATTTCTAAATAATGTGGGAAACGATGTTTAAACAATGCTCATGACACTGATTTTTTTCCTGCTAGAATATCAATTCTTGGGCAAGCTCGAATTTGATCCTGGGTCTCTAATTTTGCAAAGATGTTTCAGAGACGTCTCCCTGCCTCTCCCCGGATGTGGACTTCTGCACCGTTTGCCTAAACATTTGGACTGGGTACTTTCTGTAGTCTCTTTCAGCCATAGGCATAAACTCTTCTCTGATGGTGATTTTAAAGACAACACATCTGTTTCAGAAAGCTTCAGAAATCCTTTCCATTCTGTGAGACATTGATACAATGTAACAGTTTCATCTAAACAGTAACATAGGACTTACTTCATATCATTTTGCAAGAGGTAGGGATTGACATTATGCAACACTCAATACTCTGTAATGGGCTATATGGGAAACGAGTCTAAAAAAACAGATAAGAGTGGAGTGGATGTATGCACATGGATAACTGATTCACTTTGCTGTACACCTGAAACTAACACAACAGTGTAAATCAACTATACTCCAATAAAATTTTTTTAAATATTAAAAAAATCAGTACTTTTGGGATTCATATCTACTCACTGAATTTTAATTGAGTAAATTCCACATATGGAATTGTAAAAAATATTAGTTGAAATTAATATTTTACATAAGGCTTATTCTGATCTACAAATATGATGGCCAAGATCCAGATTCTGTAATTTTTTTCCCTCTCCCTTTTCGAGTCACACATTGTTCCCAGACCAGGCTAATCAGGTCATTGGCAGGCATTGTATTGGAATGATTGTAGCAGGTCTGCAGGTGTTTCATGTCAGCGTTTGGAAAGATGTGAAAAGCCGTTTGTCTCCCATCCCTAGCCAACAAACCTCTGACAAATCTGTAGTTAATTTCTTTACTGTAAGAAAGAATTGTTCTAATTCTTCAGAAGTAACATTTTGCTACATTTGAGCAATAGTTTTTGTAAAGGATTAATTTAGGGTCACAAAAGTATAGATGTCATCTATATTTTGTCTCTGACTCAGTATTACCGCTGACTCATTACTTTATGAGCCCAATTTATACCACAGTGTAAAGAGATTCACATGAATTATAATATTTCCTCTTAATGTGTGAAGATATACTGGGGAGAGACAAATCCAAACAGCCCCAGAAGCTTTCCTTTTGGCAGACTGGCACAGAGCGGGGTTGGTGGGTCTGAGTTTGCACAACAGGAGAATCGACTGATTCTGCTGCTGGGCTCTGGAGGTCCCCCCTTTCCTGACACCCCCCCAGCATTTCTTTCATTTCTTCTTTGAGCAGAAGTTCCCTCCCCTCCCTGATCACACATAGCAGCATCATAGGGCAGGTCCCGCACTATGGAAATACTTTCTCTTCCGACCTCTACCTTCATGGCATGCCAGAGCTCGTGGGCATCGTAGGAGGGTGGTGGGTACATGAGGCCCACCATGACTTCCTTGAAGTGATCGGAAAGCTTCTCCTTCAGCTCACTAACCAGGTCCTGTGGAGGAAAAACAAATACCTTCATTATATCGCTTACCAGTTTTATGAGAGAAATGGGATAATTGCAGAAAGTCTTCTAGTATGATTTCCTTTTCCACGTCACTTCACATAATAACTAGTCTGGTTTTAGTTCACATGTGTGTACATGGATTACATGAGATCGTGGACTTGAGGGTTTGAAAATGACTGATGTGATGACATCTCTGCATGAGACATCATCTGTATGGATATTCTAGTCACGTAAACACAGAAGGATACTCCTTCCCTAATCCCAACCCGACCCCTCTTCTCATCTCATTATGAAAATAAATAAAATTTGAAACCTGAAAGCATTTTAGTTGGGAGTGCTTAGTTTTCTTGTGTGGAATTAATGAAAGAAAGTCCTTAAAGAAAATATGCATTTTATTTTATCATTATAGCAATGTCTTTTAGCAAAGAGTTTCTGGTTATACTATTGCCAAAAAGCTTGTATAAATGAATTAAGTAGTCTTAGAACTTTCTTCAGATAGTCACATGAATATACTTACTGAAAATATTGAAAATTAAATGCTTAGAAGGAAAAATAAGGTGCTGGATTTTTGGCCTTGAAATACAGGTACAAGAGCATGAAATTGATCGTTTTAATGTGACTTTCCTTTCACTCATGTAGAGTGGATGTTTAAAAACATATATGCTCAATTTATTTTTTGTAGGGTTACAAAGATATCTGAAAGATATTTAGAATTTACCATTTCTTGCTAAAATGTAGAGTGTATATTCAGTTTTATGTTGAAATACACAACATTTTAGTTCTGACTTGGTTCAATAATATAATTCAATAAGGCATAATAAATAAGCTTTGTTACAATAAAAACGAAATAGTCATAATTTTCATTTTATTTAGTATAATCGGCAGCACGTTTCCTATACTGTGGGTTTTCTTTTTTAACAAATAAAAGCATCATCCACAAGGTGGTAATTGGTAACAGAGACTCTATTGAATTTTCGCCCAGGTCAGTGCAATTTGTTTAATGAGCAGTTAATAGGTGTCTGGAGTTGTGGCAGGTGCTTGGAGTAGATATAAGACTTATAAGGTCGCTTCCTCATGGAGCTGGTAGTCTAGTTAATTCCCTCATTGTTCACCATCGACTGTTTCTAATCCCTTTACCAAATAGTCCTGACGGTGCTATTAGGAGACAGGTGATAGCAATGGATAAATCTGACATGAACATCTGAGCTTGTGAAGGCTTTGTTCTCATGCTCACACGAGCTCAATACATCTTTTTTGAAGGAAAGATGGCAGTGTATTCAATGGGTGTTTATTTCTACTCTTTCCCAGACATGGTGGTAGGAGCTGGAGAAAAATAACACAGGGTTTCTGTTTTCAAGAGGACCAACATCCCATAAACCCAGACGTAGCGTAAGTAAAAATGTGAGCTAATGCTTTCAAAGGCTCTGATCTTCATTTTTCACTTTATAAGATCCTAAAGCAGTAGTTCAAGAGAGTTCTAAGAATTTAGATAAGATATCAGAATGGCCTTACAGGATCAGAGGACACAAGACACAGTTACACAAGGAAGGACAAGTGGCATGGAGATAAGAGTTCAGATGCCATTTGTGATGGTTAATTTTATGTCAGCTTGGATGGGCCACAGCACCCGAATATTTGGTCAAACATTCTTCTAGATGTTTCTGTGACGGTATTAAAAAAATTTTTTTTAATTGAAGTATAGCTGATTTACAATGTTGTGTTAGTTACTGCTGTGCAGCAAAGTGACTCAGTTATACATGTATATGCATTCTTTTTTCCTGTTTTTTTCCATTATGGTTTATCCCAGGATATTGAATATAGTTCCCTGTGCTCTATAGTAGGACTTGTTGTTTATCCATCATATGTAATAGTTTGCACCTGCTAATCCCAAACTGCCAATCCGTCCCTCCTCCACCCCCCTCCCACTTGGCAACCACAAGTCTGTTCTCTATGTCTGTGTGTCTGTTTCTGTTTAATAGATAATGCCATTTGTGTTGTATTTTAGATTCTACATATAAATGATATCATATGGTGTTTGTCTTTCTCTTTCTGACTCACTTCACTTAGTATGACAATCTCTATCATATCATTTTGCTGCAAATAGCATGATTTCATTCTTTTTTATGGCTGAGCAGTATTCCATTGTATATATGGACCACATCCTGTGAAGGTATTTTTTAGATGATTAGCATTTACATCAGTGGGCTTCGAGTAAAGCAGATTACTCTCCACAATGTGGGTGGGTCTCATTCAGTCAGTGGAAGACTTTGTAAGAAAAGATTGATTTTCCCTCAAGAATTCTACCAGCAGATGGCCTTTGGAACTGAGCGGCTACCTTCTCCCCAGCAAACCCATTCCTCAGCATATATCTGCAGAAAACCATAATTCAAAGATACACCACTATATTTTAAAATTTAGTTGAAATGGATCAGTTCCTTGACAGACACAAATTACCAGAATAAACTCAAGGAGAATTTCAAACTCAGTCAAAATTTCCTTATATTTATTTTGAAAAACTGGATTCACAATTAACCCACACGCTTAATCTCTAGACCCAGGTGAAATCATTTGAAAAAAAATCTATGAAACGTTTAAGGTGGAAGTAAAATCAACTCTACACAAAATCTTGTAGAAAGCAGCAGATGAAAGACTTCTCTATTTTATGTGACTAGTGCTGTCCTAATACCAAAAAAACCCAAAAAACAAAAAACAAAAAATTAAATCCAGCGCAGTGCCTTGAAGGTTTAAATGCAAACAGACCAATGGAATAGACTTTTATGTAGAGAGTAAAGGGTCCTGGCAGCTGATGGAAAGGTAGAAACGTTAGAATTATCATCACTTTTGCGAGCCTTCCTCTGACCCTCGGGGAAGCTGATTATTTCTTTGCCACGGTTGCTCCACTCTCGCACTTATTACACTAGATTTAATGACCATATTATATGCATTTATGTGCCCCCAACGTCTATCAGACATGGACTTTCTCACAAATGTCCCCAAATCCATCATCTCACTCTGGCACAGTGCTGAGTACTCAAATGTGCAGAGTACGTGGTATATAATGTATAAATGAACGTGTGAACAAGTGCGAGAATAAAGGAATAAATGTGGGAGGAGAAAGCCCTGAATTTACTGATTAAACGTAAAAGATAAAGGCAATGGCTTGGGCACTGCAAAGTCTTCCAATTGATCTTCAGTCACTTTTTGGGTCCGTATCCCTCCCAAACATTCATAACAGCATCTTCCCTTACTTCACCTGTGATCGCTTTGGGCGCTGACCCTGAACACCTGTGCGGTTTCCACTGCTGATAGGGATCAGCGCGGCCGCTAGATGGCGCGGGGGAGCTTTGCTTTGGAGCGCCCGTGGGCGTGCGTGCGTCTGTGCGTGCGCGTGCGTGCGTGCGTGCGTGCGTGCGTACATGGCTCTAGCAGACTGCTTTCATAAGGTACCTCGAGGAAGTCAGGGAAGTTTGGTGGAACAGGCAGTGCCAGGCGTCATACCAACCGGTCGTGCCCAGGCCTGGGGGTGGCGTGTGGTTCTGGTCCTGGCCGAGCATCAGCTGTGAGGTGACAGGTAGGTGCCCTTACTTCTGTGTCTGCTTCCCGTCTGTACAGTGAGAATTCTAACAGCACCCACGTCATAGCATTGGCCTTAACAGATTATATTTAACTCAGGTGGAATTCTTTTTTTTTTTTTTTTGCGGTACGCGGGCCTCTCACCGTCGTGGCCTCTCCCGCCGCGGAGCACAGGCTCCGGACGCGCAGGCTCAGCGGCCATGGCTCACAGGCCCAGCCGCTGCGCGGCATGTGGGATCCTCCCGGACCGGGGCACAAACCCGTGTTCCCTGCATTGGCAGGCGGACTCTCAACCACTGCGCCACCAGGGAAGCCCTCAGGTGGAATTCTTAAAATATTTTCTGGGAGGTACGAGGCACTCAAAATGTCTCCCCCCCCCCAAATATTAGGTAATTTGCTGCGGATTAAACATGGCTGATACTAGCTGTTTCCTCTCTCCCCTCTTTCTGTCTCGTTCGCTCTCTGCACCCCAGAAGTTTGCCTTTTACACTGCATTTCTCACACGTTACCAATATCCATTGTCAGTAAATTCTATGGTCTCTAACTTACATCCAGAAACTGACGATTTTGTCCCACTTTTACCGCCGTAACCCTGGCTTCGGCACCGTCATGGCTCCTTACGTCAATGCAGCAGCCTCTGATTTAGTCCCCTTCTGCCCTTACACCTGTCCTCCCCACACACACCTGACTGGAAAACACCTCCTGGAAAAATGCCCGTCAGTTAGTCACTCCCCTGCAGAAACACCCTTTCCCACTCCAAACTCCAGGATGAGTTACAGCTACTTTTGTGCAGCTGAGCTCGGGATAAGCAAACATGCAGGTGTTTTATGCGATGGTCACCAAGGCACACGATGTCCCCTTGGCCAATCTGTGCCCTCACCTCCTGCCCCTCCTCTCCCTGCTCCCGACCCCCCTCCACTCCCTGGGCTTCCGGTGGCTCCTGGCACAGCAGACCTGCCCCCTCAGGGCCATTGCTTTCTCCTCCCTGTAGCTTGAATGTTCCTTCTCTAGCCCAGCACGTGGCTCGCCTGCCATCGTCAGGCCATTTACAATTACAGTAAGTCTACGTACGAACGTTCACGTTGTGAACTTGCAGAGATGCGACTGTGCCCAGAGAAAGGAAAAAGAGAGAGAAGAAGTAACTGAAGAACCGAAGAGGTTCACGCCGCAGGAAACGGCAAGGGGATTTTCTCCGTTTGAGGAGGCGCTGTTAGTTTCTGAAGCACAGAACCCGAACGCAGAACGGTACGTGAAGGTTGCAGCAGCCGATCAGAATGCAATTCCGTGCTACCGTGTCATCTATGACGAGAAAACAAAGAGCTACTACCCAGACATCACTGGGTCGTTCTTTCAAGAGAGTAGATAGAAGTGAATCCAGCAAGGACCCAGAACCTGTGCCTTCAGCGTCAGGCGGGAGTGAAACTGCAGCCTGCCCTCCGTCTCCTGTTGCTGAGGACCCTTCAGCTCTACCATCTCCCACCTCCTCTCCCCCCTCCAGTCAGTAACTCTTCCTGCCTGTTCCCTCGATGCCAGCCCCTGTGTGCCAGCTGTTGTACTGGACTAGTGTACTTTTCAAGGGACTGTACTGTAAGATTAAAAAGCGTTTCTCTATTTTTTGTGTTTCTTTGTTTTGTATGTATTCTTTGTGTGAAGAGTATTAGAAACCTATGACAGTACATACTATATAGCCGACTGTGTCAGTGGGATTCCTAGGCTAACTTTGCTGGACTTATGAACAAATTGGATTTGCGAACGTGCTCTGGGAACGGAACTCGTTCGCATGTGGGGGACTTACTGTGCACTTGGTCCGCCAACACTCCCTGTCCTTCTCACCAGGCTTCATCGTTTCTCCAGAGCAGTAGTCCCTTCTAACAGGACATGTTTTACTAATTTTTCACTGTCTCACCGGGTAAAGACCCTGGCAGGGCTTTTGGTCTGTTTTATTCATGGCAGTTTCCCCAGCCATAGCACGGTACCGGCTACACAGCATTGGTATAAAATAATGAACGAATAAGTCCACTCGTATTTCCTCAGTTGTTTGTTTGGAGGCATTGGCTGCTCAAGGAAAAACAAGCAACAGTCCCCATCTGCACGCACTTTGATTTCACGGAGGGGCTGGAACTCAGGAATTACAGTGCCCTTGCACTGCAAATGGGCAAAGAGTGCTACAGTGGTTTTTCAGGACATCAGAAGAACATTATCACTTTCATTTGCGAAGATACATATTGAATAATATGTTTAAGTAGCTAAACTTTGAAAGTTCAGAGAGGAGCCTTCAAACACATTCTCTAGATAGAGTCTTAAATTCTCTCTGGGAGGGATAGACATAGCTTTGCCAATGCACCCTTTGGAGTGTGCCTTTCCCCAGCTGGACTGCCTCTGCTTTCTTGTTTGCCCTAAAGGGACGCTATGGACCTCACAGCTTGGCCCTGCATTAGGCTAAGGAGTACATGCTGTTCAAACCGAGCTGCTCTGAGCTCCTGGGGGCTGCAGGTGGGCCACGCCGCAGCAGTTCCGACAGCTCCATTTAAACTGAAAGTAGCATGGTGGTTCCTTTTCCTTTCTTCTTTTTGCCTTTATCTAATTGTGTGCACTCAGGGGCAAGACACAGAAGGGTGACTAGCAGTATGTCTGACTATGCTCAGGGGAATAGTGTTACATGCTTTTAGCTTCTATGCCTTTTCTATTATCATAAAAAAATACTTGCTGTTGAAACACTCTGTGATGTAGGCCTGTACAAAGTGTAACTTAGAGGTTGTCTTCATTTTACCCTCACTGATATTCATTGTGGAAATAGGCCTGTACAAAGTGTAACTTAGAGGTTGTCTTCATTTTACCCTCACTGATATTCATTGTGGAAATACTTGGGCAATTTTATAATCTATTATAAAAACACTTGTGCAAGCTGCTTTGTCACTGTGCAGTGGTAAGTAAATTTTTTAAAAAATTATTTATATTGAAGTATAGTTGATTTATGATATTGTGTTAGTTTCAAGTATACAGCAAAGTGATTCAGTTATAGGTTACTACAGGATGTTGAATATAGTTCCCTGTGCTATACAGTAAACCCTTGTTGTCTATCTTATATATTCAGTGTGTATTTGTTAATCCCAAACTCCTAATTTATCCCTTTCCCCCACTCCCTTTCCCCTTTGGTAACCATAAGTTTGTTTTCTATTCTGTGAGTCTGTTTCTATTTTCTATATAGGTTCATTTGTATTATTTTTTAGATTCCACATGTAAGTGATATCATATGACATTTGTCTTTCTCTGTCTGACTTACTTCACTTAGTATGATCATCTCTAGGTCCATCCATGTTGCTGCAAATGACATTATTTCATTCTTTTTTATGGCTGAGTAATATTCCATTGTATATATATACCACATCTTCTTTATCCATTCATCTGTTATTGGACATTTAGGTTATTTCCATGTCCTAGCTATTGTAAACAGTGCTGCAGTGAACATTGGGTGCATGTATCTTTTCAAATTAAAGTTTTCAATCCCAGGAATGGGATTGCAGGATTGTATGGTAACTCTATGTTTAGTATTTTGAGGAACCTCCATACTGTTTTCCATAGTGGCTGCAACAATTTACGTTCCCTTTTCTCCACACTCTCTCCAGCATTTGTTATTTGTAAATTTTTATTGATGGCTATTCTGACTGGTGTGTGGTGATACCTCATTGTGGTTTTTATTTGCATTTCTCTAATAATTAGTGATGTTGAGCATCTTTTCATATACATATTGTCCATGTGTATGTCTTCTTTTGAGAAATGTTTATTTAGGTATTCTGCCTATTTTTTGATTGGGTTTCTTTTTTTTTTGATATTGAGCTCTATGAGCTGTTTGTATATTTTGGAAATTAAGCCCTTGTCTGTTGCATCATTTACAAATATTTTCTCCCAGTCCATAGGTTGTCTTTTTGTTTTGTTTGTGATTTCCTTTGCTGCACAAAAGCTTTTAAGTTTGATTAGGTGCCATTTGTTTATTTTTGCTTTTATTTCTTTGCCTTGGGAGACTGATCTAAGAAAATATTGCTAGGATTTATGTCAGAGAATATTTTGCCTATGTTCTCTTCTAGGAGTTTTATGGTACCATGTCTTATATATAAAGTTTACGCCATTTGGAGTTTATTTTTATGTATGGTGTGAGGGAGTGTTCTAACTTCATTGATTTACATGTGGCTGTCATGTAAATGAGGTATCACCACACACCAGTCAGAATAGCCATCAATAAAAATTTACAAATAACAAATGCTGGAGAGAGTGTGGAGAAAAGGGAACGTAAATTGCGGATTCTATTTCACTTCTAGTATCAGTCTGTTCAATTTATCTGTTTTTTATTGGCTCAATTTTGGCAGGTTGTATGTTTTTAGAAACTTGCCTATTTCTTCTAGGTTGTCCAATTTGTTGGTATATAACTGTTCAAAGTATTTTCTTACAATTTTTTTTTTTGTATTTCTGTGGTATCAGTTGATATTTCTCCTCTTTCATTTCTTTTTTTTTTTTTTTTTTTTGGCAGTATGCAGGCCTCTCACTGTTGTGGCCTCTCCCATTGCAGAGCACAGGCTCTGGACACACAGGCTCAGTGGCCATGGCTCACAGGCCTAGCCGCTCTGCGGCATGTGGGATCTTCCCGGACCGGGGCACAAACCTGTGTCCCCTGCATTGGCAGGTGGACTCTCAAACACTGGGCCACCAGGGAAGCCCTCTCCTCTTTCATTTCTTATTTTGTTTATTTGGGTTCTCTCTCTTTTCTTCTTGGTGAGCCTGACTAGAGGTTTGTTGATTTTTTTTTATCCTTTCAGAAAACCAGGTCTTGGTTTTACTGATTTTTTTTTCTCTTGATTATCTCTATTTATTTCCTCTCTGATCTTTAATATTTCATTCCTTTTGCTAACTTTGGGTTTTGTTTTTTCTTCTTTTTCTAGTTCTTTTAGGTGGTAGGTTAAGTTGTTAATTTAAGATTTTTCTTGTTTCTTGAGGAAGGCCTGTATCACTGTGAACTTCTCTCTTGTAACTGCCTTTGCTGCATCCCATAGATTTTGTAAGGCTGTGTTTTCATTACCATTTGTCTCAAGGTATTTTCTGATTTCCTCTTTGATTTCCTCATTGACCCATCGGTTTTTCAGTAGCATGTTGTTTAGTCTCCATGTGATATCTTCCCCATCTTTCTGTGGTTGATTTCTAGTTTTATGCCGTTGTGGTCAGAAAAGAGGCTTGAAATAATTTCTCTCCTCTTAAATTTTTTGAGGCTTGTTTTGTTCCTAGTATGTGATGTATACTAGAGAATGTGTATTCTGGTATTTTTTTGGATGTAGTGTCCTGTAGATGTCAATTAAGTTAAACTGTTCCATTGTGTCATTTAGGGTCTCTGTTGCTTTATTGATTTTCTGTCTGGAAGATCTGTCCATTGATGTCAGTGGGGTGTTAAAGTCTCCTACTGTATTGTATTTTTGTCAGCTTCTCCCTTCATATCTGTTAGCATTTGTTTTATGTACTTAGGTGTTCCTATATTGGGTGCATATATGTTAATGAGTGGAATATCCTTTTGTATTGATCCTCTTATTGTTATATAGTGTCCTTCTTTGTCTTTCTTTATGGCCTTTGTTTTAAAGTCTATTTTGTCTGACATGAGTATAACTACCGCTGCTTTCTTGTCATTTCCATTTGCATGAAATATCTTTTCCGTCCCCTCACTTGTAATCTCTGTGACTTGTGCCCTAAAGTGAGTCCTTGTAGGCAGCATATTGTAGGTTCTTGTTTTTATCCAATCTGCTACTCCGTGTCTTTTTAACAGAGCATTTAGTCTATAGACATTTAAAGTAATTTTTGATAAGTATGTATTTATTGCCATTTCAAACTTTGTTTTCCAGTTGATTTTGTATTTCTTTTTTGTTCCTTTCTTCTCTTTGTTTTTTCTTTTGCGATTTGATTATTTTCTTTTGTATTATGCTTGAGCTCCTTTCTTTTTGGTTTTTGTGAATCTCTTGTATGTTTTTGATTTGTAATTACCCTGATTTTCAAGTACTTTAACCCTTAACCATATCTACTTGCTTTAGACCGATAGTCATATAAGCTCAAACACGTTCTAAAAGATCTACATTTTCTTACTCGCCTTCCCACATTTTGTAATTTTGACATCCTATTTTTATCTTCATGTTTATTCTTTTGCTGTTAATTGTAGTTACAATCACTTTTACAAAAATTTTTGATTTTTTTAATCTATGTATTGGCCTATTTAAGTGATTTTCAGTCCTTTTATATATTTGCCTTTCCTGTTATGTTTTTCCCTTTCTTATAGATTGTTGTTTCTTTTCTATTTTGAGAAAACCTTGCAATATTTCTTTTAGGATGGATTTAACATTGCTATATTCTTTTAGCTTTTTCTTGTCTGAGAAATTCTTTATCTTTCCTTCTATTCTAAATGATAATCATGCTGGGTAGAGTATCCAAGTTTGCAGATTTTTCCCTTTCAGGACTTTGAATACATATTGCCACTCCCTCTGGCATGCAAACTTTCTGCAGAGAAATCAGCTGATAGCCTTATGGGAGTTCCCTTGTATACGACTCTTTGTTTTTCTTTTGCTGCCTTTAAAATCCTCTTTTTGTCTTTCACTTTTGCCATTTCAATTATGATATTCCTTGGTGTGAATCTTTTTGCATTCATCTTGTTTGGGACCCTCTGTGCTTCCTGTTCCTGGATATCTATTTCCTTCTTTAGGTTTGGGAAGTTTTTAGCCATAATTTCTTCAAATACATTTTCAATCCCCTTTCTTCTTTTTTCTCCTTCTGGGATCCCTATTTAGCATAGGTTGGCACACTTTATCCCATAGACCTCGTATGTTGCTTTTTTTTTTATTTGTCTTTTTGTCTGCTGTTCTGATTGGATGATTTCCATTATTCTATCTTCCAGATCACTTATTTGTTCTTCTGCATTATTTAGTCTGCTATTCATTGCTTTTAGCTCAGTTTTTGTCTCAGCAATTGAGCTGTCTAATTTTGATTGGCTTCTCTTTGTAGTTTCTAGTTGCTTGTTACAGTGATCTGCATTTCTATCGAAATTTTTCTTAATTCCTTTAGCATTTCTATTACCTCCTTTTTGAACTTGGGAGCTGTTAGACAGGAGTCAATTATATAATAATAGGTATTTATGGAACATGCCTAGAATTGTACCTTACTCAGTAGCTAAGAAAATAATTCCCTCTAATCTTGATTATTCACATTAATAAAAATATAAGAATATCAATGATTAACATACAAGAAATCTATAAACTCTCCCGCAGAAAGGGAAGGCTAGCAGAAGACAAACCTTGTCCAGGTGGAAGAAATCATTCTGAACGTGAGCAGTAGGGGAGGTCAAGGAGCCCTCACCAAGGTCACGCAGGGTGACCCGGGGAAGCCAGAGCAGGGAATGAGGGAAAAGGGAAATTTAGGCAATTTGTGAATGTTCTTTTTAACTATTGGATTCTAAAGTGATGTTTTTCTTTTTCTCCTTTTTTTTTTTTTTTAGAGGCAGAGTGGAATTCTATAAATGCAGTGCCTGTTCTGTGTCAGACCCAGGCAGGACTCTGGAGGGAAGGATGGCGGCCAGTAACCCGGTCCCTGATTTCCAGGAGGTGATGGTCGAGGGGTCAGGAGGTAAGTAAAACCGAACACCTGGTGGGGAAGAGGACAGCATGACCACCTGACCTGGGCGCCTGCAGGAGAGGATGGGGCAGCAGCTGGAGAGAATGTGGTGCAATGGTGTCAGGGATGCATGTCTAGGGTGGCCTGCCTGTGCAGGTCCGGGCCCTGGAGTACACGGAGCACCAGGCGGGCCAGGCAGCCCGCTGTCAGTTTGCAGACTGCAGGGCCTGCCTTTGACGCGGTAGATGAAGCAGGAGGTGGTGAGCTGGCTTGAGGTGCGGAGCAGAGAGGGGCTGGGGGACTCGGTGAGCCTGTGGGCAGGTGGGTTGAATTCGGTGCCCAGATGGGTATTTGTGAGGGGAATTGAGATTAACGCTCAGGGATGAAAGCAGGAAAGTGGAGTTTTAGATTTGGACTCTTTCTGGCTTCAATTTGGGGGGTACCCAGGGGAAGGGCTGGGGGGCAGCAGCTCTGGGGGTGAGGGGCATTTCCACATCCATCTGGGTACCACATGGCGAAGGCCCAAATCAGGACAGTGTGAGCCAGGGACACGCGACAAGAAAAGTGACTATGAGACCCGGTAACTGATGTCTGACGGGGCATTTCAGAGCAGAGAGGCCCTATCAGCTCGTCCAAGGGTCCCTAAGTTCCTCGGTGCCCAGGGGCCTCAGCACAGGGGCTCTGGCCACTCTGAGACCTTGGGCGTGTGGCGCGTGCTCTACCCTGGAGGGTCTGTTGTGTGATGTGTTGTAAGCACCTCATTTCTTAATTATTTTAATCTGTTTGGGAGTAATTTTGTAGAGAGTGATAATGCTGTTACCTAAGTTAACCTGATCTATGAAAAGCACAGCTGTATGCAAAGTTTTGGGTTAAAAATTTACTGAAAAATGACCTCTCTTATGGCAGTATGCATATTAAAACAATATTGGATTACTAATGCTGCAACTTGTATAGCTTTTACATTCTCTTTCAAAAGAAAACTAGCACTGGTGTCATAGGAACATAAGAAAAGTAACAGTTTTACCCGGAAAAAAAGCAAAACTGGTTTCCAACTACGGCTTAATTCAGCCAATTTCATGAGTAGTGGTGGCTTTTTGGACTCGTCATTCATTCTAAAGCAGAGGTATACCTTTGTTTTGCGTACTGTAGTTGTTGAGACTGAGGTTTGGAGATTAAGTTTTTAAGGACTAACGTTACAGAAAAAGATTTATGATGGTGTTTCATCGATAAAGCTCAGTTGACAAAGAAATTGCTATTCCAGGTCCTTTTGGCCTGAAGAGTTTTTGTTCTGAGTCTGTGCTTTAAATGCGTAACAAAAGAAAGCTTTAATGGCACTCGCTTTGAAATTGGGTGTGATTACTTTAAAGCACTGTGGGTAGTTTTATTGCCTGAAACTATTTTTAAGTGCCATTCTTTTCTAATGGGCTCTAACTGCACCTGTGGGAAGAAAAGCTAGTGGGGAATTTGCTTGGGTTGAGAGAGGTGGGTGAGGACCTCTGGAGAAATGCAGGAAAAGCTCTTATTTGGGGGCCTTGGATTATCAGCCCCTTGTGCACCTTCCCTAGAGCTTGACGCAGGGGTGTTTTTAGCCTAACTGGACTAACTGGTGGTGTCGGGCTGTCAGAACTTTTACTTCATGAAGCTGAACAATTTTGAGAAAGGGCTGGTGGGATCACAGGCACATTTGATGTGTCTCTTTCCGACATTCTGTGCAACACATTTGGGGCAGAACTGTTTCTGCTGTTTGGTGAAGTCAGAAGCCTTTGTAATCGGAGGCTGAAAAGGGTAACGGTACCAGTTCTGAGCCTTCTCAGGAACTTCCTTGGAAAGGGGTGGGGAAGGAGGGACTCACCCTGCCGAAGGTGCTCAGGTAGGCCTCCGCAATCACCAGCCTCTGGGCGTTGCAGCGCTGGGTCAGGATGTCGATCAGCAGGTCCTTGTCACAGCCTGGAAAAGAGGCGTATTTGGAGAGTCGTGAGACTGCTACCCTGTAGGTAGGAAGAACTCAGTGTCCAGGCATCAAAGCCAGCGTGCAGGCTTGTCCCTGTGATGCTTCCAGCAGGCAGGGAACAGTTCTAACTCAAATGGAAGTCACAGGGAAGCCCCTGACATGGCGAGGTACCTCCTGTCTCTCCTCTTGATGCTACAACTACAGATTTTTCTTCAAAAGGACTCAATAAAAATACAGAGGTGTGGGCTTCCCTGGTGGCGCAGTGGTTGAGAGTCCGCCTGCCGATGCAGGGGACACGGGTTCGTGCCCCGGTCTGGGAAGATCCCACATGCCGCGGAGCGGCTAGGCCCGTGAGCCATGGCTGCTGAGCCTGCGCGTCCGGAGCCTGTGCTCTGCAAGGGGAGAGGCCACAGCAGTGAGAGGCCCGCCTACCGCAAAAAAAAAAAAAAAAAAAAAAAAAAAAAAAAATACAGAGGTGTGAAGAATGTGGTCTTTCTTCCACCACCCCTCCTACCCCACCAACCAAAGGCTTTCCTGAACGCCAAGCTGATTCCTGTTTGAATTGGCCATGTGTCTTTCTTACTGTACGGTTTGATATGACTTACAACAAATGTACATTAAGACAAAAGTAACTGCTGTGGTCCTGATGTCAGCAGGTGAGAGGGTCCCAGTCCTTGTCTTCTTTGGAGAAAGCATTCCACAAAGAGACATTGTAAAGCAGGCACAGAGTTTATTGGAAGCACAGTATGTGCAAAGAGAAAAAAAGAAGCGATTTATTTAGAGCAGAAGCAAAGCACAAATACACATCCAGAGAAGAGTGCAGGAGTCCTGAATGAGGAGAGCTGATTTAAATCACTTCCATGGGACAGGTCTCCCAGGTCTCTGTTCTCCTCTGGCCAATCACCTCCCTTCTTTTCCCACATCTGACCTGTCTCAGGGCCCTCCCGGGATGTGTGCATGTCTTTTTGCCAAGATGGATTCCAGCGCGGAGGCTAACAGGCGATTTGACAACACATATTATGGGGTAGCGCCCCCTCCCTTTTGTGACCCCCTGAGGAGCCTCTCTGTGCATGTGCGCGTGGAGAGGTTTCCCTGACCTCAGGAGATGTCATAGATGTGGTCCTCTCACCTCTTCAGCAGAGCTCAGCTCCTGCCGCTAGCTGTGTCCCCGGAGCGTCAGGGGAAAGCAGACTCCACTTTAGTCCACTTGACAGACCCCAGCTGCTCAGCCCAGGGGTGCATCTGCCTCATACCTCAGTCCAGACCCCAGCAGAAGGAAGAGTCCTGGGGAAGGGGCTGTGAGGGGGGGGCCATGCCCCTGCCCAGGGGTGGGCGGCCCCTCCCCATAGCAGAGGCTCTGCTCCTGGGCTCTGAGGCCCCCGCTTCCTCCTGCACCAACCCATGAGCCTGAAAACACGCCTGAATGCACAGCTGCTTCAGGGAACGTTAGCTGCAGTGTTAGTGGTGGTAGAGTAACCAAGAAGGTGTTAGCATCCTCTCAGCTTGACCAAAACTCAGACAAACTTCTGATTAGAAGCCCTTGACCTCTTTCCTTTCTTCTTTCTTTCTTTCTTTCTTTCTTTCTTTCTTTCTTTCTTTCTTTCTTTCTTTCTTTCTTTCTTTCTTTCTTTCTTTCTTTCTTCTTTCTTTCTTTCTTTCTTCTTTTCTTCCTTCCTTCCTGCTTTCTTTCTTTTTTTCTGAGAGCATTTACTTCAGAAAACTTGGAGTTGTAAATTCTTTCTTTTCCCCTCAAGACATAAATCTTCTCCCAACCACCTGCCAGTTTTAATGTCCAGAAATGCCTTTCTCAAGGACTTGGGATGCATCCCTTTGAAATATAATCGCCAGGAAAGATAGAGCCACTGTCTCCCAGCCTCTGTGGCAGGCAGGACCCTAAGTACCAATGAGCAGTCTCAGAAGTCCTCATGGTGTTGACCAAGGCCCCCACCCCTGTGACCTCTAGAACATCCCAGGGCTCAGACCTCGCCCGCCTTTTGTTTCAGAGGAGCTGAGTTCAGTCTCTCTCCTCTTTCATAAAGGCTTCCCTGCCTGTTGAATTCTGTGTGGTGTACTTTTTCTTTGACAAATTATGGAGATGAGGAGAAAAACGAGTTGAAGTGCTAGGATGTTAAGCAGATCATCTTTCTGGAAGTTAAAGCCATCCTGGATGTGTTCGGATCCTGGGAGGGTGATGAGCTGCATGTGAAAACATCCAGTGAATGAGGGCGAGGGACTGGACGTACACGGATGGCCGTGCCTGGAAGAACCCAGAGCGGGAGCGAGGTGTTTATGCAGGTGAGAGAAATGGTCCGGCAGCTGCAGAATGGAGGGAGGGAGGCAGAGGATCAGCTCCAGAGTCTGGGATTTCGGGTTTGGGAGCAAAGGCAGCCTGTAGAGAAAGGCACAGAGCATCAGGTTCACGGGGCCCAGGTTAAGCGCCGGAGCCAAGGGACATTAGGTGGTTCTGAAGGGATCTGCTGACTGCGTGATGGGCGGTCCAGATGAACGTATTTATAATAATAAGTAGAAGGTTTTTCAATTGGATCCGCTGTTGATTTTGCTATCGTCACACTTTTGTAACTTTTGTGGCCTTCTGGTTTTCGTTGTTGTTCTGTTGGGATTATCCACAACCTACCTCTCTGAATTACTCTCCATTTTTCAAAGTTCATAGCAATTCTGGCTCATTTATCCTTCTAGAGATATTTCAGAGTAATATCATATGGATCTCAAAAATATTATTAAATTTTCAATTAAAATAACTAAACTTAGGAATCAATTTAGAGAAATTGTCTTTCTGTCACTAACATGATGTATCTGTTGAATTAATTATGTGTTTTTCTTTTCTAAAAGACTTAGTAAAGATTTGTAGGGTTTTTGCAAATAACAAGAAACTTGATTTTGTTGAAATTATTCATATTTGCATTTCTATTGATATTTCAAGCTAATTATTTTTGTTTCTTAACACATAATTGCTTAATGAAGTAAATGATGTTGAATTTTTTTTTTTATTTTTTTTTATTTTTTTTTATTTTTTTTAATTAGTTTCTGCTTTATAACAAAGTGAATCAGTCATACATATACATCTGTTCCCACATCCCTTCCCTCATGCATCTCCCTCCCTCCCACCCTCCCCATCCCACCCCTCCAGGCGGTCACAAAGCACTGAGCTGATCTCCCTGTGCTCTGTGGCTGCTTCCCACTATCTATCTACCTTACGTTTGGTAGTGTATATATGTCCATGCCTCTCTTTCGCTTTGTCACAGCTTACCCTTCCCCCTCCCCATATCCTCAAGTCCATTCTTTAGTAGGTCTGTGTCTTTATTCCCGTTTTGCCCCTAGGTCCTTCATGACTTTTTTTTTTTTTTTAATTCCGTATATATGTGTTAGCATACGGTATTTGTCTTTCTCTTTCTGACTTACTTCACTCTGTATGACAGACTCTAGGTCTATCCACCTCATTACAAATAGCTCAGTTTCGTTTCTTTTTATGGCTGAGTAATATTCCATTGTATATATGTGCCACATCTTCTTTATCCATTCATCCGATGATGGACACTTAGGTTGTTTCCAGCTCCGGGCTATTGTGAATAGAGCTGCAATGAACATTTTGGTACATGTCTCTTTTGGAATTATGGTTTTCTCAGGGTATATGCCTAGTAGTGGGATTGCTGGGTCATATGGTAGTTCTATTTTTAGTTTTTTAAGGAACCTCCATACTGTTCTCCATAGTGGCTGTACCAATTCACATTCCCACCAGCAGTGCAAGAGTGTTCCCTTTTTTCCACACCCTCTCCAGCATTTATTGTTTCTAGATTTCTTGATGATGGCCATTCTGACTGGTGTGAGATGATATCTCATTGTAGTTTTGATTTGCATTTCTCTAATGATTAATGATGTTGAGCATTCTTTCATGTGTTTGTTGGCAGTCTGTATATCTTCTTTGGAGAAATGCCTATTTAAGTCTTCTGCCCATTTTTGGATTGGGTTGTTTGTTTTTTTGCTATTGAGCTGCACGAGCTGTTTATAAATTTTGGAGATTAATCCTTTGTCAGTTGCTTCATTTGCAAATATTTTCTCCCATTCTGAGGGTTGTCTTTTGGTCTTGTTTATGGTTTCCTTTGCTGTGCAAAAGCTTTGAAGTTTCATTAGGTCCCATTTGTTTATCTTTGTTTTTATTTCCATTTCTCTAGGAGGTGGGTCCAAAAGGATCTTGCTGTGATTTATGTCATAGAGTGTTCTACCTATGTTTTCCTCTAAGAGTTTGATAGTTTCTGGCCTTACATTTAAGTCTTTAATCCATTTTGAGCTTATTTTTGTGTATGGTGTTAGGGAATGATCTAATCTCAAACTTTTACATGTCCCTGTCCAGTTTTCCCAGCACCACTTATTCAAGAGGCTGTCCTTTCTCCACTGTACATTCCTGCCTCCTTTATCAAAGATAAGTTGGCCATATGTGCGTGGGTTTATCTCTGGGCTTTCTATCCTGATCCACTGATCTATCTTTCTGTTTTTATGCCAGTACCAGACTGTCTTAATTACTGTAGCTTTGTAGTATAGTCTGAAGTCAGGGAGCCTGATTCCTCCAGCTCCGTTTTTCGTTCTCAAGATTGCTTTGGCTATTCGGGGTCTTTTGTTTTTCCAAACAAATTTTGAAATTTTTTGTTCTAGTTCTGTGAAAAATGCCAGTGGTAGTTTGATAGGGATTGCATTGAACCTGTAGATTGCTTTGGGTAGTAGAGTCATTTTCACAATATTGATTCTTCCAATCCAGGAGCATGGTATATCTCTCCATCTATTTGTATCATCTTTAATTTCTTTCATCAGTGTCTTATAATTTTCTGCATACAGGTCTTTTGTCTCCTTAGGTAGGTTTATTCCTAGATATTTTATTCTTTTTGTTGCAATGGTAAATGGGAGTGTTTTCTTGATTTCATTTTCAGATTTTTCATCATTAGTGTACAGGAATGCCAGAGATTTCTGTACATTAATTTTGTATCCTGCTACTTTACCAAATTCATTGATTAGTTCTAGTAGTTTTTCGGTAGCATCTTTAGGATTCTCTATGTATAGTATCATGTCATCTGCAAACAGTGACAGCTTTACTTCTTCTTTTCCAATTTGGATTCCTTTTATTTCCTTTTCTTCTCTGATTGCTGTGGCTAAAACTTCCAAAACTATGTTGAATAAGAGTGGTGAGAGTGGGCAGCCTTGTCTTGTTCCTGATCTTAGTGGAAATGGTTTCAGTTTTTCACCATTGAGGACAATGTTGGCTGTGGGTTTGTCATATATGGCCTTTATGATGTTGAGGAAAGTTCCCTCTATGCCTACTTTCTGCAGGGTTTTTATCATAAATGGGTGTTGAATTTTGTCGAAAGCTTTCTCTGCATCTATTGAGATGATCATATGGTTTTTCTCCTTCAACTTGTTAATATGGTGTATCACATTGATTGATTTGCGTATATTGAAGAATCCTTGCATTCCTGGAATAAACCCCACTTGATCATGGTGTATGATCCTTTTAATGTGCTGTTGGATTCTGTTTGCTAGTATTTTGTTGAGGATTTTTGCATCTATGTTCATCAGTGATATTGGCCTGTAGTTTTCTTTCTTTGTGACATCCTTGCCTGGTTTTGGTATCAAGGTGATGGTGGCCTCGTAGAATGAGTTTGGGAGTGTTCCTTCCTCTGATATTGTTTGGAAGAGTTTGAGAAGGATGGGTGTTAGCTCTTCTCTAAATGTTTGATAGAATTCGCCTGTGAAGCCATCTGGTCCTGGGCTTTTGTTTGATGGAAGATTTTTAATCACAGTTTCAATTTCAGTGCTTGTGATTGGTCTGTTCATATTTTCTATTTCTTCCTGAGTCAGTCTTGGCAGGTTGTGCATTTCTAAGAATTTGTCCATCTCTTCCAGGTTGTCCATTTTATGGGCATAGAGTTGCTTGTAGTAATCTCTCATGATCTTTTGTATTTCTGCAGTGTCAGTTGTTACTTCTCCTTTTTCATTTCTAATTCTATTGATTTGAGTCTTCTCCCTTCTTTTCTTGATGAGTCTGGCTAATGGTTTATCAATTTTGTTTATCTTCTCAAAGAACCAGCTTTTAGTTTTATTGATCTTTGCTATCGTTTCCTTCATTTCTTTTTCATTTATTTCTGATCTGATTTTTATGATTTCTTTCCTTCTGCTAACTTTGGGGTGTTTTTGTTCTTCTTTCTCTAATTGCTTTAGGTGCAAGGTTAGGTTGTTTATTCGAGATGTTTCCTGTTTCTTAAGGTGGGATTGTATTGCTATAAACTTCCCTCTTAGAACTGCTTTTGCTGCATCCCATAGGTTTTGGGTCGTCGTGTCTCCATTGTCATTTGTTTCTAGGTATTTTTTAATTTCCTCTTTGATTTCTTCAGTGATCACTTCGTTATTAAGTAGTGTATTGTTTAGCCTCCATGTGTTTGTATTTTTTACAGCTCTTTTCCTGTAATTGATATCTAGTCTCATAGCATTGTGGTCGGAAAAGATACTTGATACAATTTCAATTTTCTTAAATTTACCAAGGCTTGATTTGTGACCCAAGATATGATCTATCCTGGAGAATGTTCCATGAGCACTTGAGAAAAATGTGTATTCTGTTGTTTTTGGATGGAATGTCCTATAAATATCAATTAAGTCCATCTTGTTTAATGTATCATTTAAAGCTTGTGTTTCCTTATTTATTTTCATTTTGGAAGATCTGTCCATTGGTGAAAGTGGGGTGTTAAAGTCCCCTACTATGATTGTGTTGCTGTCGATTTCTCCTTTTATGGCTGTTAGTATTTGCCTTATGTATTGAGGTGCTCCTATGTTGGGTGCATAAATATTTACAATTGTTATATCTTCTTCTTGGATCGATCCCTTGATCATTATGTAGTGTCCTTCTTTGTCTCTTCTAGTAGTCTTTATTTTAAAGTCTATTTTGTCTGATATGAGAATTGCTACTCCAGCTTTCTTTTGGTTTCCATTTGCATGGAATATCTTTTTCCATCCCCTTACTTTCAGTCTGTATGCATCTCTAGGTCTGAAGTGGGTCTCTTGTAGACAGCATATATATGGGTCTTGTTTTTGTATCCATTCAGCCAATCTGTGTCTTTTGGTGGGAGCATTTAGTCCATTTACATTTAAGGTAATTATCGATATGTATGTTCCTATTCCCATTTTCTTAATTGTTTTGGGTTCGTTATTGTAGTTCTTTTCCTTCTGTTGTGTTTCTTGCCTAGAGAAGTTCCTTTAGCATTTGTTGTAAAGCTGGTTTGGTGGTGCTGAACTCTCTCAGCTTTTGCTTGTCTGTAAAGTTTTTAATTTCTCCATCAAATCTGAATGAGATCCTTGCTGGGTAGAGTAATCTTGGTTGCAGGTTTTTCTCCTTCATCACTTTAATTATGTCCTGCCACTCCCTTCTGGCTTGTAGAGTTTCTGCTGAGAGATCAGCTGTTATCCTGATGGGGATTCCCTTGTGTGTTATTTGTTGTTTTTGCCTTGCTGCTTTTAATATGATTTCTTTGTGTTTAATTTTTGACAGTTTGATTAATATGTGTCTTGGCGTATTTCTCCTTGGATTTATTCTGTATGGGACTCTCTGTGCCTCCTGGACTTGATTAACTATTTCCTTTCCCATATTAGGGAAGTTTTCAACTATAATCTCTTCAAATATTTTCTCAGTCCCTTTCTTTTTCTCTTCTTCTTCTGGAACCCCTATAATTCGAATGTTGGTGCGTTTAATGTTGTCCCAGAGGTCTCTGAGACTGTCCTCTGTTCTTTTCATTCTTTTTTCTTTATTTTGCTCTGCAGCAGTTATTTCCACTATTTTATCTTCCACCTCACTTATCCGTTCTTCTGCCTCAGTTATTCTGCTATTGATCCCATCTAGAGTATTTTTTATTTCATGTATTGTGTTTTTAATCGATGCTTGATTCATCTTTAGTTCTAGGTCCTTGTTAACTGTTTCTTGCATTTTGTCTATTCTATTTCCAAGATTTTGGATCTGGGAAATAGAATCTTGGATCATCTTTACCATCATTATTCTGAATTCTTTTTCAGGTAGACTGCCTATTACCTCTTCATTTGTTAGGTCTGGTGGGTTTTTATCTTGTTCCTTCTCCTGCTGTGTGTTTTTCTGTCTTCTCATTTTGCTTATGTTACTGTGTTTGGGGTCTCCTTTTTGCAGGCTGCCGGTTCGTAGTTCCCGTTGTTTTTGGTGTCTGTCCCCAGTGGCTAAGGTTGGTTTAGTGGGTTGTGTAGGCTTCCTGGTGGAAGGTACTAGTGCCTGTGTTGTGATGGATGAAGCTGGATCTTGTCTTTCTGGTGGGCAGGTCCACGTCTGGTGGTGTGTTTTGGGGTGTCTGCAGACTTTTTATGATTTTAGGCCACCTCTCTGCTAATGGGTGGCGTTGTGTTCCTGTCTTGCTAGTTGTTTGGCATAGGGTGTCCAGCACTGTAGCTTGCTGGTCGTTGAGTGAAGCTGGGTGCTGGTGTTGAGATGGAGATCTCTGGAAGATTTTCGCCGCTTGATATTATGTGGAGCTGGGAGGTCTCTTGTGGACCAGTGTCCTGAAGTTGGCTCTCCCACCTCAGAGGCACAGCACTGACTCCTGGCTCCTCAATTTGGGATGATTTGTTGTCTATTCATGTATTCCACAGATGCAGGGTACATCAAGTTGATTGTGGAGCTTTAATCCGCTGCTTCTGAGGCTGCTGGGAGAGGTTTCCCTTTCTCTTCTTTGTTCTCACAGCTCCTGGGTCTCAGCTTTGGATTTGGCCCCGCCTCTGCGTGTAGGTCACCGGAGGGCGTCTGTTCTTCGCTCAGACAGGACAGGGTTAAAGGAGCAGCCTCTTCGGGGACTCTGGCTCACTCAGGCCGGGCGGGAGGGAGGGGCACGGAGTGCGGGGCGAGCCTGCAGCGGCAGAGTTCGGCGTGACGTTGCACCAGCCCGAGGCGCGCCGTGCGTTCTCCCAGGGAAGCCGCCCCTGGATCCCGGGACCCCGGCAGTGGCGGGCTGCACAGGCTCCCGGAAGGGCGGTGTGGACAGTGACCTGCGCTCGCACACAGGCTTCTTGGCGGCGGCAGCAGCAGCCCCAGCGTCCCACGCCCGTCACTGGGCTCCGCGCTTTCAGTCGTGACTCGCGCCCGTCTGTGGAGCCCCTTTAAGCAGCGCTCTTAATCCCCTCTCCTCGCGCACCAGGAAACCAAGAGGGAAGAAAAAGTCTCTTGCCTCTTCGGCAGCTCCAGAGTTTTCCCTGACTCCCTGCCGGCTAGCTGTGGCACATTAGCCCCCTTCAGGCTGAGTTCTCGCCGCCAGCCCCAGTCCTTTCCCTGCGCTCTGACCGAAGCCCGAGCCTCAGCTTCCAGTGCCGCCCGCCCTGGCGGGCGAGCAGACAAGCCTCTCGGGCGGGTGAGTGCCGCTCGGCACCGATCCTCTGTGCGGGAATCTCTCCGCTTTGCCCTACCCAGGTATGTGGGGAGTTTCTTGCCTTTTGGGAGGTCTGGGGTCTTCTGCCAGCATTCAGTAGGTGTTCTGTAGGAGCTGTTCCACGTGTAGCTGTATTTCTGGTGTATCCGTGGGGAGGAAGGTGATCTCCGCGTCTTACTCTTCCGCCGTCTTACCCGGAAGTGATGTTGAATTTTATGTTGACGTTGTATCCAGAAAAATTATTGAACTCTCATAATTTTTAATAATGCTTTTGCTTGATTACCTTGGATTTTGAGATATATTAATAATGTCCTCTGCAAATTCGGAGAATTTTGATTTGTTTTTTAGAATCATCATATCTATTTCTCTTTCTTGTCCTATTAGGGGCAGGAATTTCTAGATAATTCCTATCCTATGGTTTAACAGAAAAATCTGACATGATGAACCATAGCAGTCTTATAGGTTTTTATGATGTACAATTGATTCTTGTTATTAGTGAAAGGTTTCTACAAAGTCACCATGAGCATGAATTAGTAAATGCTCAATGACTGCTTCTAGGGGAAATAAAGGAAAACTCAGCCGCTAGGAATAGAGGGAAACTCCCTCCACTTCTGTAAAGAAGGTCTACACACACCCTACAGCTCACATCATATTGGTGGTGAGTAAGGCCTGGGACAGGTGAGGAGGCCTAGTCTAAATAGCACCCAGTGTTTCACAAAGATTCATTTTGTCTTGTATGCAGCTTTACCATGAGTTAGGCATATAGGTTAAAAATAGTTCCCCTTGCCCAGGATCTCACAGGCATGATCTGGAAATTATATATGTTAACTGAGATAAAATAAACACAGTTGTTCTAAGAGTGTGTGGGTAGGGAAGTAGCTTGTTGCAGTTAGGACTTGGCAAGTGGACTGCACTGTTAGAGATTGTTACCTGGGAGGCACTGCTTTTCCTTGGTGAATTCTTACACAACTTAAGACAATTTTTGTTAAAACTACTCATTTCCATTTGCGTCAGAGAATATTTTTGCTTTCTGATTTTTCTATGTAAAACACAGTAGCCAAGTCAAACACCAACAAGTGAGACTACATTAAACTCAAAAGCTTCTGAAGAGCAAGGGAAACAATCAACACAGTGAAAAGGCAACCTATAGCATGGGAGAAAATATTTGCAAGCCGTAAACCTGATGAGGAGTTGATACCTGCAATGTATCAGGAACTCACACAACTGAACAGTAAACCAGGTAATAATCTGGTTGAGAAAATGGGCCAAGGACCTGAACAGACATTTGTCCCAGGAAGATGTACAGATGGCCAAGAAGCACACGAAAAGATGCTCCACATCACTAATCATCAGGGAAACGCACATCAAAACCACAGTGAGATATTACACCTGTCAAAATGCTATCATCAAAAAAAACAGATGCTGGAGAGGGAGTGGAGAAAAGGGAGCCCTCCTGCACTGTTGGTGGGGATGTAAACTGGTGCAGCCACTGTGGAGAACGTTACGGAGGTTCCTCAAAAAATTAAAAATAGAGCTGCCATATGATCCAGTAGTTCCACTCCTGGGTATTTATCCACAGGAAATGAAATTGCTATCTTGGAGAGTTATCTCCACCCCCATGCTCATTACAGCATTATTCACAATCGCTGAGACAGGGAAACCACTTAGGTGTCCATCAACAAAGGAATGAGTAAAGAAAATATGATACACACACAGTGGAATATTACTCAGCCACAAAAAGCAGGAAATCCTGCCATTTGTGACACTATGGATGGATCTTGAAGGCATTATGCTGAGTGAAATAAGACAGAGAAATGCAGATACGGTAAGATCTCACATACATGGAATCCAAACTAGCTGAATTCGTAGAAACAACCGGGGGCGGGGGATGGAGGAAAGGGGGAGATGACAGTCAAAGTGCACAGACCTCCAGTTGCAAGAGGAATAAGTCCTGGGGACCTAACATCCGTCATGGTGACTACAGTGAACAGTACTGTATGGCGCACTTGAAAGTGGCTAAGGGAGTAGAGAGTAGGTGTTCTCCCCATAACGATAAGGACAAAAATGGTGATTCTGTGAGAAGGAGGATGTGTAAACTAACCTTATTGTGTTGACCATTTAGCAAAATAGACGTCTATGAAATCATCACATGCTACGCTTTAAACTTACACAATGTTGTCTCAGCAAAGCTGGAAAAAACCCACAGTAGCCAAGGAAAACATTTGCAATTGTCGTTTTTGATTGCCCTTTGCCAGGGGCATCAGGATGCATAGACTTTCACAGCATCTTGAGCTGTGTTCTTGCTCTGTCATACTAGGGCGGAGGTGTGCCATCAAACGCAAAACCCCCTGAAATTCTTCAGCTAAAACACTGACAAGCAAAAACCTACAAGGGTCAAAATGAATCCGAATTCTGACCCTAAAATTGCAATGACAGGAAAATTGAAACTGGCACAAAGAAAATTTTTGAGTGAATAGATTGCTTTGATTTATAGTTTTAAAGCAAAAATTATTCTCCTGAAGAAAAAGTTAATCTATAACTGTTTGTTACTCTGTGTCCAGATTTTTCTTGCCATGATTCATATTTTAAAAGGCATAAGCATTGCGGACTCTTAATGTTGACTTTAGAGCATATTCAAAGTCCTTTTTTGTTTTCCTCCAGGGTCCTGCTAGTGGCGCACACACACACACACACGCACACACACGCACACACACACACACACAGTATAGCTCGTGTAAAGATGACCTTGTCTTCAAAGCTGAGAGCTTGCTTTCTCATGAAAGCCTTGTTATGTTTCATCCAAACGTTTCCTTTCTGTTGTCAGTGTTCATCTCCATGCTCACCAGAAGTCTCCTGAGGACAGGTTGGATGTTTAACAGCTCCATATCATATCTTAAAGATTAAATCTTTTTAAAAAGAACTCAACAATTTCCCACTTCTCTCTACATTTCTTTCCTAAACTCTAGTTCATTGACTGGACATGCACTTACAACCACCTGACCCAGCCTCCCGCCCTGGGAGCTCAGAGGCCAGTCAGCAGGTGACGGGTGTGGGCGGGGACAGGCCTGGTGGAGGTGGGGTCAGAGGCAGGACAGTGCAGAAGCAGGTGCTGGGCTTGGGATGACTGATGAGTTTGGAGGGCAAAGAAGAGTTCAAAGAGGAAGGCTCAATTGAAGGGATTCCTGAAGGAACAGAATTTGAATTCCAAGTAGATGGGAGAAGAATATAGCCTTCCAGGCAGGGGGATTACTGGGCCAGTTTGCAGGGATGTGGAAAAGCAGATCCCCTGGGGAAGCAGCAGGAAGTCTGATTTGGCTGGACATGGAATTCTCAAAGGAAACAGGCTAGAAAACAAACAAGGGCGAAAAAAGGATGTTTATCCCAGATTAAGTTTTTTGGTTTGGAATTTCATTTAGTTGTTAGGCATTTAAGAATCTAAGGCAAAAACATGTCAAGATCAGATCTGCAATTGCGAGAAAATGACCAAGAAAGGTGCTAGAAATCACCAGCCTTACCAAATCCCTGGAGTGCTCCCCCTAGCATTTGGGCGTCCATCATGGGGTTGAAACTGGGAGCTGGGAAGATGGTTCCCTGCACCTGATGGGGAGAGTCAGAGAGAAAGGGATTACACTAATGCACACCAAAGGTTTCAACATTGTTTTAGATAAATAAAAACAAAAGTACATTCTATATGTTTGAATTACTGTAAGACATACACACAGGTCTATTAAACAGATGTGTTAATTGTATGTCAATTGCAGAGATTTAATTGTGTTCCTTATAGTCTATTGGCTTCTCCTGCATTGGCATCTATTGTTCATCTAGGAAACTGAGAAACTAGAACTAATAGTAGAAAAGTGTAAGAATCAAATAAATACATGTCTTCTTAGTTAACAGTAAGCATTTTCTTAGGAATTGGAGACAATTTTATAGAAACTGAAAAGAGATGAATTGTGTGGATTCATCCCATTTAAATGAGTTATAAGTGGCAGTTAACCACCACAGCTTTTTTTTTTTTTTTTAACAATTCAGGGGCCCTGAAATCATATTAGAGGAAATTGACACATTTGAATTTGGATTAGGGATTCATGATGCAGATGGGGCAGAGATTTTTGGCAAAGCCCGCAGCTACAGAGGAAGACATGAACTCCTGATGATTCTCTGTTTAAGTTCTCCCTCGTGCTAGTAATAAAATGGCAGAAGACATAGGTGAGGCTTCCAGTCTCTTATTTGAGAGAGAGCCAGCGGGACTGGGCTCTGTAGGATGGCACTCAGACCACCAACGTGTATTAAGAAGGGGGGCTCTCCCCTGTGTGTCGTGAGTTTGCCCAGACACATTGGGAAAAATGTCTTCCTGTAGAAAACGGGTCTCCAGGCCTTCAGCAGGCAGGTTCACCGAGCTCTTCTCCAGAAGGTGAAGTTTTCCAGGGCCCATCGTCTAACAGCAGAAAATTAATTAATTGATGAGCAAAAGACTGGACCTAACTTCTAGTCCAAGAAATATGCATATACCAGTGCCAAAATATCTATGAAAAGATTTTTGGGGGATTAAGAAAACTGTTCACTTGAGTTAAAACTAAGAATTCAATTCCATTCGTATTCCACTTGACTGATGTTAATAAGCAGGAAGCTGCCTGTTTGAAGTAGACTGGAAACCGTAGAGTAGTTGTAATATGGACATACTTTCGTACGTAGAAGTACAACCAAGTTAGTGAAACATTCTTCTTAAATCCTAGACGGACAGACATATGTAATTAAAATACAAACACAGTTTGCATCTTATGATGCCCGTGCCTGTGTTCACAAACCAATGTCCAATTTGCTTCTAATATTTCAAGCTTATTGGCAATGATCCGGAGACTAAGTTCTCTTGAGTCAACCCTTGATTCTAGAAGGTATTTATTAGGAGACATCATGAATTTTATCTCCTTTATTCACTAGCCAGTCTCATTGGCTGAGATTCTATTAGGAAAATAGACTATGATTCTTCTTATATTTACTAAATTAAGTTAAGAGATCAGATTCTAAAATAAATTTCCTGATTGAGTTCTCCTCACCTCAGTCATTTTGTTTTGAATCTTATAACCCTAGAGAAATTTAAGATTTAAACTTTTGAAAGAAGAGCCATGCCTTTAAATGTAAAATTTCTTTTCTGCTATTCATCACTGCCTTTTACTAAATCCTTTTTGTCTGTGTAGCTTTTTCTGTTTTTTTTTTTTTTTCATTGGAAATATTAAAGGTTTTTTGAGGCATGGGAAAGAGATACTTTAGTTCCCTGTTTCAGGAGTTAGAAGGCTTGTTTGGACAAGTCTGGAGGGGCAGTACATTCAATGCCTGGTGACCTTAGTCTTGCTGTGTGCTCTCAACCAAAGGACTGTTTTAAAGTATAAAAGAGAAAATGTATTTGAAAACAATGGGACATATTGTTAAATATGTGTAAGTTATCTAGGCAATTTCAGCACCGAGTGTGGAAATGTCCATCACAAAACAGAACATTTAATTCCTGGCCGGGCTAGGATCCCCCAATTTTCTACTGGAGTATGTGCTACAAAATGAAACTGTTTACCTTTTGCACAAAAAAACAAATGAAAGATAGAAAAAAAAAAAGAAGCTCTGAAAGTTATACATAAAGTTAGAACTGTCTATAGTGATTTATCAGGCACAATTTGTATGTGAAATAAGAGTCCGCAGTTTTTTTCTTCACAGTTTTTTTAATCCTTATATAGACTACAATGTATTTTTACAGTATAATGCAAAAGTTATTTATTTATTTATTTATTACAGTTCCAATATCCTTTGCCACTTAAAATGATCTCCTTATCAATTGGCCTTAAACGAATACACTAAAAATGTTTTTTTTAAAAAACATTGTGAATGTTCAGTAATTCAGGAAATAGTTTTATAGTATTTGTCATTCATGCCCATTTATATAGCGTATTAAATCATTATATTCATTCATTCATTATGTCAATTATACTTCAGTTAAGCTCAAGTGAGCAACATTATTCCATGTAAGACATGTATTTAGTGTTCCTTTTACTTATTTTCTCATTGGGATGCTGACTTTGTCTTTTAATGGTCATATTTTTCCAGTTTCATTGGGATATAATTGACATGTAACATTGTGCAAGTTTAAGGTGCACAATGTGACTTGATCCACGTGTACACTGTGAAGTGATCCCCACAGTAAGGTGAGGTAACACACCCCTCACCTTGCATGTCCCTTTTTCCTGATGAGGACATTTGAGACCTATGCTCCTAGCAGCTTTCCTGTATATAAGACAGTGTTGAAAACTGCATGTGATAAATTGGGAGATTGGGATTGACATATATACACTAATATGTATAAAATGGATACCTAATAAGAACATGCTATATAAAAAAATAAATAAAATTCAAAAAAAAAAAGAAAAAAAAAGAAAACTGGAGCCACCGTGCTGTACTTGACATCCCAGGACTTGGTCACCTCAAAACCGGGAGTTTGTACCTCTGACCAACATTGTCCCTGACAATCACAGTCCGTCAGGGACCATTTTGACTGAACTGACCAGTTAAGCTATGGAAACAGTTCAGTTACCAGTTTTAACTTTGTCCCCTGAATTAAACAATTATTTGAAAAAATTAATTGATTGATTAATTGCTTTGGGTCATAAAACTTTTTTCAAGTGATTACAATGTACCTGTAGGTATGTATTCCTCTATTTTCTTTGGACTGTTTTCCAATTTTGTGCTTGGCCGCATTCTGTGTATCCTCACACTCAACACCAGGCTCCCTGATGACGTCAGTCTACACTGAGAGCTTCTTAAACTTCCCTACCACTCGTTGCCCTTTTATTTTTCATCAGTATCTTACATTTTTCTATTTGATACAGTTCTTTTTTTTTTTTTTTGCGGTACACGGGCCTCTCACTGTTGTGGCCTCTCCTGTTGCGGAGCACAGTCTCTGGACACGCAGGCCCAGCGGCCATGGCTCACGGGCCCAGCCGCTCTGCGGCATGTGGGATCCTCCCAGACCGGGGCATGAACCCGCGTCCCCTGCATCGGCAGGCGGACCCCCAACCACTGTGCCACCAGGGAAGCCCCTCTTTTTTTTTTTTTTTATTATTGAAGTACCATTGATTTACAATGTTGTGTTGATTTCTGCTGTACATTAAAGTGACTCAGTTATACATATATATACATTCTTTTTTATATTCTTTTCCATTATGGTTCATCTCAGGATATTGAATAGAGTTCCCTGTGCTCTACAGTAGGACCTTGTTGTTTATCCATCCTGTGTGTACTAGTTTGCGTCTGCTAATCCCAAACCCCGAGTCCATCCCTCCCCCACCTCACCTCCCCCTTGGCAACCACAAGTCTGTTCTCTATGTCTATGAGTCCGGTTTTATTTCATAGATAAGTTCATTTGTTCATACAGTTCTTAAAGTTGGGGCTTTGCCTGTGTCAAGTACAATATTGTTTTATAATCTGCTGCCGTACAAGTAGTTGTTCTGTGGCTTCATTCCTTATCCTTCTAGTTATATTTTATGTCCCTTGTCTGCAGAGGGTACATGAAAACTATGTGTGATTTTCTATGCAGTGAGACATCTTTTAAAAATGTTCTCATTCACTGGTGATGTCACTTAAGTTAAATGATTGCTTTAAAGAAATTCATTAATGAGAGTTTTTGGTCAAATGACCTGGCTTTACATATAATTAATACGATAAACTTTCTTTTTGTTTTTGTTTTACAAATACAGAATGTACACGAACTAAGCAGATTCTTGAAGTCATTATACTGATCATATTTATTGTTTGTATTAGGAAGAGTGAAGAGAGACAAACGAATCAGACAGATGAGAATTGTCCTGGAGAAGAGGGTGTGGGGTGCAAGATGGGCCTAGTTAATGGGGCACGTCTGGCTTGACAGTGACTCGGGCGAGAAGGAAAGACAGAGGTGAGCTGTCACGTGATTACCAAGGGACATCGAGTGTTGTTTTAAGCAAGAGCGTGCAATAATCTGATTTTTGGAGTTCCACTCTACAGCCACACAAAGAAGGAAACCAAGAGAAGCGATAGAGGCTGCAGGCGTGGCTGATGCAGAACCTCTAGCAGGCATCGCGCACACCGGCACTGAAGCAAACTCTGTGTCCTGGATGAATGCGGTTTGCTTGTCGACCGAGTGAAATGCAACTTACGAAGTTCTGAGGTAACCCAGTCACGTTAGTGTAACCGTTGGAAAGAGTAAGAGACTGTTGTGTCAGGTATCTCTCAGTGTGTGCACCTTGGAAAGCAAAGTCCTTTTTAATGTACGTGTTCCCAATTTGTTCACATCTTAGAGCAGAATGGAAATTTCGAAAAAGGGGACACTTTCCAATGTGACATGAAAATAGTATGTATTTGATAGAATTATTTTTTTACCTTGAAAATGGTCAGATTTAGAAATAGTGTCACTTGTCGCAGGCAAAATAAGTTCCAGTGTCTGTCATTTCCATTTGAATTCTCACCACAAGGGAATCAAAATATAATCTTTGCTTCTAGTCATTTGTGAATTTAGGTCTTGACAGAGGAATAAAAAACACTCCCTTTTTTTTTTTTTTTTTTTTTCTTTTTGCGGTATGCGGGCCTCTCACTGTTGTGGCCTCTCCTGTTGCGGAGCACAGGCTCCGGATGCGCAGGCCCAGCGGCCATGGCTCACGGGCCCAGCCGCTCCGCGGCATATGGGATCCTCCCAGACCGGGGCACGAACCCGTATCCCCTGCATCGGCAGGCGGACTCTCAACCACTGCGCCACCAGGGAGGCCCAACACTCCCTTTTTAAATGACAGAATAAACTGCGTCATGAACTCACTTTGCAGGAGGTCACGAGTGATTTGTAGATTTAGAATTGGTTCCAGAATCTACCCCCTGAGTAAATAATGAACGGATTTCTTTAACTGACAGAAGAATTTCAAAATTATTGTCTGGAACTGAATACAGACTGGAAAAGTCACGTATAGATGGCTCATGAAGTTGATAAAAACAAGTTCCTCATCTCATATCAGCAGGTACATGGATAATGCATATTTCATTTATTCATAGTGACCCAGGGGCCCGGGGTCCATAAACCTATGTTGCTTCTTATTCAACACCCACATTGTAGTCCTTTCTCTCATCTGGCTTTTAAGTCACCCTCATCCCGACAACCTGAGAACCTAAACACTTTGGACTTTGAAATATCAGCTGCACTGACTGGGCACCTGCCAGCATGTGGGTTTCAGCGAATAATTCAGCTTTGTTTCGGTGTAATGGAGATTCTTAGATTTCTAGTGAACTGAGGGTTTTTGGAGCCCTGTGAGGAAACCCTACAGAAGTCCTGGGCCTCCGTTTCCGTAGGGCACATTCTCACCTTTGGGGCACTGGTCCCTGGATCTCCAAACGCCCTGAACCCCACTCTCCTTTGACTTCTGTCTGACAAGAGCTTCCTGAACGGTTTCAGTGGCTTCAGCGTGACCAGCCCTAGGGGTTGAGTAACCAGTGTGTTAACCGCCCCTCTCTCATCTTCCACGAGTGTGTCCTGCAGTCCAGCCCCGTCCGTCCTCTCCCCACAGTACCTTCCCCAGGGCCCCCTTGTCTTAACCTCTGCTACTGCCCCCTGTACCCCTTCCCCCGGGTCGCACCCAACGAGCTGTTCCCTCAGCCAGAATGGTCCTTCCCAAGATCAGACACGTCCTGTGTCCTTCTCTGCCTAAGTCCATCCTGCCCAGAGCAGTGCTTCTCTGTTTTCTGCTCTGGCCCACGGGGTGGTTGATTTTCACATGAAAGAAACATCCCCGGGAGCACCTAGGTTTACAAGCACATCCCAGTGTGCTAGCCTCGAGGACACTGCAGTGGCGTCCAGTCAACAGAGTAGAGTATATGGTCGTGGGTCGGGATGAGAATATCATATATTGGGCAAAACGTGAGTGTATAGAATAGAAAAAGACGTTCGAGCTTTGGCTCGTTGGTTTTGACGGGAGTATTTTCAGTGTTCGCGGCACCTCGTTCCCGTGACTGAGAATAGATGACTGTGGGCCTCAATCGGATATTTTAACAGTGTGCACAGTGCCCTTCAGGACTGGTCCCTGACTGACTGCGTGGGTTCGTGTCTTACTTTCTCGCCCTGAGCCTCTCGGCTCCTATACACGACACGCAGCCCACACCCCAGCCCTGGGTGACTCTGTGGCCTTGTCCCTTCCGTCCCTTCTGTTTGGATTGTTCTCCACCAGTGCCCATCTCCACACACGCTCGCATCCTCTGACTCCACTGTGAACATCTGTTCAGGATTTAACTGATGGCTCCAGGGCCCTCTGTGCAGGGAGTCCTTCCTGACACCACCCCCCCTACCTGCCGCCCCAGGAATTGTCTACCCTCTTCCTGGTGCCAGAGCTGCAGGACATCCTGCTCGAGTGCCAGGAGCACAGCAGAAAATATCCATTCCTAGTTGTACCAGGTTTCCAAGAGTAGTAAGTCTCATTAACTGGGCGTCCTTTGTTTTATGGAAAACGGACCTGAACGTGAGTGGTTGTGCAAATTTAGAGATTGGACTGTTCTCGTGAATAAAGGAAGAATGTTTGGATTTCCAGGAAACAGTTTGGGAGAGGTATGGTATGACAAGTCACACGAATGGGTAGTGATGCAGAATTACTCTCATTCCAGCCAAACTCTGGACTCAACTCAAATTCCACCTGTTATGTGGGGTCTTTCCAGGTTTTATCGAGTATTACCTGTGGTTTACTTTGCACCTCTGTTGACCACGGCCTTGCATTGTTTGCATTTGCCTTTTCCCCTAAATTTTCAGTTTCTGAAGGGCAGGGACACTGCTTCTCTTGCTTTTCAGAGCGTTTAGGGCAGCGCCTTAGGCAGACAGTGGGCTCTAGGAATGTTTATAAAATACTAAACAGAAAAATACATGGATCCAGAGACGTCTGCTCTCATCCAGCAGCTTAAAAATTCATTATTCATACAAGCAGGCTGTGCTCTGGGCATTTTCACCTGCATTTCCTGGGTAATCACCTCAGCGGTCTTGTGAAGCTGGTGATACTAAGCTTATTTCACAGATGAGGAGATTCTGAGGCTAAGTTGTCTGAAGCCATGCGGGTCGTGTGTCGTGAAGCTGACACTCAAATCCAGATCTAATTCCCTGGCTGGAGCCTTTTCCCTTAGAGCTGAAACTGATGTAAAATAACATGTACGATTGAGGCCCTTTATTCATCTTTGCAATTGAAAAATACCTCTATTTGCAAAGGACCTTGTGGGTAAAACCAAAACCCTAAAAGCATAAGTTCTTCTTCTTATACCAATTCTAAGAGAACAAGAAAGGGGCGTGTGTGTGTGTGTGTGTGTGTGTGTGTGTGTGTGTGTGTGTGAAGGAGGGATTGAGGAAATTAGAGAAAGACAGCCAAAAATAGATTCCCATTAGCTGGGTCACCAAAGTGCATTTAAGAACAGAATGTCTAATATTGAACTTCAGTAGAACCCCGGTGTAGACCCCCCCCGTTATCATGATCCCCCGTTGTTTTCTGTCTCTTTTGGTGACCGCTATGGACAAGAACGGTGCCAGGCAGAGCAGACACCCTGGCCCGGCACCTGGCAGGGCAGTTGGCACGTCCAGCTCCAGCCCCAGATCCAGGACACCCAGACCATGTCCTCGAGCGGGCAGGAGGCCAGCTATCCAGCTCGTGTGTGTGGGCCAGTCCCTCTGAGTGTCTGAGCTGCTGCCTGCACGTCCCCACCCCTCCCTCGTGGTGGGGCTTTTGGGTACACAGAGTGGCAGCCCCCGGGGTTCTGCCAGTCTGCTGCCGGCCACGGGGAGTGGGGCTGGCATGGGACGTGGCGGGGGCCAGGCACAGTGTTGGTGGGGATGGCTTTCTATTGATGGTGTTTTGCAGGAGGGAAGGAGTTAGGGTTGTCCCATGATGGGCCACCAGCCACTGAGACGGGACAGCACACATGGGCTGGCTGGATGTCTCCCACATGAACAGAAAGGAACGGAAACATCGCTTACAGTGAGTGAGAGAACCACTGATCTTTGTTCCCTGTGTTCCTCTGGCCTCAGATAAGAATCTTTAGGGAGAAGGAGTAACCGGGAGAAGAATTTTTGTGAACTTAATTTGAGTCGTAAAGGACAGGAGGACTGCAGCTTACATCTGGGTTACACTTGCAAAGGAAATATGTATCTATCATATAATCAAAATAAACCTTAATGATCTGATGTCTACCACAGCTACTGATATTAAGATAGGCTGAGTTATATTTTCAGATTGATGCAGAAGCGTTTATGACTACAAACCAATTACTAAATTAGTTGCTGTAAAATCTTTACAGCTTAGTAGGTGGATGTCAAGGAGTTGAAGAAAAGCATGGAGGAGCCTGGATTCACCCACACAGCCTCTTATGATTACCATCCAAGAGTGTCTTCCCTCACGTGACCGTATGTTTTGAGGAAACAGTTGTGTAGGAAGACGCAATTGATGATAACTTTATCCTAATAACAGGTACTGTAAACTTTATCTTAGTAATATGTAGTAGAAGACTACAAAACTCAACCTCATTGGAGTAAAACCGATGGCGTCAAATGACTGCTTCCTCTTGAAGGCTCAAGATATTCGATTCCTAAACCCTGGAATCTGCGAATGTTACCTCACCTGCCAAAGGGGACTTTGCAGGTGTGATTAAGTGAAGGATTTGGAGATGGAGAGATTATCCTGGATTAACCTGGGAGGCTGTAAATATAATCCCACCTGCCCTTATGAGAGGGGGCCAGAGGGAGATTTGACTACAGGAGAAGAAGGTGACGGGAAGCCGAAAGCAAGATGCCACAATGCTGGCTGTGAAGATCAAGGAGGGACACATGGTCCAGGGATGTGGGTGACTTCTGGCAGCTCGAAAAGCCGAAGAGGCCATCCTTCCCAGAGCCTCCGGGGGGAGCCAGCCCTGCTGACAGCCCCACTTTTGCCTGGTAAAACTGTTTTCAGATTCCTGACCTCCAGAACTGTAAGAGAATACATTTGTTTTAAGCCACTACCTTGTGGTAATTTGTTATAGCAGCAACAGAAAATTAACAGTCACCATGGAATCCTTGTTTCCACGTGTCCTCCCATCCTAAACTCTTACATCACAAACTTGCTCATTCCCAGTCAGGCCCACACCCCCTCATCAAAAGATACACTTAAACCAAGCCCCCCAAACCTCATAAATATCCTGCTGTTCCCCCTCCTCTCTGAGATGCTATGAAGATCATCAAGGTAGACCTTCCCCTTAGATGTGCTTCATCCTCGCAGTGTTTTTGGTGCTGTTTTGGGGAAGTTAGCATTTGATAAGATATAATGAGGAAATTTGAAGTAACATTCGGTCTGGATAAATAAAAGGCAATGGGTTATTACTGTTCTATAAGTAAATCAAGAAAGTCACTGAAGTTACCAGAAAGAATATGTTTCATAGTGTAAAAGATCATAGAAGAATTTCATGTGACTGATGCTACCTAAGGAGGGTTGTAAGGAGATTATCGCTACTTGATAATTCTGTCCAGGGTCTTTCAGAATACATGGAAAAAAGACATGGCGATGAGATTATAAATTATGGAAGAAACAATAAAATATGGAGACATAATTTAGGACATTATATTTAATGTGTATACAGCTGGGAGAGAGCAGAACAATGGAAGAAAAACAATAATAAAAGAAAAAGTAGAAAAAATTCAGGCAATGAAAGAATCACATTCTTGTGATGAAAAGGGACCATCCGTATGGGGGAATATTAATGAAAAAATCAACACTTAAGAGACAACATATTCAAGTTTGTTTACAAGGGAAATAATCAAACTGGGATCAGAATTCTCTTCCACAAAATTAAATGTTAGAAGGCATTTGATCAGTCTTTCCAGAATTCAGAGGAAACAATTTAGGAGTCAAAAGTTTTAAACCCAGCAAACTGTGATTTAAAAGAAAGGGCAAAAGAAAAAGATGCCACCTAGATACCCCTTTCAGATCATGATAAGAATGATTCAGCCCAATGAAGCTGAATCAGTGCAAGGAAGTCAAGTGAAGAACAGAAGTAGTTCAATACTATTAGTACCTCAGTCCAATAGTCAGCACCCATTGAGTTTCCAGTATGTCCCCCAAATCGTGATAATTTACACTACTGAACTCCAAGGAATTAAACAATCAAAAATACACACAAGCCAGGTTGGTACTATTGCTACGAGGTTTAGAGAGGTCAATTTCTGTTCGTAGATCACATACTTAGTGAGCGATGGTGCCCAGATTCAGACCCAGCTCGGTCTGATTCCAGCCCCCGTGTTCTTTTCTTTATTTTTAATTTAATTTTTTAGTTTATATTGGGGTATAGTTGATATACAGTGTTGTGTTACTTTCAGGTGTACAGCAAAGTGAATAAGTTATACATATACATGTATCCATTCTTTTTTACATTCTTTCCCCATATAGATTATTACAGGATATTGAGTATAGTTCCCTGTGCTATACAGTACATCCTTGTTGATTATCTTTTTTTTTTTTTTTTTTGTGGTACGCGGGCCTCTCACTGTTGTGGCCTCTCCCACTCTGGAGCACAGGCTCCAGACGCACAGGCTCAGGGGCCATGGCTCATGGGCGCAGCCACTCCGCGGCATGTGGGATCTTCCCGGACTGGGGCACGAACCTGTGTCCCCTGCATCGGCAGGTGGACTCTCAACCACTGCGCCACCAGGGAAGCCCTGATTATCTATTTTATATATAGTATGTATATGTTAATCCCAAACTCCTAGTTTATCCCTCCCCCCAATGTTTCCCTTTTGGTAACCATAAGTTTGTTTTTGAAGATGTGGCACACATATACAGTGGAATATTACTCAGCCAAAAAAAGAATGAAATAATGCCATTTGCAGCAACATGGACGGTCCTAGAGATTATCATACGAAGTGAAGTAAGCCAGACAGAGAGAGACAAATATCACATGACATCACTTACATGCTGAATCTAAAAAAAAAAAAAAAGTTACAAATGAACTTATTTACAAAACAGACTCACAGCCTTCAAAAACCAACCCCTATGTTCCTAACTGCTAGACTCCCTTCTGAACATTGAAGGAATTCAAGTGGGAATTTTTAATCATTAAATAATAAACCTACACTCAATATAATCGAGTTAGCAAATAAGAACATCTCTGACAAAAAGTTAAAACATCATTTATGATCTCATTGTCTACAGATTATATTTAATGTCTATAACAAAAGGAAATACCTGCCACATCCTCTTCTTGTGCTTTTCCTATCTTTACATATAATTGTATTTTTCCAAATGGAATCATGTGTTACATATTTGGTAGTCTGTCTTTTCCTCGTGTACCACTCTATAGGAGATACCTTAGAGTCTCTTCTGCTCTTGTCTTATCTTTGAAGATAAAAATATCGTGCAGCAGATATAAAAATACTGCTCAACCTTACGTATGAATAGTCTAATTAATAATGTGTCCTAACATTCTGTTAATTTTCATCCATAATATATTATTTAAAAAGACCTGAAATCACATTTAAATCTAATAAACATATCCACGTCCCCAATAAGACAATGTGTAAGGGTATTTTGCAAACCTGGTTTTCTGAGGTGAGGGAGGCTCTATACTTCTTGCTTGCTGTATAGCTACTTTGCAGTTTAAACGGAGCCTTTACGTTCTTTGTTTGATTTGAAGTTATCAACAGAGCTGTATCAGGCAAGGCAAGTGTTCTTATTTCTACATTACATATAAAAACTGATGACTCAATATTTATATAACACCATTGGCTTAATGATTGGTGGACCAGAATAATAGTGTTTTGACTTTAGACCCAGTGCTTTCCCTGTACATCCTACCTCTCATGCTGCTTCTTTTTTACTCTTTGTTGATTATTATTGTTATATTTCAAAAACCTAATGCTACTTTCATATTTGTTTATGTCCCTTATAAAAAGTTAAAATATCTTAATGCCCATAACATAATCTAGAGGAATAAAGCATAGCATAACTTCAACTTTTTAAAGGTTAACTAGGAAGCAAATTCAGCATAGGATCTATAGCTCAAACTCAAGGAACACATGCAGTCCTGAATTTCACTTTTAAGATAGAGATTATGTTGACATTTAATGTGTGAAGAATTGCATCTCATGGGTTTATTAGAACAATTTCTGTGGAATGGGGTTGCAGCTCTTAGATGACTGGGGATCTCAGCCACTTGCCTCTAATTTGATAGTTTTAGAGGTTAGTAACCAGCACTCTCAAAGCCCAATAATCTGTTTCACAAATAGAAACAGCCTCCTGGTGATAAGAATTCTTTAGCTTTCGTTAACAGAAATCAGTGATAATGTTATCTAGTGAACTGCATGTTCTTGAGATGTTAATGAGAAAAAGAATGGCTTCTTTGGCCTACCATTTACTTCCTTTTAAAACGCTGAAAGGCTACTGTGAAAAAAATCATGATGTTCTTTCCCCAACAGATTTTACCTTTATAATAATTCTTGGTTCTAGCTGGTATGAGATTTTTTCTTTTCTCTGAGTTAATATAAACTAAAGCAAGAGAATATGTTTTTCTTTTTTTTAATCTCCAAACAAGCTTTATTTACATTTACTTTTAATAAGAGCTATAAAACAAGTATCAACAAGCAGAAATTTAATTACATCCATGCATTTGATCTGATGAACATACTGTTCACAGTAAAGCTTTACCTATAAATATATGTTGAAAATACAAATTAAGCATCCGTGTTAAGCAGTGTGACCTGTTTTCTAGATATCGTAAATTTTGTTCTGGAATTATCTGTATAGTCTCAGGAAGGGCCTATGTTTTTATTTTTATTTTTTTAATGTCTTTATTGGAGTATAATTGCTTTACAATGTTGTATTAGTTTCTGCTTTATAACAAAGTGAATCACCTATACATATACATATATCCCCATATCTCCTCCCTCTTGCATCTCCCTCCTACCCTCCCTATCCCACCCCTTTAGGTGGTCACAAGGCACCGAGCTGATCTCCCTGTGCTAGGCATGGACTTATAAATACTACCAAATGTAAAATAGATAGCTAGTGGAAAGCAGCCTTATAGCACAGATAATATGGTTTTTTTAAAAAAACAATTCTCAGCTAAATAAAATTTTGGCTGGATAATCCGTATATTAAGTTGTTTAGCTATAAAATGAAGAAAATTTATATTTCTCTATTGAGGGAAAGTTAACCCAAACAAAAGTTTTAGAATTTTGCAATTAATTTTGATAGACATATGACTAATACATTTTACAGAGTTAGACTAATGGCCAGTTTGTTTAGGGCAATTTTTGCTCTGAACTGTTTTAAATAAGTATCCTGCAAAGCATTTCTATTTCATTCAGTGAGTGAAGATGTATAAATCTAAAACAAAGCAAAACCAAACACCAAAACCCAAAAACACACACAAAAAACAAAAGCGAAGAATTATATTGAAGAAAAAATATGGCATCACAATAAACATGGAAAAAATATGGAATCATAATAAAGGTAGAAATATGGAATCACATCCATTACTAGAAGATTCCTTTATAGACATTAGTTGTGCCTCAGGCCATCATGTGCTCTGGGGATGAAGGAGGCAGAGGACCACATTGTACCTTGACTGGTTTTACATCAGTTGGTTCACAGCTTTCTACTTCCTTAATGAAATACATTGATGTCATCATAGTAAGGAATCCAAGATCAGGGAGACATTAATTAACTTTACTAATAGATAAAATGCTTTTAAATTGTTTAAAGTATTTAAAGGTAATTTTAAATTTCTCAAGAGTACCTGGGTTCTTGGATTTACATTTTGTTATGCTTTTACTTGTAAAAGTTGATGAAGGTTCTGATAAATAGCAATTAAGAAGTGGCCTCATTGTGAAGAATAGATCTCAGAAGTCATCTAATGTTTAGGAAGGGAAAAATTCAGAAAATATTAATGGCCATCTGATTATATGGTAAAGGTGTCCCCCTTTTTTTAATCTTCAAAGTAATCTGTCAGCTATTTGTCAAACCCCACAATGATACCAGGATACATTCAGGAAATGATAACCACCTACTCAAGGGGGGAATCCAATCCTTTTATTTTTTAAAGTAATACTCACTTGGTTACTTTTACACTTTGAAGCATTGGTAACGCACCTGTAATTTTCCTAGTATGCACTTAAGTACAGTGCCATAATCTGCTCTAAATTGCATTTGATATGCTTTTATGTTACTTTTCTTCATTTAAAAAATGTAATAGCTACAGAAATGTAAGCGTAAGAGGTAAAGCAGTACTAGTATTCAGATACTTTACAAAACCTGAGAACACGTGCTGAGGAGACCAAAATCTATCAACATTCATATGGTGTCTTATATTAAAGGGAAAATTTCTACCAAATAAAATATGGGTGTGTTAGATGCGAATCAGTTATGGGTTGTACCACATGAGACATATATTAATCTTCTTTCTGGAAAGTGAAGATTGGTAGAGAGATTCATTTGATAGACAAACAATAGGGAAAAAGTGGCAAACAGTCAAGATGTTTATATAACACTGTTGTAGGATTTTAACTTTGGTCCCTTCATAGTTCCATTTCCCTGAGGCTCTAATTTTCTGGCAAAACAGTGGCTGCCAGCAGCATCCACACTCCAAAGTGAAGGGTGGACCACCTGGGCGGAGGTTGCAAAGAAGGTTCTAGAAACCAGTTTTGTAAATCTTAGCCACTCAGCAACCTGGAGGAGATGAAGCAGCTCTGAAATTATAGGTGGGAGTATTTGGGTCGAGGTGAGGGTGTTCTGAGACCTTCTTGTGCTGCCATGGGAACCGGGGTGAAGGGTACAGGGTGGGGGTGTCTTCAACAAGGGGGCTGCCTGGAGAACTTGAATATGTCCACAGAGTTCTGGGCACCCAGTGACACACACTGCAAATAAGGCTAAAGCCGAGACTCTGGCTAAGCAGCTGCCCAATGTGAGGAGGACGGCTTTACTGGGGATGCCTCAGCTCCAAGTGTTTATTCCATCCCAGAGCTAGTGGGGATGTAGGGTGTGCGCGTGTGTACTGGGGACCCAGTGGGAGCCCCAAAGTAGGACACGTTCGTCACAAGTCATTTTGAAGGGATCTGGCTCCACATCTTTCTTCAGGGGGAGTAATAGGAACTCCGAGAACAGGCGGATAAATAAACTTTTGCCAGCGAGAGGTGTCCTGTACACCACAGTGGTCCCAGAGAGACGTCTTCTACGGCCACAGAGCATCAGTGACTAAAATACCTGTTAAGTAAGACCCAAGGCGTTCCTGAACTTTTCCCCCACGTACACACTCTTCCCCAATCCGGGGGGTGTTGGGTGCCTCAGTCAGGGGACTCACAGGTGGAGGGGGCCACCCCCAGAAGGATAAAAAACTCAGTCTCATCCTCTTTACTAATGCAGGGTTTTGACCTGAAGCTGGCAGGAGTAGGTGAGGGAGAGATGCTTTAATTAAGAAGAAATGTTGCTTTTATATATAGAATGGATAAACAAGGTCCTACTGTAGAGCACAGGGAACTATATTCAATATCCTATGATAAACCATAATGGAAAAGAATATAAAACAAAGAATTTGTATATATATATATATATATGTATAACTGAATCACTTTGTTGTATAGCAGTAATTAACACAACATTGTAAATCAACTATACTTCAATAAAAAAGTAAATAGGGCTTCCCTGGTGGCACAGCGGTTGAGAGTCCACCTGCCGATGCAGGGGACACGGGTTCGTGCCCCGGTCCGGGAAGATCCCACATGCTGTGGAGCGGCTGGGCCCGTGAGCCATGGCCGCTGAGCCTGTGCGTCCGGAGCCTGTGCTCCGCAGCGGGAGAGGCCACAACAGTGAGAGGCCCGTGTACCGCAAAAGAAAAACAAAAAGTAAATAAATAAAATTAAAAAACATCTTCAAAATTTTTACCTTGCACAGATCTAGATATTTTTAATTTCTATACATTTTTGTGAGTGGAAGTGATTTATGAATATTTAAGTACCAAAGAGCAAAAGCCAAGTCATGAGATCTCTTATGTGCAGAATGTTTGTGTCCCCCAAATTCATACGATGAAGCCCTAATCCCCAGTGTGAAGGTGTTTGAAGGAGCCTTTGGGAGGTGACTAGATTTGGATGAGGTCCTGAGGGCGGGGGCCCCACGATGGGATTCATATCCTGATAAGAAGAGGAGGCCGGAGCTGAGTGTCTGTCGCGTGAGGACATGGTGGGAAGGAGGCCTGTGAGCCAGGAAGACGGTCCTCAGCAGGGCCAGGATCTGCTGGCACCTTGATCGTGGCATTGTAGGCCTTCGAACTCTGAGAAACAAATGTTGGTTTAGGTACCTCAGCCTATGAAATTTTCTTACAGCAGCCAGAGCTGACTAAGACAGGACCCAGGGGAAACTAGCCCTGTAGAGTTTAAACGGACAAAGTAGGAATCAAGTAAAGGTATATATTGTTTTCTCTCTGAGAAGTAGTCCAAGTTTAATTTAACTACCTGAAAAAAATTGTGTTTTTTTCCAAAAGTACCTGTTAAATAAAGTATAAATAACAGTGCATTCATTTATCTAATCAGAAAAGTTAAATTAACAGTGTGTCAGAGATTCACTTAAAAAACCTCTTAGGACTTGCTTCCCATCTTTCACTGAAAGTCTTCATTCTGCTTTGCTCTGTTACCCGCTTTGTCGATTTTCTCAGTCCGTACTTATTTCATTCCCAAAGAACTATCTAACCATGGAAACTGCAACCAACTACGAGCCATTTTGACTACAAATTATAAAGGTTTGTCTTTATTTTACATTAAACTCAATTATTCAATCTTTGATTTGTAATCAAGTAAATCCATACTTTTTCCCTTTGATTGATCTGCTTATACCATCGCCAGTGGGGTCCATGTGAAAGGGATACTCATATGGCGATGATTTCATGGTAAACTTTGTTTTTCTGAGGACCCCTCAGGGGAGAGTTAAGAGGCCCCCCCACCTAATGTGGGCTAACTCTTCCTAGAAACTCCATGAAATTGTCCGTGTTCTGTGCCGCTGACTAAAACCCCTCCATCTCTCTATGTGAAGCATCTTTATTCTCCATGGTTTACCATGTTCCTCATTAAAAGAGGAGGGGCATGAAAGGAAACGTCTATCAAGTTGGTGAAAAACTGTGACAAATACCATGTAGCCTGTACCCAGGAAACATCTGATAGTGACCTTCTCTGGACATTGTGAAGAATAAAGGGTAGCCAGTAAAAGTTAGGAACTCCTCTCACCTCCCTTATTGGTGAACTTTTCTATCTTGCTAGAGTCAGGCTGGCTGGGTCTCAAATCATCTTTGTTCCTTGCTGTATACAATGTAGCAAGTTACTTAAGCACTCCTGATTCACGCATTGTGGAGTTACAAAGGTACTTTGTTTACTTGAGTTATTTATGAAGAATGGTGAGGTATCATGTCAATCAGTAGTAGTTATTAATCCTATTCCTCTTCTTCCTCATTATCACCATTAACTTCAACCTGTAACCCCACTTAGGTCTTGATTCTTCTTCTGAGAGTTTCAGGGGATGCTACCATTTTCAAGAATCAATTTTCTATAAAATTAGAAATGCTAATTTCATTGAGTTGTAAAATTAAAATTTTTAGTCTTTTAAATTTTCACAGTTGTATTTATTTTATGTTTCTCATATATATTAGAAATTCATAATAAATGCTTTAAAAATTGTTGATCTATAATTGTTTCTACCGTGCAACATTAACAAGTTGATCACAGAGTATAACAGTTTTCAAGACTTCACGGACTTTTTCTTATCAAAACCAGGCAGGAGAAACAGTCAACCATCTACATTCATTATGAAAGTCCGGCATTTATGATACTCAATTTCTTTCAGTGCTTAAAGGAACAATTATAACATCAAATGCATATATTAGAGAAAAAGTTCTCAAATTAAAAATTTAACCTTTCACCATAAGAAATTAGAAAAATAATGGAAAATTACACTCAAAGCAAGCAGAAGGTAGGAGGTGATAAAGACAAGAGTAGAAATCAATAAAATTAAAAAGAGAAAAATAAAATCAAGGCAATCATAAGCTTGCTTTTTGAACAACAAAACTGATAAAACTCCAGCCAGACTGACAAAGAAAAACAGAGAAGATACAAACTGTAAATATGAAAATAGCTGACACATCACTACCAAAAGGAATGCTAAGAACAATTCTGTGTCCATAAATATGACAATTTAAATTCCTTGGCAGACGGAAACTATCAAGATTCACTCAAGAAAAACAACCCGAACAGCCTCATGTGTCTTGAGGAAATCGAATTCATAGTTAGCATCACATCAACAAGAAGTACTTCAGGTACTTAGTTTCACTGGATATTTTTACCAACTATTCAAGGAATAAATAATAACCAATTTTAAAAAGTCTCATAAGAAATAGAAGAGAACACTTTCTAACTCATTTCATGGAGCCAAAATTGCACTAATACCAAAGCAAAACTGTTACGAGAAAAGAAAATTACAGAACGGTAACACTTATTAACATAGATGCAAAAATGCCCAATCTAGGGCTTCCTAGTGGCACAGTGGTTGAGAGTCCGCCTGCCGATGCAGGGGACACGGGTTCGTGCCCCGGTCCGGGAGGATCCCGCGTGCCGTGGAGCGGCTGGGCCCGTGAGCCATGGCCGCTGAGCCTGCGCATCCGGAGCCTGTGCTCCGCAGCGGGAGAGGCCACAGCAGTGAGAGAGAGAAAAAAAAAAGCCCAATCTAATATAAGAAATTCCAATGCAGCAACATATAAAAAGAACACGTAGCATGACCAAGTGAGGTTTATTCCAAGAATGCAAGGCTGATTTGACATTCAAAAATCAATCTATTTATTTCATCATACTGAAAGTCAAAGGAATCAGAACAGCTGAAACAGATTTGAAAAAGAAAAACAAAATTAAAGGAATAATGCTAGTTGATTTTAAGAATTATTATGAAGTCACAGTAATAATGAGATTGTGGTATTGGCTAATGTTATAGAAAATAAGATCAGTGGGACGGAATAGAGAATCTAGCAATAAATCCATATAAATACATAATTTTTGACAAAGTTGTAAAAGCAATTCAATGGAGAAAGAATAGTTTTTCCAAGAAATGGTGCTATAAAAACTGAACATCCATATGAAAAAAAAAATTAAGCTTGACCTATACCTCACACCTTATACAAAAATTAACCCCAAATTGATCATAGACCTAAATAGAAACGTTAACTCTGTGAAATATCTGGAAGAAAATATAGGAGAAAATCTCATGACTTTGGGTTAGTCAAAATTTTTTAGACATGACAACAAAAATACAATCTCTAAAGAAAAAAAGATAAATTGAACTTCACAACTGGAAACTTTGGCTCTGTGAAAAATGTTGTTACAAAATGAAAAGGCAAGTCACAGAATGGGAGAAAATACTTGTAAATCGCATTTTTTATGAAGCCCTTTTATCTAAAATACATAAAGGCCAATAAAAAATAAACAAACCAACTTAGAAAATAGGTAAGCATTATAAACAGACACATTTCCAATGAAGGTATAATAAATAAGCATATGAAAAACTATGGATATCATTTACATTAAAAAATGCAAAATAAAACTACAGTGAGATACTGCTACATACACTGCTGGTCGGAATGCAAAATTGTGGGCCACTTTGGAATAACAATTGGGCAATTTCTTATAAAGTTTAAACACAGTCTTAGCATATAACCTGGCAATCCGACCCCTAGATATTTATCTAAAGCAATGGGAACTTTACTCGAAAACCTTAACTTGAATGTTCCTAGAAGCTTTGCTTGTCATTATCAAAAGTTGGAAACAAGCCATTTGTCCTTCAAGCTGAATGGATAAACAGACAGCGGTATACTCATTCAAGACTGCTTCTCAGCCATAAAAAGACAGCTAGTGATCCATGCAGCAACTTGGATAACTGTTAAATGCACCCCACCAAGTGAAAGAAGCCATTTCCAGATGGGTTTATAGTCTGTGATTCCATTTCTATGACAATCTGGAAAAGGTCGAAGTAGAGAAAAGGTAAACAGATCAGTGTTTGCCAGGTTTGAGGGCTGGGGTGTTGGTTGACTACAAACCGGGAGGGTGGAGGATGTTTGGGGTGATGGAAGTCTCTATAAGGAAATGGATTGGATACGTGACTCAAAACGCGTACGAGTGTATATACCACAAAGAACACATTTTACCACACATAAATTTAAACTTAACAAAATCAGCTACGAAGTAAGGGGACCCGACAGGGAATGCAGATTGTAGCCAACAAATCTGTCTAAATTACACACGAACCTGGTAGCCACAGTTAAGTGGGCTGGGAGAAGGGACGTGCCCTAAGTAACTTCATAAAATAGTGTTGGGAGACTGTAGAGCTAAGGATGGAAAGAACCCAAACAACGTCCTCTCCTTTCTCACGGGGCTATGGCTTAGCACACTCTAAACTACATGTACGTGTATGATGGAGTTAAACACATGGGCACATGTATTTTAGATATTGATAGTTACCGTTTTTATTGTGTGAGAAAGAATTTGTAAATAATGGTGAAGGTTAAAATGTGGGGCTGAATTAAGATTGGATGTATCAATATGAAGGTAGATGATAGGTAGCTAGAGAGAGAGGGTGAGAGAGAGAACCATCAGCATAGGTCACTTTAATATGAACCAGGTGTGTAGACAGGGAGGGACCTGCAAAGTCTGTTAAAATCCCTTCTGTGCCCCTTGTCTCTGCTGGCCCAGCAGACACGTGTTTATCAAACGTGTGCTTTTCTTTCTCCATGTGAATTGCCTTCCTCCCCTTTGAGGTCCCAACCCCTACCCCCCCAACATTCTCTTTTATCTTTGAAGATGTTGTTTAAGCTGAGGGTTTCAGCCATTTTGGCAAGTGACTCAGTTTTCCTGGGTCTCTCCCATGTATACATGCTTTTCAACTTTTGTGTGATTTTCTCCTGTTCATCTGTCTCACTCATGTCCGTTTAATTCTTAGACCAGCCAGAAGAACCTAGATGGATAGAGGAAAATTTCTTCCTTCCTGACAGGGTTACTATTTGTACTTATTTCACTCTGCTAAATAACTAAAGTAACATTTTCCAAAACCATTTCCATCTTTGAAGCATTCAAATTACTCCAAATCAGTATTATTATACATAAGAAAAAGACCAAGTCCACTAACTCAAGAAGTCAGCTCCTTGAAGGAAGACTTGGCATGTCTGTACATGGCCACCCTATCAGGCAGTGTCTGGAGTAACACAGAATAAGGGCTGCAGGGGCCTGAGATCTCCAGGAGCTTCTGCTGGCAGTTAAGTTGCTGTATGTTCAGTTGTGACCACGGTTGCACCAAAAGTTCCCATTTCAAAACCAGTAATTGACATGTCATTGAGGGTTCACAAATCCGACTCTTTTTTGCTTTGAAAGGACTACTGTATTCACTATGAATATTTGCTTTTTTTTTATGAGTTAAATGCTTGATTAAACACACAGTAGTCGGTAAACAGGTGAAGAAAGGTACACAGAAGGTGTGTGGCCCCAGGTACCAGTGTCTCTACCTTTCAGCACCCTTGTCTATTTTTTCATTTACCCTTTAAAACAACATTTTGAGACTGGCAACTAAATGAAAGCTTAGCAGAATGTGTACATATATTCAGTATCTCTAAAGAATTGGACAGTGATTCAGGCAGATTAATATTGTAGCGATGACAGGAACACAAGAGTCACCCAACTATAAAATACAGTAGGATTCGTATATTTTTTAAACCGTTACTGATACACATTTCTAAGAACAGTGTGTTTGCTGGGGTTAACGTGCTTTTTGTCAGGAACTTGAAAACATATTTCTGCCACGCTATCAATTCTCACTCATTTAGAAATAAAACAGTACAAACATTGCAGTTGAGAGATAGGATGATAAAACACATTGATATTCCGTCGCTTTGTTACAGACTGCCACGAAAGAAGGATGAAAAGACAGTCCAAAGTAGCCTGTGAGTGAAATTGATTCCCCCTTTCTCCATAACAGGACAAGGTAAAACACGGTATCTTATGCACAAATAGCTTAGAATTACTTTTGTGTTTTGTACATGATACATGTCACAGTCTGTTAACATTTTATTTTCCTGGTTCCATTGAGCATAATTACCAGAATGTCTGAAGGTTATACATCAAAGTATAACTGAGAAAGAATATAGTCACAACTCCGTGTTGTGATAAGATGGGATGCTGGAGAAGAAGATGGGTCTTAAGAAGCAGTCTTTTCTACTCCCTGGATGAGAAAGGCATGTCCGCAAACTCTAAGCAGAGTTTTAGGAATTCCTGGAGGCAATTCGAAAGAGGCTGAGGCAGGGAGATTGACAGTGTGAACTCTGAAAGACTAAAAATATTCCCATAATCCTTTCTTTTTTGGTGAATGATTAAAAGGAATTTGTGCTGATAGCAGAAATCTGTGGTCGATAGAGGGCTGGGTGTTGGTCTAGAGGTGGTGCTCCAGCAGTGAAAAATCAGCAAGTAACGCCCTCTTAATGCCGTCTCTCTGTCTGCTTTCCCCAGTTCCCCTCATCCCAGGAGGATGTGACTCATTTAAATCACTCTGAGCCTAATTGCTCCAACATCATTTCTTCAGTCTTTAACCTCGTGACTTAACAAAAGAAGTACAGTTTTTGAGAGTGATTTGTCATAATCCAATGACATTCTTCTTCTACTGTTTAAGTGGGTTGATTAATTTGAAAAAATTAAACTGTCATCAACCATATTTTTTCTGTTCCTTGGGTGTTACAGCCCCTAGTGCTGTTTACATTTGCAGCAGGTTCTGGCTTTGCCATAATGCTTATTGAAATGAGCACGGTGTATTAATGTGACATTAATACATTGTATAACGTCAAAATCTGGAAACCTCTAGCATTTAAAAGAAGTCAGCATATCCAGAGAGGTATGTTAGAAAGGTGTCTTATCTTCCATAGACCCTGTGATCCGTATACTGTAAGCACTTTGGAGAATGGAAATGACCCTACACATTGAAGCCTTATTATCCTTCTTCCTACGGTAAAGACTCTAAGAACTGGTAAACCAGGACCAAAAGCTCGTTCACAAGCTCCTCTTTAATGCTTTTCCTCCTACGCTGTAGCTCACTCCAGGAAGATGCTGGCTCCTACACCATCAGCAATGTGTGAAAAGAATGCATGTTTCTGACAATCATTCTCACTGTTGTGTCCCCAAGACATAGAAGCTAGAGCAAAGATAGAAGCAGGGGACCAGGTAGGAGGCTACTGCATGAAGTCGGCAAATGATGATGTTGCTGGCATGGACCAGGGCAGTTGGAGAGGGAGTGATGAGAGGTGGTCATATAATGAATACTGTGAATGTGTAGTGCCAGAAGGTTTTGCTGATGGATTATTTGTAAGGTATGAGAGAGACAGAGGAATCAGGGCTAACTCCGATTAGCCCAAGTTTTTACTTTTTTCCCCCCCTTTGACCTAAAAGGGGGATAGAGTTTTCGCTTCCTGTATAGACACCTGGTTACGAATCTGGGGTTTGGGCATAGATGCTGGGTTGAGGTACATATTCAAAGAAGACTCTGTGTGTACGTTGTCATTAAAACCGTCAGATTGGGCGCAGTGACCAAAGGAGTGGCTATAAGTTGGAAAGAGAAAAGTTTCCGGAATTTAGCCCCAGGGCTTTCCTGGCAAAAGGAGACTGTGTCAGGCCACACTCATATCTAGCAAGAAAAGGCATGAGAGTCGGGTATGGTGTCAGGAACGTGGAGGTCGCTGCTTACCTCTGTCGGACCCTTCAGGCGAGGGGCTTTGGGTGAAAGCCCAGTTAGGATGGAGCCAGAGATTTGGAGGAAAGGAACTGGATACAAAGGAATTGGATACAATTCCTACAATGAGGCCTTTTGCCATAAAAAATAGAATTTGGCCATAACTGATGCAGGAAGTAGGACTGTGAAATGTTTTAGCATGGTAGAAACTATTTATAGGTAAATGTTACGCTGAGTTTAAGAGAATATATTTCCACCCATGAAACTTTTGATGTTATTCAAATTTATGCATAAATGTTATGAATAATCACACACATATATGAACATACATATATATATGTCTCTATGAATATGTGTAGGAACAATCACACACATATATGAATATACATATATATGTATCTATGAATATGTGTAATGGGTGCAAACTCAACCTCTCTTCCAGAAGCAGTGTATCGGGCTGTTGAAAGCCAGGGCTTTTGCATTAGTTGGGTTCAAGCTTTGGCACAACTACTTAATAAAGCTGTTAATAATAGTTCACCTTTCCAGGTGCTATTTATGCTCCTGGTCTTCTTGGTGTTTTACCTGCCACTTAATTCTCAAGAGACTCTTCTAATACAGGTGCTATGATAACACCCGTTTTACAGGTAGGAAAGTTGAGATGCAGAAAGATTAAGTACATTGTCCTCAGTCATGGATCCTCAGGGTAAAGCTGGCCTGAGTGCTTGTTAAATTATTATTCTACAGTCATGTTTGCCCAGCCCTTACCACAAAAGCAATCTATAGCTGTTAAAAGGGAGTTTTAAAATTTTAACAAACATGCTTACATATCACAACTAGGAAAAAGTGACTGCAATTAATTTTCCAATCAAATAACGTATTAGTTCAACAGAAGCTTCAGTTAAAGTGGAGGCCCTAACCAGTATGATTCATAACTTTTGTTGAATCCTAGTGTGTAAAGTTCAGACAGTGCAGTCTTGTGATAGTAAAAAGCAATCTACAGTATGAATAACCTTTTATTAATATTTGTTCAGTGAGTCGTATTGCAGATAAGCAATCAAAATCAGATTTCTTGGTTGGAATGTTTCTCCCAGGAATCCCTTTCAATAGGAGAAACCTGCTTTAAAAATGATCTTGCTTTTAAATCAGCTATACTCCAATAAAAATTTAAAAAGTAAAGATCTTTCCCCTCAACAGCTTCTGCCCCCACGGGAGGCCTGCTCAGCCTGCAGTCCCTCCTGGATTGAAAGCCCGGAATTTGCTTCTGATTTACTGAGTGTCTGCCTTCATCACCTGCCATTCACACCTAAGCAGCAGCGCAGTTACTTCATATTAGTTGGGCTAAAATGCAGGATGTCTTGCTGCCCATGCTAGATGTTGCCTCAGTTGCTGATGTTGGGCTGTTCTTGAGTCATTCTGGGAGCACATTTATGAGAAAGAGCATGCATCTTTGTGAAGATACTGGTGCTCATCCTCTCTTAACTGGGCTCACAAAGGATCTGCTCTTTCCTTCATAACATAAACTCTGTATTATGTGGGATAATCACACTTAGGCGTGTTTGCCCTCTTTCTGCTGGGAAAATTATTTAACTTCTCTAAGCCTCAGTATATTCATATGGAAAATGGGGATGATAATACTTTCCTTGAAGATTCCGTGAAACCTAAAAATAATACATGTAAAACCACTGAGCACAGTATCTGGAGCCTCCAAGAAGAATGGCAAAACCCTTGCATGTTCAATGGTATTTTTGTAAAAAGATTTTCTGTGACTCTTAAATTAGACAAGGCACACAAAGCTCCTGAAGTTTAGTAGAGACTCAGGAAAGTTTAATAGTAATAGTTTCTCTCTATGTAATAGACAATGTTAATTCACGTTCTGAATATGCATTCCATATGTTATATTGCTTGTGATACGCCTCTGCTTAACTTTTTTCTGTTAGTCAATAAATATGGTAGAAATAGGAAAGCTGTCAAAAGGAAAGGAAAAGGAATAGGACTAAAGTTTCCTTAGAGGCAAAAAGGAAGGGTGTAACCCAATAAAGAAATCTATAGTAAATATAATGCTTCTGTACAAAAAAAGGGGGGGATCAGTTGATGACAAAACAGGACAACAGCAGCCAACAATTTCACTAGAAGAATCAGGGCAATATATTTGGAAGAGGCAGTATATTTTAGTGGATAAGAGCTTGAGTAACAATGACCGAGAGATACCTGGTTTAGATGCTGGCTTGGGCAAGTTTTTTTTTTAACACTGCAGTGAAATTTCCTCTGCTCCAAGAAGTAAATTATAATAACGTCTTCCTGAAGGGGGCTTTATATCTGGCTAATAAATAAATCAAAACAATTCCAGGGCTTCCCTGGTAGTGCAGTGGTTGAGAATCTGCCTGCTAATGGAGGGGACACGGGTTCGAGCCCTGTTCTGGGAGGATCCCACATGCCGCGGAGCAACTAGGCCCGTGAGCCACAACTACAGAGCCTGCGTGTCTGGAGCCTGTGCTCCGCAACAAGAGAGGCCGCGATAGTGAGAGGCCCATGCACTGCGATGAAGAGTGGCCCCCACTCGCCACAACTAGAGAAAGCCCTCGCACAGAAATGAAGACCCAACACAGCAAAAATAAATTAATTAATTAATAAACTCCTACCCCCAACATCTTCTTAAAAACAACAACAACAAAAAAAAATTCCAAGCTTGCCAAAATCCTTTAATTAAGTCTTGCTTTCAATAGACAGTTTTACAGCTAAGCACATAGTAAAATACTTGCGTGCGTCAAGGGTAAATTTACCATCCCAGTGTAACTAACTTACTTAAATTACCTTAATCATTGAGGATCATCTAACTCCATAATTCTAGAAAGTAATTTTAAAGGAGTGCATATGCTTATTTCTTATAGAAATATAACTACCTTTCTATAATTCTTGCCTCTTGCTTGATTTATATTTAAATTTTCTATATTTTGTAACTGACATAACACATTACTTTGGTGTTCTCAAAAATAGTCATGCATTTATACGAAGGGGGTAAATTCAGATGTCATGTATATTGAATTAGAACTGCTGAGCAGAGGGGCTGGGAGTCTGTTTTTAAGAAGCCACCCAGTCAATAATTATCTGCACTGTGATATGAGGACTTTTGCTTTCCTGCCCATGGAAGAGCTTTTCTTTTGCTTAAGGACGCCAGACCCAGAATGGAGATTAAACAGACAAACTTAACCTCAAATATTGGTCTCTTTAATACCAAATTTTTACAAATTGGACCATATATCTTAAGAATATAAATGATTGCTCTAAAATATAATAATATTGATTATGTAAAACCATTTTATCATCAAAACTTGCTGAGATAATACATAAAACCTAACATCTGTCCCTGAAATAGCTGATCAAAATACTTAAAGTGGGGGCTTCCCTGGTGGCGCAGTGGTTGAGAGTCCGCCTGCCGATGCAGGGGACACGGGTTCGTGCCCCGGTCCGGGAGGATCCCACATGCCGCAGAACGGCTGGGCCCTTGAGCCATGGCCGCTGGACCTGCGCGTCCGGAGCCTGTGCTCCGCAACGGAGAGGCCACAACGGTGAGAGGCCCGCGTACCACACACACAAAAAATACTTAAAGTGAATTTTCAGGTTTGCTCCAATCCAGCTTTTTAATCTCTGATTTTTTTTTCTTTTTAAATCTCTGGTATTCTTTATCTGTTCCAGAATCATGGCAAATCACTGCATTTCTTTAAAAGCTTGTTATCATTGGTAACTTTTAATAATCCCTGAAATATAATTTAAATATTCTATAAATGTTTATTTTGATACATTGGCATATAAATGTTAATATAAAAACCATACATGGCACACAGAATATAGTATTAATTACTTCCAAATAATTGCACTAGAATGAATAAAAAGGGAGAAAATTTCTATTCATTCAAGTACAATTATTTGGAAGTAATAATTGGGAGAAAGCAACCTGATTTTTACAAACTAAATCATTTACTGTACTGGCCTAAATTACCTAATGACTTTTATTTCTGTGGTGAAATGTAACTGCCTCACAATTAATAAGACAAAAAAGTAAGTTTCAACTGCAAATGAGATCCTGAAATCTCAAGATAAAATTAAGATTCTTGAGCCAACAGTGATGGAAAGTAGCCGCATTTTAGGTCCTCATTCAATATTTGAAAAACAATATAAGTAAATAAAATTTTCTAGGAATTAATACTTCGTAAATGAGTAAATAACATTATTTTGTGCCAAAGTTTAACCAAATAGTTATGCTGTATTTTTTGCATAAAAATTTTGCATTAAAAATTAAAGGCTTCCTGAAAGCATATTTCATAATACAGATTTCCAGACCATCATCATCAACACACAGCACATTTATGTGTAATTTCCAAGACCATGTGAAATGGATATCTTTTCAAACAATGTATATTTAGATAACTCAGTGTCTATGTAGGCTCTTCCAAAGTTCCTGGACTATTAGGTCAAAATGATTCGTACAAGGAAGAAAAATAAAATGACTAAACTGAGTTTTGCATTTGCTTAAATTCAACAGATAATTAGTCAAAAATGAGCTGTACTTTATGAAGATATCATAGATTTAAAATAAAAATTAACAATCAGGTTTATTTTTAGTTCCTTATAGAAAATAAATATGGAGACAAAAACATCTTGTTATAACTTCAGTTAGAATTCTGAGTCAGGTTACTTAAGAAAGTAGGCGTCACTAAATTGCCTCTAGAGAACAATACATTACTTCAAAATTAGCAAGAATTTGACATTTAAGAGTATTAACTTTGTTTAAGGGTTACACTGAGCATCTACTAATTAAAACTTTAATGAAGATAAATTAGAACACCAATATTTCCTGTTGGAAATGTCAAGTCCTTCAAATGAAATTCTATAAACAAGGTTCAGATCTCAAAGGACTGGAAAGTTCTACAGAAATAGCCATTATACTTACATAGTCTCCACAGAACATTTTGCTGATAGTGGTTAAGTTCAGAGCAGTTCAGAAGGTCTTTGGTGTGTGGTCAGATGAATAGACTTGTTTCACTGTGTCGCTAGAACAAAGTGAATTTCACTGTTCAATCCAATTTAAATATGTCCACTGTCCACCTCAGTTTCTCAGGCAAGAAAATGAAGGGTCAGTTCTGGACACAGCAGGTCTCGAGACACAGCATTTATACTTAGCTACCAGTCACAGGTGAGTAGGCAGAATTTATGAGTAGGCACAAAACATTTATACTTAGCTACCAGTCACAGGTGAGTAGGCACAAAACAAATAGAACCAGTAGCCTAGCCCCTGGCCCCATGTTGATATAAGAAACATAAATGAGCTAACCAATGAAAGAAGTGTAACCTTTTGAGAAAGCTGGTGACTTACGGAAAGTAGGTTGATTAACCACGAAGTTAATGATTTATTTTCTGCTGCGTGAAGTTGGTAGATTTTATGTGCATCTATACCATTCTCTAAATATTTTGAACTATTATGTATCCCGTCATATGTTAAAAAATAATTGATTTAGGACAGAATTGATTACCCAGCAGGAAAAGTCTTTGGAGAAGTCATATATGCACCATCATTTTCACACTTTCATATATATATTATTTTAATATTTAACTTTATTACTTTTTAAGGAAACAAAATTTAAAAATACCTTCAACACCCAATATATTGTTAGGAAATATCTATAATCATAAGTTTCATACATTATTCCAAAAATCACACAATAAATGTGTATTATATCATTTTACTGCCACTTGCCATTTAGGGAACAATACAGTGTTCATTTAGTCTATAAAATTTTTAAAAGATTTTGAAGACAAATTAGGCATAAATAATTCTTGGTTGAAAGAACAGAAAATTTTAAGTATTAACTGGTCATCCATAACTCTAGGACCACTTTCCCCCAAATAAATCTGATGTTAAAATATGAAAAAATCATTAAGCAGGATGTTTTAATTTAATATATATATTATGAACAGAAAAATGTCTGATTTCTGCAGAGTTCAATTTATAATAGAATATGATTAACTTAATAATATACTTAGTACTGTGAAAGATGTAAAGAAGCATGCCTGCTTTCAAGGAAGTTAAAATCTAGTAAGTCATACTATGTACATGTATGTGTGTGTATGCACATCTGTATTTGTGTCTGGATTTGATTCTTGTGTTTTTTCTGTGTAGATTTAGAGAGCATATGGTAATTACTAAATAATAGTTATATGTATAGGATTCAGAATTTTAAAACAAATTTATGATTATTTTCTTTTTATGATTATTTTCAAAGGTTATGTGATTTATGGCTTTAATTATAGACTCAGTGTGACAATGTGAAATAAAAATTGTCAAAAAATTTGAAGCAAACATATGTTCTTTAAATATCAGATAATTGAGAGAAAAGAGATTTGATAATATTCCCTAATTTCCTGCCAAACAATTATTACTTACTGTTTATTTTTATTCATCATTATTTTATGATTTAGCTTTTTTTTAAAAAAATGTACCCAGTTTAAACTATAATGTCTGGGATTTGTTTTATAATAGTTTTGTAAATAAAGGTTTGGGAGATATTAATCAAGTATGGAAAAATCTTGAAAACTGTTCAGAAGATAGAAGTCCATTAGATAATTCTGTTTTTTATGCATTTGAACATTTTCATAGTAAAATTTTAAACATTTTGCATTTAACTTATTTACTCATATTTAACTATGCTTTGAGTGTCTGCTGTATGAAAAGTAATAAATGCTAACTATACTTGAGCTTTCACTCTCTATGAGACACTGTTTCACTTGAATTTACCTGTATAAATAAATTTAATCCTCACAACAACACTACGGGCTAGGTACTATTATCGCCCATATTTTAGAGGGGAGAACACTGAGGTACTGTGTAGTCAGAAAAGGTGCCGAAGATCACACTCTAAAAAGGAGTAGACATTTCAGCCTTGACAGTCCAGTGTCAGGACTTCTAACCTCAGTCTCTATGCTGTTCAGGTGCTCTGTGAACCTCAGTCTCTGTGCTGTGTAGGTACTCTGTGAATAAAGCAAGACAACTGTTAAAAAATTTAAAAAGCACATTTCTTGATTCAAAGGATTTATATTTTGATAGGTGGATAAAATTAATAGAATACAAGATGAGAAGCAGTAGGTGCCGTGAGCAAGTTACAAAAGACGTTATGGACAATTCCATGAGAGGCAAGTTCTTTTAGGCTGCGAGTAAATCCAGAAGCCTTCCCAGATGAAGCAGCATTTGAAATGTAGCTTAGAGATGGAAGAAGAGCCTTCCAGGTAGGGAAACCCAGAAACTAGCGCTCACACGGATAGGGTAGGGAGGTGGAGGTCATGCAATGTGTACTGTAATTGTATCAGTTCTAAATCTGACCCTGAATAGTTAGTTATATATGGCCAACAATAAAATGCATTTTTTTCTGCTTCATTTTTTGGAGTTAAAATTCAATGTGATAGACTCAAAGGAGAAGTATTAGCAGCATCCAATATCTTGGAATGAATATGTCCCCTGGTCATAAATCAATACATCCTGGATCAGAGAGGATCACATCTTTTTAGCCAAATCAGTCTAAAAATACAGAATGACTTGTAGGCCAAGAAGACATGATCCTAACCAATCAAAGTTAATAATTTGTTTAAAAAAATAATGTGGGGCTTCCCTGGTGGCTCAGTGGTTAAGAATCCGCCTGCCAATGCAGGGGACAGGGGTTCGAGCCCTGGTCCAGGAAGATCCCACATGCCGTGGAGCAACTGGGCCCGTGTGCCACAACTACTGAGCCTGTGCTTTAGAGCCCACGTGCCACGACTACTGCAGCCGTGAAAAAAAAATAAGAAAAAAAATAATGTGGATGAATTCAAAGGCAGGTGGGTCAGTTAGTAAAGCATAGACAAGTGGGGCAAGGATTGGTGGCACCCATGTGATAATTACATACTTAGATGGCACATCGGCCCAAGTACCAGGCATGTGGGGTCTTTTGCTAAGTGCACATGCACTTATGCTTGTGGTAGGTTGTACTATTGTTCACAATGACTCACTCTCTTCACTTCTGCTATATGGTGTGTATTACTTTTATGCCCCTTCGATTTGGGGTTTGGTCATGTGCCCTGCTTCAGCCAGTGGAATATGAGCAGGCAATTTGATAGTACACCTGAGCACAAACTTTTAGACACATTGTAACTTTCTGTCCCTCTTTGCAAAAACAGGGCATGCCAGAATAGAAGAAGCTTAAATGAGAGGCCAGGGGAGCAGCCTCTTAGATCTGCCTTAGCTAACTAACGCAGTCTCAGTTTTGGCAATAGTCGTCCTAGTCTCAACATTAACTTTACGATTTTTATCTTCTGATAACTATTCAGCAACGATCTTCTAGCTAAAATTTGAATGCCTGTGTAGTGCGCCATACCAAACAAGCATTCAATCCTCCTGAGTGTCTAGTTTCATATTATTTATTCAATTTATTAGCAAATATTTATTAGGCAGCTAACATGTGCCTGGAGATGCACTGGGTGCTTGGGGTACTTCATTGAACAAGACAAAGATCCCTGCCTTGTGGTGCTTTTATTTATTAATGAATAATTTGGAATTTTTATTTTATATGTGATTCAAAAAAGTGTAATTAATGTATGTTGTTTGATGCAGGCTTATGCATACTCAAGTATAATGATACTCCCCCTTGAGCAGTACTCACTGCCTGCAACATCATAAGAAGGCAGCTCTAAATAGCACAAATTTCCTTCCCGTTAGGCAGTGGTCTTCAAACCATTTGGCATCAGTGAAGTTTGAAAAACTATGTACCTCTTTATCCTTTTAAAAATGTGGCATATAAACACTTTAATTCAAGATGAGATAGTTGCAGTTTGGTTTTTAGTCTTCCAAAAGCATTCAGTGAGATCCAAAACCCAGAGCAATTCAACGCCCACAATCATTCACATAAAAATGTGCGACAAGACCGTGTTTCACAGTTGAATATTTAGCATCTTCCCTCTCTCTCTCTGAACCCCTATTTCCATTTTGTTTCCCTTATGTTTATCACGAGGTGATTTATGTTTGAATATCTTTTGAGGTCACCTTATCATTTATTTACAAATTATGTATATACATTTTTTTCTCTAATCTTGCCTGTAATGATTTCTATTTTTATTTACATCTGGAAGCCACTGGCTCTTTTCCATGAATCTTTGCCAATTTTCATAAGTAACTGTAATATAAATTATCTGCAAGTAACTATATCCGTTTAAAGTGTATAATTTGGTGGGTTTTGAAGGTGTACGCATCTGTGAAGCTAAATCCACAATCAAGGTTCAGGTCATTTCCACCAGCCATGATGTTTTCCCACTGCCCTCCTGTAGTTTCTCCCCCAATCCAGGAAACCTCTTGCCCCAGGAAACCACTGGTCTGTCTTCTGCTACTGTAGATTAGTTTGCTTTACCTAGAATTTCATATAAATAGAATCATATGATATGTACTCATTTTTTCAGCATAATATTTTTGAGATTCATTTATACTGTGTATATATCAAGAGCTCCTTTCTATTTATTTATTGCTGAGTAATATTCCATTGTATGGATATACTACCTATTATCTACCCACTTACCTGATAATTATAAATAAAATAAAATAAATAAAAATGCCTTCATGCCAACACTTGATATTATCATCTTTTAAAATTTTAGTCATCTAATTGTGTAGCTGTATCACGTTGTGATTCTAACGTACAAATTCTTTTTGACTAAGAATATAGCGTATCTTTTATTATGCTAAATGGCCATTTTTACATCTTCTTATATAAATTGTTCAGATCTTGTATCCATTTTCCAACTGAGTTGATGGTTTTAGTGTTGAGTTTCAAGAGATCTTTGTACATTGTAAATACACATTCCTTATCAGCTGTGATTTACAAATTCTTGCTCTCAGTGTATGCCTTGTCTTTTCATTTGTGACATGGTGTCTTACGATAGGAAAGACTTTTTTGTTTATTTTTAATCATTGGAAAAAGTCCAATTAATAATTTTTAACTCATATTTTTTTTACTCTAAAAGATTTTTGCCTACTCCATTGTCACAATGTTTCTTTTAGAAGTTTATAGTTATATCTCATATGATATACATGATCAGTACTCACATTTGTATGGTATAAAGTAGAAGTCATGTCTCATCTTTCTCCCCATAGGGAAACTCAGTTGTTACAGCACCATTTGTTTAAAAGATTTTCTCTTCCTCCATGGATCTATCCTGGCACTTTGGTCAAACATTATTTTACCATATATGTGTGGGTCTAGTACTGACTCTATATTATGCTCCATTGCTCTAAATCAGTGATCTTTCACCAGTACCACACCGACTTAATGAATAACTGTACTCTATAATAAGTGTGGAAATGAAGTAACGTGAGTTCTCCAACTTTACTGGTGTCCCCCTCCGCCATCCCTTCCTTCTCCTCCTCATCCTCTTCATCTTCCTTTAATTGCTTTGGCTTCTGTAAGTTATTGCCATTATTTTATGAGTTTTAAAACAGCTTGTCAGTTTCTTCAAAAAAGCCTACTGGAAGCTTGATTGAGATTGCATTGAACTTACATTGGGCGGGCCAAAAGGTTTTTTCCAGTAGAATGGCTCTAGTAGCACTTGGTTGTCTTTAACTTCATTTGAAATAATTTCATGAGATTGTATGTGACAGCTGTCATCTCAGCGTGCGTTTAGAAAAAGACTTATCAAAACTGGTGAATTTTTGTGTAGCCATTTTAATATTGAAGATGAAAGAAAAAAAGTAACATTTTCGGCATATTGTGCTTGATTATTTCAAGAAAGGTGAAAACGCACCTGAAACACACACAAAAAAGATTTATGCAGTGTATGGAGAAGGTGCTGTGATGGGTCGAACATGTCAGAAGTGGTTTGTGAAGTTTTGTGCTGGAGATTTCTCGCTGGACAATGCTCCACGGTTGGGTAGACCTGTTGAAGTTGATAGAGATCAAATCAAGACATTAATTGAGAACAATCAACGTTACAGCATGCGGGAGAGAGCCGACATACTCAAAATATCCAAATCAACAGTTGAAAATCATTTGCACCTGCTTGGTTATGTGAATTGCTTTGATGTTTGGGTTCCACATAAGTTCAGTGAAAAAAACCTTCTTGGCAGTATTTCCGCATGATATTCTCTACTTAAATGTAATGAAAACATTATGATGTAAAAAAAATTGTGACGGGCAATGAAAAGTGGATACTGTACAACGATGTGGAATGGAAGAGATCGTCGGGCAAGTGAAATGAATCACCACCAACCACACCAAAGGCTGGTCTTCATCCAAAGAAGGTGATGTTGTGTATATGGTGGGATTGGAAGGGAGTCCTCTATTATGAGCTCCTTCCGGAAAACCAAACAATTAATTCCAAAAAGTACTGCTCCCAGTTAGACCAACTGAAAGCAGCACTAGATGAAAAGCGTCCAGAATCAGTCAAGAGAAAATGCATAATCTTCCATCAGATTAACACAAGACCCCATGGTTCTTTCATGACCAGGCAAAAGCTGTTACAGCTTGTCTGAGAAGTTCTGATTCATCTGCAGTATTCACAAGACATTGCACCTTCAGATTTTCATTTATGTTGGTCTTTACAAAATTCTCTTTTTGTTTTTAGTTTATTTTTATTTATTTATTTAATTTTTGAATTTTATTTTATTTACTTTTTTATACAGCAGGTTCTTATTAGTCATCAATTTTATACACATCAGTGTATACATGTCAATCCCAATCTCCCAATTCAGCACACTACCATCCCCACCCCCCTGCGGCTTTCCGCCTTGGTATCCATATGTTTGTTCTCTACATCTGTGTATCAACTTCTACCCTGCAGACCGGTTCATCTGTACCATTTTTCTAGGTTCCACATACATGTGTTAATATACGATATTTGTTTTCCTCTTTCTGACTTCCTTCACTCTGTATGACAGTCTCTGGATCCATCCACGTCTCAACAAATTACTCAGTTTCATTCCTTTTTATGGCTAATATTCCATTGTATATATGTACCACAACTTCTTTATCCATTCGTATGTCAATGGGCATTTAGTTTGCTTCCATGACCTGGCTATTGTAAATAGTGCTGCAATGAACATTGGGGTGCATGTGTCTTTTTGAATTATGGTTTTCTCTGGGTATATGCCCAGTAGTGGGATTGCTGGGTCATATGGTAATTCTATTTTTAGTTTTTTAAGGAACCTCCATACTGTTCTCCATAGTGGCTGTATCAATTTACATTCCCACCAACAGTGCAAGAGTGTTCCCTTTTCTCCACACCTGTTCCAGCATTTATTGTTTGTAGATGTTTTGATGATGGCCATTCTGACTGGTGGGTGGTACCTCATTGTAGTTTTTATTTGCATTTCTCTAATAGTTAGTGATGTTGAGCATCTTTTCATGTGCCTACTGGCCATGTGTATGTCTTCTTTGGAGAAATGTCTATTTAGGTCTTCTGCCCAGTTTTCAGTTGGGTTGTTTGTTTTTTTGTTGTTGAGTTATATGAGCTGTTTGTATATTTTGGAGATAAGCCCTTTTCAGTCACATCATTTCCAAGTACTTTCTCCTGTTCCGTAGGTTGTCTTTTAGGTTTTTTTGTTTATTTGTTTGTTTTATGGTTTCCTTTGCTGTACAAAAGCTTGTAAGTTTGATTAGGTCCCATTTGTTTATTTTTGTTTTTATTTATATTGCCTTGGCAGACTGACCTAAGAAAATATTGGTATGATTTATGTCAGAGAATGTGTTGCCTACCCTCTCTTCTAGGAGTTTTATGGATTGTTTCTTTTATCTTATTAGTTTGGTGAGTTATATTAGTTTATTTTGAATGCTAAATTAACATGTATTCCTGGAAGAACCTCCATTTGGCCATTATACTTTATATTTTTTAATATACTGTTGAATTTAATTTGCTAATATTTTCTTTAAAAATTATATCTAATATTCATAAAGGGTATGATATTTGTATCTTCTTTTTTATAATGCTTTGTCTAACTTTGTTATGAGAGTAATAGTGGCCTCATAAAATGTGATGGGAAGGATTTCTTTTTCATCTATTTTCAACAGAATTTTAATACCATTTGTGTAATATTAACATTATTTCTTTAATATTTGATTGATTTCATCTGTGAAGCCCAACTTGTCTGGAATTCTTAGTAAAGTTTATTTTTTTATAGATATAATGTTAATAGCTATTCAAATTTCAATTTCTTCTTATGTTCAAATGTTTATAATAGGGGATTTAGAGTCTTTTCCCCTAAATTCATGTGTGGGTCCACTTAGAGTCAGTTTCTATCGACTCTCTTCCTGGATTTGTGTCATACTTTGCTCTTTCTTGGAATGGCTAAAACATTTTTAAAAATTTCCAGCTGCTATTACAATCCTAAATTCTCATTTCTGGTACTTTGCCCATGTAAAACTATATTTTGTTTGTTTGTGGTTTTTTTGAACTATAGTTGATTTACAATGTTGTGTTAGTTTTACGTATGCAGTACAGTGATTTGGTTGTGTGTGTGTGTGTGTATTCTTTTTCATATTCTTTTCCATTATGGTTTATTGCAGGATACTGAATATAGTTCCTTGTGCTATACAGTAGGTCCTTGTTGTTAATCTATTTTATATGCAGTTGGGTGTATCTGTTAATCTCAAACTCTTAATTTACCCCTTCCCCACCCCCTTTCCCCTTTGGTAACCATAAGTTTGTTTTCTATGTCTGTGAGTCTGTTTCTATTTTGTAAATAAGTTCATTTGTATCATATTTTAGATTCCACATATAAGTGATATCATATAATTTTCTTCTGCTGATTTGCATCATTGAAGGGGGTTTGAGAAGATTTGTAATCCAAACGCCTCAAATTCAGGACCGAAAGCCTCAAGCTCACACGTTTCTTACTGTTTTAAGAGCTGTTTTTTTCAGAGCAAAATGTCCTGCAGCCTCTGTCTGATTTTGGGTACTTTCTATTGCCTTTACATAGTTGAACTTTTATTTCATCTGATTCTATAATTGTTATCTATTATAATTTTCATCTAACGTGTTTGGGTCTACACAACCCTTTTACTGGGACACCATTCCTGGAGTTTCTCTCTTTATGCATTGAAATTTAATTATTAAAAATCCTATGAATGTAATCCTCTAAGTAAAATTGTTTCTTCTCTAAGGAGATTTCCTTAGAGTAATAGTGCACAATTTGTCAAAAACATAAATATTTTCAGGTATATTGTAATGTAATGAGATAAATTATCTTCTCAAGTCCCCATGGGTGAATGTTACTGGTGGCTGGAATGAGAGAGTAATAGCATACATTCTGTTTTTTTTAAAATGGGTGTAAGCTTTGCAAAGCATATTCAGATAATATTTTGGTAGGAATGGGAGAAGTTTTCTTTACAAGAATATAATTGAATTCTGTGAAGCTCTGATTAACATGAACATTGTGATGTATTACCAAAATATTTATCAGTTTATTAGTTGACAAATTTGGTTCAGAAGGATTTGCTCTTCAATCATTATAATCATTCATCTCAATTTCTAGTAAATACACCAAAAAGCAAGACCTCTCTAATGACTATTAATTTTGCTCTTAGTACTTTCGTAGATATATCTTGTTGTCAGGGTTAAAATTAAACATAACTGGGGAAAGGCAACTCTATAAACAGGAAAATTTTTAGTCAAATTGTTTCTGTCACCTGGTATCAAAGACCTATATATTTATACCAATGTTCAATTTTCTTGGTTATCTTTAAGTCCCTTGAAAAGACTAGACAAATTGACAGAAGTCAGACACTGTAGAAGCTAATATTAGATGTATTAGTCACTAAATATCATGTTTGAAAATAATTAAATTTATAATTCAGACTTTCACAGAATTAGAACAGCAGTGAACATCTGCAAGAAAGTAATTAATCTTAATCTGATGAAGCTGGTTTTCCAAATTCCTAGGCATTAGTTCCAGACTGCCATGAGGGATATTTTGCCCTCTATCTGTACATAAGTTGATATTCTTAAAATGAAGGTCTCTGTACTTTGCAGACATTGATAATAAGGATGTAAGTAACTATTGGGTCATTAAAAGGTTCAGGGCTTACAAGTCATGGTAATAATTATTGCTAAGTGAATTTGTTTCCTATAAAATTCCCATGTTTCTGATATGTTGATCTAAACCTAATAAGTATGTGGTTGTAACTTGTATGTGAAGAGTCACAATGAATAAGGAGACAGACACAGAACAGAAGCACTGTATTGATGGGGTACAACACAGACATGTGACAGGGAACCTCAGGAGTGTGGGGACCAGCTCTGAAAAGCCACTCTTTTTAAGGCCTGTTTCATATCTTCATTCCATCCAGCCCCTGCCCCACACCGTCCAACCTTCTTCCAGTTTTAGCTGAAACTGCTCTTGGTATTTCATTGAGGAAACACCCATTAATGCAAATAGATAAGAACTTTTTCACCCATTCGCCATGTGCTACCCTACCCTGTGTCTTCCTCACCCCCTTAGTGATGCTCACCGCTCCTAACCTAGGACCTTTCCACGCCTGTATCCAAGCACTTGGCTTGTACCTTCTTTCTCACTTACACGATGTCTTTAATCTGGAAATTATCCCATTTCTGCTCAACATCATCATTTTATTCTCTTAATATTTCCATCAACTCCAAAACACGTTACAGCAGCTCTCATTTTAGAAAGCAAGCGACCAACCAAACAGAAAACAGCTTCCCTTGACTCCCCGTTCCCCTCCAGCCACACCTCCGTTTTCCTTCCCCCAAGGTTGGGAAGCTCCTTCACAGGGTCCTCCATCCCCCTCTTTCCTCTCTCCTCTCATCTCAGTCAGCCCCTCCCCCCAACACTGAAGCTGCTCTTGTCGTGAACAGTGGTCCTCTTTGCAAACCTAGTGGCCTGGTCTCTGTTCTCATCTGTTCGGAATGGTTGCCTTACCCCCTTTCGGAGGCCCGTTCTTCTCTTGCTTTTGGAGGGCCACCGTCTCCTGGTTTTACTCTGACTCTGCACTGATTGCACTTTCTCAGTCTCCTGTTCTGGAAATTCCTCCTCTTCCCAACTTCTGTATTTAGAAATGTCCCCGGGATTAGTCTTTGCTCCTTGTCTGTTTCTAGGTAAACACTTGTTCTAGATGATCACATTAAATCCCTGAGCTTGAAAGCCATCCTCCTCCACTTAGGAATCCCAATTTTACATCTTGTCCCTGAGCTCCAAAATGTTTATTCAGCACCCTCATTTGACCATCTAAAATGTACCAAGTAGGACCGTACCTTTTCTTCACATCACTGCAGACCTGCCCTTCCACGCGAGTCAGGGCCACCACGATCCACCCACAACCCACCAAGCTGCTCAAGCCGAGAATCTCTGTCTCACCCTTCAAAGCCTTTGTCTACCTCGAGTCACCCGCAGGTCCTGTTGGCTCAGCCTTTACGATGCATCCTTAGTAGGATCACTGTATCCTCATCCACCATGGCCACCTAATCCCAGCTAGACTTCTGCACACACCACCTCCCAGAGCTGCTTTGATGACGTGCTTTACTGTACAGGGTCCATCCTCCACACAGGACCCAGAGTGAGTCAGATCCATCGCTCATCCCTTCGAAATCCTTCACTGAATTCTGTCATTTCAAATAGAACCTGGACTTCTTCCCCAGTCGTGCAAGGCTGTACGTGGCCTGGCCCTGACTGCCTTTCTGCCCTCTTGTCCACCTCTTCTCCCACAGTTCATTCTTCCCAGACTAAAGGCCATCTCCCTGAGGTCTTGCAGACACCAGGCTCACCACTTACTTAAAACCTTAACGCAGGACATTTAAACTTGCTCTTCATTTATGCAGACCCTTCCCTGTCTGCATGTTTGGACCAGGGTGGTCTTTCTTCTTATCTAGAACTCTGCTTAAATATTGCTTCCTTAGAAATATCTTACCTGGCCAACCTGTCTTTAAAAAAAAATTTTTTTTATTGAACTATAGTTGATTTACAGTGTTGTGTTAAATACTGCTGTACAGCAAAGTTATTCAGGTGTACATGTGTATATATATATATATATATATATATATATATATATATATATATATACACACATTCTTTTTTAAAATATTCTTTTCCATTATGGTTTATCACAGGATATTGGATACAGTTCCCTGTGCTCTACAGTAGGACCTTGTTGTTTATCCATTCTATATATAATAGTTTGCATCTGCTAACCCCAGACTCCCACTCCATCCCTCCCCCACCCTCTCCCCTTTAGGCCAACCTGTTTTTAATAGACCTTTCCTCTTGCATCACTATGTCTACCTTTATTCTGTTTTCTTCTTCACATCTTCTGTAGTGGGAATGATAGTTTTTCCTTTATTTTTTAAAATGTGTCTGTACCACTAAAATAAACTCTGTGAGGCTAGAACATTTCTTGGTCTTGTTCACACCATACTCACAGAACATAACATAGTGTATAAAATATATACAGCATCCAAAATAATTTTTGAACGAATGCATTTGATTTTCTAAGAATTTGGAGCTGAGAGCAAGGCTGTCAGTCATGTTGGTGGGGCCGTGGCAGTGCGCTCACCCTGAAACATACATACAGATTATCTGCTAATTTAAAGACCAACGTTATACGTCATCCGAATTCATCTACTTTTCACAAATACTCTTTTCCAGGACCTTAGAAATGTTATTATTGGTCATCCTAGCTAGCAATCTGCGTAACCTCTCTCTTTGTAAATCTCAAGATTCTTTCCGAAGCAAAATAGGAAAGGTAACCTTTCCTGAATTGTATGGCTTATCAATTACAACAATAAATTTTTATTGCATATACCACACTCGTCCTGCTCAAAATGCCATTGTCAATTTCATAGATCGACGAAGAGAATTGCTGTTGAAATCTAAAGCAATTTTTCCTGTAAATTCACATAGAATACGCAATAGGTATCCATGTCATGTATAAATGAACAAAAACGTGATTGTAAAAATTCTCTGTATCTCTGCACTTTGGACATAGACTGATATTTGAAAGCCCATTTAAGGCTCACTCTAATTGGAAATTTGCACTGACCCTTTCCATTTTGTAGCAATAGAATTCACGAATAACAATAACCCATTTTAAATTATTTTTCAAATCAGATCTCCAAATCCTTATAGGAAGAAATTTAATTAAAAGTCAAAGAAAAAAGTAACATACTATAAAATTATTTTCATCACTTTGAAAATTAGTTTCTAGCACATTAGTTATGTATATTAATTTGAAACAAAGTTCACATTTCTGGTATAATAATTTTCATATATTTCACAGAGCTTAGGGGTCAGAGAACATTATCATTGAAGAAGAAGAAATATTTATGATGCTAAATTGGCCTCATCTGAAATTAATACTAAAAGCAAGGCATATTAAAAAGTGGTATCACATGTTTCTGGATCATATTTACCTTTTAGTTTATCAATACCTCTTCATTTGTTTTGAAATGAAAACACATGATGCGTCTTATTCCTGTATGACATGTGTAACCTGGTAATACGGAGGAGTGTGAGCTCTCGTGGAGCAAATGTGGCCAAAGTAGAGCCATAAACTTGATTTAACTTTTCTTGAAATCAGTAAATAAAGCTCATACCGTCGGATGAAAATACTCTGTTTTTAACATACATATGGTAATCTTATCCATTGAAGTAAGAAATATATTTTTGGTAAAATAAGAGATTTTGTTTTGATGTGCGATTATGAAGTATTTAAAAAATAGACATGCTAGACTGTATATATCCAAGTGTGTATGGTCCTTGACCTTGGGTGATTATACGTATATGGTGGCAGTGATGCCATTGTTTCAGTGATAAAAGAGAATACTTTTGAGCACCTAATGTGCCAGCTTTTTTCTAAACTCTTCAAATAGTTTAATTTACTCCTAAAAGCAATGCTATGAAGTAGGCATTATTATTAGTCCATAATATAGTTGGGGTTGAATAGACTGAAAACTAGATTCAGATAATCGACTCACAAGAGTGCACAGAGCATCCTCGTGTGAGGCTTTTAGTGAAGACAAGGGCCCAGAGTGGCAGGGGAGGGGGTTCAGGGAAGCAACAGGCCTACTCATCAAGGGCCTCCTTTGTGAGGATGTGGCATCTCCAGGTGGAACCGTCGTTTGTGCAGTGTATCTTGCTTTGGGAGATTTTGCTAAAAGTTCCTGGTGAGATCTGTATGTCTCTCTGGTTATGTAGCCAAGCCAGGCTGACTAACCAGTACCAGCAGTTCTGGGGTTATTGTGGGTTATTTGAGGGTTATTTTGGAAATGCTGCATTTTGATACCCACCCACGATTCTGAAAGGACTTTCATAATACAGCGCTTTGCATTGGGGTTCTTTACCTTCCAGGTATGTCAAGCCTGTTTTCTGGACTTTATTGCAACCTCGTTGGCTAGTACCCAAGAACTGGCAAAAGTCACTTTTGCTGTTGTCTGTGTCCCCTGATGTTGTGAGGACCACCACTTAATTCTGCCCACTGGGAAGGTTTTCTTGTACCTCTTGAGTTAATGTAACATCATGAGTGCGTCAACAGAACCCCTCTTCTCTAGGTGGAATGTAGGTTGGTCATCTAGATCGTTGATGAGCATCTACAGTCCGTGCTGCTTGGACCCTTTGATAATGTGTTACAGGGAGGGGGTCACTCTGTCACACCCTTCTGTAAGTCCACAGGGAGATGGAGGACCCAAAGGGATGCCAGCCTCCTGTTCATACACGTGCTGAGGACCCCAGTGGTCCCCCCCATTGGATGTTCTTGAATGCACTATTTCTTTTAAAGATAATGAATTTCATTAAATTCTTCCCTCCATTTCCCTCCGTGTAGTTTGATGATACGACATAACCCACAATGATAGGGATCTCAAGTCTCCAATTTATGTCCTTTATAATGGGAACAATTTCAATTAAGCCCCGAGTAGCAATAACAAGCCCAGTCGTTTTCACATGGTGTCCGGGAACTTGCGTCAGGTTACTTTCCAGTCTGAATACCAGCAGGTGCCACTGGGTGGCAGCAACAGGCTTTTGCCAAATGCTCCAGCCAGCTTTTAAGGGACAATGGGAGAGGGGGGTACAAAGGCTTGATTGTGCTATGGTTCTTTCTTTCTTATTTATTTATTTGTTTATTTATTTTTGGCTGTGTCGGGTCTGCATTGCTGCACGCGGGCTTTCTCTAGTTGCGGCGAGCGGGGGCTACTCTTCATTGCAGTGCGTGGGCTTCTCACTGCAGTGGCTTCTCTTGCTGTGGAGTATGGGCTCTAGGTGCCCGGGCTTCAGTAGTTGTGGCTCTCGGGCTCTAGAGCGCAGGCTCAGTAGTCTTGGCTCATGGGCTTAGCTGCTCTGCGGCATGTGGGATCTTCCCGGACCAGGGCTCGAACCTGTGTCGCCGGCATTGGCAGGCAGATTCTCAACCACTGCGCCACCAGGGAAGTCCCTGTGCTATGGTTTTTTGAGGGCCTGAAAAAGGACAAAACTGCTGTTTCTCAAAGCCCTACTCAAATTTAGAATTTTTTTCCTTGGTAATTTTATGAATAGGGGCTAATAAATTTCTTCGATGTTACATGTGGTTTCTCTAGAAACCAACCAACCTAATCAATTTTAGTGCTCCTTGCTCTGATTTTGGAAATGGCAGGACCAATAACTCAGTTTTGGTTGTCAGAAGGATGCCCTACTCACCCCTGTCCAAGAGATGTCAGGGCATTTCACGTTTTTTGCTGAGCCCTGAACTTTAGTTGGTTTAATCAGTGTCTTCTGGTGTCATGTGGCTAACATTTTTTTAGCTTAGGGACCAGATTGAGAAATACACATATCAATAATGTAATAAATAACTGTGCTTTCCAACCAAATCTTTATCTCTGATGGCAAAAATATGTAAAGAACTCATACAACTCAGTAGAAAAAAAAGCAAACAAGGTGATTAAAAAATGGAAAGAGGAACTGAATAGACATTTCCCCAAAGACTTAATTATACAGATGGCCAAGAGGTACATGAAAAAGTGCTCAACATCACTAATCATCAGGGAAATGCAAATCAAAACCACAGTGAGGTATCACCTCACACCTGTCAGAATGGCCATCATCAAAAAGTCTATAAACAATAAATGCTGCAGAGGGTGTGGAGAAAAGGGAACCCTCCTACATTGTTGGTGGGAATGTAAACTGGTGCAGCCACCATGGAGAACAGAATGGAGGCTCCTTAAAAAACTAAGAGTTGCCATATGATCCAGCAATTCCTCTCCTGGGTGTGTATAGAAAGGAAATAAAAATGGGATATTGAAGAGGTATCTTCTCCCCCGTGTTCACTGTAGCATTATTCACAATAGTCAGAGTGTGGAAACAACCTGAGTGTCTGTCAGTGGATGAATGTATAAAGAAGATGTGATATGGAATATTATTATTCAGCCACAAGAAAGAAGGAAACCCTGTCATTGTTGGCAACGTGGATGGACCTTGAGGGCATTATGCTAAGTGAAATATGACAGAGAAAGTCAAATACTGCATGATCTCATGTGTGGAATCTAAAAAAGCTGAGCTTATTGAAACAGAGAGTAGGATGGGGATTACCAGGGCTGCGGGTGGGGAAAGGGGGAGATGTTGGTCAAAGATACAGACTTCAGACTTCCAGCTGTAAGGTGAATTATTTCTGGCAAAAGCAGGAAAATTTAAATATCTTCATGAAAACACAGTAAAAGTGTATTTTTCCATCTATCTCACATGAATGCAAATTGGCTTTGAATTTCTTCTTAAGTAGAAATGGAGGGAAAGCATTAGCCAAATTGATCCCAGACCTGCGGTCTCCCTTAGCTTGTTCCCCTGTCTGAATATTTAATGTCACACTGTGCATTACTTGTATCCTGGAGGCCATTGTTTTTTAAGATTTTCCTCATCTCCAGCGAGTCTCCAGGATTCTTCAGCTTTTCTCACAGACCATTAAACAGGAATTTGTCGGTATTGATGCACTACTTGTGTCCTGGAGGCCATTGTTTTTTAAGATTTTCCTCATCTCCAGCGAGTCTCCAGGATCCTTCAGCTTTTCTCACAGACCATTAAACAAGGAATTTGTGGGTATTGATGTCCCTGCCTCTAAAAGAACTTTAATCAAAATTTCTCTTTGCACCTCAGGTGTCCAACCCTGGTCTCTCCTAATTGTTTTAAATTAGCCACTTGAGTGGGCTTAGATAATTGTCAAAGTTCTCATTACCATGCTCCATTAAAAGAGAACAAAGAACATATTTGCAGGACAGCCTCTTCCCCAATGATTGGGGTGAGATAAGACCTTCCATTCGAACATCAAGTCCATCCCAGTAATGCAGTCTGGTGGGGTGAGAGAGCACACAGACCACACACACCTTTTGTTCATAAGTCCCTACATTTTAAGCCACACTTTTACCTGTATCGGAAACCAAGCAGGACCCTGTGGGGCTCCTGGGCATGGAAGCCTTTCTGTCCCCTGTATCTTGTTTGTAGGGAACAGACCCCAGCCTCCATGACCTTCCCCGAGTTCCAAAGGGCAGATTGAAACAGCTGCTAATCAGGGAAGGGAGGGGATGCAGAGACAAGGGAGGAGCAGCCAAGAAGCAACAGTGCAGCCTTGGGGCAGGGTCCTGGTTACCCTCGAGGGATACACAGAACCATATCTTTGAGCTCTTCTGCAGAACTAAAGCCCCCACCAAATGGAAGATGTTAGAATTCTTCATTCCAGAGAGGGTCACAGTTTGATAACCTTGAGAAGTTCATCAGGAGACCACCTGAGGCCAGATTAAAAGAACGCATGCCCTGCCCACACCCTGATCCTTACTGGGAACCCTGCCCTTGACATTGCTAGAAAACTCCTCCCCAAATCCCCCCAGGTTGGGGCACACAGTTTTTCAGGGCAGGAGCCCGCTGTGGCCCCCTTTGCCTCACAAAGCAATAAAGCTCTTCTTTTCTACTTCGCCCAGCACTCTGTCTCTGAGATTTGATTTGGCGCTGGTGCACAGAGGCCGAGTTTTCAGCCTCAAATTCTTTACACTGGCTCACCATCTTTCCTGATTTCATTATAGTGCCTGTGAACTTTTCATCAGGTTCTACTGTGGCATCGTGTCGGGCACCGGTGTCTGGCCATCTAACCAAAGCCTCTTTGTGTCCTCAGGCTGCTCTACCCACATCGCTGTCCACAGCCTCGGGCCCCTCACTGGTGGCTGAGCCTAGCGACCTTGGCCCTTCCGTCCTTCAGATTCTTTCTTTACCTTTTTTCCACACAATTCTAATTGGCCTTTACTCCAGGAATTACAAATTCCTTTTTGTATTATAATCAGATTTTAGAAAATTCATTAAGGCTAGGGTAACGTGAGCAAATCTGCCCCAGTCTTTTCAGAGCTGGAAGAGTTGGTGATGCAGTAAGATCATCTCATCATTAAAATGAGATGTATAGTGAGTCATTAAAAATTTAGTACTTACACCATGTATTGTGTCCTTTTGATGCTATTTAAAAATTTTGAAATTAATTAAAATTCATTTTTAGTTAAAATATAGTTGATTTATAATGTTGTGTTAGTTTCCGGTATACAGCAAAGTGGTTCAGTTTTATATATATATATGTATAGACATATATTTATTTATGTATATATATTTTTTCTTTTTTAGATTCTTTACCCGTATAGGTTATTAAAGGATACTGAGTAGAGTTCCCTGTGCTGTACAGTAAGTCCTTGTTGGTTATCCATTTTACATATGTAGTTGGTATCTGCGAATCCCAAACTCCTAGTTTATCCCTCCCCCCCTTGCCCCTAACCATAAATTTGTTTTCTGTGCCTGGGATCAAACTACTGAATACTTAAGATTCAGTTTAAATGTTCTGAGGTGCTTTTTACCCCTTTTATCCTTACTTCCTTTCTTTAGAATAACCCCAATCTTCTCTCATCATTAGCCCCCCACCCCCCTTGCAGTAACTGGGCAAAGAGCCTCCCAGTTTCCCACACCCGAGCTCGTCCCTGCAGCAGTAAAGCCTTACACGGAGCCGGAGCAGCAGGGTCCTCTTACAGCACAACACTGCCCATATCTTGATCAAAAGTATGGAGTTAGGAGAAGGTTTAGGACTATTAAAACTAATCAGAATGAAACTAATCAAACTAATCAAAAGTGACTTGTATTCAGCACACTTCAGTGGCCTCAGGAAGAAGTATTCCACTGAATATCTGAGGGTGGGTTTGGACAATTCTCCTTTCTGGTTTGTGTTATTTACCTTTCCCCTTGCAGACGTTAACAGATTGGGGATTGGTCCCTGTATCTACATTATGGCCAAAGCTGCCGGAAGTGAGGGTCCTGAGTACAAACTAACATGCTTGTCCGTTTGACAGTACCCCACGCAGGGGAAGCGGCTCTTTGATTTCCACACAAAACATTTGATCTCAGTAGAGGTTCAGAAATGAGTTTGTGACTATCTCCAGTGTGGCTTAACCTGTGCAGCTGAATATCCTACTGTTTCTGTAGTCTCTTGATCCCCTCCCCCCTTGTAAACAGTTAGTGACTTTTGTTCATACAGGAGACATATTTTGACAAAACAGTTATCTCCCCAGTTCCCTTGGGCATTACAGGCTGAGCCACGTGCCACGGTCTATGGCCTTGGAACCCACCCGCTGCTTCTCTTCACCGTCATTTTCTTCCCAAGAGACAGAGGCAGCCAAGGTGCAGAGCTGGGTGCACGCAAGTTCCTTTAGCTGTTTGCCCCTGGGTTGGGATCTTCCTCTCCCACATCACTGATAGGCACGCACCCTCCCACAGTGGGCGCAGCATTTGTGCAAGTTCCTGCCAGGGATGGGGGGAGGCGTCGGGTTCCTGAACCCCCCAATCCTTCTTCATTGCTTATTCTCCCAAACAGAGGCGTCGCCATTACTTAAATTATACAGTCTGCCGCCTGCACAGATTGCAACAAGCTATGTAATTGAAAGGACTCACAAGAGTGCATGGAACACACACCCAAAAGGTTTTTTAAATTTTATTTATTTATTTTATTTTTTAATTGAAGTATAGCCGATTCACAATGCTGTGTTAATTACTGCTGTACAGCAAAGTGATTCAGTTATACATATATATACAATGTATTCCTTTTTTAATATTCTTTTTCTTTTTTAAAACATTATTTTATTTATTTATTTATTTATTTATTTATTTACATCTTTATTGGAGTATAATTGCTTTACAATGGTGTGTTAGTTTCTGCTGTATAACAAAGTAAATCAGCTATGCGTATACATATGTTCCCATATCTCCTCCCTCTTGCGTCTCCCTCCCTCCCACCCTCCCTATCCCACCCCTCTAGCTGGTCACAAAGCACCCAGCTGATCTCCCTGTGCTACGCGGCTGCTTCCCACTAGCTATCTCTTTTACGTTTGGTAGTGTATATATGCCCATGCCACTCTCTCACTTTGTCCCAGCTTACCCTTCCCCCTCCCCATATCCTCAAGTCCATTCTCTAGTAGGTCTGTGTCTTTATTCCCGTCTTACCCCTAGGTTCTTCATGACATTTTTTCCTTAAATTCCATATATATGTGTCAGCATACAGTATTTGTCTTTCTCTTTCTGACTTACTTCACTCTGTATGACAGACTCTAGGTCCATCCACCTCACTACAAAAACTCCATTTCTTTTTATGGCTGAGTAATACTCCATTGTATATATGTGCCACATCTTCTTTATCCATTCATCCGATGATGGACACTTAGGTTGTTTCCATCTCCTGGCTATTGTAAATAGAGCTGCAATGAACATTTTGGTACATGACTCTTTTTGATATATTCTTTTTCATTATAGTTTATCAGAGGATTTTGAATATAGCTCCCTGTGCTATACAGTAGGACCTTGTTGTTTATCCATTCCATATATAAAAGCTTACATCTGCTGACCCTAAGCTCCCAGTCCATCCCTCCCCCCCACCGCCCCTCTTGGCAACCACCAGTCTGTTCTCTACGTCTGTGAGTCTGTTTCTGTTTGTGAAACCATCTATGAAACAGAAAGAAAAGGGTTTATTCAAGGCACGAGCAGCGCAGTGGAGAACGTATGGGAAGGTGTGAGGTCCTGGTCCAGGTGCAGCCTCGCAAAACCTTCTCGTTTGCCCAGGACACACTTCATCAGCAGGTTGAACCCTCACGGTTGTGTGATGAACTTTAGTTTTGGAAGATGTCCCTAAAGTCTCCAGGGGGATGTTTTACACCCCTGATCACATAATCAACAAGGCTGTGTAACAGGAAATACCAGGTGTAAGCCAGAAAGAACTTGAACAGTTTGTCGCCACCAGGGAAGTTTTCAGCTTTAAATAGCACATTACAAAGTATTAGTTATAACACTGCCTCCCCTTACCTTGATCAAGAGTCAGTTCCAGACTTGCAGGTGACCCCGAGATAAGCATAGAGGGGGTAAGCCTAAAATAACTATTTTACACAGGCAGCCTGAGCATGGGCGGTCTGGCCACAGTACAGGCAGACCTCAGAGAATTAAACGGTCATGGAAGGTCCTCATGAACAAATATTTGTTTATTTTTGTTTACTTGTGGATTTTAAAGGAATAAAATAACATTTATTCATTATCTTTCTTCCTAATCAAATCATAATATATTTGGCCCCTGTTTTGTTCTTGTTAAATATATATTATTCTGTATGTATAGTTGTAATTAGTGAAAAGTTTATATTTTATATTTTTATTTAACATATGACACACACTTTACATGCTCCAAAGGAAGTTTTGTATTTATTATTTTAATGGCTGAATAATATTCTATCAAATGACTGTACCTTAATTTAATGTCTAGACTATTGTCTTTTTCCCAATTTGCTTTCTATTATAAATATTATTTTAATAAACTAAACTTATTTCCTTTTATATTACTTTTAATAAACATTATTTCCTTTTATATTAGTTCCTTGGGTTAAATTCTTAGAAGTATGATATTAAGTCAAAGAGTACACTTTTTATTTGTATAAGATAAAACATTTTTATATTATTTTTGAAGTTTTTGCCATCTTATGACTAATAAACTGAATCTATATTCTTTCAAGACACTCTTGCTAGTAGGGGTTAGTTTCTTTCTAATTAAATATGCATTGAACTGTATCTCATTACACTTTTAATTTGCATTTTGAAATTATATTGTGCATGTCAATTTTCCACTTTCACATTAATTGATTTTTACCCTTGTATGAATAGTTCAGATGCTTAGCCCATTTTTCTTCACATATTTCTTGCAAATCTGAAGGGGTTCTTTATGTAATACACACCAATAGTGTAATTTATGCCACTGCACCGAATAAATCTGTTGTAAGAGAGTTGCTAGTGAATAAGATGCTCATTTTTGCCATTAGGTCACCTAGAGTGCGTTTGAGGTCTTTCTTGTCCTTCCGTTCTGCAGAGGTGGGCTTGGGATTGCGGGCAGGAGAGAGTCCTGTTTAGAATATTTGTAATCATCTTATTTAACCCTATTAGATGGCAAGGAAAGCCTCTCTTTTCCATTTATGACAACAAATGCAACACCTTGGTGGTATTTTCCATTGATCCACACATGGATTTGAGATCATGACAAGGTGTATTAAATCATGATTAAAATATGATGACACTGACTGGAGGAGGTTAAAGACCAGTTTTCCTAACCAGGCTATGGGGAGAGGAGGGAAGGTGAGGGAAGAGAAGGGGAGGGGAGGGGGAGGGGAGGGGGGAGGGGAGGGGGAGGGGAGGGGCAGAAAGGGGGAGGGGAGGGGAGAGGGGGAGGGGAGACACGGGAAGGGGGAGGGGAGGGAATGGGGGAGGGGAGGGGGAGGGAGGGGAGGGGAGGAGTTCTTGGCTCCCACCGAGTCAGTCACAGTGACCATGGTGTATACAATTGGCTAATATCCATATGTGAGAATCATGACCAGCATGGGTGTTTTCAGCTCCATACAGAGAGACAGAGATTTAAATATTCTGCTAATCTTCATGCAACCCAATGAGATGGGTATGATTATTTCTTCCATTTCACAGAGGAGGAAACTAAGGCACCAAGGAATTGATCAAAGTCAAGAGGTTTATTAATGATGGTACTGGAATATGTCTGGGCAGTTCATTTCAGTCTGTTCACTAAACCACTACACTGACCTTCTCTAATGGAATTATTATTTATTATAATGCATGGAACAAAGTTATTAAAAATAATATTAATAAAATATTAAATTGTTCTATATGACTATCAAATTATTACAAGTGTACTAATGAGCTTTAGTATCTTATATAGACTCCGGAATATTTCCCAACCTTACGTTTGTGGTTGTAACTCTTATTCTTTAGTGACAATAAAATATTTGTGGGCTTCCCTGGTGGCGCAGTGGTTGGGAGTCCGCCTGCCGATGCAGGGGACGCGGGTTCGTGTCCCGGTCCGGTAGGATCCCACGTGCCGTGGAGCAGCTGGGCCCGTGAGCCATGGTCGCTGAGCCTGCGCGTCCGGAGCCTGTGCTCCGCAGCGGGAGAGGACACAGCAGTGAGAGGCCCACGTACCGCAAAAAAAAAAAAAAAAGAAAAAAATTTGTGATGACAAGTTAATGATATGCAATTTCTATACTTGGCAAGCTGAAAGTGAGATTCTTGCTGTTCTGTTGATCACTGACTATTCTAAAATAAATAGAAAAGGGACAAATAATGAAGGGAGAAATTTTCTTCATACCTAATTTGTACTCAATTTTTTCTTATAGATATATAGACTGCTAGATTTTTTTCTGAACTACTGTAGGTCTGAAATATTTAAATATATGTAGTAAATATTACACATTGCAATATATGTTTATATAATACACATATCACTGACACAACAATTTGATTATGATGCCTTAATGTTTTCTTAGTATTTATTTTGCTTGGAGTTTGTTGAGCTTTTCGAATCTGTGGGTCTATAGTTTTTGTTTATTTGGAAAAATTTGACCACTTTTCTTCAAATATGTTTTCTAGTTCTTGGCTTCTCTCTTCTCTTTTCTGGGACTCAACTATATGTCTGTTAAACAGGGTGATATAATCCCTTAAATGACTCAGACTCTATTTGTTAGCTGCCGTTTTTTCTTCCTGTGTTTCAGTTTGTATAGTTGATATTATTTTGTCCTCAAGTGCACTGGTCTTTCTTTCTATACAGTTTAATTTGCTTTTAACCTCAACCAGCACATTTTTTCATTTCATATTATACTTCTCAAGTTCATTTGTCTGCCTACTAATGTATATATGTCTGTATATTTTTCCTCTTTATTTCCTATCTTTTTCCTCTTTATTTTCATTATTGCTTTCAATTTCCTGAGTATTTTTGCAATACCTGTTTTAAGGAACTTGTCTGCTCCTTTCAAGATTTCTACCATTTTTTGTCTGTTTTTATTAACTAATTTTTATCCAGTTTATAGATCAGATTTTGTTTGTATTTTTTTTTGGATGGGTGTTTACAGTGCTATTTTTCATCAGATGCTGGTATTGCATTTATTATATTGTTGAATATCTGTATTTTCTTGTCTTTCTCTATAGAATTTTGGGCTTTGATTTGGCAGGTAGTTAAATTGCCTGTTTCTGGCTTGTTCTTAAGCTTTTGTAGGATGGGTTTGAAGAGGTGGCATATTAAAATTTAGAAAGTCCAATTACATTTGTAATTCAGACAAACAACAAAACATTTATTTCAGGAAAAGTATGTCCTGTGCAATACTAGAAATAGAAAATGGGACATTAAAGTGAAACTTGAATTGCAATATTTGAGACATACTTATAAAAAATGTTATTTATCTAAAATTTATCTAAAATTCAAGTAGACTATCCTGTATTTTTTTTTTTTTTTTTTTTTGCGGTACGCGGGCCTCTCACTGCTGTGGCCTCCCCCGCTGCACAGCACAGGCTCCGGACGCGCAGGCCCAGCGGCCATGGCTCACGGGCCCAGCAGCTCCGCGGCATGTGGGATCCTCCCAGACCGGGGCACGAACCCGTATCCCCTGCATCGGCAGGCGGACTCTCAACCACTGCGCCACCAGGGAGGCCCTTATCCTGTATTTTTATTTGCCTGATTTGTCAATCCTAGTAGTTGTCATTTTGGAGTCTCTACCAAATGGCCCAGGTATTCAACCAGATCTCTCTACTTTGGCAGGTTAGACATCCATCCCCTGCCATCCCTCTCTGACCTCTAGGAATTTCTCAGCTTACAACTTGCTGGCAGTTATCCTTTGCCCACCCTTGGGCATTTTCATCCTGTGCTTGTGCAGATCAGTCTTCAGACAAGGACTTTAGGAGGATCCTAGGTACATTTCTTGGACTCTGTTTAGTTTCCTTTGGCTGTAACAAATCACTGCACACTTAATGGCTGTAAACAATAGAAATGTATTCTCTCACAGTTCTGGATGCCAGAAGTCTAAAACCAGCACAGGCAACTATACTCAGTATTTTGTCACGACTTGTATGGGAAAGAAATCTGGATAAGAATATATATATATATGTGTATATATATATATATATGTATAACTGAATCACTTTGCTGTACACCTGAAACTAACACAACTTTGTAAATGAACTATATGGAAGGAAAGGAAGGAAGGAAAGGAGGTAGGGAGGAAGGAAGGAAGAGAACGAGAAAGAAAGAAGAAAGAAATCAGTACCACTGGACTGAGGTCACACCCCTGGCAGTTACATTACATCCATGTAAACTGGGCGGGCTCCTACCGCATGTGACACACTGCTGTCCAATCTCGAAGCACACGCAGGCTGTCCCCTTTGTGCCACCGCCTGTGTGCATCCCACCCCGTATGCTAGAAAGGACCCTCCTTCCATTGTTCCCCATACAGCGTCCCCACTAGCCCCGCTGTCTTCTGGGAAGCGCTGACTCTCTTAGGTAACTAGTGCATCCTCACCCTGCGCCTACCTGTTGCATTCTTCCTCTTTTGTAAATGCCACTTAAATTACTTTATTTCCTTTACATCATAGTGAAATCAGAGAGAACAGCGGCCAGGAGACCACTCTGCCTGGATAATCAGCCGGGACCGGAGTTCCTGGAAAGCTGTTCCACTCCCAGTTAAGGCTGATTAGAGCTAAAGGCACAGACTGAAACCAGCCGAGGGAAAAGCTGCACAGGGCGGAGTGCAGGGAGGGCCACACCTGGAGCGTCCACCTGTCGGGTGTCCGTGGCGTCAGGACGGCGTGACTCCTCTCCTGTTGGCTGTGACAGCGTGCACGGGGCGTCGCCAGCAGAGACACTCACCTGCGCCTTGCTGTCTGGAGGCTTCGCTAGAGTCTGTTGACTGCATCACCGATCTGTGGTCTCAGCCCGTCCCGTGGTCGAGCAGCTACCATGGGATGTGAAGCTCCATCCACAGATCATCCTGGCAGACCGTCCCATGGCTGCTGCAGGTGAACCAGGACACCCACACCAGGCAGGACCCTCCGAGGGCAGAGTCCCTACCAGCAGCTGCGCAAAGTCCAGACCCATCTTTCGGTGAGTTTATGTCTTTGTTATAAGTTTTACTTTTACTACGTTTTCACCTGTTTTATCCTTCCTAGCACACTGCTAAACAAAGTTGGCGTTCCATGGATATTTTTCTATGAATGAGTACATATTTTCAAATGAGTGAATATTTTAACATGATGTATGTTAATTTAATTTTCAGCGTGTGAGCTCTTATCTCAGCACATGTGTTACTATTTTAGGGTAAAAGAGCAAGAACGATAAATCGAAGTCTAAGTAGTGAATTCAAGTTACGTATGTGCGTGTTCGAGAATCGACATGATGCTCATTTGGAGCAAAGCTCATTTCTCATGATGGATGAGAGAGAAAGTCCCGGATGGAGCCGAGGGAGCGGGGCTGAGAGATGAGTTTAGGCCAAGGGCACGGAGTCTGAAGGCCGTTTAAAAATTCTGGCTTATTGCCGAGTGTCCATTCTGAGGAAGGTAGTGGAATGTGTAAGGGGTCCTAACCAGCATCTTTATAATGACCTGCAAACAAGAGAGGATTCAGGCTGCTTCTCATATAATTCGTGCACTTTCTTCACGAAGGCTAAGGGTCTCTCTCTGGCTGCTGTGAATGCATGTCTGTTGTTTTAAGGAAAAACGTGTGAAAGTTACAGGCAAATCGTCCTCAGGATTGTGATGGGCTGAATTGTGTCTTCCTCAGGTTCCCCTGTGGAAGCCCTGACCCCCAGTACCTCAGAATGTGACTGTATTGGGAGACAGGGTCTTGACACAGATGGTTGAATTAAAATGAGGCCGGTAGGTGGGCCCCAACCTGACAGCATGGTGCCCTTAGGGGGAGAGGAGGTTAGGACCCCCAGAGACACCGCGGGCCTGTGCGCAGGGGAAGACCCGGTGAGGACACAGTGAGGAGGTGGCTGCCTGAGGCTTCATCAGGAGTGACACCCGCCTGCGCCTCGGTCTTGAGCTCCTGGCTTCCAGACTGAGAAAATTCATTCCTCCTGTTTAAGTTACCCAGTCCGAGGGCTTTGGTTATGGCGGCCTGAGCAAACTAATACCAGGATCCTTCTGCAGACTCCGCAGGGATCTCTTCATTATGCTTCCAAGACCAGTCCATGAAGAATCAGTTGAAAAATGGGTACATCTTAAAGCTCTAAATCGTGACATCTGCTGGAAATGTTCATCCTGTATACCTGGCACTCCTCATAGATTAAAGCAGTGGTGGTCCATGCGGGTGAGACTTCAAGGGTTCTCACTCATAGATCCCTGACCAGCTGATGCCCTTTGAGACTTTGTGGAGGATTACACATGGGGGTGTGCTTCTGTCTCAGAGATCAGCCTCTTTACAGTAGCATAAAACAGGAAGCCCCACAGCAAGAATCACCGCAACATAGTCATGATTAAGAGCAGTTAGGGATGAGGGATGCCCTGGTGCATGTGGGAAGGTTCATTGAAAAGATACATTTTTCTGTGTGTCTAGACTTAGTGCAACGTTACAGAAGCTCCTGAGGAAGGAAGGAAGGAAGGAGGGAGGGAAGGAAGGAGGGAGGGAAGGAAGGAGGTGAGAGACAAAAGGAGGGAGGAAGAGAGACAGGCAGGAAAAATGGTGAGTGTATATTGTATGTAGCATATTCAAAGCAGGCAGTAGACACATTGTCATTGACCAACCCTTATGGAAACAAACTAAAATGATGTTCATGTATAAGAGGTTAATGCCGTGAAAGGATGTGAAATGAATTTTGCACAGGACGAGGAATTCTGATAGTGTTACTAAAAATATCCCTATTGCTGGCACAGTAGGAAGTACAGGGGACTCTAAGCCTTGCAGTCCAGCTGCACAAAGATGTCCCCTTCCTCGCTCTTTCTAAGGCAAATCGTTGCAGAATTTTCTTTTACAAAAACATCTTGATAATTTATTCAATAGTTAATTCGAGTGTTTTCTGCTTCCTAGGTGCCACGCACTGTTTTGGGTGCTAAACTTACAGGTGTGAACGAACAAAGCAGACAGAAATCACCACTGTCACAAGGTTAAATTCTAGAAGAGGAAGACTGACAAAAGTTAAAATTTAAAATGTAAAGAGTGTTAGATGGTGTACGTGCCATAGAGAGAAACACAGCAGGAAAGAGGAATAGGGAGTGCCATGGTTGAGGAAGTTTCCATACAGCAGAGACTAACACATCATGGTAAAGCAAGTATACTCCAATGAAGATGTTAAGATAGATAGATAGATAGATAGATAGATAGGGTGGGATTTTGAGAAAGTGGCAGAAACTGACTTCTGGGCAAAGCCTCACAGGAGATGAGGGAGCATGACTTGAAGGTATTCGGGGGAAATGTGTTCCAGGCGCAGGGCAGGCTAAGGCCGAAGGCTCTGAATGTAAAGTGTTGCAGGTGTGTTTGACAACATGAGGGCTGGCATGTGTGTTGCAGGGAGGTGTAGGGTGGCGGTGGGGAGGCAGGGGGCAGACCCCCCCGGGGACTCACAAGCAGGAGGGGGCCTTTGGCTCTTGTTCTTGGAGGAATGGGAAGACAATGCAGGTTTTGTCCAGAGCAGTGACACGATCTGACCTACGTTCTAACTCATGACGCTGACTGTTGGGTTCATGAAGGACCAGAGGGGAGGGGCGCGAGCACGTGGAGCGCTTGGGAGGCTAAAATTAGAACCTGGTCACGACATGAACCAGGGGCGCAGTAGTGAATATGCTGAGAGACACTCAGCCTTTGTACGTAGAGCCAGATTGATTTCCTGCAGCTCAGGTGAAACTTTGTATGCTCGCTGCTAAGGGTGAAAAAAAAGGCACTTCCTGTGAACTGTATGGTCTTTATTCCACAGTGTGAGGAGAGGGGCCACGTGTGAGGAGGGCACGCTGCGGTGTGAAGGGAAGGTGGGAGCCGGGGGTGTGAAGGGAAGGTGGGAGCCGGGGTATGCGGGGTGTCCGCGCGGTGGTACTGCATCCCCCTCCAGTCCACCAGCCTCATTTGCCAGCACGGCCCTGCCTGGTCCGTGAGGACTTGCTAACCTGTCACCCTTCCTTCTGTTTCTCACTGTATACATTATTCATCACTTCTACTTGTTTGTGTTTCTAGCACCTGCCAAATGATATGCCTGTAAATTTGGTCCTGCCCTCTGTGCTCCTAGAGAGCCCAGTGATACGGTGGCGCTGGGTTCAGGGTGCAGAGGTCGGGGGTTCTGTCCAGCTCTGCATGGACTTGGTGTGTGACGTAGCGCAGCTCCTTCGTCACGCTGGTTCTGCATCTGTGAATAAAAACACTTGACAGTGACTGTACTTTACTCACCACAGACCCAGTAGTGGCCCCTCCTCCAGCAGGAAAGAGATGTTAGGAATGAATACAGAGTTCCTGGTTTTTAATTTTGCTACAAAGAGACCTTTAAAAGAGACTTGCTGTCACCATTGTTTTAATCAAGAGAATGCATTCTTATAACCAGAAAATTCCACTCAGATATCATCTTAAAGTTTAATATTTTCTAAGGAGTTGCTCCTGGCTGTAATCCTTTTCTGTGATGCTAGCTGGTATGATTTGTCCACGAGTCAGTGTTACTCAGTGGACAGGTGTCTGGAAGCACTAGTCTAGTTCACTAGTTCTTACACTTAAACACGCCTCAGCATGACCAGAGGACTAGTTCAAGGGGATTGCTGGGTCCCACCAACAGAAGGTGTGATGCCAGAGTTCTGGATGGGGGCCTGCAGTTTGCATTTCTGACCTGTTACCTGGTGATGCTACTCGCCCAGGGACCACTCTTAGAGAACCACCCTACATAATTTCTAATATCCATACTCTACAAATGTGTATATTGCCCTGATTCTTTGATAACTAATCATGAGCACATCATAGAGACATAGCCAACATTGTTATGAATAAATATAATATATTTTCTACCTACTAAAGATTTTCAAACATCAAGATTTTAAAAGCCTATTTATATAATGTATTCAACTTGTATAGTTACTATAAGAAAATCTGAGCCTAAATGTTACTCGTTGGTAAACAAGTGCTACAAAGTGTGCCGTATTTACACAATTAAAATTTAAGATTCTAACGGTACAGATAACTGGTTTGCAGGGCAGAAATAGAGACACAGATGTAGAGAACAAACGTATGGGCACCAAGCGGGGAAAGTGGCAGGGGTGGTGGTGGTGGTGGGATGAATTAGGCGATTGGGATTGACATGTATACAGTGATGTGTATAAAATGGATGACTAATAAGAACCTGCTGTATTAAAAAAAAAAGAAAAAAATTATTCAAGTCAAACAAACAAACAAACAAAAACCAGAAGTACTTTTTTCATAGCATGAGAATGTCAGTGTATTCCAGACTTTAAGTTTACACAAAATGGCTCCATCTTCATCAGTGTAACTCTTTACCTGCATGTTCAGGAAGCACTATGTACAGGTGGACATCTAATAATTACCAGTTAGTGATAATGAGAGCTAAGGCTGGACAGACAGGAATCTAGAATGTCAGTTAGTTGAGAAATAAGCAGCCAGCTCTACTGTGCAGAATTGGAGTTGATTAGGCTCACATTTAAATTTTAGTTCCACATCTTCCCAACTGCACGACTGGGGTCATATTACTTTATCTGAGTCTCAGTTTTTCCAGTTGAAAAATGGAGATAATAACTCAAGCCTTGTAGTTTTGTTATGAGGATCAGGATAATACCTGTGAAGTACAAAGCCTAGCGTCTGGTGCACAGTTGGTGCACAGTAAATATTTTCTCCTTCCCTTTAAAAAAAAAGAAAATAAATAAAAATAAAATTTAAGATTCTACAGATGGGGCTTCCCTGGTGGCGCAGTGGTTGAGAGTCCGCCTGCCGATGCAGGGGACACGGGTTCGTGCCCCGGTCTGGGAAGATCCCACGTGCCGCGGAGTGGCTGGGCCCGTGAGCCATGGCCGCTGGGCCTGTGCGTCCGGAGCCTGTGCTCCGCAAAGGGAGAGGCCACAACAGTGAGAGGGCCGCGTACTGCAAAAAAAAAAAAAAAAAAAAAAGATTCTACAGATGAAATAACACCAGAGAAAAGTAGGTTACACAAAAATTCTTCTGTAAATGTATTTTTAAAGTTTAGAAAATCATAAATCAGAAAAAGCACCATAAAGTGGTTCTTTTTAGGTCTTATATATAACATTAGTGTTGATTTTTTAAATTTTATATGTGATTTATAGGGAAGTGAAATGGATGTAGAAAACTTTTCAAATTTTTAAACGAAGTGACTTTTGAAAGGAGAAGTCTTGCTATATTGGAAGGCATACTTTTCTAACTAGCAGTATAAGAATGTTTCAAGATATAAATGCTATGTAATTATTTGCTTTAAAAACTAGACAAGGAGACAATCCAGCATAATTAATAGTGTTGCAGTATAACTGTAGTGGTGGTGTGTAAATGCCAAAGGAAGCATAACTGACCTCAGCCTTGTAACCTCATAGACGTTTGACTTTGTACCCTGTGCCCCAATCCAGGAAGCAGATTGTAGAAGCCAGATGAGCAAAATACCCTCTGTTTAGTATTCAGCTGTTACCTTGACAACTGGTAATTGGTATTAACTGTTGTTTTCATTTGTAAAGTGAGCTGATTTTTTTTTAACAGGCATGTTTATTAACAGCAGTTAGTTTAAATCTATAGCTCAGTGCTATTGGCATTGTACATGCAGATGGCTGAAAATGTCACCATAACTGCCTTTTATGATTTTAACTACAATATCCATTTATCAAACAAATGTATTACACTTGGCTTTCTGAGGGTTATGGGTGTGAAAATAATTTCCTTATTTGCCATGTTTCTCTTTTTCCTCCATATATATATATTATATATATTATATATATATAATATATATATAATAAATATATAATATATATAATATATATATATATATTTGTATTTGGCTCTTCAATTTTTCTTTTAAAATTATTTGTTTCTACAGATTAGATTTTAGGAAAATGGTATGAGCACACATTCAAATGAACAAATTAAAGAAACTTACCTTGCAATAAGGTTATTTACAGTTATGAATCTGACATTAATATATACCTGATAACTTTCCTGTGGATCTAAGGGTTTGGATGAAAAGCCTTAAATTTTGTGCCACAGTTGCAGGAAGTAACTAAGGAGAGAATACGTTCTTAATGGAAAAAAGGTCAGTATTAACCTTAGGCAGGCAAGGGATGAGGTGAAAAGGGGTAAATACCAGTAGGATACCTGCTGTTACTCTTTATGAATATGACATTGGGGGCTGTAAAAGCCATGTTGCTTTGGAGGACAATGCCTTTCTGTTGATTCAAGATTTCATCTAGAAATTAAGGGAAATTCTAGTTACATCCTCTAATATTCCAAATGATGCCTCCTGGCTAAAACACGTATTGAAAGTGGTCCAAAAACAGGAACAAAGAAAGCAGTTGAGGGAATAGTTTAATCCAAATGAGAAATAGTGACTGTGCCAGAGGAGGGAAATAGAAGAAAAGTTCAAGAGATATTTTGGAAGTAGTGGTGTGCTCACTGACTATGTGGTGGTGAGTAAGTCTATGGCTCTGTGTACAAATAGGTGGCTTTTATTCCATTAACAAAGGGCAGTTGGGTATTTGAATTGCCAGTGAACATTTAGATGCAAATAACCTGTCGGCAGCTGGGAAGAGACATAGAGAACCTGAGAGCAAAATTTGAATTGGAGAAACAGATTTGGAAGTCCTCAGCCTACAAATTGCAAGCTGATAGTATGGGTGTGGGTTAGATTATTGAAGGAGGGCATATAAAACAGTAGGAGAACAGAACTGGAGCAGATCCCTGGGGAACAGCAATATTTGAGAAGAATTAAAAAAGAAGCACGAAACAGGGAGAAACCACTCTCAACTTATTTTATGAGGCCAGTAATTCCAAAGCCAGACAGAGGTATCATAAGAGAACTATGGACCAACATCATTCATGAATATAGATGAAAAATTTCTTAACAAAGTATTAGCAAACCAAATTCAGCAACATATAAAAAAGATTATATGCCACGACCAAGCAGGATTCATTTTGGAAATTCAAGATTGGTTTATCATCAGAACATCACTTAATGTAATATATCATATTAGTAGAATAAAGTACAAAACTACAGGATCACATCAGTAGAAATGGAAAAATAATTTGACAATATTCAACATCTATTCGTGATAAAGAACTGTTAACAAACTGGGGATACAGAGGACCCTTCTCAACCTGATAATAGGCATCTATGGAAAAACTACAATTAAAATCATATTCAGTGGTGAGAGAGTGAATGTTTCCCCTTAAGATTGGGAACAAGGGAGAGATACTCTTATCCGTCCTATTCAGCATTGAAATTGGGGTTCTCCTTGAACAAGATTGGGAGAAAAAGGGACCAAAGGCATCTAGAGTGGGAAGGAAATAATAAAATTGTCTTCACTTGCAGATGACATGACTGTATATGTAGAAAGTCCTAAGGAATCCACAAAACCACCTGTAGAGCTAATAAACAAATTCTGCAAGGTCCCAGTATGTACAAAAATCAGTTACGTTTCCATGCTATCAATGAACAATACTGAAATAACACCAAGAATTCCATTCACATTAGCATCAAAAAGAGTAAATTGCATAGGAATAAATTTCAGAAAAAGGTGCAAGACTTGTACACTGAAAACTATAAAACATTGTTAAGAGAAATTGGAGACCTGAGTAAATTGAGACATATTCCATGTTCATGAATTGGAAGATTCAATATTGTTAAGAATGTCTATCTCCATAAAAAATCCCAACAGGCATTTTGCAGAAATTGATGTGCTAATCGTAAAATGTATGTGTAAATGAAAAATATCCAGACAGCCACATTTATTATGAAGCTACAGTAACGGAAACAGTGTGGTACTACCGTCAATATAAACATTTAGATCTATGGAATAGAACTGTATAGAAAAATTGTTATCTTTATGGCCAATTGATTGCCAACCAAGGAACCAAGGGAATTCAATACAAAAGATAGTGCTTTCCAGAAATAGTGCTGGGACAATTAGATATCCACATGCACAAAGCTGAATTTAGACCTAATTCCATAAAATACACACTCACCTAAAAGTAACTCACAGTGGATTCTTGGCCTAAAGGTAAGAGGTAAAATTATTAACTTTTAGGAAAAATGTAAGAGAAAATCTTTAAAACCTGAGTTCGAAGATCGGACACTAAAACCATAAACAAAAATTGGGAAAATGATGATGGAAGCTTTATCAAAATTACGAACTCTTGACCTTAATATGATCATCTCAATTGATGCAGAAAAAGCATTTGACAAAATTCAACATTTCTTTATGATAAAAACTCTCAACAAAGCTGGAGTAGAGGGAACCTACCTCAACATAATAAAACAAATAATGACAAGCCCACAGCTAACATCTTACTCAATGGTGAAGAGCTAAGATCAGGAAGGAGGCAAGGATGTCCACTCACCCCACCTTTATTGAACATAGTATTTGAAGTTCTAGCCAGAGAAATTAGTCAAGAAAAATAAATAAAAGGCATCCAGATCGGAAAAGAAGTAAAGCTGTCATTACTTGCAGATAACATGGTAGTATATATAGAAAACTTTAAATGCTTCATCAAAAAACCATTAGAACTAATAAATGAATTCAGTGAAGTTGCAGGATACAAAGTCAAACAAAACTCTGTTGCATTTCTACATACTACTAAAGAGCTGTCAGGAAGAGAATTTAAGAAAAGAATCCCATTTACAATTGCACAGCCATGTTAGAATGGCTATTATCAAAAAGATAAGAAATAACAAGTGTTGGCCAGGATGTGGAGAAAAGGGAACCCTTCTACACTGCTGGTGGGAATGTAAATTGGAGGAACCACTATGGAGAACAGTATGGAGGTTCCTCAAAAAATTAAAAATAGGACTACCATATGATCCAGCAATCTTACTTTGGGTGTTTATCCAAGGCAAATGAAAACACTAACTAGAAGAGATACATACACCCCCAATGTTCATAGCAGCATTACTTACAGTAGCCAAGATGTGAAAGCCACCTAAGTGTCCATCCATACATGAATGGATAAAGAAGACGTGGTGTATATATATATATATAATGAAATATTAGTCATAAAAAATGAAATACTGCCATTTGCGACACCATGGATGGACCTAGAGGGTATTAAGCTAAATAAAATAAGTCAGCCGAGAAAAACAAGTACCGTACGGTATCTCTTATATGTGTATCAAAAAAACCGAGAAGCAAATGAACAAAAACCCAAGCTCATAGACACAGAGAACAGTTTGGTGATTGCCAAAAGCAGGGAATGAGGGTGGGAGAAACGGGTGAACTGTTCTTTAATTTTTTTAGTTTAAATAAATTTAATAATTTATAATAAAAATACATTCACATAGTTTCTTTCAATAATAATTATACAATGTAAGTTGATGCTGAGTTTCTGATGTAAAAAATAAATTTGAAATAAAAATTTCACAAAGCTGTAGGGTTGAAATCATGTTGTGGTTTAACCTCCAAATTTGTGGACACAAAAAAATCATCTCCTATTATAATGATTAAAAACATCACGAAGTACAAAAACGCATACATAGAAGGATAGTGAAGCCACATGTAACACATTTTAAGCATGGCTTTATGCTTATTGCCAATCACGATGAAGTGCTGAAAACACACTTAGGGAGCACTTGCATCTTCCAAAGAAAGAATAGCAAATTCCATCTAAAATGTATGAAGGAAAGTTTCCTTCTCAGCAGGACCATTACAAAGAATGACTGCGTGTTAATGACATTAGCTCTACTGTCCTAAGACTACTGAGAGAGATACAGTGTAATAAAAGATACATGCTCATTCATTGATGTGCATATGTATCCCAAAGAAGAAAAACTGTTAATTATGAACCTTTATAGAATGGAGATTTTAAAGTATTTCAAGTAATTCATATTTACCAATGATTATCTCCAAAAGAACATTTTACATCCAAAATAACATGACTAATGCAAGTGTAATGAATACTAGATTAATTAATAATATCTGACAATTTATCTCAAATTGATATTACAGGTTTTAATGATGCATTAATTATCATTAATCAAAAAATCATTGAAGAACACATGACAGTCTTGTGCCAATTTATTTCATTAGGATAATACTTGTTGGGTAAAGCAGAAAATTAATAATAAATATCGAGGTTTTTAACTGTTTAACACAACATTTTTTATTAGAGTATATCTAATTTTTATTGTATTTTCAGATTTCAGAGGAGGAAGTATTTTTCAGTTCATTGATATATTAACTAGCATATAATTAAATATTACATGAGTTGATCAGCAGAAGGGTGAGCATCGTTTTCAGAATTCAGTCCCACAATTCTCACTTTTTCCCAAATGTAAATTGAGTTACATCTTAGGGAAGCATGGATACTCACTTGGTCAAAGCATTTTAAAAAGATAAGCTGATGCATGTGCGCTAAGCAATAAAGTGTCATTTTGGGGGGGAGTATGTGTCCCTTTGGGGGGAGTATGTGACGGGACTGGGAGAATGAAAAGGGTTACATCTGCCAAAGGAAAATGCCCTTTTACATGGATTTCCCCTTTTAACCAGTTATTTTTACCTTTTACAAAGCAACCTGGATGGTAGCCACCGGCTTTGCCTTAGCATCCAGATTCTGTCCCTTTTAAGAAGGTCGTGCTGTCAGGAAAACGTGACATGTGCTAAATATAACATCGATACCTGCTAATACTTATGAGAACTTGCTATTTATATCTTAAACATCCAGTATCGCACAGCCTGGTATGACAACTGGGACGTGAGTGCAGGTAGACCCGTCCTAGAGTCTTGGTTTTTCATCTAGGAGCAAAACGTGGCTTTATGTTAAATGCTAAGAGAGATTCTGGCCTCTTCTCTCTCCAAGACCATTTAGTTCGTTGCCGCATTAATAATGAGGAGAGAATGCCTTCGGCTTAAGTCCTGATAACATAACATCCATTTTCTTCGTCAGGAAACAGAAATCCTGGAGGAAATAAACTGGTCTCAGATCTGCAAATCCTCCCAGTGTTCGCTCTGTGGGTGGCAGTCACGTGGCCAAAGAAACCCACCAGTGGGAAGGGGGCCCCTCAGACCGGAGGGCTCGTTCCCAAGGTGGAAACCTGGGCTCTGGAGCAGAAACATACATTTTCTATTTGGTGGAGCTCCTCCGCTCACTGCTTTCCTGAATTGGGGGAAAATAATTAATCTTTGGATTCACTCTCAGTTTCCTCACCTGAAAAATGGGGATGGCTAGACTACCTCGCAGGATTATGGGTTGGTTAAAGGAAAACATCTAAAACGCACTTCGTTATTCATGCCAAATATGTTTCTTCCTGCAAACGTCTCCGTCCTTTTGTTTTGTAAGTAAAGTTAGCTTCCTGAGGTTGCAGTGAAAGCAGTGTAGTGGCCTCCCTGCTATGAGTGGACCCTTCTAATGCCACTCCTCTGTAGCGCAGGCTTTTTGTTTGACAGGCAGTGTTCTAAGTGCTTTACTTGTGATGATTTAATCTTTGCAACAGCCTTCTGTGTTCGGTGCTATTATTACCACCCCTGTAGTGATGCTGTAGTCTTCAATCGTTATCAGCTATTATAAATATCTTATGCTACCAGAGATATTTGCAGAAAAGGAAGGAGGCCTGTTTTACCTTCTAGCACTTAAATACCTGTGATTTTCCTACCTAGATTCTTCGTTTTTTCTAATGCTTGTATGGTTGGCCTGCTCTTGCCAGCTTTATCGAGAGGATAGTTACTAGTTTAGCTTCGGCTCTTTGCCTACACATTGGTGGGCCCTTTTGAAACCAGTCTTATTTCTCAAGTTGATGGGTACACACATATGTACTGAATTTAAAGAGTATATTTTTATTAATTAATTCATTGGATATTAACTGCAAACATACTGGGAGCCGGGCAACTCTGCTTTAAGCAAGGTAAACATATCAAATGCTATATGTACCCTTTTCGGATGGATTCTAATGGTGAAAAGAACATTAATCAGATAATCATAAATGAGTCATTAGCAAGTCTGAGAAAAAGTACAGGATGCATGTTTTAAAGAGAGAGTTTATTTGTTCAAGTGTATGTTTTTAAAAGACTAGTTTGTGAAGTGTGAAGGTTGGGGTTAGAATTCCTAAAGACCTGTTAGGAAGCTACGGCGTAAAAGCCAGAGAAAAATGGGGGCGTTCCCTGGGATTAGGGTGACAGGGGAGGGGCTTCACAGGAGCAGTGGGTGGGAGGGTGGGTAAGAAGCACAGAGCCCTGGACAGGGCCACGGGGGGAGGTATGGAGCACGACTCCCAGTGTTCTGGGTTTCACTTATGCAACTCGAGAAACGGTGGGAGCATTTGCTGAAGGAGGAGTCCCTGGAGAAGAACCACGTGTAGAGGTGAAGTTCATTAGAATTTCTTTGCACGTCTTGGGTTTGAGGGGCCTGGAGGGGTATTTGGATGCCGCGGACAGAGCTATTGTAAGAAAAGCTATGAACGTGTGCAAGATGACTTACGTGAAAGGATACAGTGAGATGGTGAGGGTAAGGGAGCTTATCACAAAGCTCTGAGTATTTTCAACAGTCAAAGGCTGAACACAGGAGGGTTGGTAAAGGATGCGGAGAAAGAGCTGCTCCGGAGCTGGGAGGAAAATCAGGGCAAACAGAGGGCTAGAGCACGGGAGGAGAAACCGGTCACTGAAGCTAGAAGGAGACTTTCTCATTCAGCATAGGAGGGTCGATGCTGATTCCGGTCCTTCTTTCAAAGGAGGGCTGGTGAGGAAGACAGCTGCGGGTTCCGTCGTGAGCGTAGTCTGGGGAGTGGAGAGCCCGGGTGATAATTTTCCTTCACTTGAGTGGGTTTAGATGCACACAGGGGAGACGCTCTTTGGAAGGCAGTTTAAGGGGACCTTAAGCCGTCCAGTCCAGCCTCTCCTAAAATGTGCCGTGCAGCTTGTTGATAGATATTATTGTTAGAAAGTGGAGTTCAATAATAAAAAGCCAGGGAACATGGGACTCAAACATGTTTCTTCCCTTCAGGTCTTCCCAGTGTTTAATATACTGATGCGCCTTTAATCTCTCAGAGGGGACCATGGCACCGGGGCCCTCCCAGGTCCTTTCACGGAGATTTAAAATACCATTTATATTGTAGGGACTTCCCTGGTGGTGCAGTGGTTAAGAATCTGCCTGCCAATGCAGGGGACATGGGTTCGAGCCCTGGTCCGGGAAGATCCCACATGCCACAGAGCAACTAAACCCGTGCGCCACAGCTACTGAGCCTGCGCTCTAGAGCCCACGAGTCACAACTACTGAGCCCGTGCGCCTAGAGCCCGTGCTCCGCAACAAGAGAAGCCACCGCAATGAGAAGCCCCTGCACTGCAATGAAGAGTAGCCCCTGTTTTGGAGGGGTGGGGGTCGATAGCTTATTCCGTTTTTTTTTTTTTTTTTTTTTTTTTTTGCAGTACGCGGGCCTCTCACTGTTGTGGCCTCTCCTGTTGCGGAGCACAGGCTCCGGACGCGCAGGCCCAGCGGCCATGGCTCACGGGCCCAGCCGCTCCGCGGCACGTGGGATCCTCCCGGACCGGGGCACGAACCCGTGTCCCCTGCATCGGCAGGCGGACTCACAACCACTGCGCCACAAGGGAAGCCCTATTGTTAGTTTTTTAAGGCAGCTTCATAGTGTTCTGCATAGTGGCTGCACCAGTTTACATTCCCACCAACACTGTAGGAGGATTCCCTTTTCTCCACACCCTCTCCAGGATTTATTGTTTGTAGATTTTTTGATGATGGCCATTCTGACTGGTGTGAGGTGTGTGAGGTTTTACATAATTAAATATAATTAAAAGCTTTTAATACCCTGCATTTACTTAATGTTTTTAACTGGGCATAATCTATATACTCATATACATTTGGCTTCAGTGAACCCTTCTGACCCTGCTTCCCAGTGAAGTGTATTTAGTGTTTTGTACTCACTCTTTCCCCTCACCTCCAAATGGGAACCCAGAGGGATGAATGCCTTTGCTGTTTCAGGCAGCTTGGTGACACTAAAGGCTACCATTTACTGTTGTGTATCACAGGTGCTATATCAGGATATATTACAAATTTAGTTATTTAACCTAAATAAATAACTGAGAATTTAAGAGATAATATCTCTGTTTCAAAAAGGTGTGAAATTGGTGCTGAAAATTTAACTTATTTCCTCAGAATTTAAAAATTGGTAATTGGTGTATCTGGGATTTTAGACCACTCTGCCTGGCTTTACTGACCATGTTTTTCTAACTATACTGGATGACGCAGACCAATTTCTCCCAGTATTCATTTGAGAACTATTTTTGAGGGGAAGATCAATCCAGTTGGCCCATATATGGAAGTATTTGCCATTAGTTGTCAGCTCCAGGGATCACAGTAAGTCCCTGCTTATGTATCTAATGCTTTGTTTATTTATTTAAATCACTGTTTCCCACTGTCATTTTAGGATTAAATAGACAATGTGTGTGAAGACGTGATACATCCTGGTCTCATAGAAAACTCTAAATTGGAGACATTCATGCAACTACTAACAGTATTGCCATTGTTATTGCTTTTATTTTTAATAAAAGATATTAGTCTTTGTTATTTGCAGAATGTGAGACCTTCAGCAAATCAATTACCATGTCAGAACCTCTGATTCTTCAGATGTAAAATGGGAAATTTTTCTTTATTGAGGTATAGTTGATTTACAATGTGTTAATTTCTGCTGTACAACAAAGTGACTCAGTTATACATATATGTACATTCTTTTTTTAATATTCTTTTCCATTATGGTTTATCCCAGGGTAATGAATAAGTTCCCTGTGCTCTACAGTAGGACCTTGTTGTTTATATCCATTCTAAATGTAATAGTTTGCATCTACCAACCCCGAACTCCCACTCCATCCCTCTCTCCGCTCCCCCAACCCACCCTTGGAACCATAAGTCTGATCTCTATGTGAGTCTGTTTCTGTCTTGTAGATAGGTTCATTTGTGCCATATGTTAGATTCTACATATAAGTGATATCATATGGTATTTGTCTTTCTCTTTCTGACTTCACTTAGTATGATAATCTCTAGCTGCATCCTTGTTGCTGCAAATGGCATTATTTCATTCTATTTTATGGCTGAGTAGTATTCCATTGTGTATATGTACCACATCTTCTTTTTTTTTTTTTTTTTAATTATTTATTTATTTATTTATTTATTCATTTATTTATGGCTGTGTTGGGTCTTCGTTTCTGTGTGAGGGCTTTCTCTAGTTGCGGCAAGTGGGGGCCACTCCTCATCACGGTGCGCGGGCCTCTCACTATCGTGGCCTCTCATTGCGGAGCACAGGCTCCAGGCGCGCAGGCTCAGTATTTGTGGCTCACGGGGCTAGTTGCTCCACGGCATGTGGGATCTTCCCAGACCAGGGCTCGAACCCGTGTCCCCTGCATTGGCAGGCAGATTCTCAACCACTGCGCCACCAGGGAAGCCCTGTACCACATCTTCTTTATCTATTCCTCTGTTGATGGACACTTATGTTGTTTCCATGTTTTGGCTATTGTAAATAGTGCTGCAGTGAACATTGGGGTGCATGTGTCTTTTTGAATTATAGTTTTGTCAGGGTATATGCTCAGGAGTGGGACTGCTGTGTCGTATGGTAGTTCTTTTTTTTTAAAAATTAGTTTCTGCTTTATAACAAAGTGAATCAGTCATACATATACATCTGTTCCCACATCCCTTCCCTCTTGCATCTCCCTCCCTCCCACCCTCCCCATCCCGGTAGTTCTATTTGTAGTTTTTTAAGGAACCTCCATACTGTTTTCCATAGTGGCTGCACCAACTTACATTCCCACCAACAGTGTAGGAGGGTTCCCTTTTCTCCACACCCTCTCTAGCACTTATTGTTTGTGGATTTTTTTGATGATGGCCATTTTGACTGGTGTGAGGTGACACCTCATTGTGGTTTTGACTTGCATTTCTCTGATAATTACAGATGTGGAGCATCTTTTCATGTGCCTGCTGGCCATCTGTATGTCTTCTTTGGAGAAATGTCTATTAAGGCCTTCTGCCCATTTTTCAACTGGGTTGTTTGTTTATTTTTGTTGTTGTTGAGTTGTATGAGCTGTTTGTATATTTTGGAGATTATTCCCTTGTCTGTTGTGTCATTTGCAAATATTTTCTCCTTTAAATGGGAAATTTGGTACAAATTCCCTCACAGGGCTGTTGTCATGTTTAAAATGGATAATCCATGAAATTACTCGGTGGAATGACAGACACAAAGTCTCTGCTCAGTGAAGGTGGTTCATCAGTGCTGCCCCTCCCCCTGGAAGGGTGTTTACCTGGCTGCCAGATGTGTGATGGTCTGATTACTGGTGCTGAAGAGTTCTCTTCTCTTTTCCCTCTTTCTGGAACATTATAGATTTTTTTGACATTTCATGCTGGTAAATGATCCTTGTCCTGATGAGGTAAAACATATTTGTTAATTATCCCCAGGAGCCAGGGTAAATCTTGGGTAAAAAATAAACATTAATAGTAAAATGTTTGCATGCCATCGGTGTATATTGAGAAGACAACACTCTAGCAGTTTCTGTACCTATTTTGGTGAACATCCCATAGAAGTAACTAAAAAATAATCCACAAAATAACGGCATTAATGGAACGAGAAAGACTTGATAACATGAAATGGGACACCATCCGGTACTTCTAAAATGTAGTTTACAGACCAAAGTGGAAATCTCCTCTGCAAATAACTCTCATGAGTAACAGTTTATTTGCTCAAATCTTCCCAGTCTTGCTCTGACCCCACAGCCTGCAGATTTTTATTACTTCCAGGATTGGATGATGGGTCCACGCAAAAGTGTCCTCCTTGGATTCTGGGATGATTCATCTTTTTAAGGTTAAGCTCATTTCTTTTTCTTCTATTCCCCATACCGCTCTGTAGCATATGCTTAAATACAAGGTCATCGGTCTCACTTTCATTATCTTTCCTCATCTCTCGAGGATCAAAAGTGTAAAAGAAAGGTCAGTGAGAAGCAAATAAGAGGAAATTGAACTCTTTGGTCTTGTATAAGATGTTGGAAAAAAGGACCTACTGGTTAACGGGGGCAGACTCAAGATGTCTCAGGTAAAACAGTGAATCAAACTTTATGTCAAAATTATATATATTTACTGATGTCTACGTACTAGCCAGTAACTGTTACATACACTCCTTTCCGTTCCAACAGTTCAGGTAATTCATTCATTCAAGGAACATTCGTTGGAACCTGCTTTGTGCCCGTATTTGAACCCAGGAAGCATGGTTCAGAGCTCGTTCTCTTAACCATATTTTTCACTGCCTTTCTTGATGTACACATGTCTCTCTAGCACATAAGTGAGCCCTTGTTCGGCAGGTTACAGCAGTTTACTTATTTCTATACACTTCACGTGGTGCATAATGATATTTTGGTCAAAGAAAGCAACCTGAAACGTCTAATTGAACTGGAGAGAGATTTTCTCTTTGGTCCTCCATTCAGTTTATTACATTAAATAATTCAAGTACTAAAGTGGATATCTAATCTCACATTTCTAGTTGATTATTTTACATATTTCATGTAAGCAGAAAATTATAATTAGTTTCTTCTGTTCAGTTACATGAACTCAGCCTCTAGAAATATATCTGATAATTTAGTTGCCTTGGATAAAGAAATATTTGTACTTATGAGATACTTCAGAATATTTTGGATCATGCAATAGTAAACATAATTTGCTTGCCTAACTTATAATGCACTGGAACCCCCTCCTCAGTATACATTGTAAGATATTACGTTATTGTTACCTTAAAAAGTAATAGCTAATTACTCAGGCGGTAATAAAAATTAAAAAGATACTTTCGTACTAGGTTATCATCACTCAATGATGGTTAGTTGAAGCTCAAGACATGGATTTCTTTCAGGGAAAACAGTTCTGTTGAGAAACTTACTTTAAATGTGCTTTGCAGCACCTTAGGTGATACAGAACCTCCTTTATCTTGCTCTTTTTACTATCTAGGAAAGATAAGTTTCTATTTTCTGGTACCAAGGGTGCTCCAGGATAAAGTTTGTCATTTTCACATGTACTTTACTGGTGCACAAATGCAGAATTAATTTATAAGAGCTTTAACTGCATTGGAAAAAAATGACCTAGTAGATACTTCCACCAATAGGAAATCAGAACCGAAGTATGAAGTCCCTCTGGGTCTCTGCTGCGTTTTCTCCTCTCGCTGTTCTTATTTCCCGTGGCGTCAGCCCCTCAAGCCAGTGGTCCCCTCGTTTCCTGTCCCTCAGCTTTCCTCTGCGAGGTAAAACCAGGGCCAGTGAGCTGCTGTCTCTGCTGCAGGAATTGTGTGTGGTTGGCATCTCTGCTTCTGGGCCAGGGGCAGATATTGCCCATCTGCCAAGTATTTTCCCTAACCTTCACTGCCTTTTTTTCTCAGGCTTTAAAAAATATCGAAGATCATTAACCTAGAAACGATTTTTCAATGTCCAAACAATAATGATCGATTCTCAAGGCAATTTCTTGCTTTTGATGATTTCCTGAGTAAGTTTATAGCCCGTGGTAATTGCCAGTTAACCCCAGACAATCATCAGTTCTTACCAATTTAGTAAAAACTCAATCTAGGGATTTCAGTGTCATGTTTGAAAGCTTCTTTCAGTGTGGAGGTGGCTGTGACAGGAGGGACACAGTTTCTCAACCATTGTCTTGAAAAATAACAATGTTCGACATCAGAGAAATTGTATTTTCATCAGCCCTGATTTTCCTAGAAGGTTCATATATGAAAGTTGAGTAGAAATTCTGATATAATTTATTCTTTGTTTTAAGAAAAATGTTTAATGGAGGGTATTAATTATCTGGAGTCACAGCTTGTGTTTGTATGATTTAAATTCTCAGTGACAGTGCTAAACGCAAAGTCGCAAACTTTAGTCCTTGCTTTCTACCAATTACTTTCTCAGTTTTTCCAGTGTTTCACGATGGAGAGTCAGGCAATACACAGTAAACCATTCTAGCCTGTCCATTTTTTGTCCTCCAGGGAAAGGTTAATTTGGGGGTTCCCCTGGATCTTATGCCATCAATTATTGATACTTTTAATTTTAATCTTTTATTTCTGTCTGTAAAAATATGTAAAACTTCTTCCAAAAATGAAGTTTTCCTATAATTCTACTGAGTTTTATAGATACTTTTCTAATTATTTCCTTCTCTTTATTATTAAATTTCTCAAAAAGATACTCTATACTCTATATCATTTGTCTTTTATTCACTCCTGACACCTTGCCTTTTCTTTTTTAATCTTAGCCCTTCTCCCCAAACTGCATTTTTTTTTTTTTTTTTTTTTGCGGTACGCGGGCCTCTCACTGTTGTGGCCCCTCCCATTGCGGAGCACAGGCTCCGGACGCGCAGGCTCAGCGGCCATGGCTCACGGGCCCAGCCGCTCGGCGGCACGTGGGATCTTCCCGGACCGGGGCACGAACCTGTGTCCCCTGCATTGGCAGGCGGACTCTCAACCACTGTGCCACCAGGGAAGCCCCCCAAACTGCATTTTTAACAGCTGTAAATATTTTCCTAGTTTTTAGATCCTTTTGTCAGTCTTATTTTTACATTCTTAATTCAGCTTCACCAGCCCCTCTGTATTGACAGGTCTTCCTCTGCCTTGTCAGGATCAAAATGGCCCCATATTTGCTCCCTACTTCTAAGGATTCTTCCTGGACCCTTTTCTGTTTTGGGTCCCTTCTCTCACACTATTTGCAGGGCATAATGTAAGCACTGCCATACCCTCCCCTCTCCCCTCCCCCATCCTCCCCCCTTCCTCTCCCCTCCCCCCTGCCCCCCCAGTATCTTTGGGAAAATCTCACCATCTCTGGTCATTAACCCTCCGTTCTCTGGATATCACACCTCTAGCAGTGAATCCTAACTTCTGGTCCCACATTTCTCAAGGCCTGCTGACTGTTTGAACCTGAGGAATTTACTTGTCATTTTTCATTTTAAAAATCATTTTTTTTAATCTTCACCATAAACGAGTTTTTCCTTTGTATCTCCTTTTAAAAAACTCAGTCCTTCTGTTTTCCTCTAGTCCCTCAATTATCAGAAACCTCGGCTGTATCATCTTCCTTCGCTTCCTCTTCTGGATCCATTCCCGGGTCCACTTGACACTCAGTCCTCTTATTTGTGCCTGTCGTGCTCCCTCCATCCGAGTCTTCTTCTCACACGCTGACTGAGTCTGTTTCCTAGAATAGTTTAATCCTCCACCCATAGCTTTCCTTTTCCCATACGTCCCAGTTTATGTGGTCAACTTAGTTTTCTTAAAAGTAGAACGGGAATCTCATATTTTAGCTTTAAAAAGTAGAAATATAAATTGTAAATATATTGATTTTTCCAGATTTGTCTAGCAGAATGGACATTTATTCCAAATTATGTATTTCCCCAATATTTACATAAATCAGAAAGTCCCATTTCATAGTTTTTAGAAGCATAATGCGCACTGAAGAATACTTCAGTCCTTTGGAGAAATATTTCCTCTAAAATATCAAACTCTAAATACTTTGATTTACTATTATTTTTTATTTATTCCAAGGAACTTTTAAAAAGTCCCAGTGAAGTACTTGTCATTATACTACTTTTACAGGAAGAGGAAGGTGGATATAGACCTTTAGTTAATATTAAATATGGAGGAATAAATGATAAGCCTCTACATTTACCCATATGCTTAATATCCCATTCATCTGGGAGACTATTTTTAAAATACTATTATTACATAATTACTGAAAAAGACAGCTAAATATAGTCCCTTGTAGTGTATCCCTGTGACTGTTTAAGAAACTGTCCAGTTTGCAATATTCCCAACATTTACTGTAGATGTCTATGTCTGTCTGTACCCAGCTTCCAAAAATAAGTGTTTTGGGGTTCACAGTCAAGGGAGAAATGATTCAGTGTGTCCTCTCTACAAATGATGGTTGGTCAAAATGGAAAATTTCACACACATTGTAATCTTCGCCGTGGTGCTTTTTCCTCCAACAAATTTTAACTTTATCCCACTTTTGTGTGCCATTTAATAGGGTTTTTTCACGATTATAACTTTTGGTACAGTTAGAAATAGGAGTGGGGCTTCCCTGGTGGTGCAGTGGTTGAGAGTCCGCCTGCTGATGCAGGGGACACGGGTTCGTGCCCCGGTCCAGGAAGATCCCACATGCCGTGGAGCAGCTAGGCCCGTGAGCCATGGCCTCTGAGCCTGCGAGTCCAGAGCCTGTGCTCTGCAACGGGAGAGGCCACAGCAGTGAGAGGCCTGCGTACCGCAAAAGAAAAAAAAAAAAAAAGAAATAAGAGTGAATTTGGGGCCTCATGTCAGAACTAGAAAATAATTCTCTAATATAACATGATTACTTCTGTTGCTGTTTCCATCTCCATTTCCATGTGTAGACAGAATTAGTGGAAAATATTCTTACTAAATTAGTCTAGAGAAGAAAGTTGTTAAGAAGTGTTGCTTCTATAGTTACGGTTTCCTGGTGATTATGAGAGGCGTTTATTTCTACGTGGTAGCTTATATATTTTGTATTTGATATATGTTCTTATAGCTGGAGACTGTCCTCTCTCTCGTTCTTTCTGTATCTCTCTGTATTCTAGACAGTGCATTGCTGATGGTCACTTGATAAACGTTTACTGAATGAAAAAAGTTGGAATTTAAATACAATAATCTTCTATTATTTTTTCTTTATTGATATTGTTTATGGCAGTAAAGGACCTTTGCTTCAGTTCAGGAATAAAGTGATAAAGCTCAAATACTTAAACTTCTTCCGTACAAGAAGTAAGTAGCTCCTACTTACCAGATCACACACACACACACACACACACACACACACACACACACACACACACACACACACACACACACACACACACCCTACATATATATACACACTCCACATGCCTACCAAAGATATATGCAAAGAAACAGAGAATTACTAATTTGTTAATCTTAACAACCTGTTTTTATTTTGTTTGAAAGAATAGACATTTATTTCTCACTCGTGCCCATATGGCAGGTGGGGCCTGACTCCAAGCAGACACTCAGGGCTCCAGGATGGTGGAGGTTTCACCATCTCAAAGTGAAACCACTTAGGGGCCAACATAGCTGGGGAGATGCTTTTATATCTCTGCCGAAAAGCTTCACCTGTCTGCTTTACTGCCAGACCTTTGGACAGACTCATCCCAAGACCCTACCCACACAAAAGGGTTAGTGAATACGATGGAGAATGAAGCTATTTGGGGTGCAGTGTGTTTTCATTCAATTTATCACCTGTGTTTAGTGTGAGATGGTTTAGCATAAGAGGAGACTCATTCACACAACTTGGATAGCTAGTGGAAATGTGTAGACGCCACCTGGGACATTTTCAAGGTCACCTGGTGAAAATAATAAGTGTTCGGGGTAGGTGATACCTTAGTGAAGCTGCTTGGTTCAAATTTGTCACATAAGGCAGATGGCACCTGAGCTATGCTTTGTCAATGACAGGTTTCAAATGAAAGACATTACATGAAGCCTTAAGCATGACAAGTGGAATTGTGATAGACAGGACACTGGAGAAGGAAGGAACGGCAGGAAGGTGTTTAAAGTGAAAAAAGGAGACTCATAAACACCATAGAAAGTGAATTCATTGAGGTGGGTTTTATTATCAATATTGTCTTAAAGCCTATTCAGCTTCTAAGTGTAGGAACAGAGCCAGGCAATAAAAAGTCTAGGGTAAAACAAAAGCAGACTATTTAGGACAATGTACAAGTTGCATTGTTATTTTCAATTAACAAAATATATGTGTGGAAAATGAATTCAGAGAGCATATATGTCAAGCATTTGGTGATAATATGCTTTATTATGGTGTTTTCTAATTATTTAAACTTGTCCTGTCATAAAGCATCATTTCCTTTGATGATTTCATTTGTGCTTAAACACATGCAGGAAAATTCTTCTTGTGTACTTTATTGTATAAAGAGAGCACATAAACTGAGAACACGGAAGCTGTAATTGATGAAAGAAATGCCAGTGTGTCAGGAAAAATTTATGGCAATGCACACTGTTTCTAGGATGAGCTGTGTCTGCTCTGAAGCACTTCCTTGAAACAGACATGAGAGCAGCTGCAAGCTGAGCTTTCACTACAGGGAGATGTTTACAGTAGATCCATGATCAAGGTCGATGCAGTTGAACAAGGGACTAACGAGATGTTCGCCTTTACTTGTACAGTTTGCTCCACTCTACGGCTCATTGGGGACTTTCAGTCACTGTAGAAGCAGATCTGTATGGTAAAGCTGGGCTGGAGTGCAGTCTCCCATCAACCTGGAACTACGGTTTCTCCTCTGGAACAGTGTGGTGTCAGGCATTATGTCATGAGAAAGGCACTGTCATTGATCTCCACGTGATAATCATCTGTAGAAATGGTTTATGGAATTTTCCAGAAAGTCAGCTTTTATAAATGAATATGATGCAGCCTGTACACAGTTTGGATTCCCCCTGCCTCCAAAAAAAGACCTTTAGTGGTGAAGAGAAAAGATACTAAAGGACCAAATAAGCTTGGAAATACACACATATACATAAAATCACAGTAATTCCCACAATAAAAGAAATGTGAGTGTTTTTCTCCTCAGTTTAATTTGTACTGCTTAAATAATAATAGTAATAAAAATCTACACAGGAAATGAACTCCCTTTGAAGTGAAAACATTTGTTCAGGAGTCAAAGTTTGCACAAGGACACACACACACACACGCACGCACACACACACACACACACACACACACGGTGGGCAGATGCAGTGAAGGATTTTACTCCCAGCAGTTTAACTCCTTTGAATGTTTGCTCCGTAGGTTGGCAGCTGGAGACCCACAGTGGCCCAGCATCAAAATCATTTACCGCCTTGATGTGAGAGCCAGCGCCCCAGGGCTCTGCCACGGACAGTAGAATCCAGACCCCTGCAGGCAATCCAATAGGACCTGGGTGGCTTTATTCTCCCCTCCATCCCTCAGAGGCTGTGTCCATGTACCAGGCCCGCCCTCACTTTCCTACAGCGTTCTTTTACTGCTTGGATCTTGAATCTGACCCTCGTTCTCTGGGGATCTGAGTGCACCTGCTGGAAGTCACTTTCTTGTCACCTTGAGCAGCCCCGGGAAAGACAGAGGAACTCCATCTGTCCGGGATGGGGGAGCTTTCACCCGACGGCACACCAGGCGTTGAGGGAAGCTCACTTTCCACTGACAAGTGTATTGACCAAAACCCTGTTGCAACCATTTGTGAGCACAGCCTGGGGCATATTTTCCTTCTTGAAATGATCCTGGGTTGTTTTGACCACTAGTCATCCACATGGAGACACTAGTAAGGTAAAATCGAGCAGTGGGGGCAGAACGGAACCCTTCTGTGTCGCTGGAACACGTCTACCAACTTGAATGTATTTTCACTTGAGTTCCTTTCCTTATGATTCTGTAATTGGCATGTTGCGATATTTAAAATACTTGCACTCCCAAATTCATGATTTACAATGATATTAGCTACAATTTATTGAGTGCTTACTTGATAACAGGATTCTCACCGCTTTCTATGTAGTGACACTTCTTTAATCCTTGCAGCTACCCCACAAAGAAGCCTGACTATTATTCCCAGGTGACATACTCAAAACCAGCAACAACTGGAAAAAAGTTACCCCTCTGCCTACACTGGTACTCTAATATCAGCTCACAGCCTTCTTTTCTGGGATCTGAGCAGGGTGAAGAAATAGGCTTCACCCGAGGGAACGAGAAAGAGGAGTGGCCTCACAGTGAAATGAGCTGCTTCAACAGAGCGACTCTTCTCCGCAGGAAGTCTGCTTTAACAAACTGTTTATCTGTAAAACCCCTGGAATTAGCATCTGAGCCACAACTCACATCTACCGAGTACACGTATCGTTTCTGAAATGCTGATTTACGGGCAGGGGTCAGTCCTGACCTTGGCACAGCTTGCCCAGGAGGCAAACACGCTCCCTCGGAGACTCATATAGATAATAGAGGTACATTCAGCATCGTCCAGTGGTCTTTGTTTCGACAATAGAATCACACTCGGATCAGGACTGTCATGGAGACCTGGACTACGTAAGAAGGACGAGGAAGATGTAAAGGTCCCCTGGACCCGGGATGCATGTGGCGGATTCACGTCTGGGTGAGCCCTGGGGTCACCCTTTTGGAAATGAGATCTTAGCAGACGCACGATGGAACACCTCCAGGGATGTTGAAAGAGTCAGAAGAGGGCCAGAGCATCTGGAGTATTATTTATTGTCTGTTCATTAGATTTTATTTATTGGAAATGCTCTTTCAATGTTTTATAAAAGTGGGATACTTAAAATTCGGGATATACCTTCAAGGATATGAGTTTGTGAAGGCTGTGTTTTAAATAAGATACATAAAGCATTTGCTATAATTAACCTTTTTTGTGGTGAAGAAAATAACAAAAATCATAGTCACATTCTTCCAAAGGAGATAAAGGGAGAAATCAGCAATTTAAGGAAGCACAATAATCTCACATATTGTGATTTCAGTAGAATAGCGCTTTTCTGATTTGCACTTAGATGACTTAGAATAGGTCATCCTTTAAAAAAAAATTTTTTTTAAACACATAGCATACTTCCTAGGTGTTAGGCAGTGTTTTACTAAATATCTGTGGTGTGGCAGACAGATCCTAGGGCAAATCTATCCAGAGGACCCATCCTCCTGGTGTATAATCCACCCCCTGGTGTGTAATCCATACCTTGAGTGCAGTGGAACCTGAGACTGGCTCTTAACAGTGGAATTCAGCAAGGGGATGAGAAGTCTCTTGGTGATGAGTTACGTTACAGGACAGAGATCTGGGGAGGTCACTCCTGTGATAACGTGAAATTCCATCTCAGCCAAGAGACTGCTGCTGGCCTTGGAGCTGCAAGGCCGTGTGGGGGAGTGCCCACAGGGAGGCCGCGAGGCAGGTGCCCGAGGGTGACCCCTAAGACCTGAAGGCCGAGGCCCTCGCCTGTCAGCTGTGAGGGTGTGAATTATGGCGACCGTGTACATGAGCATGGAACTGGGTCCCCCAGCTGGGCCTCCAGATGAAAGCACAGCCTTGCGAGGCCCTGGCCTGGACTTGGACAGAAACTGTGAGGCAATAAATGCACGTCGTCTTAAACCACTGAAATTGTGGTGGTTTGTCACATAAAAACAGGAAACTAATGCGTGTGTGTTTTAGGAAACTTTTCCGTGTGACTGTGAGCCGACGTGTATGTGTGTCTGTGCTTCACCCAAACCGGTTTTCCTTTCTCCTCCTTTCAAGAGAGCATTTTAATCAAGGGCCCGACAGACCCCAGCATAGGAGGGAACCCTGCTTCGTGCTGGGGTGACTTTTATCTCGGGTGACCACTTGTGAGTGTCACCCACCTCCATGCTGATGACTCTGCCAGAACAGGGGGCGGGCGGAGAAAGGACACCCAGGACGCAGGGGGTCAGGTCAGCCGCTCTGATACAAGCCACACAGCGCTCCCAAGAAAGCCACAGACGGGAAGAAAACAGCACCTGGCATCATTCCAGAAAGCAAACACAAGCCAAACAACAAATGGAGCTTAATCACCTGAACATGAAAGATCCTGTGTGCCCTGACGTTGCTCTGAGGTGCGGTGCAAGCAGGAAGCTTTCAGGGGACAGGAAAAAACCAGGAATCCCAGGGGAAATGCATTAGATTCCCTGACAGAGCCCACGCCCCACTGGGAGGTATGGATGGGAACCCCAGGACCTGGAATAACCAGGGGGTGTGGCACTGTCCATTTTCTTCTGAGCAGCAAGGTCATGGGATGGGAAACTCTCTGTCACTTGTCCACATGGGCTGTGGAAGGACTGGGGTCTGTCTCCACAGGAGGGGAACCCCTCAGAGCACAGTGCTCTGAAGCAGCTCCTGTCATCATCTGTTTCTGTGGCGCGTTTTTGCTTTTCAAATTCCATTAAAAGCACATGTAGCAATATCTATTTAACTTCATGATTTCTGTTGGGTAATATTAATTCTTATATATTTGGTCATTTAAAAAAAAGTTTTGTAAATTTTTTAAATTTATTCAGTTTTGACTGCATTGGGTCTTTGCTGCTGCATGCAGGCTTTCTCTAGGTGCGGCGAGCGGGGGCTACTCTTCGTTGTGGTGCGCGGGCTTCTCATTGCGGTGGCTTCTCTTGTTGTGGAGCACGGGCTCTCGGTGCACGGGATTCAGTAGCTGTGGTGCACGGGATTCAGTAGCTGTGGTGCACGGGCTTCAGTAGCTGTGGCGCACGGGCTTCAGTAGTTGTGGCTCACGGGCTTCAGTAGTTGTGGCTCACGGGCTCTAGAGTGCAGGCTCAGTAGTTGTGGCACACGGGCTTAGTTGCTCCGCGGCATGTGGGATCTTCCCGGACCAGGGCTCGAACCCATGTCCCCTGCATTGGCAGGAGGATTCTTCACCGCGGTGCCACCAGGGAAGCCCTATTTTTGGTCATTTTAACTTATTATTTAATACAGAAATATTTAACATGAATGTTTGAGTTGTGAAAGAAACATCCTAATAAAACCTTCTCGAGGTTACGGAGGTTACGGCCGACTGTAAAGCTCCCAGCACCACTGACCCTGCTTCCTCCACAGAGGAAAACACTCTTCTGTACATCCTGGTTATCTTTCCTCTGCTTTCACAGCTTTATGCTTTTTACACAGTATGTTATTTCCTGTTCTTGGGTCTGAGTTTCATAAAAATGATACCCCACAGTCTGTAATTTTCCGAAATTTGCAGAAGTTTCTGAGAATATTTGAGATTGATATTCATATTCATTTCTTTTTTTTTTTTTTTTTTTTTTTTTTTTTTTGCTGTACGCGGGCCTCTCACTGTTGTGGCCTCTCTCGTTGCGGAGCACAGGCTCCGGACACACAGGCTCCGCGGCCATGGCTCACGGGCCCAGCCGCTCTGTGGCATGTGGGATCTTCCCGGACCGGGGCACGAACCCGTGTCCCCTGCATCGGCAGGCGGACTCTCAACCACTGCGCCACCAGGGAAGCCCTCATATTCATTTCTACTGTTATATATTCAACTTTTGATTTATTCAAAGGTGTGTTTTCAGATTTGCAGATTAATGATATTTTAAATGATTATTTAATATCTTAATTGCAGAAAATATATTTTGCTTTGACTTTTTGATATTTGTTTCACCTTGCTTTATGACCCTATACATGTGCAGTTTTTATAAATGTGCTCTCAAGAACAGTGTTTAGTTTCAAAATTATTTGGTCCAGGGATCTGCTTCTCACTTCAAGCCTTATATTTGTTACTTTTTATGTGTTTTAACTATCACTTACTAAGAAAGTTGTCTTGAAGTCTTTTACTGTTAGATCTGTCAGTTTCTCCCTTGATTTAACACTTTTTTTCCTTTGTAAAATATGAGATTATGTTGTTAGTATATATACATTTATAATTGCTGCCTTGTCCTGGTGAATGAAGGCTTTTATCATTATCCCAAAAGACGATTTTAGTTTAGCCTGAAATTTCTTTTTCTGTCTTTTACTTTCAAATTTTCTGTATCCTTAGGTCTTAGGCTTATCTCTTGAAAATAATATATATCCACATTGTTCTTTTTATTCACCCGACAGTTTCTTTTAATTGGTGAGTCTGCGATTGTGACCTATTTCTAAAATCTTATTTTGTACTTTACAAATGCCCTCATTTTTTTGCTCTCTTTTTACTTTTTAAAAGGTAGACTTGATTTTTGTTTGGTTCTTTTCCCTCTTTTTTACTGCTTTTATTGTTTACCTTTGAAATCTCATTCCATATATTTAATACTGCAGGTAATCGAGTTTAAAGTTAACTAATAACTGACCACTGCCATAACTGCATAGCACCTAGAGTTTTAAGTCTTGTAAACTCTCCAGCCTACACGTGTCACTGTCCAGTCGTTCAGTTCTTTATTTCTAAAACCCTGTAATAGGCAGCCTGTCGGCCCCCATACCTTCGAACCCTGGTGTTGTCCCCATGAGATGATGATGTCCCAGGGTAAAGGGGGCTTTGCAGGTTTAATTAGCATTCTAATCATCTGACCTTGAAATAGGGAGATCAGGCCTAATCCGGTCATATACACCCATGGCTGGGTGGTAGGGGGTACCCGTTATACCCAGCTTTATTAGAAGCTATTAAGGAGGTTTTTCACATGGTTGTGTTAACCTGTATCGCATGAGAAGTGTAGCTGCTCCCATCCTTTCCAGATATTTCTTTTTGGGTGAGAGGGCAGTGGAGTGCACCTGTGGTTTGCATCTGCATCTGCTGATGACTAGTGATGACTTTCTTTTCTATATTTTCTTACTGCACATTTTGATAAAATCTGTGAAGCACCTGGTCCAATCTTTTGTTCACCTTCTTAAACTGGGTTGCTTGTCTTTTAAAAATTGATTCCTAGGGTTTCCTTAGATATTTTGGAAATAGTATTTTATGAGATTCTGTTTGAAAGAGAAACTTGGTGAAGGAAAGAAGCTGTGAGTCAGATGGAAAATGTTTCGCTTCATGGTCTGTATCCACGAAGGCTCAGGCCACATGTGAAGCAGCGTTGCCTGCAGTGACTGGTCGCCCATTCCTTCTGTCAGACTAGACAGCCGATCCTGAGAGCCAGAGCCTATGACAGTGTAGGTGATGGGACCAAGTGATATCCCAGAACTGAAGGGTGAGTGGGCACAGTGTCGGTGTTAAAACTGCTGCAGTTATACATTGCCTACTTATATTGCCCAGTTATTTTCCATTTGTGAATGGTATTTCCTGAAGGTTTTTTATGTGCCTGTTAAATTTAGGAGAGTCCTGAAAATTCATGCCCCTAATGAACAGGATTCAATCAGTGCATGTTTTCAACTTGATAATTAAAAGACTTCTAAAAGTAGAGGCTAACTGAATTTCAATTACTTCTCTTTCTGTATCAACAGCAAGATTTTAGAAAGTTAAAAAAAATAGCTATAATATGCTCAAATATTTCACCCTAGCATGACATTAATGATCTTGTAAGTAGGTTAATTGTAGATTCCATTGCAGGCCTCCTGTGGAGATATACTTCTGTTTGATGTTTGGAGCTGGTAGAATAGAGGTAGTTCAAAGATCCACCGTGGTATTTGAGAGATTTTTGACTCTCTTAAATTCACAGGAGTTTGAAATAAAACTTTGTCTATAAGGATAGATTCCTTGAAAACACAAGAGATATTTTTTTATCTTTATATTATATTACCTGGGAAATTATTTTGGGGGTTCTTGTCTGTTTTGTATCAAGCAAAGCATGTACCATTTCCCTGTCTGCGTTCTCCATCTAAATATGTAATTTATCCCAAATATAATGCCACATACAAGGTTAGGGGGTCACAGGCAGACATCCCCCACTGTAAAGTCTCCACGGGCCCCTGGATCCATGAACTCGAAGGCCCTGGTCCGGAGGACGGGCCTGGGTCAGGTAGCCTGCTGAGAGCAGCAGCAGTGGGCATCCTCTTCTCCCACGTGCTTCACCTGAAGGTGGCCCAGCCAGGAGGGTGTGTGTGTGGAGTGTTGACAGGACACCCCGGTGACTTTTCTAAAGCCCTATGTCCATTATCACAGTGGAAACCATGCACACTTAATGACTGGTTATGTCATAATCACAGGTGTGAGCCCTGAAGGGTGTGACTAATGCTCAAATGGATTTATTACAATTATACATTTTATGATGTTCTTTATGATGGACCATTTGGCTGGCAAGAATCCTAAATGTTGGCAAGTCACCTTCAGTACCAGAGACAAATACCGTGTTGCCAAAGGCCTTGGTCATGGTTCCATCTCATCCTTGTTCTAGCTTTGGAAAGAGTGGCAGCCTCCTGAGTCTCAGTTTCCTCATCAGTAAAATCAAGATAATTCACTCAGCACTAGAGTGGGTGCTACATAATGTGCTATTTTATACCTTAGTATAAAACTAACGTATCCAACATTTTTCTTGGTAATGGTGGTAAATTCATCTTTTTAACTGTGACAAAATAGTAGGAAATTAAATACCTTGTGTGCCATTTGGCCAACACCACAAAACAAGTGTTTCGTAGAAAACCAGCCCTAGGGCTTCCCTGGTGGCACAGTGGTTGGGAATCCGCCTGCCAGTGCAGGGCCCCCGGGTTTGAGCCCTGGTCCAGGAAGATCCCACATGCCGCGGAGCAACTAAACCCATGTGCCACAACTACTGAGCCTGTGCTCTAGAGCCCGTGAGCCACAACTACTGAGCCCGTGTGCCACAACTACTGAGCCTGTGTGCCACAACTACTGAAGCCTGCACTCTAGAGTCCACGAGCCACAGTTACTGAATCCCATGCACCTAGAGCCTGTGCTCCACAATGAAGAGTAGCCCCTGCTTGCCACAACTAGAGAAAGCCCGCATGCAGCAACGAAGACCCGATGCAGCCAAAAAAATAAAGATATAAATTTATTTTAAAAAAGAAAAGAAAACCAACCCCAAACTCAGTGGCTTAAGACAAAAATCATCTTTTAGTCATCAATCTGAGGGTTGTCTGGAGTCTGGCTGATCTAGTTTGGGCTCAGGGAGAGATGCAGGGGTCCCCTACCTGTCTCTCATCTCCCATGGTCAGTGAACACGTTCTTGTGGGGATGGCAGTGGTGCCAGAGATGGAAGCCAGATCGAGCCAGAGTTTTTCAAATTTCTGCTCACGTTACATCTGCTCACATCCTTTTGGCTGAAACAGGTCCCAGGGCTAAAGCACAGCGTGGGGAAACGTGTGCCTGTTGGGGAGTAGGGCTGGGCAGTGAAAGGGCTTCCTAAATTGAGTCATTAATGCAATTTACCAGGGCCACCCATTTCACATTGTTTATCATCGAATTGAACGAGGGCAAGAGACATTTTTAATAACAAAAGATATTAGATAAAGAAGTCACCAGGTGAGGTTTGGTGCGAGGCCCACAAACCAGCGTGAGATTGTGGGGAGAACCAGGGGCCCCGTCGGGTCGTAGCTCCACCCTGTCAGCTCCGTCTCCAGCCTCAGCCGCGGGGCCCTGCCTTGTACCACTGTGGACCCTGGGAAGGACAGTGCGTCCTAGCGTAGACTGTGGACTCAGGCGTCAAGCAGCCCCACTGGCTGTGAGCATCACCTGCGTCTGCTCGCAGGACCGCCCTGTTCCTCTACTAAAAGTGTACGGAACTCCAAAACAGGATCCTGCTCCTACCTCTATAAATATAACTCTAGGACCCACAGGCAAATAATCAGCCAGTTATCAAAGACATCTCAAAAAATGTTTCCTAAAGCAGAAGGGAGCTTAATCACGTAACATTTCCCCAAGGGCTAACCCCTTGAAGTTATCAAGAAGATAAGGATCCTCCCATCCTTACAATGTCCCACCTGCGGTCACCGCCCTCCCTTATTTTTATTTATTTATTTATTTATTTTTTGCGGTACGCAGGCCTCTCACTGCTGTGGCCTCTCCCGTTGCGGAGCACAGGCTCCGGACGCGCAGGCTCAGCGGCCATGGCTCACGGGCCCAGCCGCTCCACGGCATGTGGGATCTTCCCGGACCGGGGCACGAACCCGTGTCCCCTGCATCGGCAGGCAGACTCTCAACCACTGCGCCACCAGGGAAGCCCTCACCGCCCTTATTAAATTGGAGGGAGGGCTCTGGATTCAGAACGTCTGGGTGGCCTGGTGGTGTCAGGCATAGAAATAAGTAATCACTGAGGCTCTGAAATGTAAGAACTCATGGATCAGAAAAAAAAAATTAAATAAATAAATAAATTACCTGATAGGTTTGCTACAATAATTAAAGCCAGTTAAAGTCTAAAAAAAAAAAAAAAAAGAATCCACTGCTATTTCTAATGGATATGATGACAAGTACAAGGTGTCTTAGAAGAACCAGACAAGGAAAGGGCAGGACCGCCTCTCAAAGGAAGTGGCATCATCACTTGCAGTGGGGACAGCAGTGGAGAGAGGACACTTGTGTGGTTGGAATCAGGTGGCCTGAGTTTCTGTCATGATGCCACCAGCTTATCATGTGACTGTTATAAACTTGTGGGTTTTTTAACCTTTGTGATCCCATTTCCACAGTTGTGAAATAGTATTGTAATCTCTTACGAGGCTGTTAAGAAAATCAATTGAAGTAATTTTCTGAAAGGGTTACCCTAAGTGTGAATGATTAACCGTGATGTTGGTTGCCGTTTTAGGCCAACAGGCTGATATCCTGGCTCTGAAATCCTGTTCACTACTTCACAGAAAGAGCAATACAAGGTGAAAGCACGCTGGGCTTGAACACAGACTGCCCCAGAGGGCACTACAGACTTCATCTTCATCTAAAAGCAAGAAGAGCTTCACTCCTAGTTCTCTCTTTATGTCTTGACCACAGAATGCATTGCTGAGGCCAAAGGGTGGCCCAACACACGTGGCTCTTGTTCCAGGAAGATGAGGAGGTGGGTTAGAGTGGATGCTCTCCCGTCTCTTCATCTCTCACAGGCATTCATTTGTTTGAAGATCTTCTTTTGCATTTTCTGAAATAGTAATAGCCTCTACTGTAGGAGAGACCTCAAGAGTTAGACAGTGATGCTTAATTTTAGGCGTCAACTTGTCTGGGCAAAGGGGCGCCCAGCTAGCTGGGGAAACATTACCTCTGAGGATGTTTGTGTGGCGTTTCTGGAAGGGATGAGCTTTTGTGTAGGTAGGTGAGTATCAGCCATTCCAGGGCCTGAAGAGCGCAAAGGCAGAGGAGGGGTAAAGCTGCTTGGGCTGGGACGCGCATCTTCTCTTGCCCTCAGACACTGGGGTTCCTGGTTCTCAGAATTTCAGACTCAGACTGAACTACACCCCCCCCGCCATCACTTTCCAGGGCGTGCAGCTTGCAGACGGCAGACTGTGGGACATCTCAGCCTTCGTAATCACCTGAGCCAAATCCTGTACTAAATCTGCTCTCAAGAAGGAATTTGGTTCTGCTTCTCTGGGGAAGGCTGGCTGATACGTGGACATAACTGTGGGGCAACTCAGGCACTGGTGAGTTGTTGTTGTAGATGTGCCTTCAGTTCTTCTATTCCTGTCTTCTTGTCTCTCACATTCGCTTGTGACCAGTGGCAAACAACACAGGCAAAAGTCACTTTTGAATTGAAGCAGTGACCTCCATACACTTTCTTGGAAAATAGGAGAAAGGATGATTTTTATATGTAAGCATTCTGTGAATATAATAAGTACACAAATAGGATGTCAAGTGGGGAAAAGGGGTGAGTTTGAAGGTTATGAAGTCTTAATTTATAAGAAAGTCCAGAATCAGGTACTTGATGAAAAAAACTGTACATTGTGCAATTGGGTTTCACATCTGTCATAAACTAAAGCTTATCCTTGGCATGAAAACAACTACGCAAGAACATCTCATATTCCCTAGAATCAAAGTGTGAAGCAAGGCTGCTATTCATTTCTCAGATAAATGTTTGTTTCACCCGTGGTGAGGATAAAACCTGCTGATACATCACCCAAAAATGGCAGAGTTTTTTTAAGCAAGCAAAGCAAAAAGCAGCAGGAAGGAAACTCAGAGCTGCAGAATCAGATCAAGTAAGAATCTTACTGAAAAGTAACTGATTTTGTGAACACAGGGCAAGCAGCTCAATGGAAAGCACATGGTATGCTGAAGTGCTGACATGTGAGCTTGTCTTATGAAAATGATAGAAAAACAATCTTGAAATATGAACTCGTGGAGATCATTGCCCTTTGTGATGTCTTGCATAGGGATCTGCATTTTATATTCATTTGTTGACAAGGGTCTGAGACAAGTTCTAACATACTCCGCACCCTCTTAAAAAGGGATATTTGAGTATGTTAAGTGGAAGACAGCACGCCAAGGGGGAAATGAATTCTTTTCTTAGAATTGTTAATAAGTTAGAGTGCTTTAAAATGTGATGGCCAAATTCAAACTAAAATAATGCAAAGGTCTCGGTTAATAAGATACATTTGGTATTGTCACCATAACTGCAACCTAAGTAAGACATCCTTAAATAAATAGCTTTTGTGTGGAAGGGGATGGAGCCCTCCAGCAGTACAGCTGGGGCTCGTCTGTGCTACCCCAGCGATGCTCAGTGGCTAAGATTTATGTGCTTATGTATAGTGCTGGTCTCTGCTTCACACCTGCCTCTCCATGGGCCAGTCCTTCCATGGTGCGCCATTCCACAAAATGTGTGCAATTCCCTAAATGTGCATTGAGAGGTGCTGATTCTGGGTAGGTTTTTAGTTCAATGTAGGTTTTTTTCTTTTTTTTCTTTTTCAAAAATTTTACTGGAGTATAGCTGATTTACACTGTTGTGTTAGTTTCTGGTGTACAGCAAAGTGACTCAGATACACATACATATATACAAACATGCATATGTATATATATGTATGTATGTATTCTTTTTCAGATTCTTTTCCCTTATAGGTTATTACAAGATATTGACTAGAGTTCCCTGTGCTATATAGTAGGTCCTTGTTGGTTATCTATTTCATACATAATAGTGTGTATATGTCAGTCCCAAGCTCCTAATTTATCCTTCCACCCTGCATTTCCCCTTTGGTAACCATAAGTTTGCTTTCGAGATCTGTGGGTCTGTGAATGTAAATTGATACAGCCACCATGGAGAACAGTATGGAGGTTCCTTAAAAAACTAAAATTAGAACTACCATATAATCCAGCAATTTCACTCCAGGCATATATCCACAGAAAAGTATAATTCAAAAAGAGTCATGTACCACAGTGTTCACAGCAGCACTGTTCACAATTGCCAAGACATGGAAGCAACCTAAATGTCCATTGACAGATAAATGGATAAAGAAGATGTGATATATATATATATATATATATATATACACACACGATGGACTACTACTCAGCCATTAAAAAGAGTGAGATAATGCCATTTGCAGCAACATGGATGGACCTAGAGATCATCTTACTGAGTGAAGTAAGTCAGACAGAGAAAAATATCATATAATATTTCAATGTAGTTTTGATTACATAGCAACTGCCCTACAATGATGCTCTTCCTTGTGTTCACAGCTGAAGGTAGGGTTATCGTGGTAGAAAGAGGATCTGGACTCTATCACACCTGGGGGCTGCGAGTGTCAGGGGCATCAGAAGGAGAAAGTCCTGCCACATTCTGGCCATGCAACTAACTCAGCACGTCCTGTGTAACCATATTGTGGGTTTGTTGTCTCTTTAATTAGGGCAGCTCCAGGGTGTTGGAGACCATAGCACTTGAACACTGATCTCCTTCGTTACTAATCATTGTGCACAGGTGAAATGTTTTCTTTTTTTTTTTTTTTTTTGCGGTACGCGGGCCTCTCACTGCTGTGGCCTCTCCCGGTGCGGAGCACAGGCTCCGGATGCGCAGGCTCAGCGGCCATGGCTCACGGGCCCAGCCGCTCCGCGGCATATGGGATCCTCCCGGACCGGGGCACAAACCCGTATCCCCTGCATCGGCAGGCGGACTCTCAACCACTGCGCCACCAGGGAGGCCCCAGGTGAAATGTTTTTAAAGGTGCTACATGGATGAGATCAGCGTAAAGTGAACATCAAACAGCCTTAAAAAGGAGAAAGAGGTCCATGTACGAATGCCCAAACACTGAGAAGATGTGGAAGGAAGTGTCTGATTTTTGGATACTCTTGCTTTGCTGGTGGAATTTATAGTCAAGTAGATATGTGAGTGGCTCAACATCACCTCTGTTATTTTATTACTTATTTATTAATTTATAAGAAGGTGACAGTGATGGAAACAGGTGGTTTGGTCTTGCGGGAGTGTGCATTTTGAGGCAGGATAGGTGACGTGAGGTGAGCAGGGGACAGTGACACAGGCTGCGTGCTGTGTGTAGCAGCTGGAAATGTCCCACGGACATGGGACATAGACGTGAGTGGGTGGCCAGGGAAGGCTCTTGGGCATAGAGAGGTGTGTCCAGGTGTCCGTCTGAGGAAGACGGCTCTGTCTACAGAATGGAGGTCAGGTGTGTGGGTGCGAGAGGTGGGGCATCAGAGCCGATGAGCAGGAACAATTGGCTGGTGGTGCAGGAGTCCTGGGAGGAGACCAGGAGGGACCCACAAGCACCTGATTCCGTTTGTCGGTGTCATAGCCCCTCCCTCGCTTGTGATAACCGGGGAGACTCCTCAGACTTTTCTAGACTTTGGAAAATGGTCCCCTGATGCCATTACTCAAATTAGAAAAAATCTTACATTTAAGCCATTTTTAGCTCCTTACAGCAGTATAATCCATTTAGGCAGATTGTTGACTGAATTCCCGTTATGTGCTGGGTACAAACCTGTATCCTAAGATATATCCTGAGCAAGATTCACTTGGTCCCCGTGGCCACGAGGTGTACAGAGAGGGACTCGTGGAGGTGGAATTATCAGAGGCATCACCGCAGGGGCAGGACCCAGGTGAGCATCTAGGTGGTGGCTGGAGGTGAGGGAGATGCACATCTTATCTTGACTAAAGGGGTCATGAAAAGATTCTGGAGGAATTAAGATCTAAAAATGGAGGAGCAGCAGGGATTAGCTGGGAACAGTGGGGAGAAGGGGAAGTTCAGGCAGAGGAAGGAACAGGGACAGAGAGCCTGGCTCAGGTGGGAACCTGGAGATGGTCCAGCCCGGTGGCCCCGAGAGCAGCTCAAGAGGGAGGATACAGGGGTGAGGTTCAGAGAGAGAGAGAGAGAGAGAGAGAGAGAGTGTGTGTGTGTGTGTGTGTGTGTGTGTGTGTTTTGTCAGAACACAGATTCCTTTGGGGCGGGAGGCTGTGTAATTGTTATAGTTTGTCCTGTCCCGGCCTCTTTGATATTCTACGTACATCAGTTCGGGAAGGCAGCCCAGGTCCTCCAGGCGCCAACACTCAGCTACTTGTTGTGCATGTCCTGCTCTGGTCAGGGAGGCTGATGGTGGCAGAGTGTTTTCCTGCCGGAAACTGGAGAGCTCAGCGCATCTGTGCATCTCTAACCCTGCGGACTGTGATCTCAGCAGGCACTTGACTGGTCCCTCTGTGAGCCTGGCTTGGGACTTCCCAGACTGCAGCCACAGAACATTGAAGGCATCATCTTTAGATAGACAGATGGCATATATAGGATTGGCCAAAAAGTTTGCTTGGGTTTTTCTGTAACATTTTACGCAAAAACCCGAGCAGACATTTTGGCCAACCCAGTATATGCACGGATGGCATCTGTATGGACAGACATGGAATATAGGACATATACATGTATGGATGGCATCTATATGGATAGGTACACTATATAGGGCATATATATGTGTGCATGACATTTATATGGACAGATATAGCATACAGGAATCAGGTAGGATGCCAAGTCTCTTCTCAAAATGTGTGTGAAAGGGGGTAGATGTCCTGGGAGGATAACCATTCTTAAACTCAGGGGAAGATGACTCTTTGCAGGTCCCTCATCTTAGATTTCTATAAAGAATAACACACTCCGTGTCCATACAAAACCTGCTACCTGGGCCTGTTTTCTCCCACGATGATTAAACTGTAAGCTGTGGCAGTGGCTGCTAGCCTTTGTTAGGAATCTGAGGAAGAACTCAGGGGGCTCTTTGATTTCTACACGACAGTACCTTTGACTCTTCAGATTTTCCTCTAGGGGTAAATTTTGCTCCTACCGACAGCAAGAGTAATTGCTGCACACAACCGTATCCTGCTCTGGGCTGAGCAAAGCAAGCTGTGTTCTGATGTCCACCTGTACCACAGCATATGGTGTCAGAACTGAAAGGGTGCTCCCTTTGAGTTGATCTTGGTGTTTCAGATAATAGCAATCTATAGATTAATGTTTTTAAATTATACATGCTAACTGTTTTACTAAATAAATACAACTGCATACAGTCAAATTTTCATATTTTAACCTTTCTCAGCTGTCAGCAATCCCACTACTGGGCATATACCCTGAGAAAACCATAATCCAAAAAGAGTCACGTACCACAATGTTCACTGAAGCTCTATTTACAATATCCAGGACAGGGAAGCAAACTATGTGTCCATCGACAGTTGAATGGATAAAGATATGGCACATGTATACAATGGAATATTACTCAGCCATAAAAAGAAACGAAATTGAGTTATTTGTAGTGAGGTGGATGGACCTAGAGACTGTCATACAGAGTGAAGTAAGTCAGAAAGAGAAAAACAAATAGCGTATGCTAACACATATATATAGAACCTAAAATATAAAAATAAAAAATGCTTCTGAGGAACCTAGGGGCAGGACAGGTATAAAGAGACAGATGTAGAGAATGGACTTGAGGACATGGGTAGGGGGAAGGGTAAGCTGGGACGAAGTGAGAGAGTGGCTTGGACATATATACACTACCAGATGTAAAATAGCTAGCTAGTGGGAAGCAGCCGCATAGCACAGGGAGATCAGCTCGGTGCTTTGTGACCATCTAGGGGGGTGGGATAGGGAGGGTGGGAGGGAGACGCAAGAGGGAGGAGATATGGGGATATATGTATATGTATAGCTGATTCACTTTGTTACAAAGCAGAAACTAACACACCATTGTAAAGCAATTATACTCCAATAATGATGTTAACATAAAATTTATTGACGTCAACTAGGAAAAAAAAAGTACATGTGAAATTCAAGGTGATTCTTTTCAACATTCGTGTTATAAAATATTGAAGTTATTAGTGATGCTAAGATTTCTGTGTTTAACAATGGTTAGAGAATTCACTATATAAGCCACCTCTGCATGCCAGATACATGTAAATTTGTCTGTATCACGAGTCAGTTTAGGTAGAAATTTAGTATAAAAATAGGAAATTAGCAGAATTTTTTACGTTTTTAGCTTCAGATCTTTAATAAATATATTTAATACTCTGTAGCATATCCTTTGTATAATTAGGTAAAACATCTCACTTTTTACGAGTTTTTTTGTTAGTATTTAATCTAGGAGTCTCTTGGTAAAATGATCCATGATCTTTTTATGTAAGTTTATCTTCCGGGCTTCTCACACTCTGTTGACTTGGAAGAATTTCCCTGGAAGTATAAATATTAGAACACCAACTCTCTGGCTTCTAGTTTGTGATTCTAGCTACAGATGCCTGAGATGGAATGAATTTAGATAAAAGTTAGAATTTGCTTCACAACCTGGTATATAGGGAATGATTTTACAGTGGTAAAGTAATTGTTTCCTAATGAGTACTGTTAGGTTAAATATAAATAAATGTCTCATTCACGTACTATCATTTCTAGACTCCAGAATCACCTCACTCATATATAGTTAATACATGAGTCACCATAAAACACATCCCATTAATATTCACTACTATTTCATCTTATGGTAAAATAAAAATTTCAGAAGTTTCTATTGTGAAAATTCATGAAGTGGAAAGAAAAGAAAGACTATATATGGGCAGTCAACAGAATAATACAAAACAATTTTCAGATTTTTTGTATCACTAGATTTTGATAGTAAGGATTTAAAAATATGAATGAGAACAGGAATAACTTTGCAACAGAATTCGTAAGGCAAAGTAGAAACCAGACAAAGGTGAGAAGCTGTACAAACAATACTGTATTAGTTCAGCATCAATTCATCTCACAGTTCCAGAGAGCAAGCTCAAGTGAGGAATTCTTTCAATAATGATGCCAATGGAGTCATACAATTAATTATGGATAACTGCAGAGTTCAGTACAATGTATTAGACCAAAGGAGGAGTTTTTAAAAACTTCTGATGCATTTGGATTATATTTACCATTTGCTTTACAAATATTTGTTTAGTTGTGTGGTGTAGCGCTTAATAAAATGGGTTCTGTAATCACAGTTTGTGGTTCAAATATGATCTCCACCATGTCTTCACATAATAACCTTGTTTGTATGACTTGACATCCCGGCGGCTGTATTTCCTCATCCACAAAATGAGAACAGTAAGAGTACTTTGCTCTTGGGGTTATTGTGATGAGAAAAAGAGACAATATACAGATAACATCAATGTTTGAAGCATAAATAGTCAATAAATTTACTGGCATTCTATGAGAGCCTATAAAATACACATAGATACATAAGTGATTAAGGAAGGCGTGAACTTAGTGAGGGTAGGAACTATGGCAAAGGAAGACTTTTTGCAACATTCACTTATTTCAAGTAATATACCTTAACAGTGAGGACAAGCTGGATAAACAAAAAATTGTAGTTTCCTCTTAAAAATCCATCAGAGAGCTGGCATCAGGAGGAAATCATAATGAACTAAATTCCAGAAAGTAACAAGCCTTTCCTGAAGAGATCCAAAGAGAGGAGATCCAAAGATCCAAAAAGAGGTCCATAGTTGCTCTTATGTTGAATAGAACAATAAGACAAGGATCACTTTATTGTAGACAGAAGTAAGGACAAACCAGCTGAATGGCTGACAAACATTTAGCTGCCACGTGTAGGCTGGCAGGACTGATTAGAATCCAAAGAAGTCCCAGCAGTAAAACACACCTGCACCTCCTAGCAGCCTTCCACTGAGTGTCGGTGGTAGTGTTCCAAAGGCTGGGGCCAGGGCAAGAGAATTCAGAGAACTTCTTCTGAGATTATGAGTGGAGTGCATAGCAGGCTATTAAAAAGTTAAGGAGTGGGCTTCCCTGGTGGCGCAGTGGTTGAGAGTCCGCCTGCCGATGCAGGGGACACGGGTTCGTGCCCCTATCCCGGAAGATCCCACATGCCGCGGAGCGGCTGGGCCCGCAAGCCATGGCTGCGGAGCCTGTGTGTCCGGAGCCTGTGCTCCGCAACGGGAGAGGCCACAGCAGTGAGAGGCCCGCGTACAGCAAAAAAAAAAAAAAAAAAAAAAGTTAAGGAGGGCAGAGGGCTGAGAGAAATCTTTTCTGGGTACCGCAAACTTTCATCAGGGGCAAAGGCTAGAAGTTGGGTAACAATGCAGAGATGCTCAGAAATCCGGGCACAAGGTGATGAAGAGAGCTCTGTGAAACCTGAAAAACTGACAGATGTGCTTTAAAGAGTGAGAAGGGGGCAGAGGAAGGGAGTGGAGAGGAAAGGGAGAGAGACAGAGAGAGAGACAGAGATCCCAAGATTTAAAAAGCTGCTGACTTGGCTTTAAACGCGGTGAGCACACCTCCTTCTCACCAGAGCTCAGAGCCGAAGACTCAATGAAAAGTTGATTCTAACTCTACCCTCGAAATACTAGAAACACATGATGAATTGAGTCTAACACTTCCACAGATCCCTGCTCAGCTAAATTACACATTAGATTGACTCAATCCCCTACACTAGTAATGCAGCAATAGAATTACTATGCTTTTTCCTGGGTTTAAATATTATTTTATTCAGTCTCTATTTTTCTTTATACTGGTCCAACATAAAACCAAAAATTAAAAGACACATGAGGAAACAATGAGACCCATATTCAACAAGGGAAGCAAGTCCAGATATCTCCCAGATATTGGAATAATCAGACAAGGACTTTAAAATAACTATAATATCCTATTAAATAAAACATGAAAGTATGCATGAACACATGGGGAATTTCAACACATATATGAACATGAGAAAAGTGACCAAATGGAAATGTTAGAAATGAAAAATGAAATATCATAAATAAAAATACACTGGGTGTGATTATTTGACATCAAGTAATAATACACATAACGATATTACACAATACCTCTTATTGTGGTCACAAAAGGAAAGAAAGAAAAAAGAGCCGATGCCTGAGAATTTTCCAAAACCGAAGAAAGATATCAAACTACTGACTCTAGAAGCTTCAAAAACCCCATTGAGGATAATCTAAAAACGACACATCAAATAGTGGAAAACTAACAACATACTGCTACCAGCTTTCTTTGGTTATTGATTGGTGATTGACTTCTCTTATACTTTACACCTTTCACTATTAGGTTTTAATTGTCTTATAAACATCGAACACCTGTACTTTGTTTTCTAAATTGCAAGCAATACTTTGGCAAATTACCATTACAGCCTGTGGACCACACATGGCCCATCACCTATTTCTTGTGGCCTGTGAGCCTTGGATGGCTTTACATATTTTAATGGTTGAAAATATCAAAAGAATAACATTTTATGACACATGAAAATTATATGAAACCACGAATACGTGCTGTTGGAAGGCAGCCACACTCGGTCATCTTGGGCCATCCGGCTGCTTTGCAGCAGGAGTACAGGAACCTCCTGTAGGTGTGGAGAGCATGTACCTGTGACTCTCTGTTTTCCATCCTGCTTCTCGGCACTTACACATTGTGGGGACACAGCTATAGTGGGCAGCGTTCCAAATACCACGTGTCACCTTAACACATTTTATTTACTGTTTTATACCAGGGCACACTCATAATGTTAAAACAAAAAAAGCAGAGTGGACATCAAATGCTGTGATTGGTCTGTTCATATTTTCTATTCCTGGTTCAGTCTTGGAAGGTTGCACCTTCCTAAGAATTTGTCCATTTCTTCCAGGTTGTCCATTTTACTGGCATAGAGTTGCATGTAGTAGTCTCTTATGGTCCTTTGCATTTCTGTTGTAACTTCTCCTTTTTCATTTCTAATTTTATTGATTTGAGCCCTCCCTTTTTTTTCTTGAGGAGTCTGGCTAAAGGTCTATCAATTTTGTTTATCTTTTGAAAGAACAAGCTTTTAGTTTTATTGATCTTTGCTATTGTTTTCTTTGTTTCTGTTTCATTTATTTCTGCTCTGATCTTTATGATTTCTTTCCTTCTACTAACTATGGGTTTTGTTTGTTCTCCTTTCTCTTGTTGCTTTAAGTGTGAGGCTAGGTGGTTTATTTGAGAGTTTTCTTGTTTCCTGAGGTAGGATTGTATTGCTATAAACTTCCTTGTTAGAACTGCTTTTGCTGAATCCCATAGGTTTTGGGTCGTCATGTTTTCATTGTCATTTGTCTCTAGGTAAGTTTTGATTTCTTCAGTGAACCATTGGTTGTTTAGTAGCATATTGTTTAGCCTCCACGTGTTTGTGGGGTTTTTTACAGCATTTTTCTTGTAGTTGATTTCTAGCCTCATAGTGTTGCAGTTGGAAGAGATGCTTGATATGATTTCAATTTTCTTAAATTTACCGAGGCTCAAATGTTGCATTCTTCAGGCATAGTGGAGTGTGCATTATTGCGTCCCAAATTAGACAGCAAATCGTCGTTTATCATGCAACGACCTGTGCTGAAGGATATGTGTTGACATGAGTAAGCACTCATCGCATGGCCCTGCTCACAGCCCAGCCATGTTCGGAAACACTAGAAACTTTAAAACAGCGTACCTCATCACAGCAGAATGTCTTCACAAAAATAAAAATTGAAATGAGCCTCCCACCGAAATAAATTTCCAGTTGTCTCATTTATTAGCCCAGCAAGAAAAGCCTTTCACCAGTGCTGGGTTCGTTCAGTCATACTTGATTGCAGCAGCTGAAGAGGCGCCCTTTCAGGAAAGGAGCTTGTTTAGCTGGTCTCCTTCAGCAGGAGGGGCTGCGTGAAGTGCGAGGCCCTTGGAAGCAGCCTCAGGAAACAAACTGGCTTCTTATTTGCAAGGCAAACGCCTCCCAGCTGTTTCTCTTTGCGCTTGGTGAGTCGATGGGTGATGCTGACACCCCTCAGTTGATTGGAGGTGTCAACACTGAGCTCTAAGCGATGAAGAGCGGACTTCTATGAAAAGGTGCCTGGGACGGAGAGGTAAGGGTGTCTTTAAAGACGTGGAGAAAGCCCTAATTCAGCACAGTTTGTTGCGGGCTCTGTGTGTGCCGAGCAGGAAAATGCTTATTTGGGCAAATTTGCAGGACTTACGAAAGTGTGAGTTGTTTAAAGCCTATGGTTTTCCATAAATTCACCAGCAGGTACTTTGAGGAAAATACTTGACTCTCTCACGTTTGACTGAATCAGTAGTGTGAGCTGTGACCCCCACTCCCTTTCGTGGACCCGGCATGCTCAGTTCCATGAATTTTTGTCTGAAGTAGAGGCTGAATATCCTGATTTGCCCTGCCTTGCAGCACCTCGGTAACTGAGCATCGGTAAACTGTCGTTAGGATATTTTGAACTCAGAGTTGATACTGAAATTTTCCAGAAGGGAAGAATTGCCTTCAACCACTATTGTCAGACATGAAATAGCATTGAATTAGCTTCTGCTGCATTTCATAATGTTTCCTGATGAGTTCAGCCTAAAATTAGAAGGCGAAATAGTACAGATGTTAAATTTACTCTGGTTAAGCCATTTTGGTGACAACGACCGTCATTGGAATCACAGGTGCAGTCAAGCTACTTTATTATGTTTCGTGTTGTATCAAAAGTTAAAACATGAAGCAGGATCCTTACTCACTCACGAAGTTGCACCTCATAGATTTTCCAAACTCAGGTGACACCTCCAGCAGTGTATTTCAAAGCCCAATGAAGCGCAAAGGAAATTTTCATATTTCAAGCTCCATATAATTATGTAATTGAGGAGTTCCACCTGGCTTTCAGCTGGAAGTGGTGGTCTGCAGTGTGATGATGGGCTGAAGGAGAATATCAGGAACAGAGCCTAACAGAATCGTATAAGCACCTTCTGAAACCCGGGTTCGCTCCATTAAGAGCGTTTGCCTGTGGACTGGCGGTATTTGGGCGGATCTACGTGAGAAGTCATTTTCAAAGATGCTGTATGTAAATATCGTTACAAATTAGCATTAACTAACGATCATTTGCAACATATTTTGATGAAAGGGAAGGAACCCCAACTAAGTGAAATATTACCCTCCCTCCAAAACTCCCTTCTCCTAAGTAGACCTGCATTACAAAAAATATGCTCCATTATTATAGTTTTCATTTCCTCAATTAAAATTTGAGTAGTTGTTTTTCTTCAGTGATATGATTACCTACATAATATCTTCAGTTTTGTCTCTGGGCCTCCAAAGCCCGAAATGTTTACTGTCTGGTCCTTTACAGAGCAAGCTTGCTGAGACCCGTACTTGAAGGCAGGATGCTAACAGTTCCCAAAACAACGTGAAAAGGTGTGACTGATCTCAACAGGTGGAAAATTTCAGGTAGGTTTTGTTGTTGTTGTTGTTGTTTAATTCCTAGCAACCTTAAAGAAATGACAAAGTTCTCATAAATATGTAATCAAAATAGAAGTTTCTACTGATTGACTGACTCTTAATGGTCCTACCTCCAAAGCAGGGGACTCATTTTTCTATAGTGTCACGTGCTTCTAACTTTATTGGTAAAGGAGAATATAAAAAGAGTTACCCACAGATCCTAGCGCTCTGCAAGGTTGTTTTTCTTTAGCTGGAAGAACTTGAAGTGGATAAGAATGACGTACAGTTGACCCCTTCCTGACAATGAGGCAAATTCCCTAAGAGTAGCCTCCTTACTTTCTCGTCCAACTACGTGTTCTCAGTGCCTGGAACCATCCTTGCACAGAGCAGGCCTGCACTGCAAGTTTATTGATAAACTAACAAGCAAAAGGGTGATATTATTGAAAAGTATTTTCATAGAAAGTCTATATACCACTATACTAAGAAAACGTTCTCTAACTTTCCAACTCGGGCTGTGCCCTGACTGTGCTGACTTGGGACTCTTAGTTGTTGGGTTTTGTGAACAATTTCTCCACAGGGATGCTTTTGCAAGCCTCCAGGTGATTCTCTTCTTCCTCCTGCTGGAGCAGACACTGAATTTACCTTCTCTGAGGCAAAAGACCATAAACTAAAGCCCCGTGAATGAGATGAACGGCTATGACCAAAATCAATGCTAAATCATGGTAGTTATTTGAAGTGGAAAGGACTAATGTATGAAATAGAACCAAAGAAGGATGAAAAATGTTCTCTTCCTTGAAGCCATTTGAAGGTAGTGTGTCTTAGCAGGAGAGTGGTGAGCTAAACGTGGAGAAAAAGGAAAAAGAAAACATATTAGAATTGGTCAGCGTTTAGCGCTGTCTGAAGGATAGCGAGGAAGAGAACCCCAGTCCCTAACATTTAGAGTATATTCTCTTATGAGACGGAGAACCTGTAAGGAATAGATATTGTTTTCTTTGTGCATTTCGCATGCTAAGTAAATGTCGTGTGATTCTTTTGTGTTTTTTTGGGTGCCTTGACACTAAGAAGAGAGGTCGTAAAAGAGAGACTTGAGTTTGTTCACCAACAAATGATAGAGCTTCATTTTACCATTAATTAGTTAGCATTCTCTCTCTCTTTTTTTTTCCTATATCTTATTATGGTGGGCCTAAACTGACAAAAATAAGTTTCTTAACCTATAGAGTCAAGTTATATCCTGGCTTTAGAGAACCTCACCAAGGAAATGCATCTCTTGGATTCTCTCACTAACTTTCTTCCTTGAGCTGTTTCCTCCTTTAGAAAAGCAGTAGACTGACACCATAGTAATAGGGGTTATGATAAATGCACATATGAATAAGTTGATTCCCAGTATGTCTTATTGTGAGACCTATGATAATTCTGAGATACTAATGTTATCATGGTTACTTATATATTAGTAGTGAAATAAATCTGTGACGAACAAAACTTCTGTGTATTGAGGAGTAACAGAACTGCTTGGATTAAGTACTTTAATGGACAGATGACTTAAAACAAACTTTCACCATCTGTTTTGCATCTAAATACAAACTCAGAAGAAAGGTTATTCACACCAGATGCAATGCCTGCTACACTATAAGTGAGTTAACTTTTTTATTCTAAGTATCAGGCATTTGTTATCCTCCTGTGACATTTCAAACACTCATCGGCTTAGGCCACTCTTCTTTCCTGATGTAGTGAGTCATGCTTTATGGCAAACAGATTCAGTGTATAAATCAGTGTGTGGATAAAATAATGCAGCATGAAAACTAGCTGCTTCTGTGATCACACCCCACAGTTAAAGACATTTCACTGTTAAATTAAGTACATCTGTTTTCCTCTAGGCAGCCACAGTAAGGAAATTTGCTTTTAAATCTGATTATATTCAAATTAATGGATAAAGAAAGGATTGAGCCTAAATATTTATATATATTATGTATTTAAATATTTCAGAACAGAAAGAAGGATGACAAATAATTAGCATCTTTTATTCTAATTTTCATTATTTGAGAAAGATGTGTCTTTTTCACATTTTTCTTCTTCTCTATTTAGGAAGCATCTGGCATCTCAGATTTATTTCTCCCATATTGTTTTTGAAACAAAGTAAGACTAAATTTGATTCCAGCCCCTGCCTTCATTTCCATTTTACTAAGCTTCTCATTTATTTTTGGAACCATCTTATTGCTTAGCTGGATGTTATAGTCTTCGAAGGGAAGATATTCTGCCAGATCTCACTAAATAAGTGACCTTTCTATTATGTTCCAATTCTTATATAAACCTTCCTTAATACTATCATTTATATATGCTAGTCATTTAAAAGGAGAGACACTGTAGACTGAAGTCTTAAAAGTGCCTGGTTAATCCACTTTTCCAGTCTCATCTTAAATTTCTACTCACTTTTCCAATATGCTTCCCCAAATCCTGCCCTTTGTGCTTTGATAATAGCTTTCTTTTTTTATCTGCAGTGGTTCTCAACTCCATTTCTCTTTGCTTCCACTACAGAATTCTTTAAATATATTGGTCTTTTAAAAGCACTTTTAAAAGGTAACATATATTCTAGTGCTCACACTTCTGACATTAACACTATTTCATAGCATAGTAGAGGAACTGAATGTAAAATTTAAAGGTTTCTGAGTGGTAAGGAAATAGTGGCCATTAACCTCTTGACTTGGCGTAGAAACACATAGAGCTGTTCTTGGTTCTTAGATAAGAAACTCACGGCTGACTTCAAAGGACTCACGTCTCCTTGTGTGTATGTGACCTAAATGACCAGCAGCCTCCTAAAACTTGCAGTGTCACTCAGTAGTACAGAGCAGCCATCAGCTGATTTATCTGTAAAGGACCAAGTAGCAAATACTTGAGGTTTTGTGAGCCATAGTATCTCTGTTGCAACTACTCAATGATGCTAGTAGAGCATGAAATTATAGCATAGTATAGGCAATTCTTAAATTGTTTTAATAAAGACCTATTGTGTTTTAATAAAACTTTATTTACAAAAGCACATGCAAACTGGATTTGTCCTGCTTGCAGTAGTTTGCCAATCCTGGGATAGAGTTTTCATTGGGAAATGACTGTCCAGACAGAAACTAGACTTCCCAGGGCTGAGGAGAATTTTTCATTAAGTTAATTCTCATGGCCATGTGTGTGTGTGTGTGTGTGTCTCTTCCCCTCCTCCTCTCCCTCCCCCCCCTTATAGATAAGAGAGAATTAAATGGACTGATTAGAAGTGTCTCTTTCAACTATGAGTTGACGTCACCATCTCATAACATTGGCTGGTGTTTCAGTGGCCACCTAGGACAAATGCTATGACATTTTTGGGTCCAAGCTAAGGAGAAATGAGTATGGACTTAATGGGATATGTTTATATGGTTTTCAGTAATTCCTCTGTCTCAGTCTGAGTGCAGTCAGGAGACAGATTCCACCCTGCAGTTTAAAGGGGGAAATTTATTATAAAGACATTTTAAGTTATAAACTAGGAGAGTCAATATGAAAATATTAATGGAAACCCAGCAGTGTCCCAGGGCTGAGGGAGAGTCCTCAAGTTGAGTTTGGATATTTCTGGAGGAAGTGTGGTTGCAGCTCACAGGATGTGGAGAATTTCTCTGGGTGTCTCATGCAGAGTCAGTTTGCAGCACCAGGTAGGCAGGAAGGGATCCCTTCAGGTGTCAGCTGGTGGGTGTGTGTTCAGGGGTCAGGAATGTGTCAAAGCCCTGGAGCTTGTGGTGCTCTTGCTGGAAGGGCTGTGGACCATTAGCCACCAGGCCCAAGCATGCAGGAAAGAAAGGGGGAAAAAGGCAAAAGCATAGCAGCTGAAATCAGGAAATTAAACACCTTCCCCTTTTTAATGTCTTGCTTGGACCCTCTACTTAAATAGCTTAACATTGTGCCAGCTGGCAAAAATCATATTTAAAAGGTTTAGATGCAAAATATTACGTCTAAAATAAGCTACAAGGATACATTGTACAACACAGGGAATATAGCCAATATTTTATAATAACTACAAATGGAGCATAAACTTTAAAAATTGTGAACCACTATATTGTACACCTGTAACTTATGTAATATTGTACAGCAACTATACTTCAATTAAAAAAAGGTTTAGATCAATTTTGACAGAACAGCAATGAACGGTGATTTTGGAGCTGAGAGGAAAATGACACAGCCCCGTGTGCACACAGTTCCTGTCCGATGTCCCCCTCCTAAGTCCCCCTTGCTGACCCCCTTGGGTCATGAGTTGGAGGTCTTAAGCCAAAGGTCACCTTGTGGTTTACATCTGTCCTATGGTCTCGGGACCAGAAACCTGTGGGTGGTGGAGGGAAACATTACAGGAAACCTATAGACCCGTAAGCCACTCAAACCTATTCTGTTCATCAGTTGGATAATAAGGTTACCATTAATTTCTCATAAATGCACATTTATTTTGAAAGGGGTGAAATGAAAAATTTTCAGAATTTTCATGTTGAATGCAACTGGAAGAGAAAGGATTGTTGAGGTGTGAGTTATTTATTAAATATATTTATTTCAGAATTTTGTTAACATTTCTGAGGTTTTCAGCTTTTTAAAATAACTATGTGTGATTTCTAATTCTAAAAACATTGAACAAATATTATATATACATAGTATTTCTAATGCTTGCATTCTTTTTCTTAAAATGTTCTCCAAAAATTATGGAAATATCCCAAATCCTGAATCCATCCCTGCAAAAAATCTGACAGTAAAATAATCAAGCTGATGACATTTTGACAAAGACATTGAACACTTGCGGAGATTATTTTTAAAAGAAAGTGTCCTTAAAAACTTGGAATAATTAAATATAGACTCTGTATATAAGCTCCCAAGACTGTTTCAAGTAAAGAAAACAATGACTGATCATCATGAGGTGTCTTCTGGAATCCACATGTTGCATGAACTTGTTCGTTACCATTTTTTAGTACTTATTGGTGGTTTTCTCTTTTTAGATGTTGGGGGTAGGAGTTTATTAATTAATTTATTTATGTTTGCTGTGTTGGGTCTTAGTTTCTGTGCGAGGGCTTTCTCTAGTTGTGGCAAGCGGGGGCCACTCTTCATCGCGGTGCGCGGGCCTCTCACTATCACGGCCTCTCGTTGCGGAGCACAGGCTCCAGACGCGCAGGCTCAGTAGTTGTGGCTCATGGGCCTAGTTGCTCCGCGGCATGTGGGATCTTCCCAGACGAGGGCTCGAACCCATGTCCCCTGCATTAGCAGGCAGATTCTCAACCACTGCGCCACCAGGGAAGCCCATTGGTGGTTTTTAATTTAAAAAAAGATTCTAAACGTTTGAACCAACAAGGTGGTTTCTCAAAAATATACTTTGAGGGTGAATATTTTTGCTTTAGTTTATATAGGTCATGCTGAGGTTTTATGTTCTTCAGGGAGACTTCCATATGATGATTTTTACCGGAAAAGGGAGATTCAGCTGGGGAGTCATCATCACATTTTAAAATCTACAAAACAAAGGGAACATATCTTACCGCCCTAGCGTGGAAGTAATGCAGTAGAATAGATAAAGAAGGTGAGAGTGGGCAGCTAGAGTACAGAGCTGAAAAATAAGAGAAAAATAGTTATAAGAGCGTGTCTGGGAGAAACTCAGAGAGGAAAAGCAGAAACTTAGGAGGCGAGGAGAAAAGGGCTAAATTCCAACTGCCCATGGAACGTCTTTGCTGTAGGACTAAGGGCCCTGCTTCCGGGCAGGGAAACAAAATCATCCAACTTCATTATGTTTTTACTTTACTGAGGCCGGGAGATGGGACGCAGAATTTAAAAAGTAAAATGTCCTTAACGAATACTGCCTTTTTCACTCAATTTAAAAGGACTTGCTAAGAAAACTAACACAAACTGTGCTGTGCAATTAGAAGACAGCTTCCTCTGTTGTAGAAAACACGGATTTCCCAGAGGTAATGGGCAGCGTCCTGCCGCTGAGCATGAGCGTCCACACCCTCATCTCCAACACCTGTGCCCGTGCTCCGTTACCCGGCAACGAGGGAGCCCGGCTGCTGATGGGATGAAGTCTGTTAATCAGCTGGCCTTGGGGTGGGGCGATGACCCTGCGTTATCAGGTGGGCCCAATAACCACCAGGGCCTTTATAAGCCGAGGAGGCGGGGAGGGAAGAACCAGCCAGAAGAGCAGGAGGCAGTGCTTGGCCTGGGAGGCTGGGGGGAGGCGGGGAAGGGTCACGTTTCGAAGAACCCGCAAGCAGCCTCTCGGAACTGGGGAAGACCAGGATTCTACGGATCCCACCCTAGAGACCCCGGAAGGAGCGCAGCACTGACATCACCACGCCTTTAGTCCAGGGACACCCGCATCTGACTTCTGACCTCCAGGTAACACGTGTGTCGTGTTGTTGTAAGCCACCAAGTTTGTGCTGCGTTGTAGTTGCACGTATAAATATTCCGTGACTTTCACGTAGTAAACTTTGTGAAGACAGCTTTTATTCCCTTTTCATATTTTCCCCACCACTTCCACAGAACAGGACAGTAATAATGCTTAAATAACGGGTGAACTAAAGCACCATTTTCCTGTCTTGTCAGTGAGCTGAACGCATAGGTCCTACTTACTAGTCTTGCTCTTCACCAGAACAGAGGTATGTGATCAGCTGTCCCTAGAGGTCCTGTTCAATTCGGACTGAGAACATTTCTTTTCATGACTCAAAATGAGAAAAAGCAGATCAGAATATTGAAATAGTTCTTATATTTATTTCATTGTTCCCAAAGCTCTTCTTCTTTTTTTTTTTTTTTTGCGGTACGCAGGCCTCTCACTGCTGTGGCCTCTCCCGTTGCGGAGCACAGGCTCCGGACGCGCAGGCTCAGTGGCCATGGCTCACGGGCCCAGCTGCTCTGCAGCATGTGGGATCCTCCCGGACCGGGGCACGAACCCGCGTCCCCTGCATCGGCAGGCGGACTCTCAACCCCTGCACCACCAGGGAAGCCCCCCAAAGCTCTTCTTTAAGATAACATTTCCATAACTTGGTTTCTCCCTTTACATTTTTTATAATATAAAAGAATGTGCTGGGGAAAAAACACAAAATAAATTCAAAACCTTATCCCTGATTATAAATGTAAGTATTTTAAATATAACCCTAAAACAGAGATTTAAAAATACACTTATTCAATGAACTGGATTGCACCAAGGCCCTGTATGTTATGTTTATTATTATACTTTTTGTTAAAGAATTACTGTCTTGTTGAGACTGTGTTTGAAGGGATCTTTCCAAAGGCCTTTCATAACTGACCCATCCCTCCCTCCCTCCAACCTCTGTGTTATTTCTACACAGGACTAATTTCAAACTAATTCATGCCCAGGATTGCAAACAGAAATGTTATGCATTACGTCTAGGGAAACTGTGCTCCTTTATAAGCATGCCAGTGTACGTTTCTCAGCTCTGGCTCCAGAGCTTTCACAAGGCCTCCTCCACAGTTTACCCTGATATTTGACTTCCTGGAGACAAGCTGAAGACCAGCCTAATCTGCTTTTGATATGAGCGTCTCTCACACTTTAGGGAAATGTTCATACCCCCTCTCTGCACATTTTTTGTGTTCCGTGACACAGACCAAGTCAGTAAAAGAGCATAGCCTGCTTCCACTGACATTCATGGGTGGTGATAATTTTAGATGATTTTACATGCCAGACGCAGAGCAGAACGTGAAGCAGAACAAGATGACTTAAAGATCATTGCCTTCGCAAAGGTCAGCAAGCAGGAGAGCTGGGGAGACTGAGACCTGCCAGTCTCAGCTGGTCCACCTTGATGCTTGGGTGCTGTAAAATTTAATTTCTGAATAATTCAGTGCTCCTTCTACTTGTGTTAAATCACTTAACCCTCAAAATACAAGTATTTCAGTGTTGAAGAGCTTAAAGGAAAGCTAATAGTAGTCTGCTGAGTTATTTTTATTGAAGATCAGGGCACTGACATTAATGATAATAGTAACAGCAATAACAACAAAAATAGCGAATACTGGCACTGTTCTAAATGCTAGCTCAGCTAACTAACTATTTATCCTCCACTGGCAATGAGGCGGTGAAATGCATGCGGAGATAGATCTGGGATATCCTCTCTACCATCCCAACATAATCTTGGATGTTTAGCATTAAAGGTGAAATAAATCAAAAGTCCACATATTTAATTTATTTAAAATTAGTGGCCTGAATGAAATACCTTCACTGTATGTGTTCACAAAAAGGGACAAGGAAAAGTATAGAGCTCGACACAGTGCTTTTGATGTCTGCATAACTGAACTGGCCAGCTCTTCCAGAATTATTTGAGATTCTGCTTTGCTTGTGCAGTAGAAAGCAAATGAGTAGAAAATGTATATTACCTTTCTAGCTGTGCCGTTAATGTCTTCTGCTTAATCCTAGGTAGAAATAGCCATTTAATAATGTATGCAGATTTTGTTTTATATAAAGAATATATCTTTATTTTTTATCATAATTTTAACTGTTACTTATTTGGCAATATATTGATTTTTTTTTTTAATTGAAGTATAGTTGACATACAATGTTAGTGGCAGATATACAACAGTGATTCAATACTTATATACATTATGAATTGATTATCAGGATAAGTCTAGTAACTATAACACCAAGTTATTATAATGTTAGTGACTGTATTCTCTATGTTATACATTGCCTCCTTGTGACTTGCAAACTTTCAGTTATAAAATAAGTATTTCTTAATCCCCTTCACCTTTTTCACCCAATCGCCCAACCCCCTCCCTTCTGGCAGCCGCGTGTTTTTCCTGTCTGTGAGTCTTCTTGCATTTTGTTTTTGTTTTTTTATATTCCACATATAAGTGAAATCAAACAGTATTTGTCTTCTGTCTGACTTAATTTGCTTAGTGTAATACCCTCTGGATCCATACATGTTGTCAGAAATGGCAAGATTTCATTCTTTTATGGCTGAGTAATGTTCCATTGTAACACACACACACACACACACACACACACACACACACACACACACACACACACACACACACACACACACACACACACACACTCCTGATTATCCATTCATCTGTCAACAGACACTTAGGTTGCTTCCATGTCTTAGCTATTGTAAATAGTGCTGCAGTAAACATAGGGTGCATATAGCTTTTTGAATTAGTGTTTTTGTTTTCTTCAGGTGAATACCCAAAAGTGGAATGGCTGGATCATCTGGTAGTTACATTTAATTTTTAGTTACCACCACACCAGTTTCCATAGTGGCTGTACCGATTTACATTCCTACCAATAGTGCATGAAGGTTCCTTTTTCTCTTCATCCTTGCCAACATTAGCTTTTTTTTAACATTGTTATTGGAGTATAATTGCTTTACAATGGTGTGTTAGTTTCTGCTTTATAACAAAGTGAATCAGCTATACATATATCCCCATATCTCCTCCCTCTTGCGTCTCCCTCCCACCCTCCCTATCCCACCCCTCTAGGTGGTCACAAAGCACCGAGCTGATCTCCCTGTGCTATGTGGCTGCTTTCCACTAGCTAGATATTTTACATTTGGTAGTGTATATATGTCCATGCCACTCTCTCACTTTGTCCCAGCTTACCCTTCCCCCTCCCCGTGTCCTCAAGTCCATTCAGTAAGTGCCCACCATCACTTCCATCCCTGGAGAAAGTCCCACTAGATATTTGACCCTCCAACACACACCCTAAAATTTTCAGTGAATCTCATTCCCATATGACCCAGGTGCTTTTCAAGCCGCTGCCTCTGTGATGGGACTTGGGGGTGACTGAGTTTCTGTACATGCCCATTAAGAGTAGAGTCTTGGTTTCCCACAGCCCCCCAGCTCTCCCGGATGTAAGCCCCTCTGATTTCCAAAGCCACATATTATGGGGGCTCATCTTCCCAGTGAAGTCCCCTGAGCTGGGGAGTCTGGTGTGATATAATTCACAGTTGTGTTATCTCTCCTGCTTGTGGGTTGCCTACCTTGGGGTGTGGGTTCTGACTAGACGCATCTCTGCCCATCCTCCTCCTCATGATGTGACCTTTTCTTTATATTCTTAGTTGTAGAAAATCGGTTCTGCTGGTGTTCAGAGGTAGTTGCTCTATGTGTAGTTGTAGTTTTAGTGTGTCCATGGGAGGAGGTGAGCTCAGGATCTTCCTACTTGGCTATCTTGATTCAATCTCCTATAAATTTTTATTTTGAAATACTTCCTGACATAGAAAAAAGCTCCCACAGTGCTGCAACTAGTTCTTACCCTTCACCCAGCTTCTCTGAATGTTAATGTTTTAAATAACCAAAGCACAATTATCAAAAACAAGAAAATAACTTGAAAAATACTGTTAACTAATCCACATATCATTCAAATTTTACCAATTGTCCCATCAATGTCCTTTTACTGGTCCACTAACCCACATTGCATTTATTTGTCATATCTCCTCAGTGTCCTCCAATCCAGGACAGTTCCTCAATCTTTTTATGTGTCATGACTTGATATTTTGAAAGAGTTGTTTTATAGAATGTTTCTTGTTTGGGGTTCACCTGGTATTTCTTCTGTATTAAATTCATGTTATTGATTTTTAGCAAGAATTCCACAAATGTGATGCTTCCCTGCAGGGCATCACATCAGGAAGTATGTGATGTTGATGTGTCTCAGTACGAGTGATGTTACCTTTGATCACTTGGTGAAGGTGATGCTTGACAGATATTTCATCTGTGAAGTTACTAATTTTTGCCTTTAAAATAAAACTTCAAGTCTGCACATTATCCTGTTTCTTACCTAATGCAGCATCAAACTTTAGTATCTATTGATGATTCTTGTGCGTGATAATTATTACTCTGATATCTGGCAAATGGTGACTTTCTACATTCCTCAGGCATTCCACACTTATTATTTAGAATCTTACAGTAAGGAAGACTTATATACCTTTGTCCCTATTTATTTGTTTGTATGTTTTCCTGATATTGCTCATTGGTATATATTTTTTCTATGGGTTACAGTTCAGTAATATTATTTATATAGATGTTCAAGTTGTCCCAATACGGCGCTCCTTCAAGCTGGCTCCAGCATCTTTGATAAGATCCTCCACCCCACCTTTCTAGCGCTTTACTTTCTGGTACCACGAGATGTGCCAAGAACATCTTGGTCTTTCTGTGCTCCTGTCCTAAACTCTGCCATTTTTCTAAGTCTTGGACCTTTTATTGGAGAAGGGTATTTAGGAACCAAGATAACAGTACCAGGTGTGTTAATTGGTAATTTGTTATTATTGCTTCTAGATCCTCCAGTGGAAGAGGTGGGAGAATTTGGTGTATGAGTACATGTGTCTGTATCTGTTGGTATCCATCTACTTGTATATTTGCATAATGAAAACCATGCATTGTCCTGATACCTTAAAGTCCCAACACCATGGGTTAACTCTATCCCCCCCCTTCCTTTTTGGTAGCATCTTTCTACAAACATGAACACCCTGCTCTTAGTGTCCAGTGTATTTATTTGCTCAATCCTACAGTACACATACAGTCTTACAACTTAGTCTCAGAATTCCTGACCCACTCGTTTATGAAAAATACTTTTCCTAATGAGAACATACAATTTGTGCATAGTTTTGTGTGTGTGTGTGTGTGTGTGTGTGTGTCTGTGTGTCTTTAGCCTTGCAGTTTTCAGCCAAAATGCTGTTTTTCTAAACATTGGCTGCTCTCTCCTTCCCCAGGTGGCTCTGCTGGGGAAGCTTTCTCAACCCTACTTCCCTGTGGAGTTGTCAGGGGATTTCTTGGTGGGTTCCTGGGGGAAAGGCCTACAAGACTGTGGAATAGTCTCCTCTTTCTGTGGACCCAGGATTCACACTTAAACTATCCTACACTTTGCTTGGACAATTTGTTATAAATATTGTAGAAATCTTCTTACCAGCTTACATGGCATTTGGTGACATCTGCCCCAGGTGAGCAAGTGCTTAGGCCTTTTCTCTCTGCATGTGTCTGTCTCCAAATTTTGTGTTACTTGCTTGGTGAATGAACTTATTTATCAGATGGACTAAAGACAGCATTTATTCTTACCGTAAGGGTAGGAGTGATGCTCCTTTTAGTTTTCTATATCTTCAAGCAGAAAGTGGTAGTCCAGAGCAAAATAGTTTTAAGAGAAAATTTATGTGTATAACATTCAACAATGTGGTGCTATAAACCATAATAAATGGAGTCAAAGGTTTGCTGTGGGATCTAAAATAGATTTGCTTGTATATCGTAACGAATCCAAGACAGTCATCTGATTCTCTTCCCTCCCCCACCCTCTCCCTGTGAATCTCCCTTTATTAACGAACACTCTCTCTGTGCACACGCCATCCCTGTGAAATGCTACCCTGTTTCTGGGAACAAGACCCAGTGAGGGGTCAGCTTCACCAGTGTTATGCCCTCCTATCTCGACTCTAACATTGGCAACCCCTTTCTCACAACCTAACTCTAATTGGAGTGTCAGATTCTCCCTTCTCCATGGTTTTTCCTCTCTTCCCTTTTATCTTGAAGACACATAGCCTTAGTGCTTCCCAACTCCACCTTTTCTAGGCGGCAGTCATGCCAGCTGAAGATAATTTGTAGCCATTCTTACTGTGATTTTATATTAGCCGCAGCCCATTTTTTAATGACAAGATTAAACAGCTGAGCTGATCTAATTCATGGCTGCTTCTGACTTTGTGACCTGCTTTATTCTCTAGGTTTATTTCTTGGTTCAAGTTAAAATGTTGCTACTTGATGACTTTGTTTTACTGAGCAGCTCTCTCCAGCCTTTCCACCTCTATAAACCCTATTCCTTACCTAGTGACCTCAAAAACACTGCTGCAGTTCTAAACTTCGCTAATATCTATACATTCTGTAAAAGCTACTGTATTATAGGTGAAGTTGTATTTCAGTGCAATTCAGTGATTAGACTGTTACAGTAGATGACAATTGTTGTAAAATGTCAGAAACGTTAAATAGGCAGTTATCTCTCCAGTGCTACTTAGAAATAACCTCGTGCAAATATGCAACATCTTATTTCGTAGCAGTTTCTGACCACCTGTGTGAGAGCACACTGACAGAGCTTCCTGCAGTCTAAGCCTTTTGAAGGATAAATGGTGATAACCAGACAGATGTTGAAACAGGGTCCCTGTCAAGAGACGAAGTGGCACCACAGGAACACATGGAGGCAGAAAGAGACGAGAGGAGAGCAGAGTCCTGTCTGAGGAGGGCAGATCCTGAAAGGTTAGAAGAAAAAAGATGAAATTATCTTTGCACAACTTTGCCTGAAATTAGTTCAGCTTCATAGGCTGTGACACATACGTTTCTGTGTTGTTGACGCGTGAACCTCGGTTCCCTAAACCGGAGTATGAATGTGCATAGTTCCTGGGAACCTTCACCTCTGTTTCCTTTCCTACTTCCAAGTAACTCTTTTTTTTTTTTTTCCAATTATGGCTTTTTTCCTTCCAGGACAATTTTCTGGTTTCAATCTTGACCAGTTTTCTCTGTTTCAGCCCCTAATCACGGGCATATGTGGCTTCAGGCCAGGCCAGGCTAAGTCTAGTGACAGTGCATATCTGTCTCTTGCTATAGTGAATCTTAGCCAATCTGGGAGTCTGGAACTTGTGTCTCTTTGGATATTAGGAAGCATCACCTTCGACTCTGTGTGGGAATGGTGGTTATAGCCCATTTAGGAACGATTCATATTGCTCTGCAACACATATGCTGGATGGCTTTGTGGATGGATTCCCAGAGAAACACTGTGACTTGTGCTTAGTGGTTAAATAAAGGGGGGAGGGGGCGTCACTTTTTAGAAAAGCGACTTGAAAATACAAAGAAATAATTATAATGAAATTTCAACTGCAGACTTCCCTTGAAGTACAGGAACAACAGACACCACAGAGTTTTCCAGGGGGATATCCTTACTTTAAACAGCTATCCTTACTTTAAACACGCTACTATTTATAAAATAGATGACTAATAAGGACCTACTGTCTAGCACAGGGAACTCTACTCAATACTCTGTAATGGCCTGTATGGGAAAAGAATCTAAAAAAGAGTGGATACATGTATATGTATAACTGATTCACTTTGCTGTACAGCAGAAACTAATACAACATTGTGAATCAACTACACCCCAATAATAAAAAGGAACCTCTAAAAAAACCCAAAAACATAAACAGCTGTGTGAAGCCTGAGGGAGTTGAGAATGTGGCAGTTTTCATGCTCACGTGTTGAGGTCATAAGAGATGCCACTCGTGGAAATCATATCCTGGAAAGTGGAATAAATTGTCTCACTACTTTATATTTTCAGTGACTTGGTGAATTCTGTAGTAGAGAGTCAAATTTTAAAGTCATGTTTTTGAGTAGGCAGAAGAAACTATAAGTATTTTATTATAATAAAAAGAAAGCATGTAATTTAGAGCTTATAAAGCTAAGCGGAAATTTCTAAGAAATTATTATCTTCTGATGCACTTTATTTCGGGTCTTGCTTCTATTCACCACAAAGAAGCAAAATAAGAGATGGGGAAATTTTTTAAAAAGCTGTGTGAAAATGTCATATTCAAAAGTTACCACTATCAATAACACTAAGAAAATGAGCCTGAGATTATCTGAGAACAACTGCAACTGCAGAGAACTGAAGGAACGCAGCATAATTTGTTGGGCTCAGTATCTGTTTTCTATAGAGTTATTCTTGATTTCCAGAAGACAGACATGGCTAGCATCATTCATGCCTTTGTTCATGTAATGAAACTACTATTTGCCAGACACTGTGTTATACTGGACATAAAATGCTATAAGAGACATCCTGCCTGCTTCTGAAGCATTTGTAGTCATGTGCAGATATGTCTTCCAGCAATTGTATTATTTTGTGATAAATAATAAATGCATCTTTTTTAAAGATGGTGATAGAAGCACAGGAGAAACACTTAAGTTGGCCTTCAGTGGAGGGGAGAATAATAAAATAAGGCTTCTTAGAATAAGAGACTTCTATAATATTACTAAAATGATTATTTGGAGGAACACAAAATTCAAGGTATGGTAGGTGAGAACAAACAAGCAAAAAATCAAGATGAATAAATGAATAAAGTCCCAGAAATAGAAGAAAAAGTAATATTAGTAATTTCCAATCTGTTTCAGGGGGAAAACAAAATTTTATTTTATTATTTTATTTTTAATTATTTTTAAATTTTTATTTATTTATTTATTTAGTTTTGCTGTGTTGGGTCTTCGTTTCTGTGCGAGGGCTTTCTCTAGTTGCAGCGAGCGGGGGCCACTCTTCATCGCAGTGTGTGCGCCTCTCACTGTCGTGCCCTCTCTTGTTGCGGAGCACAAGCTCCAGACACACAGGCTCAGTAGTTGTGGCTCACGGGCCTAGTTGCTCCGCGGCATGTGGGATCTTCCCAGACGAGGGCTCGAACCCATGTCCCCTGCATTGGCAGGCAGATTCTCAACCACTGCGCCACCAGGGAAGCCCCCAAATTTTATTTTTTAATTGAAGTATAGTTGATTTAAAATGTTAATTTCTGTGTACAGCAAAGTGATTCACTTATACATATTCTTTTTTCTATTCTTTTCAATTATGGTTTGTCACAGGATTTTGAATATAGTTTTCTGTGCTATACAATAGGAACTTGTTGTTTATCCATCCTATATATAATAGTTTGCATCTGCTAATGTCACCCTCCCAGTCCATCCCTCCTCCACCCTCCTTCCCCCTTAGCAACCACGAGTCTGTTCTCTATGTCTGTGAGTCTGTTTCTGTTTCACAGATAAGTTCATTTGTGTCATATTTTCGATTCCACTTATAAGCGATACCATATGGTATTTGTCTTTCTCTTTCTGACTAACTTCACTTAGTATGATAATCTCTAGGACCATCCACGTTGCTGCAAATGGCATTATTTCATTCTTTTCTATGGCCGAGTAATATTCCATTGTATATATGTACTGCATCTTCTTTATCCATTCGTCTGTCAGTGGACATTTAGGTTGCTTCCATGTCTTGTCTATTGTGAGTAGTGCTGCTGTAAACACAGGGATGCATGTATCTTTTAAATTATAGTCTTGTCTGGATATATGCCCAGGAGTGGGATTGTTGGATCATATGGTAACTCTAATTTTAGTTTTTTAAGGAACCTCCATACTGTTCTCCATAGTGGCTGCACCAGTTTACATTCCCACAAACAGTATAGGAGGGTTCCCTTTTCTCTACACCCTCTCCAGCATTTATTGTTTGTAGACTTTTTGATGATTCTGACTGGTGTGAGTTGGTACCTCATTGTAATTTTGATTTGCATTTCTCTAATAGCAATGTTGAGCATCTTTTCATGTGCCTGTTGGCCATCTGTATGTCTTCTTTGAAAAAATGGCTGTTTAGGCCTTCTGTGCATTTTTCTATTGGGTTGTTTGTTTTTTTTGTTGTTGAGTTGTATGAACTGGAAAACAAAACTTTAACAGAAATCTCAACCAATCCAAGTTATGATGGTTATTTTGTCAACTTGACTAGGACATTGTGTCCCCAGATATTTGGTCAAGTATTATCCTGGCTGTCTCTGTCAGGGCATTTTTGGATGTGTGTATATCATTTAAACTGATAGCCTAAGTAAAGCAGATTGCACTCTATTATGGGTGGGCCTCATCCAATCAGCTGAGGTTCTGCATAGAAAAAGATGACTGGACCTCCCCTTGTAAGAGGGTATTCCTCCTCCCTGGCTGCCTTTGAACTGGACATAGGCTTTTTCCTGCCTTCAGACTCAAGTGGTGTGAGTTGGTGCCTCCTTGTAGTCTTAGATTCCATATATAAGGAATGTCGAATGCTATTTGCTTCTTGAGCCTGCCAGCTTTGGGACTAGGTCTATATTATTGGCTCTCCCTGGTCTCCAGCTTACCCACTGCAGATCTTGGGGGGTGTCAGTCACCATAATTTTGTGAGCCAATTCCTTAAAGTGGGTGGATGGATGGATCAATCATATTGACACTAAGAACCCTGACTAATAGACAATTAGAGCTAATAAAAATATATCTAGAAGTCACTGTAACTTGAACATACAAATAATATGTTCAATAATATGTAATAATATGTAACATATAAGTCCAAACGTGTCTGTAGTCATGAAAATGTGTACAGGTAAATTTCACATATGTAAAAACACAACCTTATATTACCCCAAACATAGAGAGCCATGGAATAAAGGGAGGTGAAAGGGAAGATGCTCTAGATGAGATCATAGTTTATAATGCCTTCATATAATATGCATTTAGTTATCTAGCTGACCATGTACCAACATATACAAGAATTTTTAAATTGCTGACAGTTTTATGGGAGATTTTAATTTGCTTCTTTTTACTTACGTATATTTTAAAAATTCATTATAATTGTATAAATTCTCAAAATATATTGAAACTAGAGGTAGAATTAATATCTCATGTCTTTGAATTATCCATCTGCTAAGCCACTTTTTTACATAAAATCTGGAAGGGGCTACATGACACAAAGAAATCTAATTACTCAGCTAAAAGTGATTTCCCCAAACTGTAATTTTTTCCTCAAAGCAAATTTTGGAAAACATTCAGCTGTAACTCTAGGAAATAGAATATTCAACACATAGGGTACCATAGCCTGTATGAGCTCAGTATGTGTATATATCCTGTATGTGTCCTCCTGGAAGGTTGTCTAAGCTGTGAAGTTGGCTGTACTGTCAGGCAGGACTCATTTGTGGTCATTTTCACACCTCGGGGCTGGGACCCAGTGACAGCTCACACTTCCCGGGAGGAAACCTGGAACAGAGTTTTAGTGTTGAAGGGATGCTTGGGGTTTAGTTTATGGTTGATTTGTTGTTCAGTGTTGTAGTTTATAGATCAATATATTTTACCATATTGCAGTTAAGTAGATTTATTTGCGTATTTCATAAAATGATGTATACCAGATGTTTGCTTTTAATGTGAGTGTAATCTGGAGATATGTGAACCATAAAAAAAAGTACCATAAAACCAGACTGCTGAGTTAGGTAACCATGTTCATAGCCGAGTACCTGTCCAATCAGCATACTGACAAAAGCTTGTTGAAACCTTTGATTGTTTGCTTCTGTCTTTCTACTCAATTTTTAAAAAACGTTTCACAAAGCACCATTTTTAGATGGTTTGGAGGATGTTCATAGTAGGAGACAAATGAATCTCAATGGAAGTATACTGGCCGCTTTGCCTTTGGACAACAGTGGTTTATTGCCTTCATTAAGTGGTTTATTGCAAATAAAGAATTCCATAGGTTAGAATCACAAAGCTAATGCAGTTATCATATCCTTAGTAGATTATGTTTTCCCTCTCTGAAACAGAATTGTCTGCCATAAGATCCACAAAATAAATGAAGCTACATAATCAATCCTGCTTCACCCTTACATTAAAGTATGCAGGTCTTAGAGAATCTGAATATAAGTGGTTTATTTTAGTTCACCATTTAATTTATTAATATTTGGTGTCTTCCTTTCTTATATGCTTCAGTTGCTAGTTATGACGCTTTGCTCCTTGATTAATGTAGAATAGAAATAATGTAATGCGACCTTTCGAAATTATAGAAAGAATCTCTGTGGGACCTTAGAGTTTAGACTGTCTAATTATTTTACCATCAGGACCATCCAATTCTTCATCAACATATTTATCATTAGTTAATAGTTTATCTTGCTCTATAACAGTGATTTATTAAAAAGGTGTCTATTAAAGAAGCAATATTTATTTATACTTCTAAGTACTCTTCTACTATCATGAATTTGACACTATTTAAATACTGATTATTTCATTAAATGAGCATATATATTAATAGAAACCCACACTTTCTGGTATTGTTAATTTTGCATTTATTTTCTCACGTTTGTGACATCATTTATTTCATATACAGTATGAGTTGCTTATCAATTTTGTGAACTGAAAATATGCTTTGTTAATCTAAAGCTACCATTTTGCAACAATAAGAAATAGGTCCTTATAGCTTTGGGAGTCATATATCCAGACCAAGAAATATTTCCAAAATATTATATGAATAATAAATATTTCTAATTTACACTCTTAGCTCTAGAGAACAGAGAATATAGTAGTTTGGTATGAAACTGAGATTCACTCTTTACCAATGGCTTTCACCAGTGATCCACCCAGCCTTGATTTGTTCGAAATCTTTATATTAATAATAACAAAGCATATTGCGTTGTTTTCTAATAGAATATTATTCTTCATAAAAACAAATTCCTTCATAATACCGTTGTGAACCATGGTGAATCTTAGTACTGGCTGAGTGGGACTTGGCTGGAGTCTCTGTTAGCCTTCTGCTTCCATGACAATGACAGGCTCCCTGCATTTTGCCCGACACTTGAACTTCTCAGCTTTTTATCTTCTTACTTCTTGGGACCCTCATCAGGAGACCTCTCCATCACTCTAAGTAACCTAGGGTTACTCTGCAGTTGGAGCCACTCCATGGTGGCTACTGCTAACGACAGAAAAAGCGTAGTTCAGAGGTGAAGATGCAAGAGGCAACCATAATAAAGCCTAAACAGATGATGACTGTAGATATTATATTGGATGTAAATGCAAATGAATCCAGCAACTAAGAATGTGCCTTTAAAACGTCAGTCTAAGCTGCATTGCACTATTGAAATATACATTTCATAAAAGAGTGAATTACATCCAGCAGAGAAGGCATCACCTAGTTTATGGTAAATTTCCTTGAATAAATATATGAGCTAAAGAATAAACATAGAAGATACATTTTTATGTTAAAAATAGGTTGAAACTGTTTTTAAGGTGGGCATGCAATATCCAAGTTGATTTCTTGAGAAATCTAAAATTTAGGGTGGAAAAACAATTAAAAATAATCCTAACTCCTTTTGCTGAAATCAAGACAACTTCATTGTGAATGAACATTTTACATTATATTTAAAAATAGTGGGATTATAGTGGGTTTGCTAATGAAATGTGTGAACATCATGTGCTAACTTTGGACACCTTCTATGTGTAAGTTTTGGTGCTGAGTAATAAGATAGCAAAAAAATTTAGACTTACGTAAACTACATTAGTAAAAACACAAAATAACCTAAAATAAATGCCAACATAATAGAGAAGCCAAATACTCTGAGACATGACTGGAAGAAGTTCTTGTTGAGTAGAAAGCTAAAGGTCAGAAAAACACAAATCAGGCAGAGAACATGATAAGCAAAGGATGAAATGATGGATTTTCATGAGGAAGCTTTGCCCCTGGTAACACAGGTACATGGCAGAGCCAGGTCTCCAAAATTCATGTGTTACCTGGATGGAAAAACATGCATTAAAATGCTCACAGATTTTTTTTAAGGGTGAAAAATGGTGGGTGGTGTATGTGGAAAAGAGTCTCCGTGTCAATTTTTCACTAAATTGTACTAGCAGATAATACAGTTTTAATCACATGTCTCTAAATGCTGCATTACTGTGGAGAACACATATGACAGGAAAGGTGACCTTTATGCCTTAATAACCCTCATGCCTTAATGGAGGGGAGACTCAAGTAAAAGTAATAGAAAATTTGAGGTTGCAAAACAAAGATGAAGAGATTTTAGGAAGGAGGTGGGGACATTTATCAGTAATAATTTAAAATCATTCCTTATTATCTTGTTACAAAATCTAGGGATGCAAAGGGAAAGTTTTGTGCATGTAGAAGAAATGTGAACATTTTTGTTTTGGAAAGCAGCTAGAAAGAAAACAAATGGTCTACAGGAAAAATGACAAGTGTGGAACATAGCATGCCAGCAAACTTATTAGGTTAACAGATAAAAGTTGCCTCACCAGCATGCGTATTTAAATAGTACAAAGAATATTTGCAGAGTAATGGCAGTTAGTCACGGGGATGGTTAATAAGAATGTAAAAAAAAAAAAAGTGCCTTAATAAGCTGCAGCTGAATTTCACAAAACTCCATAATTCCAGTGGGCAATGTTTTCTAGCTTGAAGGCACTGGCAAAAATAGCCATTAAATACCTCTTGCAAGGAAGCTAGTTAAGGCGGGGAGTGGGGGGAGGTGTAGGAGCATGAGAGCAGGTGCTGCTTTTTCTCTGAGTGATTCACATTACAGTTTGTAGAATTAGGCAGAGCATCTGATGTTAACCCTTTATCTAAAACTGAACTTTAGACACATTGTTTTTAAACCATATTTTATCTGGGATGTATAAAGGAAGAGTATATAGTTCACATTGTTTTTTACAGTTTTATAGTAAATCAGAGGTGCAAAATTTTGTTTTGTTTTATTGAAAATAATGTAGTCATTAATAAAATTACTTTTTATAAAGCAGCATGCTGTAATGAAAAATACATTAAAATACTAGATTCTGCCTACGTGTCAGAACTTGGAGAAATCCATTCATCTTCCTGAGTCCTGCTGAATTCAATTATAGAAATGACATAATAGTACTCTTTTTAATTCTCAGGATAAAGCACATTGTGTTTATATGTCACCTTATACTTTACAATTTTTAAATTGTTAAGGGAAAACTGCTGAACATAGCATTTTTTCATTAAGGACTTGATAAGCCTTCATCATCAGGGCTAAAGAAATTTTCATCAGTAATTATTTGCAAATGGGGGAATGCCAGTTATAGGTTGGTGCCATTTGACCAAATGAACTTCTGCCTGGAGAAAAAATACCACAACAAGTACACCTCATCGGCAATATTTCTGCGGGTTGGGAGTGTCTTTTGGTGACTTCAAGGATCCACTATTTTAAAATTATGCTGATTCTAAGAGCGTCTAGAAGCAATGACATCCAGTAGCAACAAGCAAATCTAGCAGCTACATCTTGGCTTCTCAAACTGTTCTTCATTAGCAAGAGACCAGGCTGCTTGGAGCACGAGCTGATTCTGGGATTGGGCAGAGAATATACAGTGTTCCTCGGAGCATCTGTAGTGCCAAAGAGAAAGTACTCCAAAAATCAAAAAAGCAAAGCAATAAAAAAACCCCACCACATTTAAGTGGCTGAGTTAAAGGGACACAGAAGCCAATAGAAAGAGCTCCCAGTGGACAAAGTTGGAACAGTGATTTGAGTAACAAAATTTAAAAAAATGAGTATTGGCTTATAGCTAAAGTGTAAAATAAATAACCATGCATCTACACTAATATAAATATATTGTAAAAAAATAATAATAACTATAAGCAGTAACCAATAAATAGGGTCAGGAGACCAGCAGGGGGAGCCCTCACACCCTGTGACATAGCCCAGCCCAACAGGAAGAAGACAGACTCATCTCTGGCTGCACACAGCAACTTCTCTCCACAGAGTATAATGTGGGAAGGAGGGAAAGAGTGAATTTACAGTGGAGAAGTCTGATGAACTGAACTTCAGAGAGAGGATCCGTCAAACCAACAGTGACGTGGTGTTGGGACTACGTAGCCTTGATATCAGTATAATGTAGTGAGAATGACACTTCACCTCTGTGGTCTTTCCCCCAACTCGATAATCCCAGTATAATCATGAAAAAAATCAGAAAAATCTTAATTGAAAGACCTGCTAAAAATACTCAATTGGTACTTCTTAAATATTTTGAGCTCATCAGAAGCTAGGAATGTCTGAGAAACTGTTACAACCAAGAGGAACCTACAGAGACATGACAACTGAGTATAATGTGATGCCCTGGATTGGATCCTGGGACAGAAAAAGGACAGTAGGCAAAGGTCATGAAACCTGAATAAAAGATTAACTTTAGTTAATATTTTTTAAAAGTTTTCTAGGATAAGCTGCAGCTGAATTTCAATTCCCCAAGGCCAGTGAAAATAAAAAGTCACTAATAAAAATCTGGTCGTAATAGTATGAGAACCAGATGGAGAAAACCAATGGAAGGTGAAAGGTAGAGTCTTAATGAGTCAAAGGGACAATTAACGTTTCTACTGAAGATACTCAGTATAAATGAGTCACTCTGCTGTACACTGGAAACTTACACAACATTGTGAATCAACTATGCTTCAATATAAAATTAAAAAAATAAATATAAAAACTATTCAGTAGGATTTTTTGATGACTCAACAATAGGGGAAGTGTTACACTAAAATGCCAAAAGATGATTTGTATTAAGTGGGGATCGACTTGATTGAGACTTTAAATTGTAAGAAAAAACTCTTAAGCTGATAATTTTTAAAAAAGGATGAAAAGTATTCAAGCGCACATCTGGTAAGTCCCTGGTGAGGGCGATGGCTTTCAGTAGCTTTAGATGCTTTCTTTTTACTTAATCTTATGTGAAAGATTGAGAAGTATGCTGCGGCTCTCCAGCTCTTGCTGTTTTGTCAGTGCATCAGGGGAAGGAAATCACACAGCCTGTATGTAAAGATGTTAAAGAGGCAGCGGCTGCTTAAACACATTATCCTGAGCGTGGGAGAACCACAGCGATTCCAGCTTATGAGATAGCACCAGAAAACCCACCACACTCATGCATACAGGCATCCAGATGTGCACATATACACACCCAGTTTACAAAGGACATGAGCCAGTTCTGCATTTATGTTAGAGGAAAACATTTTTATACGCAGAACAGAAAATAAAGGTATTTAAAACATGCTGCCTTTGTTATATCTATGCAGCAAATTTTCTCTCAAATGTTTTCCTTTTTTAAATCTTTTTCCAGCCCACTTTCGTAATGGGATTTTTACTTATAAGAATGAAAACTTTCTGGCTAAGGTATTATAGCATGATCTGGTTAAGTAAGTGGTTACTTATATTTTTGTTGACTAGCCTAAAGCCTCAGGAAAAATTGGCTGAACTATTGATGAACACGTAAAAAAGACTTTCTAAAGCACTTAAATCTGTGAATCTCAAATACTCTTGAATGTATAGGAAACATAGGCACTAGGATCTCCGTGGTAGCAGCAAGTATATTTCTCTGTATAACTCTCAAATTCTCTAAATAGGAATGCGTATATCTAATGATAGTCACTGTGTCCTATAAACATCACCTTTATCATGTTTTCAGATCCCCAGCAGCTGATAAATGAAAAGAGATGAGCAAGCAAAAGATATTCTAAGTATAAGGAATTGGGTACTGCATATAGACTCACAAAAGAGGTATGAGCAAAAATTAGCATTCTATGTAAATAGGTGTGTTTCCCAAATGTTTCTGTAGGTATATTGGAGGCCTTGATTTGTATCACAGGGAAGACCTGAAAGGAGAAGGAATTGCCTTTCCCCAAATTACCTTGTGCTGGGCATCCTACTTAGGTCCAAAGTCACCATTTCTGTGAGAATCAAGCTAAACAGTTTGCTTATACAATTTAGATACAAAATGTATAGTGCTAGGTCAGGAACCATTAATTTTTCATAAAATTCCCAATGACTGTTCTTCTATTTGATCCCTTAGGTTTTCATCCTTACTTGTGCTTCATAACTAGTGATAATCTTAGACCATTATAGCCTTCTAATAGTCTTTTCAAAGACTTACATATATTTTCATGTATGTATGGTAGACATATGATATTTCTCTCTCTCTCTGACATGTTCACACTCTCGCTCTGGCTCTGTTGTTATACCACCGCCTGCCTTGAACACCAGCATTGCACAGTAGTTAAAGAAACACAGTCTTGACTGCTTGAATTCAAGCCTTGACTACACCACCTACCATCTGTGTGACCCTGGCCAAGCCATTTAAGCCCTGTCTGACTATTGTCTCATTTGTAAAATGAAGGTAAGGATTGTGTAGGTGTCATAAGTGTGACAATGGTTGACAGAGAGCAAGAATTACTGGGCTTCCCTGGTGGCGCAGTGGTTGAGAGTCCGCCTGCCAATGCAGGGGACATGGGTTCGTGTCCTGGTCCGGGAAGATCCCACATGCCATGGAGCGGCTGGGCCCGTGAGCCACGGCCGCTGAGCCTGCGCATCCGGAGCCTGTGCTCCACCACGGGAGAGGCCACAACAGTGAGAGGCCCGCGTACTGCCAAAAAAAAAAAAAAAAGAGTTACTGGCAGATGATACATTTTCTTTTATGGTAATTAAATAATTCAAGAAACTGCCTGTTCACAGACAGCTGAATAAACTAGAGGACGTCAAAGAGCACGTCCTGTCGAGAGGACCCTGGCGCTCTCGGCACAAAGGCAGTAGCAGCTTCTGTGATCAAGCCTGACGTGGTCTGGATCCTGTTAGATGTTTCAGACAGCTCACTCTTGTTCTCCAGGAAGATTTACAGAGTCCTGGCCACTCTTAATTGCTTTATTTACTGGACTTGTGCCTGTCTTCTCACCATTTGCACATAACTGGTATAAAACATCAGCGCTGTCCTTATACTTTTTAAAAAGTTTTTATTTTATATTGGAATACAGTTGATTAACAATGTTGTGTTAGTTTCAGGTGTACAGCAAAGTGATTCAGTTATACATATAGTTTCTATTCTTTTGAAAAGAATTCAAATATTTTTTCCATTTAGCTTATTACAGAATACTGAGTACAGTTCCCTGTGCTATACAGTAGGTCCCTGTTGGTTATCTATTTTACATATAGCAGTGTGTGTATGTCATTCCCAAACTCCCAATCTATCCCTCCCTCCGCACCCTTGTCCCCTGGTAACCATAAGTTCATTCTCTAAGTCTGTGAGTCTGTTTCTGTTTTGTAAATAAGTTTATTTGTATCATTTTTTTAGATTCCATATAGAAGTGATAACATGTTTTTGTCTGGCTTACTTCACTTAGTATGATAATCTCCAGGTCCATCCATGTTGGTGCAAATGGCATTATTTCATTCTTTTTTATGGTTAAGTAACTTTCCATTGTATATATGTACCATATCTTCTTTATCCATTCATCTGTTGATGGACATTTAGATTGCTTCCATTGTAAATAGTGCTGCAGTGAACATTGGGGTGCATATATCTTTTCAGATTATTGTTTTCTCCAGATAGATGCCCAGCAGTGGGATTGCTGGATCATATGGTAGCTCTATTTTTAGTTTTTTAAAGAACCTCCATACTGTTCTCCATAGTGGGTGCACCAATTTACATTCCCACCAACAGTGTAGGAGGGTTCCCTTTTCTCCACACCCTCTCCAGCATTTGTTATTTGTACACTTTTTCCCCCCTATTCTTTTATTTATTTATTATTTATTTATTTATTTATTTATTTATTTATTTATTTATTTATTTATTTCTGGCTGTGTTGGGTCTTCGTGGCTGTGCGTGGGCTTTCTGTAGTTGCGGTGAGCAGGGGCTACTCTTCATTGCAGTGCGCGGGCTTCTCACTGCAGTGGCCTCTCCTGTTTCAGAGCACAGGCTCTAGGCGTGCGGGCTTCAATAGTTGTGCCATGCAAGCTCAGTAGTCATGGCTTGTGGGCTCTAGAGCACAGGCTCAGTAGTTGTGGCACATGGGCTTAGTTGCTCCGCGGCATGTGGGGTCCTCCCGGACCAGGGCACGAACCCGTGTCCCCCGCATCGGCAGGCGGACTCTCAACCACTGCGCCACCAGGGAAGCCCTATTTGTACACTTTTTACTGATGGCCATTCTGACCAGTGTGAGGTGGTACATCATTGCAGTTTTCATTTGCTTTTCTCTAATAATTAGTGATATCGAGCATCTTACATGTGCCTGTTGGCCATGTGCATGTCTTCTTCGGAGGAATGTCTATTTAGGTTCTTCTGCCATTTTTGGATTGGGTTGTTTGCTTTTTTGATATTGAGCCACGTGAGCTGTTTGTAAAGTTTGGAGAGTAATCTCTTGTCGGTCACATTGTTTGCAAGTATTTTCTCCTATCCTGTGGGTTGTCTTTTTGTCTACGGTTTCCTTTGCTGTGTAAAAGCGTTTGAGTTTAATTAGGTCCCATTTGTTTATTTTTGTTTTTATTTCCATTTCTCTAGAAGACAGTTTGAAAGAGATCTTGCTGCGATTTATGTCAGAGTGTTCTGTCTATGTTTTCCTCTAAGAGTTTTATAGTACCTGGTCTTAACGCTTAGCTCTTTAATCCATTTTGAGTTTATTTTTGTGTATGGTGTTAAAGAATATTCCAATTTCATTTTTTTTCCATGTAGCTGTCCAGTTTTCCGAGCACCACTTACTGAAGACACTGTTTTCCTCCGGTGTATAGTCTTGCCACCTTTGTCATAGATTAATTGACCGTAGGTCCAAGGGTTTATTTCTGGGCTTTCTATCCTGTTCTGTTGATCTATATTTCTGTTTTTGTGTCAGTACCATACTGCTTTGATGACTGTAGTATAGTCTGAAGTCAGGGAGCCTGATTAATCCAGCTCTGTTTTTCCTTCTCAGTATTGCTTTGTCTATTTGGGATCTTTTGTGACCCATTAAATTTTGAAAATTTTTTGTTCCAGTTCTGTGAAAAATGCCATTGGTAATTTGGTAGGGATTGCATTGACTCTGTAGATTGCCTTGATTAGTATAGTCATTTTGATGGTATTGATCCTTCCAATCCAAGAACATGGCATATCTTTCCATCTGTTTGTGTCATCTTTGATTTCTTTCGTTGGGGTCTTACAGTTTACAGAGTACAGGTCTTTTTCTCCTTAGGTGGGTTTATTCCTAGGTATTTTATTCTTTTTGATGCAATGGTAAATGGCATTGTGTCTTTAATTTCTCTTTCTGCTCTTTCATTGTTAGTGTATAGAAGTGCAACAGATTTCTGTGTATTAATTTCGTATCCTGCAACTTTACCAAATTCATTTATGAGCTCTAGTAATTTTTTGGTAGTGTCTTTAGGATTTTCTATAAACAGTATCATGTCACCTGAAAACAGTTACAGTTTTACTTCTTCTTTTCCAATTCATTTTATTTCTTTTTATTCTCTGATTTCCATGGCTAGGACTTCCAAAGCTATGTTGTATAAAATTGGCAAGAGTGGACATCCTTGTCTTGTTCCTGATCTTAGAGGAAATGCTTTCACCTTTTCACCATTGAGAATGATGTTGGCTCTGGGTTTGTTGTATATGGCCTTTATTATGTTGAGGTATGTTCCCTCTATGCCCACTCTGGAGAGTTTTTGTTTGTTTGTTTTTATCATAAATGGGTGTTGAATTTTGTCAGAAGCTTTTTCTGCATCTATTGTGATGATCATATGTTTTTATTCTTCAATTTGTTAATGTGGTGTATCACACTGATTGACTTGTGGATATTGAAAAATCCTTGCATCACTGGGATAAATTCCACTTGATCATGGTGTGATCCTTTTAATGTATTGTTGGATTCAGATTGCTAGTATTTTGTTGAGGATTTTTGCGTCTATGTTCATCAGTGATATTAGCCTGTTATTTTCTTTTATTGTGATATCTGTGTCTGGTTTTGGTATCAGGATGATGGTGGCCTCATAGCATGAGTTTGGAAGTGTTCCTTCCTCTGCAATTTTTTGGAATAGTTTCAGAAGGAAGGTGTTAAATCCCCTCTAAATATTTAATAGAATTTGCCTGTGAAGCTATCTGGTCGTGGACTTTTGTTTGGTAGGAGTTTTTAAATCATGGTTTCAAGTTCAGTACTAGTGATTCGTCTGTTCCTCTTTTCTATTTCTTCTGGTTTAGTCTTGGAAGGTTGTACTTTTCTAAGAATTTGTCCATTTCTTCCAGGTTGTCCACTTTATTGGCATGGAGTTGCTTGTAGTAGTCTCTTATGATCCTTTGTATGTTTAGAGACTGAATGTAACAAAGCTCTTTGACTCTGGGATTCTGGGCCGTGGTTGGAGTTGGTCTGAGCTCTAACTAGTAACCAGGCACTTATAGAGTCAACATGAATGAGGCCCTGGCATTTATAGACAGTCAGTAAGTTTTAACTGTTGATACTATAATTAAAACAATGATTATTATTATCTTTCTTTCAAATCAAATGTCATCAGAGATTTTGGTCTTTTGTTCCGAGATTCTAATCCATTTTTAAAATGGTTTCCACAGTCAGAACTTTTTAAAGCAAATTATTAAACTTCAATTAAACATTCATGTCTTAATCAAAGTAGAAAGACTTGTCACTTATTGAGGGATTTCTATATAGGAAGCAGTTTAGTTGGCAGCCTAAATATTCAACTTAGTCATCAAAACTGTATTTGGAGTTGGGTACTGTGTTAGGTTGCTGGGGCTGCCATAACAAAGCATCACAGACTGGTGGCTTAAACAACAGAAATTTATTTTCTCAGGGGTCTGGAGGCTGGAAGTCCGAAGTTCAAGGTGTTGGCAGGTTTGGTTTCTTCTGTAGACTCTCTCCCTGGCTTTAGAGGACCATCTTCTCCATGTCTTTACATGGTTTTCCTCTGTGTGTGTCTGTGTCCTAATCTCTTCTTATAAGAACACTAGTCATTTGGATTAAGGCCCACCCACATGACCACATTTTACTTTAATCAGCTCTTTAAAGGCCTTCCCTGCAAATACAGTGCCATTCTGAGGTGGGACTTCAATGTATGGATTTGGAGAGGACACAACTTAGCCTCTAATAGGTGCTGTAATTTCCATTTTATGAATGAGAACATTGACTCACAGAGACGGTATCATTTCTCAAAATCACTTGGCAAGTGAATTGAAGAACCGGCATTCAAATCTGGTGCCTCTGTTTTCGAAGCTTAAATGCTTTCTTACCATCTCTACGCCAAAGCATCTAGATGGTGCTTCATCCTGCGGGGATATTTAAGTCCTGGGCCTCGGGTACCGTGACACCTCATCTCACCTAAATGTAGCAGCCGGTACTGCTAGCTGTTCAGCAAGCTGCTCGCATCTCCTGAGCACAGGCTAGTCTACATCAGGTATGGTCCTCTGAGTTCTGGTTAGTGGAATGTGGATGAAAGAGATACTACACATTATACTCTATGGAAGTAAGAGACAAACCACTGTATTACACCAGTGAAACATCAGGATTTATCTATGGCAGTACACAGATTTAGCTTCACTAAGATAAGTGGGTGTCATAGATTATCTCAATAGATTAGGAACCCCACAAATCACAAGAAATGTCAGCTAGGATCTAGTAGAAAGCTAAGAACTAGTGAGAAACTTCGTTTCCTGTTGCATTCAGCAGAGGTGCTAGGGACTTGGGAATTCCTGGGCTTTGCAATATCTTACTTTGCTCTTTGGGTTTGGAAATAGAAACATAAGCATGGCCACTGAGGGATAAATAAAACTCGTGCTTTTGTCTGAGTAATTCAGTACCACCCTGGCTGGGAGTGAGTTAGGACTCTCCAGATGCCATGCTGACCATGTGCTTAAAAGCAAGGTTCTTCACTAGGTAGATTTCCCAGGTTTATAATAACTATATCCCCAAATTTGTAAACAAAATCAAAATCTCAGTATGCCTGAAATCTTTAAATATGTAGTTGTTCTTTATCATTTACGAAGCTTCTGTTGCCTTATTTTTAATCTCAAATCTATTTTTCATTTTGTTTTGTTCTGATGTATATATTATCCCTTGAAAGATATAATGTATGCATTGGAAGTCACAACAATCAGGAAATATATATATAAAATTATTTTTACTCTTACATTGAGATACAAAATATTATAACATCAAGGGAAAACATAGATGACTAGAGAGATGAAAGTTTGTGTAGAGATGGCAATGAAGGAATCTGCATCTCTTTTTTCACTCCAAGGAGGAGAAAAATGAGGAACTCGGGTGAAAAGGTATAAGAAAGGTCTTATGTACAATTTTCAGGTATAGTAGGATTTTTCTATTGATGGAACAAAGCCTAATATATGCAACACATACATTTATTTTCTTAGCAATAAATATCAGCTTAGCATTTTATTTTCTCACACAGATTTTGTATTAACATCCAACTAATTATTCCTTTTGTAGAATTAATAATATAATACAAATTATTAAATGCAATTATATTTATTAATTTGTAATTATTACTCTTTAGTGTCTCTTTTTCCATGTAGGAGTTAGATTAACCAAATATTTTCTGGTTTAAAGTATAACTTTATGAAGAAAAATTTTCAGAAATTTCTAATATCAACTTGATGTATTGTTCTGTTTTAGCTATTAAAAACTGACAGTTTTTAGTTTTGGTTTTGTCTAACCTATCTTTAAAATGACACAAAAGGATCAAACTATTCTCAAGTAACTAAACTGGGTCCCAAAACGTAGCAGCAGTTTTACAGGAGAATAAAAATATTTAGTACTTCAACAAGGTAAGTACATGATATGTTGCATAAAGTCAGAGTTTACCAGACATGCGCAAGCACAATAAATATGACCCAAAATTATGAGAAGAGTCTATCGGGCAAAACCAACACAGAACTGAAATATATGTCAGAATTATCCGACAGTTATATTAAAACTGTTGTTATCACTGTACTTCATAGGTTCAAAAAGTTAAGTAGAGACATTGAATATGTCAAAATTCCAAGTTGAACTTCTGGAGATGAAACCTATAATGTATTTGTTACATCCAAAGTACACTGGGTGGAATTAGATATTGCTAGATTAGATATTGCAAAAGAACACATTAGTGAAGTTGAAGCAAGGAAGTCTATCCAAAATGAAACACAGATGAAGATGAAGACTTCGGAAAATTTGAAAGGGCATTGGTGAACTGTGCGGTAATTGAAGTCTATCTTGGGGAGAAGTAAAACACAAGAAACATTTGCAGAAATATTGGTCCTTTTTTATTTATCAAATTTGATAAAAACTATGAACCTAGAGACCCAAGAAGCTCAAAAAATGTCAACCACACACAAACATACAGACAACTGCAGCAAGGAATATCATCATAAAGTTGCTCAGAAATAGTAATAAAGAGAAAAACTTAAAAGCAGCAAGAGAAAAAAGACACAATTGGTACATGGAAAGAAAGATGAGGATGTCAGGAGAGATTGCTGCAAAAATAATGGAAGGGAGAGGACAATGGAGTAAAATCTTTAAAACACAACATACAAACAAACCAGAAAAACAATGTAGAATTTATATATGTGGAATAAATACCTTTCATAAACAAAGGTAATTTTCAATACTTTGGACATATAGGAATTGAAATAATTCATAGTGAGCAGGCCTGCAGTATATGGAATATTGAAATGTTGAAAGAAAAATGATACCAAATAGAAATGTGAATCTAAAAAAAAGAGTAAAGAAGACTGAATGTGGATTTTTGCTTATTATATAAATTTCTGCAAGAGACATCTGACCATTGAAAATACATTAATGATAAACTGTGGAATGTGTAGCATGCGTAAGTGAAAGGTATGACAACCAGAGCCTAAAACTGGAGGTAAACAGATTGGGTGTATTATTGTAAAGCACTTATCTACGTGAAGGGCCATCAGGTCACTGTAAGGTAGACGGCTAAGGTAAAGACACAGACCACAAACCCAACAACAATGGATAAAATATAAACAAACAAGCAAAGAAATAAAGGCTAATAGACCAATACCGAGGATAAAAGGGAACAGTAAGAAATTCTTAATCCAAAAAGAGTCAGAAACAAAGACAAAAGGAACAAAGTATTGTTGGAAGACATAGAAAACATGATCTCAACACCCCTATTTAAAGGTAGAGGTAGATTGGACAAAAAGCAAGAACTAAGTCTTAAAATCTAAATCTTAAGATAACAAGAACTTGAAAAGATGATCAAAATCATTAGTCATTATGGAAATACAATTTAAAACCTCAATAAGATTCTGCTACACACTTATTTGGATGTCTAAAATTTAAAAAGTTGGCTCTATCCTGTGTTGGTAACAATGTGGAGGAACAGGAAAACACACTGGTGGATGTTTGAAATGGTACAAATACTTAGAGAAACTGCTTGGCTTTTTCTTTAAAAGTTAAATATACCCCCCAGCACGTACCTGAGCCACTCCACTCCTCAACATTTACCCAAGAGAAATGAAAACTCTGCCAGTAGAAAGACATGTATGCGAATAAACATACTTGCTTTATTTGTAATAGTTAAAATCTAGAAACAACCCAAACATCCACTACCGGAGGAAGGGATAATTCAGTTGCAGTACATTCATACTAAGAAATATTACTCAGCAATAAAAAGATGTCAACTAATGTTTTGTTGAGAATTTTTGCATCTCAGTTAATGAAAGATATTGATCTGTAGTTTTCTTTTTTTCTCTCTTTGTCTGATTTTGGTACTAAGGTGATATTAGCTTCATAAAAAAGATTTAGGTAGTATTCCAGCCTCTTCCATTTCCAAGACAGTATGTGAAATTGGTGTTGATTATTCTTTAAGTATTTGGCAGAATTCTTCAGTCAAACCATCAGGGCTTGAAGATTTCTTTTGTGGGAACTTTTCAATTATAAATCTAATTTCTTTGATGGTTTTAGAAATATTCAGATTACGTATTTTATCTTGGTTGAGTTTGGTGACTGGTAGTTTGTGGGTTTTGAAGAATTGATCCATTTCTTATAATTTTTCAAGTATATGAGGTTCATAACCATTGCACAAAGAGAAGTTCAACATCTTTAGCCCTTAAGGAAATGCAAACTAAAACCAGAATGAAATACCACTATCAGAATGGCCAAAATGGAAAATACCTATAGTACTAAAGATGGTGAAGATACAGGAAAACTGGATCACCTGGTACAGCCACAAAATAAAAGTAGTTTTACAAAAAGGGAAAAGGTGTATTCTAGGTAGAGGCAACTACATGTATAAGGACCTAAAATGAGAAAGAGACCAGTATGTTTGAGACAAAGAGAAAAATTAGGAAAGACTGATATAGAAAAAAACAAGTCTGAGATGATGCTAGAATAATAATAAGCTCAGGTCATGCATAGCCAAGCACTATGGGGGACTTTAAGAATAGGGAGTGATAGAAGGCTTTCAATCAGGAAAATTTTAACCATAGATTTGGATATTATTATATATTATTTATGTGGCATATATTATTGTAAACGATGTATATTGCATGTATCATGTACGTTATTGTATAAATAGATTATCGAGTATATAGACTATAAGTAATATTTTGACAATTATGTTAAAAAAATAAAAGATTCATGGGACTTCCCGGGTGGTCCAGTGGTTAAGACTCCATGCTTCCAATGCAGGCGGTATGGATTTGATCCCTGGTCGGGGAACTAAGATCCCACATGCTGCATGTCGCAGCCAAAAAAGAAAAAAAAAAAAGAATCATAAGTGACCAAGAGAGGATATAAAGGTAACAGTTATGAGCATTTGAAGTCATCCAAGTGAAAAATGATGGTAGCTAAGCCTAGGATGATGGTAGTTTGGAAAGAAAATCAGTTTAGAGATGATGAGTGTATTGGATGAGTACAGTTTCATAATTGCATTAGTAGAGATGGGGGGAAAGATAGGAGTTAAGGAGGATCCCTGTGGATTGAAGAGACTGGGGCAGAGGGGAAGGAACAGGTTTCTGAATAGGGTATGGGGTTTAGGGTGACAGTGAGGTCAGTCTGGGACACATGAGCTTGAGCTGCCACCTTTAATTCAAGTGAAGACGCCAAGTTGGTAATTGGACATGCAGGTCTGGACTTGAGAAACTGTTTCGGGAAAAGGAAAGTCAAGATGAGTGACTGGCTAGAAGTAAGAGGATGTGCTATTATTTAACCGTCTTTAATCGAAGAACACTCCAGTTGTTTTCATTTGGGGCTGGTTTAAAAAGTGGTACATCAGTTAGCTTCTACAGACATTATTTTGCAGGTGTGCAGCTATATCTGCGGGCTAGATTGCCAGAAGAGGGGTTGCTGACAAATGTATAAATGCTTTTGTAATTCTGTTAGATCTTGCAAGAGTTCCCTCCACCATGTGGACTTGTGCCATTTTGAACCCTCAGCAGCAGTGTGTGGGAAAGACTGCTTCCCCATAGGCTCATGAACTAAGTACTTTATCACATTTTTGGGTGTCTACCAATATCGTGGATGAAACATGGCATTTTAGTGTAGTTACATCTTTCATTTACCTTATCCTGAGTTAGGTTAAGCAGCTTTCCATATGTTATAAATCTTGTGTGAAATGTTTGTTCATGACCTTTGCCCATTTTTCTGCTGGATTGTCGCCAGGCCTAAAATGTGAAAGCTGTGATGGGCAGAGGCTGGGAGAGTTTTAAAGGACATGTTAGAAAGAGCTTAGACCGTGTTAAAGAGATGGTCGGTAGGAATCTAAAATTTAAAGGTGATTCTGATGAGGCTTCAGGTGAAATTGAGGGGCCTGGAAACCAGGGGGAAGGTGATCCTTGTTATAAAGTGGCAAAAAAACTTGCCCAAATTGTGTTCTAGTTTTTTTGCGAGTGATGAACCTAGATATTTAGCAGAAGTGATTACACAGTGTGTGATACTGTGGACCAAGGAGCCATTTAATTTCTGATCAATTAAATCAAGAAAAAATTCAGCAAGCTGATCTACTCGTCCTAAACATTTTCAAGCACATGGCACATGGCACAGGTGGAATCTTAGGTACTGCTTCTTTCTGGCCAGTGTTTCGGAACCAACAGTACAAGCTTCCTTTTCTGTACATGCTGGGAATAGTTTGGGACACAAGGTGGCTGATGACACAGCAAACAACCCTTCCTTGGCCCATGTGCATCTGCGCTCTGGGTTATGGGTTTCTAACTCCAGTGCTGCTGCTGTTAATCTTGGAGTGCACGGTGCATTGCTATGGTTTTTATGCAGGAGATAAAGAAGCCCATGAAGTCCAGGGGCACAGGGCTGCCCCCAGATATGGACCCACGGCCAGCTCTCCACTGGAGAGACCAAACTAAATGCCAGCCCTCGTCATTCTACGTCTGGGAAAGAGTAATAAATACCATCAAGTCCACTTCTCAGTGTAGTTTTAGTTTTACATCGAAATAAATCCAGCGATAACTGAAGCAGTTTTTAATACCACACCCTGTACATTTGTACAGAATTTCAAATATCACCCTTACCTACCATTCGTCCTGTGTTACCTTGTCAACTCACCGTCAAAGCCTTTGGAAGACACCTGTTAGAGCATTTCACATTTGCCTACCTCTTTCAGTTAAAGCTGTAAACAGTGCTGTTTCTTTAAGCCCTGAGAGCAACATGCAGGACATAGAATATGTTTAACGCTTCCATTTCAGTGACTGCCTGCAGAAGATTCATAGACATAATTTGAGTCTGTGTGTAGGTGTGTGAACGTGTGATGTGGTGGAGAAGAGACCAGGAGAAGAAAGAATATCCAGGCTTCTTACCTTCCCCTCTGCCTGGCTGTCTCCACCCCTCCAGGACTGTGCGCCTATTTTTAAAGTACCACAAAGGACAGCATAAACGAGATGGTTACAGTCTCATTCTTCCTTAAATAAATGTACAGGTATCATTTTATGGATTAACATGAGACTTCTCCAGTCTGATGACCCGGGTGGAGAATTGGGGAGCAGTTTTCTTCAGGTTCAGCCCCTCCTTCTCTGATGGTTGCCGCTTAGAATGCTTTGCTGGGTCATGCTTCTCAAACTGAACATTCTGTGTTAGATTTCCTAAGGTGTTTGCTTTTGGCATTTTCCCTTCCCTATATATATATTTTTAATCTAAATGGTCATTTCTCTATGGCTTGAAATACCATCTCTATGCAAACGGCTCCCCAGTCCATATACTCAACCTAGATCTCTCTTCCAAGCTCTATTTTGGACACACTGGTCTGCCTGCCCACTTGACACTCAACTTGCGTGTCTCCTAGGGGAGCACATTAAACACGTCTGGTTCTGAAACCTGGATGACTCCCTGCAGACTTTCACCAGTCTTCACACTGTCCATCTAAGTAGGCATCACGGCCACTCAATCCATAGCCCACGATGGAGATTTGGATGAGCACTGACATCCCTTGATCACTTCCCATGCACGCTCGCTACGTCATGGCACCCTGCTGGATTTCTGAAGAGATCACTAATCTGCCGCCTTTCTCATTTCTACTGTTAACCAAGATCACCTCTCCAGGTTGTTATTCCTGTGCCTTCCTCACTGGTCTTTCTGGTTCTATTTCTGCTCCCTTCCAGTCTATCCGCACCACAACAACCAGGTTCATCTTCTAAGATGAAACTTTGTTACACTGTGTCCCTAAAGTGCCCGGAGCAGTCAGTCTGCTCCCCGGCTGGTGGTCCAGCCTCACCCCATGTCTCCTTTCCCTCCATCATAGTCTTTAGTCTGTTAATCAACTGGTGCCCCTTCTCCTGCTGGAGATCCTCACCTTAAGATCACACATCCTCATCCCTATCAAGGTAGATATGGTCACGTGACCTGCTCTGGACTATGACATGTGATCATAAGTGATAGTTGTGACTTTCGGGCAACAGTCTTTGAAAACAGCATGGACTTTATCATTCTTACATCACTAATGATCTCGGTGATGGAGGATGCATGCAGGTAGGGAGTGTGAGAAATAAGTATTCACCATTACACAGAGATCCAAGGCTTGCTTGCTTGTCTCTCTAGTGTGGCCAATCCTCCATTCAGAGGACACACCAAACCCCTTTCTCTTTCTGGACAATCACATGTTTTCCCTCTGACAGTAATGCACTCCCCATTTCCTTCCTGACCATGCAACTTCACCTCGTTAACTCTAGCTTTCTTCCCAGTATCAGCCTAAGTGAGATCTTCCTTAATGCAGTGGGTTGTATGCTCTCATAATTCCTGGTTTTTAAGCACTTATAATAATTCCAAGTGTATAGTTGCTTGTGAAACTTTTTAATTATATATTTATTTTAAACCTATCTAGACTGTGAGCTCCTTGCGAAAATGCCCAAGCCTGTCTTATTCACAGGATGAATAAATGAATACAATTCTTTTGATGTTATCTATGGTGAAAAACAATTAGGATTTAATCAGACCTGAATTTAATTTGGGTTCTGCTATTCAATAGAATATAGCATTTGAAAATGTACTACATGTCTTTGTCTTTCAGTTTCCTCAGCTGTAAGTGGGATAGCATTTATCTCTAAAATCTGTTGAGATAACTCAATAAGTTAAAAGTCCACCATGATGTTTGGGATGAAATAGATGCACGAGAGTGATTTTCCCTTTTCTTTCCAGTGAATATGCCAGCTTCTATTGTATCAGAACTGTTCAGATGGTCAGTGGTCCCCAGGGGAAGGGAGGGCTGTTTTTTGTTCCAGGTAATATTTCAGAAATCTTACTAATTCTCTCATTAGTTTCACTAATTATCTATTTTATTTCTATCAAACGATTTTCATCCAGTGATAACATTTTAGATCATATGTGATTTGCTGACAGCATTTCAGATCTCAGCATGTGCTTCCATATGTGATTTGTTGGAATAAATAGTTTCAAATTGATAAGCTGTGTCTTTGTGGCACTGATAAGTGTCTTACTAGATAGGCTGGCTGTAGGTCACCCTGGGGGAGGTTTTGCTTCAAGCAATTTGATGCCTTTTAAGGAAGCTTGTCCAACCCTAGGCTGATAGTCATGTTCTGTGCATTCTCTCTGGCTTAGTGTTGGCTTTGGACAATTTAATTTTGTGATCATGCTTTGACTGTCAACCATGGATACAGTATTGTGCAAGTGACGATTATTTTCTGCTATTGGGATTGCAGGGAGGGATTTGGAATAAATGGTAGTTGAATAAGTTACTTAAGTAAGAGAATGATGTGGAGAGTGACCTTGCCTGAATTTTAGACAGGTTACTGGGAGCCCTCTTTTCTATCAGGCCTCATTCTTGGGCCTTGTCTTCAAGTCTGTGTGACCCAGTTCTAGCAAGAATCTTGCTGTCTTAGTCTATTCAGGATGCTATAAGAAAGTGCCCTTGACTGGGTAGCTTTTAAACAACAGAAATTTATATCTCACAGTTCTAGAGGCAGGGAGGTACAAGATCAAGGTGCTGGTAGATTTGGTGTCTGGTGAGAACCCCTCCTGGTTCACAGATGGTCATTCTCACTGCGTCCTCATACAGTGTAATAATGGAGGGACCTTCTAGGGTTTCTTGTAAGAGGGCACTAATCCATCTCTGAGGGCACCATCCTCATGGCCTAATCACCTCCCAAAGACCGTACCTCCTAAGACCATCACATTGGGCATTGGGTTTCAACATAAGAATTTGGGGAACACAAACATTAGTGCCCAGCACCTGCGAAGTCAGTACAGCAAGAATCTCCTGATCCTTGATGTTTCCTCTAGGGTGGTTGTCCTTCAACAGATCCCCTCACTCTCCTTGGCTATAAATTTCCACTGTCCTTGCTGTATTTGGAATTGATCTCAGTCCTACACCAAAGTCTCTCTTCTCTCATTGCAATAGTTTCTGAATAAAATCTATCTTTACTGTTTTAACTAGTGTCTGGCTCTTGTTCTCTTTGACAATAGCATTAAAAGGTAAACTAAGAACCATATGTTTTCAAAAGAGAAAGAAAGAGAATCCAACCTGTTGAAGAGATATTAGGAAGTGATTAATGAAACATTCCTTGAAAGATGGTTAAAATAACAAAGACTTTGAAAAGATCATGGTCTTTGGATTCAGAAAAGAACTTAGCAGGTGCAAAACCTTAGACAAATCACTCACACTTTTTTGGAACCTTATTTTCTCATTTACAGATAGAGGCTGCTACGACTGTTGTGTACATTTGTGTGAAATTTAAATTATATAATGTCTATTCTGGCACCTAGTGATACTATTATTTACTGGTGCTTTAGGGGTGCAGTGTTTTTCTTTTTTCTTAGTCAAAACTAACTAAGGCAAGTTAGGCAGAGGTGGAAATATCAGGTTTTTTTAACCGACAAACTCTTGCTTGAGTGTGGTGGTAGCTTAATGACACAGAGTCAGTGAGTTTCCCCATAGGGAACCCCAGGATTGGACAGATGTGCACAGTCATCACTGTGATGGTCCTGGAAGTGGGGATGATGCTTGTGATGCGTGTCACTCAGTCCTGGAAGCAGTATCATCACAGAGTGCCAGGAAGGAAGGGGCTGAACCCTGTGCTCTGAGTCTTCCTCAAATGCTCTGTCCAGGGAGTTACTGCCTCTGGGTGGGGAGGGGTCGGGGGAGATGGTGGAGGACCCGACAGAGACCCACACAGAAGAGGGAATAAATATCACAGGGATGACAAAGCCTTTCACCTAGGAGTTGCCATCCTGTTACACTTTTTTTTTGGATGCTTTTCTTCTTAAATAGTGTGAGGGTGTTGCCAGGGGTATCAAGAAAAATTAATTTGCCTCTATTATATTTTTTAGGTTATTAAATAAGACATTAATTATAGAATATTTTGAGATGACAGAAAATTTCAAATAAAATTCTAGCTTAGTATTACTGCACAGAGATAACCATGGTAAAATTTTAATTGTATGTATATACTTTTTTATTTATCAATATTATCTATTTTGTTTACACTTATATATGACATGAAGTTGAAAGCACTTATTTTTTCCCAATTATTCTGAAATGTTTCTCTTTAGTTCTCTTTAACTAAAATATGGTATATTGATCTATTCTTTACTGTAGATTTCTAACTTGTCTTTCATTTAAACCTAAAAAATAGGTTTAAATCAAGATCCTTCTAACTAAATCAATCCATTGTTAGAATATAGGTTTATGTTTGGCACAGTTTTTCTTCCACTCAAACTAGTTATGTTTATAATTTTTAAAAATATTAATTTATGTACATTTTTCTGATTACGTTGCAAAGGGCAATAAATATAGTATTTGTTTCATAGAAATGTAACAATAAGAATTATTATAACTATTTTTTTCTTTTTCCTTTTTTTTTTAACATCTTTATTGGAGTATAATTGCTTTACAATGGCGTGTTAGTTTCTGCTTTATAACAAAGTGAGTCAGTTATACATATACATATGTCCCCATATCTCTTCCCTCTTGCATCTCCCTCCCTCCCACCCTCCCTATCCCACCCCTCTAGGTGGTCACAAAGCACCGAGCTGATCTCCCTGTGCTATGCGGCTGCTTCCCACTAGCTATTTTACATTTGGTAGTGTATATATGTCCATGCCACTCTCTAACTCTGTCCCAGCTTACCCTTCCCCGTCCCCGTGTCCTCAAGTCCATTCTCTAGTAGGTCTGCATCTTTATTCCCGTCTTGCCCCTAGGTTCTTCTGATCAATTTTTTTTTTAGATTCCATATATATGTGTTAGCATACGGTATTTGTTTTTCTCTTTCTGACTTACTTCACTCTGTATGACAGTCTCTAGATCCATCCACCTCACTAAAAATAACTCAGTTTCGTTCCTTTTTATGGCTGAGTAATATTCCATTGTATATCTGTGCCACATCTTCTTTATCCATTTATCTGTTGGTGGCCACTTAGGTTGCTTCCATGTCCTGGCTATTGTAAATAGAGCTGCAATGAACATTTTGGTACATGACTCTTTTTGAATTATGGTTTTCTCAGGGTATATGCCCAGTAGTGGGATTGCTGGGTCGTATGGTAGTTCTATTTTTAGTTTTTTATGGAACCTCCACACTGTTCTCCATAGTGGCTGTATCAATTTACATTCCCATCAGCAGTGCAAGAGGGTTCCCTTTTCTCCACACCCTCTCCAGCATTTATGGTTTGTAGATTTTTTGATGATGGCCATTCTGACCGGTTTGAGATGATATCTCATTGTAGTTTTGATTTGCATTTCTCTAATGATTAATCATGTTGAGCATTCTTTCTTGTGTTTGTTGGAAATCTGTATTATTATAACTGTTTGTAGAAGTATGGGAGCCTCTCAGAGGATTTGTGTGAGCGTGAGTTTTCTTAATTTTAGCATGCACATTGAAGTTATTGCTGTGCGTTTTACTTCTTGATAGATTGGAAAATGTTGATTTTCCTCCCACAGAGAGCCAAATGAATAGTAAGGGTTAATTTTTCTCCCTTGAGGGAATTCCTCCCTTGAGGGAATTCTTTTATGCACTCCTTTTAATCTAAAATTTGAAACAAAAGTTGTGTTCTGAATAACCACTGTTGTAAATAGCTAACTAGTTAGAACATACTATACCTAAAGTTACTATATCTATAAATGTCATCATATAATTGCATTATTATTATATATTAAGGTTATGGCATTGGAGGTTTGCATGCTAGGTTTCTCCTTTTGAAAGCAGACATGGGAGTTGTAAAGGGGAGGCTGGATTCCTTTATAAAAGAGGAACTTCCTTTTTTAAAATTTCTAGTATCTTTTAATTTTGTTAGATGAAAGCTTCTGAAAGTGAACATAGGTGGTTCTCCTTATATATCTAAATTTTAATTTTTTTCCTTAAATTTTTTTATTTATTTTTTGATTTTTACTTTATATTGCAGTATAGTTAACAATGTTGTGTAAGTTTCAGGTATACAGCAGAGTGGTACAGTTATACACACACATGTATCTATTATTTTTCAAATTCTTTTCCCATTTAGGTTGTCACAAAATATTGAGCAGAGTTCCCTGTGCTGTACAGTAGGTCCTTGTTGTTTCTCTATTTTAAATCCAACAGTGTGTACATGTCAATCCCCAGCTCCCAATCTATCCCTCCCCAAGGGATAGAGTCCTTATCTCACATTATCGGCAGCCTCAGTGTACAACATGGCCTATTTGAGGTTCTGAAGTAAGGTTAAGTGGCATGAAGCTACCTTGATAATAAGTCGCCATCATAAGATGCTCCACATTTGATTACCTGTCTTCTCCCACTACCAACTTCCTGGGGGGAGTGGACATCCAAATTCTAGATCATGTTGCAATTCCGAATCCACAGGCATTAAGTTCAAATTTTAGTTTTTTGCTCTTTTAAGATAATATTCAAAGAAATTAAAATCCAAATGCACTCCACTCGGTTTTGTGTATCACTGCATCTCAGTTTGAAGAGTTCCAGATGCTGGGAAGTGTTGACATTCTTCTGCAGTAGAAACGCATTTCATGAGTTGAGTTCAGCCTCTGACTTGCCCCATTTCAAACCACACAGGGATTCACACACACACTGGCCGCAGCACCAGAGTTAGATCAGTTTTGCGGGGCAAGGCCTTCATCAGCATGTTTCCTTGCCTGGCCAAGAAGACCCCAGAGCCTGTGGCCTCTGTAGATGGGCAGGTCCCAGAGGGGAAATGGGGGAGGGTTGCAGGAGCAGGTGAAAGGGGACAATGGGTCCCACCTGCTCAGCTCCTCTGAACAGCCTCAGTCTGGGGCACTGGCCTCATCTTCAGGGAGGAGGCAGTGAGGAGAAAGGAGGAGGATGAGGGCGGTACCACAGGATGCCCAGTCACATGAAACAAGCCACAGGGCACCTCTCCTTTCCCATGACACCAGTAACAGAAGAATCCAAGTGGCTGAGGATATAGAAATGCGAGACTGGAAGTAGAGATATTTTATACTTTTCTGTCCCAAATTCTCAGATTAAGTAATTTATCTCTTTACCAAAGCTATATTTTATTTTGTTTTTGTCAAATCTTCAAATTTCTGACTATAAAATAACCATTTGCTTTAAAGCGTAAGCTATTAGCCCAGTAACTTTCTTTTGTATAAATTATTATTCTTCACTCTTAAATATTTTTTCCTTATAAAACTGCTATTTTGTAGAAATAGCCAGAATCTCAAATCCCTTTATAGCTTTTTTGTTCCACAAATTTTTACTTTTGGGAATAAATCTTGATTCTTGTAGGACTTACGGTTTATGTCCTCTCTCTGAGTGAGTTGGGTTATAGAACCTAATATGCAGGACCTGCATATTTTATGTCTATTACAGGATTGTTAAAATGTAATGCTAATGTGCCTAGACTAATAAGTAGCTATTTTAATAATTAAAGAATTTTAAGCCAGTTCTTAGTAGCACTGATGTAAATGGGTGAGATTTGGAACTAGGGGGCAAAGATTGCCTCCCGTGTGTTACTTCTTAGTTAGCTACATAAATAAAAACCACAGTTAACTAAAAATTGACATCTATGAACTGAATTTCTAAGACTAAGACCTTTCATTAGATGAGAAGTTTCAGTGCGTAGTTCTGAGCTGCAGTATTTGCATTGGCAGGACAGTATTCTGGGAATTCGAAATTGAATGCATTTTTTTTGATAATTTGACATTTTGAGGCTTTCCATAAATCTGAGTATTATCCCAGCAAATACAATTCTATTAGAGTGAGATACAAAGCAGCATAAGGATATTGAATTCAACAACAGGTGTTGACATTTAAGCAATTTGGCATTTTTATCAATTTAACATTTCATTTATTCATTTATCATGTAAAGTTCCATTTAATTCATTTTATCAGTTCAAATAAATTAGTGTTTACACCCGTGGAAAAAAGACACCTCAGAGTGCTATATCAGCATTTGGGTTTTAAAAATGTGCTATTTGAGTACATCTTTTGTTTCGTGATGGTTTTTTGCATAAAATTAACTTCACCACAAAAATGCCCAATCTAATGTTTGCTTTTGACTACCTAAAAATCAAAAGGTAATGCTTTATATGTTTCTTTAAATACTCCTTTTTACTGGATTTTTTTTACATTGTTTAATTTGTAATTTTCTGTGTTCTGTATAATTTATGTTTAGGTGAATTTGACTCTTATATGGTTTAGGTCAGTGGCCTTTCAATAATTCTAAAGAGAAATCTGCTATGTCTATTTAATTTTCTTTATCTTATAGAAGATTTGTTTTCTCTTTTCTTTTAAAAATACTATTTGCAAGTTTACAAGTTTAGTTTTTTGAAATTCATTTTACTTACATTGCAAAAACCTTACTGGTATTTTGCAAGCTGATGCTCAATTGATTTGTCTCGCTTGACAAAATGAAGTGAAGATTATAGAATGATATTATTCTCATTATTATTTTGTCTAGATTGATGAATAACAGCAAAGAGGGAGAAGTCTGTGCTTGCTTCCACCCATCATGATCGCACTAGGTTTATCCCTCAGCTGTGGGCACAGGGGATTTTAATTCTCTCCCTCAGCAGCCAGGCCTTCTGCACTTACTCTGTTTATCCTGGGATTAGTTAGGTATGAAAGGAGTAATGGGAGTTTACATACAGCACAGATGAGAGCAGCCATTGGTGATTGAGAAGTCCTGGGAGAGAAACAGTTAATTAATAGATTTAACAAATATTTGCTGAACTCGCACTCCGGGCAAATACTGTGCCAGGCCTGTGGGCGATGCTGGAGGTTAACAGCGGGCCTTGTCCCTAATCTGTGGCGTTTTCACTGGTGTAAGGGGAGACGTATGAATAAAACAATTATGTTGTTGGATGTATAGTTACAGGCAGAGCTAAGCACTTAGGAGAAATAAATACAATTTGTGTGAGGGAGTCTCAAAGGGCTAGTCCTGTGTTGTGCTCAGGACAGTCTGCTCTGTGGACGTGAGGCTGGAGGTGGGAACCAGCGGGTGATGAAGGCGGCCCCAGGTGGAGGGGAACAGGGGTCCAGGCAGTGGGAACGGCTGCATCATCGGGGTCCTGAAAGGGTTGGGGCGTCTGGGAGAGCGTTCCTGTGACTCAGTGCAGTGAGAGGGGGAGAGAGACGCTCCCCTTTAGGCTGGTAAACCACAGTTAGGATTTGGGTTTCCACCCTAAGAGAAGCGGGGCAGCCTTCAGTGGTATTAACTTGGGGCAGTAATTAAAATGGTCAAATTTCAGTTTTGAAAATGATCACTCTGCCTACAATTTGGAGAACAGATTGAAAGAGGAGCTGGGGGGATTTAGGGAAACGGTTAGTGGCTGCTGGTAAATCATGGTACTTGGACTATGGTGGAGGCAGCAAACATGTCGACACAGAGGAAGCTACGAGAGAGGAGAGGTAAACTGGGAACGGGACTTGGTGGTGGGTCTTACGTGGTGACGGCACCCTGGGAGGGTGGCCAGGCCTGCATCCTGCAGACAGGCAGCAACAGAACAGCAAGTCTGAAGAAAGAGCGCAGGTTCAGGTTGAGGGTGGATTTGAGAGGCACCGTGTGGCCGTGCAGTGAGTTCCCGCCCTTACTAGTCTAGGGCCTGTGGGTGGGAGGTCAGGAGATACACGGGCAGGTGGACGTGACTGATGTAGAGCTGGATCCTCACAAGGACGCAGGGCCTGGGATAGAAGCTTGAGGTTGAGGACGCAGGGACATTACTGAGAAGAAGCTTCTGGCTCGTACACAAAAGTGAATTCAGCCAACCACCAGGTAGAAGTTTATCATCCACCTTTGTTCAGACTGATGAGAGAACCCAGCTGAAGAATAAAACTGAAATTTAGCTATTTAAGTTGCCTCTAAACTACCTTAAGAACAGGACTTGATGTGTAGACCCAGCCTAATGAGTATGTTCGCAAAATGAATTTCTCGTCTCCTTGCTGACGGTCAAACAGCATTCACAGATCTGTTATCTTAGAAGAATATGTAAAAGCAGTGTTTTTTTCTTTTAGATTGACTCAAAACCGAACTTTAAAAATGGTTACAGGGAAGGAGAGTGTAATAGTCGCAAGAAAACAACATAAACACTAGGGTGTTCCTACTCCTTTACCCAGCTGAGAATCTCTTCCAGAAAATCATGATAAATCGTAGCCAGCCTTTGCTTCCATCTTTTCATAGTCTGAGTATGTACTCCTCCATTTTTGTGTGTGGAGGTGTGGCAGCCTGTTTCCAAATTGGAACGTATATCGTTGTTAGAGAGTACTTTCTCTTTAGATAAATTTGCTTCTTACAACTTATTTCTAAAGCAAGAGTAAAAAAAACAGAAGGGGGGCAATAATACGAATTGGTTGGAAGGAAGTGTTGGAGAACCTAGACACGTGGTAGTCATGGTAATAAAAAGAATAATCAGAATATAGTTTCTAATCTAATTAAAGTGTATTTAATCTAAAAACATCTATATTTAGATGTATCATAATACATACGTGTTTATTACTAAAACAAATTTAACTTGTGTCCTCTTTATACAAGTATTTAGGTAGCCTGAAAAATACAACATTAAAAAACAGTGTCACCAAAGATGGGAAAGTATCTTCTCAGGGCAGTTAATTCTTAAGGACTAAACTGTAGTTCTGTGGATGCATTTTTCTTTATTAGTTTTAAAGACTTTATTTTTAGTTAATTTTAGTTTTACAACAAGTTGAGGAGAAGGTGCAGAGATTTCCCATGTACCCTCCCCCACCCCATGCACAGTCTCCCTCACGATCGACACCCCCAACAGGTGGTATAATTTTTTACTGAGGCTGAACATGCATTGTCAGGCCATAATTACCCAATGTCCAGAGTTTACCTTAGGATTTAGTCTTCGTGTTGTGCATTCTGCGGGTTTGGATACATGTATAATGACACATCTCCATCACTATATCATCACACAGAGTAGTTTCACGGCCCTGAAAATCCCCTGTGCTCCACTTGTTCATCCCCGGCCCCTCCCCTGGCAACTACTGATCTTTTTATTGTCTCTGTAGTTTGGTCTTTTCCAGAATGTTGTGTCGTTGAAATCACACAGTGTGTAGTTTTTTTAGACTGGTTTTGTTACTTAGCAATATGCGTTTAAGGTTCCTCCATGTCTTTTCATGGTTTGATAGCTCATTTCTTTTTAGTGCTGAACAGTAATCCATTGTCTGGATGGACCACAGTTTATTTTTCCGTCACCTACTGAAGGACGTCTTGGTTGTTTCCAAGTTTTGGCAATTATGAATAATGCTGCTATAAACATCCTTCTGCAGGTTTTTGTGTGGACATAATTTTCCAGATCTTTTGGGGAAATACCAAGAGGTACAATTGCTGGATCTGTGGTAAGAGTGTGTTTAGTTTTCTGCGAAACCGCCAAACTCTCTCCTAAAGAGGCTGAACCGTGTCGGCACTCCCACCAGGAATGTGTGAGAGTACCGATCGCTGGCACATCTTCACCAGCATTCGGTGTTATCAGTGTTCTGGATTTTGGCCATTTTAATCAGTATAAAGTGGTATCTCATTGTTGTTTTAATGTTCATGACTCTGATAACATAGGATGTGGAGTATCTTTTCATGTGCATATTTTCCATATGTATATGTTCTTTGGTGGTGTGTCCATTACGGTATCTGGTCCATCTTTTAATCAAGTTGTTTTCTTATTGTTGATCTTTAAGAGTTCTTTGTATATTTTGGAAAACAGTACTTTACCAGCTTTGTCTTTTACAGATATTTCTTCCTAGTCTGGGGCTTGTCTTCTCATTCTCTTGATACTGTCTTTCACAGAGCAGAAGTTTTTAATGTTAATGAAGCCCAGCTTATCAATTACAACTTTTTTGTTCCTCTATAGGTAAGACTTTTTTCCTTTGGCTTCTTTAGGACTTTTTACTTTATCTTTGACTTTCTATAGCTTGAGATGTTATGCCTAGTGTAGGTGTCTTTGGCATTTATTTTGCTTGGTGTTTTCTGAGCTTCCTGGAACTCATTTTGATGTCACACATTAGTTTGGGAAAATTCTCAGTCACTATGGTTTCAAATATTTCTTCTGTTCCTTTCTCTCTTTCTTCTTCTGGTATCCAATTATACATATATTACACCTTTTGTCGTTGTCTCACAGACTTTGGAAATTCTGGTAAGTATTTTCAATCTTGGTTCTCTTTGCTTTTCAGTTTTCAAGGATTCTTTTGATCCATCTTCTAGCTCAGAGATTTTTTTTTCTCAGCTGTTTCCAGTCTACTCATAAGCCCATTAAAATTATTTCTGTTACAGTGGTTTTTTTAAAATATGTATATATCTAGCACTTCTCTTTTTTTTTGTTCTTAGGATATCCATCTCTCTGCTTAGGTTGCCCATCTGTTCTTGCATGCTGTCTACTTTGTCCATGAGAGCTCTTAGCATATTAATCACTCTTTAAAATTCCCAGTCTGATCATTCCAACATCCCTGCCATGTCTTGTTCTGGTCATGTGATGCATTCTCTGTCTCTTCAAATTATATTTTTTGCCTTTTGGCACAACTTGTAATTTTTTTCTTGATAGCTGGATGTAATGCACTGGATAAAAGTGGAAATAGGCCTTTAGTGATGTGGTGGGAGCTGTGGGGGAGGGAAGCGTCCTGCAGTCCTGTAATTCGGTCTCAGCCTTTAGTGAGCTTATGCCTCTGGACTGTGAACTTCACAATTATTTCTGAGTTTTTTTTTCCTCCCTCCTCAGGTGAGACAGGATGGGTAGATTAGACTGGAGTTGGGAACAAACATACCTTAAAGACTCTGTGGGTTTGGTTCCAGACCACTGCCATAGAGTGACTATTTTAATAAAAAAAGTCACATGAGTTTTTTTGGCTTCTTGGTGCGTATATTGACAATATACTGTATTATATTAATGGCACAATAGCATTATGTCTTAAGTAAAACAATGAACGTACCTTAATTTAAAATACTTTATTGCTAAAAGATACCATCATCTGAGCCTTCGGCAAGTTGTAATCTTCTTGCTGGCAGGGGGTCTTGCCTCGATGTTGGTGGCTGCTGACTGACCAGGGTGATGGTTGTGAAGGTTGGGGCAGCTGGGGCAGTTTCTTAAAATAAGACAGCCATGAGGTTTGCAGCATCGAATTGACTCCTCCTTTTACCAACGTTTCTCTGTAGCATGAGATGCTGTTTGATAGCATTTTACCCAGAGAAGAACTTCATTCAAAATTGGAGGCAGTCTTCTCAAACCCTGCTGCTGCTGCGTTATCAACTAAGTTTATGTCACATTCTAATCCTTTGCTGTCATTTCAGCAGTCTTCACAGCAGCTTCAGCAGGAGTAGATTCCATCTCAAGAAACCACTTTCTTTGCTCTCCCATAAGAAGTGGCTCTTCATCCGTTAAAGTTTGATCCTGAGGTTGTAGCCATTTAGGCACATCCTCAGGCTCCACTCCTAACTCTAGTTCTCCTGCTGTTTCCACCACATCTGTAGTTCCTTCCTCCACTGTAATCTTGAACCCCTCCGAGTCATCCATGAGGGTTGGCATCAACTTCTCCAAACTCCTGTTAATGTGAATATTTTGAGCTCTTCCCATGAATCATGAATATTCTTAAAGGCATCTAGAATGATGCATCCTTTCCCAAAGGTTTTCAATTGACTTTGCCCAGATCCGTCAGAAGAATCACTATCTATGGAAGCTATAATCTTATGAAATATATTTCTTAAATAGTAAGACTTGAAATCCCTCCTTGATCCATGGACTGCAGAATGGATGTTGTGCGTGAAACAGGCATGAAAACATTATTAACCTCATTGTACATCTCCGTCAGAGCTCTTGGATGACCAGGTGCCTGTCAGTGAGCAGTAACGTTTTGAAAGAAGTCTTTATTTTATTTCTGAGCAATAGGTCTCAACAGTGGGCTTAAAATATTCAGTACACCATGTTGTAAACAGTAAACCAGGCTTTGTTGTCCCGTTTGTAGGGCACAGGCAGAGTATATTTAGCATAATTCTTAATTATGGGATTTTCAGAATGGTGAATGAGCATTGGCTTCAACATAAACTCACCAGCTGCATTAGCCCCTAACAAGAGGCCAGTGCTCTGAAGCCAGGCATTGACTTCTCCTCTCTAGCTATGAAAGTCCTAGATGGCATCTTCTTCCAATTGAAGGCTATTTCATCTACGTTGAAAATCTGTTGTTTAGTGTAGCCACCTTCATTAATTATCTCAGCTAGATCTTCTGGGTAACTTGCTGCAGCTCCTACATCAGACCTCGCTGCTTCACCTTGTACTTTTATGCTACGGAGACAGACAGCTTCTTTTTCTTACACCTCATGAATCAACCTCTGCTCGCTTCAGACTTCTCTGCTGCAGCTTCCTCACCTCTCTCAGCCTGCACAGAATTGGAGACAATAGAGCCTTGCTCTGGATGAGGCTTTGGCTTCAGGGAGTGTTGTTAGCATGCCTGAATTCTGTCTCTGTTCGGCTGAAATCTGGTATTTTTCACGTGAGTCGGTACTTCAGCGTGTGTCCCTCTGGAGGTAGGGCAGGGCACAGCCGTGTGGGTGCAGGTAGCTCGTCTAGAGTGCGATCCGGGGAGCAGGGAAGACAGAGCAGAGACAGGAAAGAGGAGGTGCCGACAGGTGAGGAGGGGTGTCCTGTTCTAGACACAGGACACGGACTCTCTCCCGCAGCCTCGGAGAGGCTACCCCCCGCCCCTGACTGGGCTCCACTGAACCTTTAATCCCACCTGTAGCTGAAGCCACCGGTGGGCAGTGGGGTGGGAGGGGCCTTGGCTGCCATCAGCTCCCTCTTTTCCTTCCTCCTTTTACGTGGTTGACGTTTTAAAACCTTACACTTAAGTTCTTCACATGTCTCTGTTGTTGTATTTTATATTTTATTTCATTTCATTTCATTTTCTGGTTCTCAGGCACTGGTATCTGTAAAGATCTTTACTCAGCAATTCCACAATCATGGCACTTAGAGGTAGTGTACATGTGTTTTTCTGTCACCTTTGTTTCCTGATCAACATCCCCTCAAGCATCACTTTATCTGACCCTTCTTTACCCTTTACACGTTAGCCAGCCTTTGAAATACTTTCCTGTGGAAAATTTAATATCTACAGTATAAACTGCATTGTGTAAAAACTTGATGACATTTAATGATTGAGGAATGCAGTATTCTGAAACAAGACACTTAGGGTTTTTTTTTTTTTAACATCAAAGTTCTAAAAATTACACCTACTTTGCAATGTCTTTGGAAATCAACAGTGGGCATGCTGATTCTACTTCCTCCTAAACTCTGGCATCTCTGCCTACAGAAGGGAAGTCTCTAGCTTTGGTTTTCCCCCTTGGCTTTAATTTTCTTCTCCATTTGCGACTTTCTCTTCCAAATCACTGGAGTGAATTTAGGGAAGCTAGTAAAATACTAACATGCTTTTTTCACTCAATTTTTGTTTCTTTATGTTGCATTAGAACACTTTGTCAGAATTCTGCTGTATCATGGTACAGAACTTCATGGCTTCCATTAATTATTACTTTAACTTTCCACAAGTTCAAAGAGTTTCCTGTGAGGTAACTACATAAGACTCTTTGTTTGTTGCTACTAAAGTCTTCCTTTACTTCCAAATTCAGAAATGGAAAGATAAGGCACCTGACTGCTTACTGCTCCAGCTTTTTCACCCACTGGGGGTGGGAGGGAGCAACCTGGTGAGCGCAGGGACTTTGGAATTCTTACTCTCTCATAAGAATTTACACACTTATATGCAGAATTCAGGATTCAACAATGAAATTATAAAAGGGTAAAGGAGGTAGAATGTGTGTGTATGTGTATGTGTATGTGTGCATAGAAACCTAAAATACATGTCAGCAAATGAAGATATGTGGAACTTGTTGGGATCCTTATCCAAGAAATCGATGCCGAAGTTTTTTTAAAAGAACATTTTAATATGTGTCAGATATTTAAGTGATTATTTTTAAAGAATTCCAAAGTTATCAATAATGATATTGTGTTTTTTTTTAAAAGAAACCCTTATATTTCAGAGATGCATATTGAAGTATTTTTGGATATACTTATATTACATCTGGGATTTGTTTCAAAATTACTAATTTAGAAATTGAATAAGGTTATGAATAAAACAAGAATGGCCTTGAGTTGATTGCTGTAGCCACGTGATGAGTACTGGAGTTGATTATATTATCCCTTCTTGTTTCTTATATACTTGAATTGTTCCATGATAAGAGAATTTTTTAAATTGTAGGCACAAACACGATCACTAAAATATTAAAAAACAACAGAACTGTTCAATGTCTCTCACCTTATACAAATAAGATAGAATCACTTAAAAAACGGATGGAGACTTAAATACTCGAGTTCCTCCACTTTTTCTAAGTCCATCACTTCTCACTTTCTCTCTCTTTCTGCCCACCCTTACTTTTGGCTCCTGTGTTAGGTTTTGCACCTAAAGTCCTCCCCTATCTGAAGTGTGCTCCTTCACACATGTACAGTGCTCAACTTCCAGATTTCTAGACAAATCTTTTCTTCCCAGTGAGGTGTCTCTTCCTGAATCTATTTCAGACAGCAACTCTTCTAACAGATTGCTGACCTCCCACCCCCACTGTAATGTCTTTTCATTTTACTTAATGCTATTTGTAATATACAATATGTAATATATATAATTGCATCTGTGTTATATATGTGTGTGTATGTGTACACACACATATATACACACACACTGTTTTATCTGTCTACTGACTATCCCCCCTCCCAATATAATGTAAACTCCATGGGATTTGTAATCTATTTTATTCACTGCCGGCTCCCTGGTGCCTTCAGAGAATTCAACACATATTTCAGGATGAAATAATTCAAGTTTTCACTAAACACTAAGTTAATCTGTGTGTTTACTTTTTGTTCTGTGCTATTATTCTGTGAATCTTCTGTCTGAAGTTGCAACATATTGTCAAAAGTATTCTATTTTGTTCTCTTTCTGATTAAAGTTATGTAGGATATCACCATTTTATATATAAAAGATTACTTTTCTCTGATTTTATTAATTTACATTTGGACTTCTGTTACTTTTCCTATTTACGAACAAAAATATGTGAGTTCCTCCCTCAGTTTATCTTCACCAGGCTAGACTTTGCTAAAGTGTGTAATGTGCTGTAATTTTAAATTTCACAGCACATATACTCTACTAGATATTTATTAAAATTTTTAAATGTTTTCCTAGTAAGTCCTTCATTTAGGTTTTTAAGATTTCTTTGCTCTTATACCAAACTTTATCATCCTGAATATGACAGTAAGACAAACTTCTTCACAAAAGCTTGTAGCAAGCTCCTCTCTGTGATGTGCTGTTTCTCTGTGTGTAGAACGTTGCACAAATTAAGTTTTGCCCTGTAAAATATTAAAGGGGCAGAGAAAGATTGTATGTGAGGAAAGAAGCCTTAATGTATATTAAAAAGTAACATTCTTATTGGAAAGCAGTTCAGCATATAAAATGACTTCTCAATTTCCTTAGTCATAGACGCTATTTTATTCTCTTTTCTCTCCTCAAATTTGCAATCAAATGTTACATGTGGGATCCAGCCTGAGTCGGTTCTTTCAAGAGAGTGGGGTCTGAATTCTTAGCTGTTGGTTATTAGTGAATATATCTGCTAAGGTTTCATTCAAGCTGGAACTTGTTAGAGAATAACATGTATGCTGAATGTGTCTTGTTCCCATCGTTTCACAAGGATACAATGAGTAGATGCAGTGAGTGTGAGGAATGAGAGTCGCTTTTCTTTTTAAGTGGGAGGTAACCCCCCCCCCGCCGCAAAGGTGAGTCATCTCTATTCTGTTTAGAGAACAAAAAGTATCCAGAGTGAAGTTACTGTGCATCCTTCCACATAACTGAAATATACATTATCTTCACATTTTTACCTGTCTATGATGTTGGATTCAAGTAGCAACATTCAAAAATGAAGAGACGTGACACAAGATGACTGAAATTTCAGTGATTTCTATATTAAATATCTCTGCCTCCACAGAAATAGTTACTTATATTCTTGTAGAAATGTTTAAATAAATGTACAACGCAATGAAAAACTGGCAAAACTGGCCAAAGGCCATTATCGATACCAGTTACATTGTATGAGATACAAGAGGTGTTTCTGTGGACAAAAATTGTTTGAATCACTGTCATTTTTGTGCAGCTTTTACCTCTATGGAGTTGAAAATAGCCTAGTCAAAGGTGAAGAAAAAGTGGGAATAGCCTGAAGGAATGAGCTAGCCAGGAACCCCCCAAAATTGCAATTTATCTTCACCCCACTCCCCATCCGGCTCACTCTTCAGGTGCTTTGTATGGAGCAGGGAACCACATGGGGGAAGTGTGGACTCACTAGCCGACTGACACTGTTCTTAGTGGATGGTGTGTTCCATAATCGAGAGACGTGGTAAACACCCCTGTGGGAGCGCCTTTGCGAACGCTCCGTAGCCCCTAATTGCCGAGGCATGTCAGAGCGACTCCTTCAGTGGGATGACCTACTTCTCCCTGGATCGTGACCCTCTCCTTGCTCTAGCACGTGGGAGGTACCCACTTCTCTTGGCAGGGACTCGTCCCCACCACGTCTCTTGAACAGGTGTGGAAGCAGCTCCGGGCCTCTCTCTCCCTGAGGCTCGTGTCTAACTCATGGGAGACAAGACTCTAGCTTTAGGAAACCCTGGGACTGCCGTCCTCCCGGTGAAACCCCTTTATTTTCAGTGCCTGTGTAAGTAGCTGGCCATCCAGTTCTTCGCCCTTTATATTACTCACATGAGACCCAGGCGTGCACCTGTCCACGTTGCAGGGTCCCATGAGAAGGTCATCACACCCTCCTATTTGGGTCCTGCTTCCCAGACTCAGTGCGTATGTGTGTGTGTGTGTCTGGGGACGGGGGGGCGGGTGAGTGAGACTCACAGAACATCAGCCGTTCCCCTCCCTGACTTCTGCAAGCCTTTTTACCAGCTGGAGATGAGGGTCTCCGGGTTGCAAGTCTTCCTGCCCTGTGCCTTGGAAGTGCTGGGCGTTAATGTGACGTACATAAGGGTGGATTCCGTAGTCTTCGTGCTCTTACGAGACCGGAGGCTGGAAGGGCACTGCTTTCACTTCTGTGTTGTGGGGAAAACGCCTGATGATGTTATAGCGTCTATATTTTTACGTGTGCCCTATGGTCCAATAAAAGAAATCTGGACTCAGGTAAGGAGAGACTTTATTCAAAAGGATTGCTGGGATAAGGGGAGGATGCCCTGACCATAAAGTCTGCAAGCTTCACAAAGTTCAGGCAGAAAGAAACATCCTCTTTTCTCTTACCTGCAGGAGAGAGACCGGGTGTGGGGAGTACGCTAAGAGGGGGGCTTGACGAGAGATTTGAGCAGAAGATGCTCTCTGGTAGGGGGAGGGAGGGTCTGGGAAGCCAGGCCAGTTCCTTTTCAGATGTTGATGCTGGGCAGTGCTGAGAGTCAGTGATGCCCAGGGGCCTTCAGGAGAGAAAGAAGCTGAACTAAATTTAGGTCAAGGCAAGTCGGCAGGCATTTCGTCCAGACTGGTCAGTGGGTACAAAGTAGGGGAAGCTGGAGGATCTGGTGTCCCAGGTAAACAAGAGGGGCGTCCCTGAATCTCGCCTGAGTTATGAGGGGAAGGATGGTTCTCGGCAGCGGCAGGGATTTGCTCACCATCGTGTTTTCCCGGAGCACAGGGCTCAGGACAGGTTTGGCATCATCACTAGACACCATGTGTGTCACCCGACCAACTTATTTCTATTAACAAAGTGTTCTCAGAGCAGCTCCTCCAGTTTCATTCTCCAAAAGAGAAACTAATGAGATTTTATAATTTTTTGAGAGTAACAAAAAAGGCAGAATGCAATTTTACGAAGGATACGGGAAGAAAAATCGTCCTTGGCAGCTCTATTTCTGAAGAGGTATGTAGCTTTAGGCCCTTAAAATGAGGCCATACAGCTGAAATCTTTATCACATGTTTGCTGAGTCCCCAGGTGAATAATTCTAGGCATTCCTAAGCCTAGTGAATAATATGCTTTCCAGAAAGCCCGAAAGCTCCTATGTAAGAGGAAGCAAAGTCTCTCCTGTTAGTCTGAGCTCTAGACTGGAAGGTAGAATCTGCTTCTATTTACAGCTTCAGTGGAGATTTGCTACCGACCCTCAGGGCCTCCCTGGCCTCAGTCTCTGGGTTTCTATATTATTTGCAAAAACAATCCACAAGGTCCTTATATAGTCATAGACACAGCGAAGATCAGTGCTGGACTTTGCTTGTGTACTCACATAAATACACATGGATCTGCAGAGGAGTCCGTAAAAAGACTAAATATACAATTTCCTGAATTTGATAACTGTTCTGGGGTTATAGAAGAGACTATCATTGTGTTCAGGAAATACACACTGAATTATTTAGGGAAACATGGCATGATATGTCCAACCTACTCTCAAATAGTTCAGAAGTAATAAACGTTAATGGTAAAGCACATGTGAAAAAGTGATAAAAAAACAACAACCTGCATGATACATAAGAATGGAACCATCTGTAATCGAATGCTTACTATATACCAGGCTTTGCTCTCAGCTTCTGACATATATTCCTTCATTCACCACTGGCAACAATGCTGGGAGGTTGATGCCAGTATTACCTTTATTTTACGTGAGGTAAATAAAGGAAGGAGAGGTTAAGTAACTGGTCCGCGGGCACATCCTGGAGAAGTGATTGTGTATCCTGGTGACTTGACTTCAAAAACTTAGTGTTCGTGGGTAGTCAGGATATGAATTCTGTAAATCAGAATGCATTTACAGTCTCAGTCAATTTTTGCATCAACAAATGGTCCATCGGATAGAAGATCTCTGTAAGTAAAGGTTTTAGTTGTATCAACATCTAGACCAATACATACATATATATACACACACACATATATATACATATGCACATGTATATGTATATGTATATATACCTTAGATTTAGAGTGTGCCTGCACGTTGAGTATTTATAATTCAATGCCATCTGTATTTAGAAAATTTGTAAAATAAACAGATGCACATCTTATAATTGATGTTGTTAGTAATATTATGGTGAAAAACATTATTTTATAAGCTATTCTTTGGAGGGTTAATGTGGATAGCTTTAGCCTATAATTCAGTCTCAGGGTAATTCCAGTGTAAATGGGAACATAATGTGTTAGTAGATTCATTTATCAAGAAGTGTAAAGCCTGACAGACCACACAATTCCCCATCTTGCTTATTTATCCCTACACGCCACCACCACCCCTCGCGAGCAGACAGAACCCGTGACACTTGTGAGTTTATGAAATCATACTGAGAAATTTATCAATTATGTACTGTCTTTTCTGGTAGTTTCTACCCATGACAGGTACATAATTAGGTAATTAGCTCTCTTAGAAAATAAAACAATCGACTTTTCGGGAAAGATCAAACAGAATTTAGCAGCTTGAATTTGTCCAGATAGTCACTTGTTTCCAATCTTGCAAATATAAGCCAAACTGAATCGAAGACTGAAACACAGAAAATGTGTCCTGGAATTCATGTCACCATTTAGCCTATATGGCAGATCACTCGTGAGTTCTTTTTTTTTTTTTTTTTAAACATCTTTATTGGAGTATAATTGCTTTACAATGGTGTGTTAGTTTCTGCTTTATAACAAAGTGAATCAGCTATACATATACATATATCCCCATATCACTTCCCTCTTGCATCTCCCTCCCTCCCGCCCTCCGTATCCCACCCCTCTAGGTGGTCACAAATCACCAAGCTGATCACCCTGTGCTATGCAGCTGCTTCCCACTAGCTATCTATTTTACGTTTGGTCGTGTATATATGTCCACGCCATTCTTGCACTTTGTCACAGCTTAACCTTCCCCCTCCCCATATCTTCAAGTCCATTCTCTAGAAGGTCTGTGTCTTTATTCCCGTCTTGCCCCTACTTTCTTCATAACCTTTTTTTTTTTTAGATTCCATATATATGTGTGTTAGCATACGGTATTAGTTTTCCTCTTTCTGACTTAACGTCACTCTGTATGACAGACTCTAGGTCCATCCACCTCACTACAAATAACTCAATTTTGTTTCTTTTTATGGCTGAGTAATATTCCATTGTATATATGTGCCACATCTTCTTTATCCATTCATCTGTTGATGGACACTTAGGTTGCTTCCATGTCCTGGTTATTGTAAATAGAGCTGCAATGAACATTTTGGTGCATGACTCTTTTTGAATTATGGATTTCTCAGGGTATATGCCCAGTAGTGGGATTGCTGGGTCATATGGTAGTTTAATTTTTAGTTTTTTAAGGAACCTCCATACTGTTCTCCATAGTGGCTGTATCAATTTACATTCCCACCAACAGTGCAAGAGGGTTCCCTTTTCTCCACACCCTCTCCAGCATTTATTGTTTGTAGATGTTTTGATGATGGCCATTCTGACTGGTGTGAGATGATACCTCATTGTAGTTTTGATTTACATTTCTCTAATAATTAATGATGTTGAGCATTCTTTCATGTGTTTGGTTGCAATCTTTATATATCTTCTTTGGAGAAATATCTTTAGGTCTTCTGCCCATTTTTGGATTAGGTTGTTTGTTTTTTTGATATTGAGCTGCATGAGCTGCTTGTAAATTTTGGAGATTAATCCTTTGTCAGTTGCTTCATTTGCAAATATTTTCTCCCATTCTGAGGGCTGTCTTTTCGTCTTGTTTATGGTTTCCTTTGCTGTGCAAAAGCTTTTAAGTTTCATTAGGTCCCATTTGTTTATCTTTGTCTTTATTTCCATTCCTCTAGGAGGTGGGTCAAAAAGGATCTTGCTGTCATTTATGTCATAGAGTGTTCTGCCTATGTTTTCCTCTCAGAATTTCATAGTGTCTGGCCTTACATTTAGGTCTTTAATCCATTTTGAGCTTATTTTTGTGTATGGTGTTATGGAGTGTTCTAATTTCATACTTTTACATATAGCTGTCCAGTTTTCCCAGCACCACTTATTAAAGAGGCTTTCTTTTCTCCACTATATATTCTTGCCTCCTTTATCAAAGATAAGGTGACCATATGTGCATGGGTTTATCTCTGGGCTTCCTATTCTGTTCCATTGATCTATATTTCTGTTTCTGTACCAGTACCATACTGTCTTGATTACTGTAGCATTGTAGTATAGTCTGAAGTCCGGGAGCCTGATTCCTCCAGCCCCATTTTTCTTTCTCACGATTGCTTTGGCTATTTGGGGTCTTTTGTGTTTCCATACAAATTGTGAAAATTTTTGTTCCAGTTCTGTGAAAACTGCCGTTGGTAGTTTGATAGGGATTACTTTGAATCTGTAGATTGCTTTAGGTAGTAGAGTCATTTTCACAATGTTGATTCTTCCAATGAAGAACATGGTATATCTCTCCATCTATTTGTATCATGTTTAATTTCTTTCATCAGTGTCTTATAATTTTCTGCATACAGGTCTTTTGTCTCCTTAGGTAGGTTTATTCTTAGATATTTTATTCCTTTTGTTGAAATGGTAAATGGGAGTGTTTTCTTAATTTCACTTTCAGATTTTTCATCATCAGTGTATAGGAATGCTAGAGATTTCTGTGCATTAATTTTGTATCCTGCTAATTTACCAAATTCATTGATTAGCTCTAGTAGTTTTATGGTAGCATCTTTAGGATTTTCTATGTATAGTATCATGTCATCTGCAAAGAGTGACAGCTTTACTTCTTCTTTTCTGATTTGGATTCCTTTTCTTTTTCTTCTGTGATTGCTGTGGCTAGGACTTCCAAAACTATGTTGAATAATAGTGGTGAGAGTGGGCAACCTTTTCTTGTTCCTGATCTTAGTGGAAATGGTTTCAGATTTTCACCATTGAGGATGATGTTGGCTGTGGGTTTGTCACATATGGCCTTTATTATGTTGAGGAAAGTTCCCTCTATGCCTACTTTGTGGAGGGTTTTTATCATAAATGGGTGTTGAATTTTGTCAGAAGCTATCTCTGCATCTATTGAGATGGTCATATGGTTTTTCTCCTTCAATTTGTTAATATGGTGTATCACATTGATTGATTTGCATATATTGAAGAATCCTTGCATTCCTGGGATAAATCCCATTAAACAAGATGGACTTAATTGATATTTATAGGGCATTCCATCCAAAAACAACAGAATACACATTCTTCTCAGGTGCTCATGGAACGTTCTCCAGGATAGATCATATCTTGGGTCACAAATCAAGCCTTGGTTAATTTAAGAAAATTGAAATCGTATCAGGTATCTTTTCCAACCACAATGCTATGTGACTAGATATCAATTACAGGAAAAAATCTGAAAAGAATACAAACACATGGAGGCTAAACAATACACTACATAATAATCAAGAGATCACTGAAGAAATCAAAGAGGAAATCAAAAAATAACTAGAAACAAATGACAATGAAAACATGATGACCCAAAACCTATGGGATGCAGCAAAAGCAGTTCTAAGAGGGACGTTTATAGCAATAGAATCCTACCTTAAGAAACAGGAAGTATCTCAAATAGAAAACCTAACCTTGCACCTAAAGCAATTAGAGAAAGAAGAACAAAAAGACCTGCAAGTTAGCAGAAGGAAGGAAAATCATAATGATCACATCAGAAATAAATGAAAAAGAAGTGAAGGAAACGATAGCAAAGATCAATAAAACTCAAAGCTGGTTCTTTGAGAAGATAAACAAAATTGATAAACCATTAGACTCATCAAGAAAAAAAGGGAGAAGCCTCAAATCAGTAGAAATGAAAAGGAGAAGTAACAACTGACACTGCAGAAATACAAAGGATCGGGCTTCCCTGGTGGCGCTGTGGTTGAGAGTCCACCTGCTGATGCAGGGGACACGGGTTCGTGCCCTGGTCCGGGAACATCCCACATGCCGCGGAGCGGCTGGGCCCGTGAGCCATGGCCGCTGAGCCTGCACGTCAGGAGCCTGTGCTCCGCAACAGGAGAGGGCAGAACAGTGAGAGGCCTGCGTACCACAAAAAAAAAAAAATACAAAGGATCATGGGAGATTACTACAAGCAACTCTATGCCAATAAAATGGACAACGTGGAAGAAATGGACAAATTCTTAGAAATGCACAACCTTCCGAGACTGAACCAGGAAGAAATAGAAAATATGAACAGACCAATCACAAGCACTGAAATTGAAACTGTGATTAAAAATCTTCGAACAAATAAAAGCCCAGGACCAGATGGCTTCACAGGTGAATTCTATCAAACATTTAGAGAAGAGCTAACACCTATCCTTCTCAATCTCTTCCAAATATAGCAGAGGGAGGAACACTCCCAAACTCATTCTATGAGGCCACCATCACCCTGATACTAAAACCAGACAAAGAAAAGATGTCACAAAGAAAACTACAGGCCAGTATCACTGATGAACATAGATGCAAAAATCCTCAACAAAATACTAGCAAACAGAATCCAACAGCACATTAAAAGGATTATGCACCAAGTTCTTTGAGATATTTCATGGTTAAGAAATAACACTTTGTAACAAAGTCACATTCTCCTTGCGGCAGGCGGCTGTCTTTACATTCCATAAGAGCGGAGGATCCCAGAACAAAATTTGGCCCTGCAAGTGATGTAAGGCATCACAGGAATAGGAAAATGATCTCCCTCAGCTGGGCCATATGCTCAGCTTTCCAGAATGTGCTTTCTGGTAGCTCCGGGCCACCTGGGCTGGGGGAAGTTCAGAAATCTCCGTCTCTCAGAAAGGGGGCACATGGGAGGCTGCACTGGATAAACAGTTAATACACTTGACATTCATGCGTCCTTTGTGGTGGCCACTTGTGCCAAGATGCCTTCAGAATGTAGAGCTTTTAGTAAGTTTATTGAGGAACAGGAAGAAAATCTTCAGTTCTCTAGTTAAATCTTAATTATTTAATGGTGGGTAGGCAACATACAGTTAGAATGTAGCGATGGGAAAATTTGTGCATAACGCGTAACCCCCGGCATCAGGAAACGCTGTTTCCGCAGCTAGAATCACTTAGAGATTAGCTGGGTGGCTGAGAGCTTCAGTAAACTATTCTAAAGAACTGGGGAAAAAAGGAGTTTTTGATAAATTAACACATTTTGCATTTAATGTCAGATAGTGTTGAGGTTCATGGCTTATTTTTCTCTTTTATTTTGGGGGTTTGGGGGAAGTTTTTATTAATTTAACTGATTTGCCAGTTTTATTGAGATATAATTGACACACAGCACTGTATCAATTTAAGTCATAGAGCTATTGATTTGACTTACATACATTGTGAAATGATTATCACAGTAAGTTTAATGAGTAACCCATCATCTCGTATAGATATAATAGTAAAGAAAGAGAAAATTATTTTTTCCTTGTGATGAGAACTCTTAAGGTGTACTTTCTTAGCTTTCATATATAACATAGAGCAGTTTTAATTGTATTACTCATGGGGTACATTACATCCCTAGTACTTATCCCGTAACTGGAGGTTTGTAGTTCCTGACCACCTTCATCCAATTCCCCCACACACCTCTGAAAACAATAAATCTGATCTTTTTTCCTATGAGTTTGGTTTTTTTGTTCTTGAAGTATAATTGACCTATAACATTACGTTAGTTCCTGTTGCACAACACAGTGATTCGGTATTTCTATGCATTTCAAAATGATCACATCTTTCCAGCTGGTTGTTTATGGATCTACCTTTTATACCCTAGGCATGGTGCTGACACCCCCAGATTCTTGATGCTAAGTTTCCATTGGTCTCTAGGCAGACTCCTTGGAAAGGACATAAGACAGTTTTACAAAAGCATTCTTTTGCAGGTAGCTCGCATCTGGTCTTTGCCCAAGGAGAGCATGCCTACCTGGCGTGGAACCTTCCTGTGTTCCCTTAGAAAAGCTCGCACCCCTCAGTCTCCTGACCTGTCAGCTTCTCAAGCCTAAGAGACACCAGTCAGACTACACTCCACGCTCTTTGAGACTGACAGCAGCTTTTCAGGTGACCCCATTACAGCCCTTTCCCTAGGCCTGAAGCAGGTGGGATCACATGGATTGTGTCTCTCAGGACTGAGCATCTGATCCAAAGATTTTAATATTCAATTTCCATCAGTTCCACTCCAACCATCTCTCTTTCTTCAGTGAAGTGAGAAAAGTATAGAAAGAGTTTTCTACTATTTTTTAAATTTTTCGTGGGTAGTTTTATTTGGAGTATAGGGGTGGTTGGCAGCTGTTGGCCTCAGGTCTCAGACCAGGTCACTTTTCTTATAATTTATTCTCTAAACTGACACACATGAATTCACATATAAATTCTGGAACTATACATAAGAAACAATTGTTTTCTTGGGTAGTAGGCTGAGGGTTGGTGGGAGTGACTGAATAGATGTGCTTTTACCTTTTGTTTTATCCCTATCATATATGTTATTTGAACGTTTTCTCTCTCTGTGTATGTATGTATATATCCTATGCATGGTTTTATATGTATATATGTATGTACACATACAATGCACCAAGGAATTCAGAAAGAAGGATCTTATTTTGAGAAATGTTTTCCCACTGAGAAAATTTCTGTAGTTGGTACCCACTAATAGGGAAAATGTATTACAGCATGGAGAAAATGTAATCAGTATCAACAGTAACTTCTTTTTTTTTTTGGCGGTACGCGGGCCTCTCACTGTTGTGGCCTCTCCCGTCGTGGAGCACAGGCTCCGGATGCGCAGGCTCAGCGGCCATGGCTCACGGGCCCAGCCGCTCTGCGGCATGTGGGATCTTCCCGGACTGGGGCACGAACCCGTGTCCCCTGCATCAGCAGGCGGACTCTCAACCACTGCGCCACCAGGGAAGCCCAACAGTAACTTCTTGAAGTTTTGACGTGGCATGCTTATCTCTTCACTTCTATTCTTGATGACAGAGTTTACGAGATATGTTCTAATATCCAACACAGAATTATACTTATTTTTCTACCTCATATTCTCTCTAGTAATATTTTTTCATTTTGGGTTAAAATCTTGAAGAATAGAATTTTACCATCAGAGCTGATTCATTCCATTATGCAGTGCCATGCTGAATTCAAGTGAAAAGCTTTTATCACCTACCCATCCCTCTAAACTTGACATATTCCCATATTCATCAATAAGATAGACAATTAATGATGAGAGATTGAAAACATTTGGCTCAAACTAAAATTATTTTGGGACAAAGTGGAATACAGTGCTATGTCACCAACGGGAGAGGTAAATAGAGTAATCAGGCTACATAGTTAAAGGATGCCAAAGACATTATTTACAGCAAATATCACTAAAAATTTAACTTGTGTATGACAGTTATGTATGTTATATAACCTGTGTATGACACAGGATCAATTGATTTTGCTAAATCAATAGATTTCCTCAAAAAAGGATAAAACTTCAGAAAAATCAAGTATCAGTATACTTTTTTGGAAATAGTTTTTCAAATTTGACAAATACCAGTGTATGCATACCGTTGCAAAAAAAAAGGCTTATAAAAATTAGAAGAGAAATATTATCCAGGTTGAAATTTTCTTTAAAAAAAACCATTATTTGATATTAACAGCAGTAATGGCAATGAAAATTAGGAAGATTTAAGTATGGTTTAGTCCAGGTATAGATTTTTTAGGGGTGATCAGTTCAACATTAAAAATTCCTGTTCACAAATGATTTTGGATATACTGAATCAGAATATAATCAATATATGTTACTTAAAGGGAAAAAAAAACTGGGACCTGGTTGTCATGGTAATTTCAGGAAGTGTTTCTAAATTCAGCATCCCATTTTTACTTGATGGAATATGGGCTTTACACGGCAGATGCGATCTCACAAGTGGCAAATAAAACTGTAACACCAGATGCATACCACATTCTTCCCCTAAGTCAGTGACAATGACTGGTCGTTACGAGGGAAAGAGCAGCTGACGCCAGGGTCTTGTGGTGGCAGCTTGAGGAGGCTCTCTTGTTCCACGTTTTGTACCGTCTGGAACCAGCAGCAGGGACGCCAGTAAAGGCGTGTACTCAGGAGCACCCTGGGTCCCTGAATGGACCAGACACAAAGCACCCGAGTTCCTAGTCCCAGCTCTGCCATCACCCGTAGCGCTGCCTTAGGTGAATCACTGTACTCCTCGGTTTCTTAAATGTGCAAAGTGTAACACAGAACTGAGTTATTTCTAGAGTGCACCCTAGGTCTAAAATTTGGAAAGACTATGAGAGAGAATGAGGCATACCAAGGATAAAGTGTATTAATGGTGAGAACTTGACAAGGTCTGGAGTACGGTCAGTTGCTTGGAAAAGGTATCTTTGATTGCTGACATGTTGAACTATGAGAGGGCAGTGAATACCTGGGATGAGAAGGAAACGTGGGAAAACAGTGACTGCATTCCAGACCTCATGACCTAACACCAAATCTAGCTGTAAATGTGTTTTATTCTTAATTATCAAACATTGTTATGTAACAGAGGTATTGCAACACATTTTATTTAACTTGTCCACAATGCAAACCATGACTGTATCGACACACACTAGGTGAATAAACATAAACAATTTATGAACGTTAAAAAAAAAAGAAACAGGCTTTTCTCTGTTTAAAAAAAAAACAAATTTGGATAATGGAAATCCTAATTATGGAAATGTTACTTCAGTTCTGTCATTAAAATTCTATGAGTCGGGGCTTCCCTGGTGGCGCAGTGGTTGAGAGTCTGCCTGCCGATGCAGGGGACACAGGTTCGTGCCCCGGTCCGGGAAGATCCCACATGCTGCGGAGCAGCTGGGCCCGTGAGCCATGGCCACTGAGCCTGTGCTCCGCAACAGGAGAGGCCACAACAGTGAGAAGCCCGCATACCACACACACAAAAAAAAATTCCGTGAGTCATTAAAGATGTAGGAAAGATTTTAGGAAAGCAGAGAAATTCAAGTCATCAGGATGGAAAGTGTAAGTCACCCTACATCTGTCTCGAAGATAAGATCCGTATTTATACTTTCTTCCTGCAGCATCCCTCCTGCTTATAGAAATGCTGTGGCTGCGATTTGCTAAGTATATGTGGAGAGGGAGGGTAGATGCATCTGCCAGAGAAGAAAGTTTGTAAGTCACCAGTATCAATAGCTTTCCCTGCTCTGAAATATACACACTCATCTCCTCAAACCAGTATCACTTCGTATCATGTTTGCTTTCTCAGCCACAAACTTGTTAACTCAGATAACTCACTTGTTTGTCTCTTGCTCCCCAAAGAATGAATGACTTCTACAGAACAGACAGGAAAGTTCATGATGGTAGAAGGGAGAACTGGGTTGCCATAATGGAAACAAAGTTCAAGAGTAGAGGGACCCACTGGGGCTTCCCTGGTGGCACGGTGGTTGAGAGTCTGCCTGCCGATGCAGGGGATGCGGGTTCGTGCCCCGGTCCGGGAGGATCCCACGTGCCGCGGAGCGGCTGGGCCCGTGAGCCATGGCCGCTGAGCCTGCGCATCCAGAGCCTGTGCTCCGCAACGGGAGAGGCCACGGCGGTGAGAGGCCCGTGTACCGCAAAAAAAAAAAAAAAAAGAGTAGAGGGACCCACTGGTGTTTAGTGGCTACTGCTAAGGTGTCCAGTAAGCTGTAGTCCGTTTTTTTTTTAATTGAGGTACAGTTCATTTACAATATTATATTAGTTTCAGGTATACAACATAGTGATTCAAAATTTTTATAGATTATATTCTATTTAAAGTTATTGCAAAATATTGTCTATATTCCCTGGGCTGTACAGTATATCCTTACGGCTTATTTATTTAGTACATAGTAGTTTTTACTTCTTACTCCCCTTCCTTTATCTGCCCCTCCCCCTCCTCTCTATCCACTCATAATGACTCAATTGTTCCTTGTATCTGTGAGTCGGGTTTTGTTTCATTATATTCGGGTTTTTTTTCTTTTTTTTTTTAGATTGTACATGTAAGGGATGGCGTACAGTATTGGTCTTTCTCTGTCTGCCTTATTTCACTAAGTATAATACTCAGTAAGCATATATATGCCACATATTTTTTATTCATCTGTTGATGGACACTTGGGTTGCTTCTGTATGTTGGCAATAGGAAATAATGCTGCTATGAACATTGGGGTGCATGTATCTTTTCAAATTAGTGTCTTCACTTTCTTTGGATATAGACCCAGGGTTGGAATTGCTGGATCGTATGTTAGTTCTATTTTTACTTTCCTGAGGAAACTCCATACTGTTTTCCACAGTGGGTGCACTGGGTTACAATCCCACCAATAGTGTAGGAGGGTTCCTTTTTGCCCACATCCTCACCAACATTTGTTATTTGTGTTCTTTTTGATGATAGCCATTCTGACGTGTGAGGTGATATCTCATTGTGGTTTTGATTTGTGTTTCACTGATATTTATCGATGTTGAGCATATTTTCATGTGCCTATTGGCCACTTTTAGGTACTCTGTGGGAAAATGTCTATACAGGTCTCCTGCCCATTTTAAAAATCAAGTTGTTTGTTTTGTTGCTGTTGAGTTGTATGAGCTATTCATATATTTTGGATATTAACCACTTACTGGTCATATAGTTTGCAAATATTTTGTCCTATTCTGTAGGTTGCCTTTTGGTTTATATGCTGTGCAAAAGCTTTTAAGTTTAATTAGGTATCATTTGTTTATATTTGCTTTTGTTTCCTTTGCCTTAGGAGATAGATCCAAAAAATATTTCTAAGAAGTATGCCGAAGAGTGTTTTGTCCGTTTTCTTCCAAGAGTTTTGTGATTTCTGGTCTTACATTTGAGTCTCTAATCCATTTTGAGTTTATTTTTGTGTATGGTGTGAGAAAATGCTGTAATTTCATTTTTTTACATGTAGCTGTCCAGTTTTCCCAGCACCACTTATTGAAGAGACTGTCTTTCCTCCATTGTATATTCTTGCCTGCCTTGTTATAGATTAATTGACTATATGTGCATGGATTTATTTCTGGGCTCTCTACTGTGTTCCATTGATCTATGTGTCTGCGTTTGTGCCAGTATCATACTGTTTTGATTACTGTAGCTTTGTCGTATAGTCTGAAGTCAGGGATTGTGATACTTCAAGCTCTGTTCTTCTTTTTCAAGATTGCTCTGGCTATTTGGGGTCTTTTGTGGGTCCATAAAAATTTTAGAATTATTCTGGTTCTGTGAAAATTTCCATTGGCATTTTGATAAGGATTGCATTGAACCTCTACTTTACCTTGGGTAATATAGTCTTTTAATAATACTGGTTCTTCCAATCCATGAGCATGCTATATCTTTCCATCTATTTATGTCATCTTCAGTTTCTTTCATCAGTGTCTTATATTTCTCTGAGTACAGGTCTTTTGCTTCCTTACTTAGATTTATTCCTAGGTATTTTATTCTTTTTGATGTGAAGGTAAATGGAATTGTTTTCTTAAACTCTCTTTTTGATAGTACATTAATAGTATATAGAAATGCATCAGATTTATGTATATTAATTTTGTATCCTGAAACTTTAAAGAATTCATTGATGAGCTTTATTAGATTTTTGGTTGGCATGTTTAGGATTTTCTATATGTAGTATCATGTCATACTACAAACAGTGACAGTTTTATTTCTTCCTTTCCAGTGTGGATTCCTTTTATTTCTTTTTCTTTTATAATTGTTGTAGCTAGGACTTCCAATGCTATGTTGAATAAAAGTGGTGAGAGTGGGCATCCTTGTCTTGTTACTGATCTCAGAGGAGGTGCCTTTAGGTTTTCACCATTGAGTATGATGTTAGCTGTGGGCTTGTCATATATAGCCTTTATTAGATATTTTGAGGTTTGTTCCCTCTATTCCCACTTTGTGGAGAGTTTTTGTCATAAATGGATGTTGGATTTTGTCAAAAGCCTTTTCTGCATATTTTGAGATGACTATATGATTTTTTATTCTTCAATTTGTTAATGTGCTGTATCACATTGATTGATTTGTAGATGTTAAAACATCCTTTCATCCCTGGGAAAAATCCCAATTGCTTATGATGTATGATCTTTTTAATGTATTGTTGGATTTGGTTTGCCAGTATTTTGTTGAGGATTTTTGAGTATATGTTCATCAGTCATATTGGCCTATAATTTTCTTTTTTTGCAATATCTTTGTCTGGTTTTAGTATTAGGTTGATGGTGGCCTTGTAGAATGAATTTGGAAATGTTCCTTCCTCTGCAGTTTTTGGAATAGTTTGAGAAGGATAGTTGTTAATTCTTCCCCAGTTGTTTGGTAGAATTCACCTGTGAAACCATCTGGTCCTGGACTTTTGTTTGTTCAGAGTTCTTTTTTTTTTTTTTTTCTTCATTACAGATTCAATTTAATTAAAGTTAAATGGTCTGTTATATTTTCTATGGATATTTCTTCCTAGTTCAGTCTTGAAGATTGTACATTTTGAAGAATTTGTCCATTTCTTCAAGGTTGTCCTTTTTATTGGTGTGTAGTTGTTCTTATGATCCTTTGTATTTCTGTGGTGTTGGTTGTAACATTTACTGTTTCTTTTCTGATTTTATTTATTTGGACCATCTCCTTTATTTTCTTAATGAGTCTGGCTAAAAGTTTATCAGGTTTTTAAAAAATATTTTCAAAGAACCAGCTCTTAGTTTTATTGATCTTTTTGTTTTAGTTTCTATTTCATTTATTTCTGCTCTGATCTTTATGACTTCTTTCCTTCTACTCACTTTTTTTTTTGTTTTTTCTCCTTTATCTAGTACCTTTAAAAGGTGTAAGGTTGCATTGTTTGAGTTTTTTCTTGTTTCTGGAGATAAGTTTGTATCTCTATAAACTTCCTTCTTAGAACTGCTTTTGCTGCATCCCTTAGATTTTGGATGGTTGTATTTTAATTTTTATTTATCTAAAGGAATTTTTTAAATTTCTTCTTTGATTTCTTCAGTGGTCCATTGGTTGTTTAGTAGCATATTGTTTAGCCTTCATGTGTCTGCATTTTTTGCAGTTTTTTTTCTTTTCTTCTAGTTGATTTGTAGTTTCATAATGTTGTGGTGAGAAAAGATGCTTGATGTGATTTCCATGTGCACTTGAAAATAATGTGTATTCTACTGCTTTTGGATGTAATGTTATATATATATATATATATATATATATAAATTTTTTTTTTTTTTTTTTTTTAGTTCATTGGTCTAATTTGCCTTTATGGTCAGTGTTTCCTTACTGATTTTATGTCTGGATGATTTGTTCATTGATGTAAGTGTGGTGTTAAAGTCCCCTACTATTACTGGGTTACTGTTAATTTCCCCATTTATATTTGTTAATATTTGTTTCATGTATTGAGGTGCTCCTATGTTGGATGCATATATATATTTACAATTGTCATATTTTCTTGAATCGATCCCTTGATCATTATGTAATGCCCTTCTTTTTCTCTTGTTACAGTCTTTGTTCTAAAGTCTTTTTTGCCTGATATAACAATTGCTACCCTGACATTCTTTTAATTTCCATTTGCATGGAATATCTTCTTCCATCCCCTCACTTTGAGTCTGTCTGTGTCTTTAGATCTGAAATTAGTCTCTTATTGGTAGCATATATATGAGTTTTGTTTTTGTATTGATTCACCCATACTATGATTTTTGATTGCAGTAAGCTATATTCTTTAGGAATTACTCCTATGCCTGAGAATCTTGACCAAAGAGGACAAAGATACACTTAAAATTTATGTAAAGAAATTACAATTAAAAGGATTAATATGAAAATAATAACCTTGGAAAGTTAGGATTCAAAGTTAAATATAACGCATGCAAATAGAAGCAGTATGGGAGTCACACTGGTTTGCAATGTGGAACTGAATAAATTTTGATTCATATACTCCTTAGAGTGAATCTGTGAAAATGAACTAGCTCCTAATGGATTTTCTCTTCATTTATCAAACAGATGAAATGGACATGAACACAGCAAAGCTCTTTAAAGCTCTATGTTTGTGTAATCGTCTGTCAAATGTATGCCAGGTCTCAAATGACTCTGAAAAACCTGCAGTAATATGTGGAGATATTCACAACCGAAAGTAAACACAGGGTCATAAATTAAAGATAAAAGTGCAGTGCTTTCACAGTACGCTTTTAGGTTTGGTGAACTGAAAGTATCCTTTAAGCAGCAAAGAAGCTCGAAAAGGCTAAATCATGGTGGATTTTTTTGGTTTTTAAATTGCATTTCTTTTTTCAAATGGAAAAAAATGCTGATCCAGTTTTCTTCTCTTCTTTGTGTTGACCACAGTGATGAAAGCCCAGGGAATTCTTAGGCTCTCCTGAAAAGTTTGTTTTTATTTCAGGAAGTATATGTTATTCATGATGGGTATGCTGTTTCTGTCTTTGCCGTGAATCCTCTCTAGGGAGCTCCTGCTGCTTCATTATTCAATCGAAGGGGTCACATTCACTTGTGGTTGCTCATAGCACCTGTAGTTGCTGTTGATTTATATTTGCCATCATCACTTAATGTATTTATTCAATCCATTCCAAAACCCATAAAGAAAAGATATTTTTCTGTTTTCCTTTCTTACATCATTCTTCTCTTGCACTCTAACTCCTTGGTGCCAACCCGGCAGAGACAGTTCATTTAGGAAACTTAAATATTCTCTGTCTTACTTATCAGGTTCCAATTTGAAAATCACCTCTCCCCATTTTGCACAGATATTCATTTCCTTTGGACTGCCACAGCTGTAGTTTTGCTTTATGTAAAGATGTTTGCTTGTTGTAATTGATGCTTTCCCGAAGGACTTTGCTCAAAACTTACATATGTCTCTTTAACAATTATTTTATTTTATAATTCTTTTTAACATCTTTATTGGAGTATAATTGCTTTACAATGTTGTGTTAGTTTCTGCTTTATAACAAAGTGAATCAGCTATATGTATACATATATCCCCATATCTCCTCCCTCTTGCCTCTCCCTCCCTCCTTATCCCACCCGTCCAGGTGGTCACAATGCACCGAGCTGATCTCCCTGTGCTATGTGGCTGCTTCCCACTAGCTATCTGTTTTACATGTGGTAGTATATATAAGTCCATGCCACTCTCTCACTTTGACCCAGCTTACTCTTCTCACTCCCCGTGACCTCAAGTTCATTCTCTACGCCTGCGTCTTTATTCCTGTCCTGCCTCTAGGTTCCTCGTGACCTTTTTTTTTTTTTTTTTAGATTCCATATATATGTGTTAGCATATGGTATTTGTCTTTATCTTTCTGACTTATTTCACTCTGTATGACAGACTCTAGGTCCATCCACCTCACTACAAATAACTCAATTTCCTTTCTTTTTATTGCTGAGTAATATTTCATTGTATATATGTGCCACATCTTCTTTATTCATTCATCTGTCAAAGGACACTTAGGTTCCATTTACAACTGGCTATTGTAAATAGAGCTGCAGTGACCTTTGTGGTACATGACACTTTTTGAATTGTGGTTTTCTCAGGGTATATGCCCAGTAGTGGGATTACTTTGTTGTATGGTAGTTCTATTTTTAGTTTTCTAAGGAACCTCCATACTGTTCTCCATAGTGGCTGTATCAATTTACATTCCCATCAACAGTGCAAGAGGGTTCCCTTTTCTCCACACCCTCTCCAGCATTTATTGTTTGTAGATGTTTTGATGATGGCCATTCTGACTGGTGTGAGGTGATACCTCATTGTAGTTTTGATTTACATTTCTCTAATGATGAGTGATATTGAGCAACCTTTCATGTGTTTGTTGGCAATCTGTATATCTTCTTTGGAGAAATGTCTGTTTAGGTCTTCTGCCCATTTTTGGATAGGGTTGTTTGGTTTTTTTTGATATTGAGCTGCATGAGCTGCTTGTAAATTTTGGGGATTAATCCTTTGTCAGTTGCTTCATTTGCAAATATTTTCTCCCATTCTGAGGGTTGTCTTTTCATCTTGTTCATGGTTTCCTTGGTGTGCAAAAGCTTTTAAGTTTCATTAGGTCCTATTTGTTTATTTTTGGTTTTATTTCCATTTCTCTAGGAGGTGGGTCCAAAAGGATCTTGCTGTGACTTATGTCATAGAGTGTTCTGCCTATGTTTTCCTCTAAGAGTTTTACAGTGTCTGGCCTTACATTTAGGTCTTTTATCCTTTTTGAGTTTATTTTTGTGTATGGTGTTATGGAATGTTTTAATTTCATTCTTTTACATGTAGCTGTCCAGTTTTCCCAGCACCACTTATTGAAGAGGTTGTCTTTCCTCCATTGTATATTCTTGCCTCCTTTATCAAAGATAAGTTGACCATATGTGCGTGAGTTTATCTCTGGGCTTTCTATCCTATTCCAAAGATCTATATTTCTGTTTCTGTACCAGTACCATACTGTCTTGATTACTGTAGCTTTGTAGTAGAGTCTGAAGTCAGGGAGCCTGATTCCTCCAGCTCTGTTTTTCCTTCTCAAGATTCCTTTGGCTATTCGGGGTCTTTTGTGTTTCCATACAAACTGTGAAATTTTTTGTTCTAGTTCTGTGAAAAATGCCATTGATATTTTGAAAGGGATTGCACTGAATCTATAGATTGCTTTGAGTAGCATAGTCATTTTCACAATGTTGATTCTTCCAATCCAAGAACATGGTATATCTCTCCATCTGTTTGTATCATCTTTAATTTCTTTCATCAGTGTCTTATAGTTTTCTGCATACAGGTGTTTTGTCTCCTTAGGTAGGTTTATTTCTAGGTATTTTATTCTTTTTGTTGCAGTGGTAAATGGGAGTGTTTCCTTAATTTCTCTTTCAGATTTTTCATTATTAGTGTATAGGAATGCAAGAGATTTCTGTGCATTAGTTTTGTACCCTGCTACTTTATCAGATTCATTGATTAGCTCTAGTAGTTTTCTGGTAGCATCTTTAGGATTCTCTATGTATATTATCATGTCATCTACAAACAGTGACAGTTTTACTTCTTCTTTTTCGAATTGGATTCCTTTTATTTCTTTTTCGTCTCTGATTGCCATGGCTAAAACTTCCAAAACTATTTTGAATAATAGTGGTGAGAGTGGACATCCTTGTTCTTGTTCCTGATCTTAGAGGAAATGGTTTCAGTTTTTCACCGTTGAGAACAATGTTGGCTGTGGATTTGTCATACATGGCCCTTATTATGTTGAGGTAAGTTCCCTCATGCCTAGTTTCTGGAGGGTTTTTATCATAAATGGTTGTTGAATTTTGTCAAAATTTTTTTCTGCATCTATTGAGATGATCATATGGTTTTTATCCTTCAGTATGTTAATATGGTGTATCACATTGATTGATTTGCATATATTGAAGAATCCTTGCAATCCTGGGATAAACCCCACTTGATCATGGTGTATAGTCCTTTTAACGTGCTGTTGGATTCTGTTTGCTAGTGTTTTGTTGAGGATTTTTGCATCTATGTTCATCAGTGATATTGACCTGTAGTTTTCTTTCTTTGTGGCATCTTTGTCTGGTTTTGGTATCAGGGTGATAGTGGCCTCGTAGAATGAGTTTGGGAGTGTTCCTTCCTCTGCTATATTTTGGAGGAGTTTGAGAAGGATAGGTGTTAGCTCTTCTCTAAATGTTTGATAGAATTCTCCTGTGAAGTCATTTGGTCCTGGGATTTTGTTTGTTGGAAGATTTTAATCACACTCTCAATTTCAGTGCTTCTGATTGGTCTGTTTATATTTTCTATTTCATCTTGGTTCAGTCTCAGAAGGTTGTGGTTTTCTAAGAATTTGTCCATTTCTTCCACGTTGTCCACTTTATTGGCATATATTTCCCTGTAGTAATCTCTCTTGATCCTTTGTATTTCTGCAGTGTCAGTTGTTACCTCTCCTTTTTCATTTCTAATTCTATTGATTTGAGTCTTCTGTCTTTTTTTTCTTGATGAGTCTGGCTAATGGTTTATCAATTTTGTTAATCTTCTCAAAGAACCAGCTTTTAGTTTTATTGATCTTTGCTATTGTTTCCTTCATTTCTTTTTCATTTATTTCTGATTTGATCATTATGATTTCTTTCCTTCTGCTAACTTGTGGGGTTTTTTTTTCTTCTTTCTCTAATTCCTTTAGGTGTAAGTTTAGGTTGTTTATTTGAGATGTTTCTTGTTTCTTGAGGTAGGATTGTATTGCTATAAACTTTCCTCTTAGAACTGCTTTTGCTGTATCCCATAGGTTTTGGGTCATCCTCTTTTCCTTGTCATTTGTTTCTAGGTGTTTTTTGATTTCTTCTTTGATTTTTTCAGTGATCTCTTGGTTATTTAGTAGTGTATTAGCCTCCATGTGTTTGAATTTTTTACAGATTCTTTCCTGTAATTGATATCTAGTCTCATAGCATTGTGGTCAGAAAAGGTACTTGATATCATTTCAGTTTTCTTAATTTTACCAAGACTTGATTTGTGACCCAAGATACGATATGTCCTGAAGAATGTTCCCAGAGCACTTGAGAACAAAGTGTATTCTGTTTTTCTGCATGGAATGTCCTATAAATATCAGTTGAATCCATCTTATTTAGTGTATCATTTAAAGCTTGTGTTTCCTTATTTATTTTCATTTTGGATGATCTGTCCATTGGTGAATGTGGGGTGTTAACGTCCCCTACTATGATTGTTTTACTGCCAATTTCCCTTTTTACGGCTGTTAGCATTTGCCTCATATATTGAGGTGCTCCTATTTTGGGTGCATAAATATTTTCAGTTGTTATGTCTTCTTCTTGGATTGATCCCTTGATCATTATGTAGTGTCCTTCTTTGTCTCCTGTAATAGTCTTTATTTTAAAGTCTGTTTTGTCTGATGTGAGAATCGCTACTCCAGCTTTCTTTTAATTTCCATTTGCATGGAATATCTTTTTCCGTCCCCTCACTTTCAATCTGTATGTGTCTCTAGGTCTAAAGTGGGTCTCTTGTAGACAGCATATATATGGGTCTTGTTTTTGTATCCATTCAGCCAGTCTCTGTCTTTTGGTTGTAGCATTTAATCCATTTACATTTAAGGTAATTATCGATATGTATGTTCCTATTACCATTTTCTTAATTGGTTTGGGCTTGTTTTTGTAGGTCTTTTCCTTCTGGCATGTTTCCGGCCTAGAGAAGTTCCTTTAGCATTTGCTGTAAAGCTGGTTTGGTGGTGCTGAATTCTCTTAGCTTTTGCTTGTCTGTAAAGGTTTTAATTTCTCCATTGAATCCGAATGAGATCCTTGCTGGGTAGAGTAATCTTGGTTGTAGGTTTTTCTCCTTCATCACTTTAAATATGTCCTGCCGCTCCCTTTTGGCTTGCAGATGTTCTGCTGAAAGATCAGCTGTTAACCTTATGGGGATTCCCTTGTATGTTATTTGTTGCTTTTCCCTTGCTGCTTTTAATATATTTTCTTTGTATTTAATTTTTGATAGTTTGATTAATATGTGTCTTGGTGTGTTTCTCCTTGGATGTATCCTGTATAGGACTCTCTGTGCTACCTGGACTTGATTAACTATTTCCTTTCCCACATTAGGGAAGTTTTCAACTATAACCTCTTCAAATATTTTTTCAATCCCGTTCTTTTTCTCTTCTTCTGGGACCCGTACAATTCGAATGTTGTTACATTTAATGTCCCAGGGGTCTCTGAGACTGTGCTCAATTCTTTTCATTCATTTTTCTTTATTCTCCTCTGTGGTAGTTATTTCCACTATTTTATCTTCCAGGTCACTTATGCGTTCTTCTGCCTCAGTTACTCTGCTATTGATTCCTTCTAGGGAATTTTAAATTTCATTTATTGTGTTCATCATTGTTTGGTCGCTCTTTAATTCTTCTAGTTTCTTGTTAGACATTTCTTATATTTTCTCCATTTTATTTCCAAGATTTTGGATCATCTTTACTATCATTACTCTGAATTCTTTTTCAGGTAGACTGCCTATTTCCTTTTCATTTGTTGGTCTGGTGGGTATTTACCTTGCTTCTTTATCAGCTGTGTGTTTCCCTGTCTTATCATTTTGCTTCACTTACTGTGTTTGGGGTCTCCTTTTTGCAGTCTGCAGGTTCATAGTTCCCATTGTTTTTGGTGTCTGACCCCACTGGCTAAGGTTGGTTCAGTGGGTTCTGTAGGCTTCCTGGTGGAGGGGACTGTTGCCTGTGTTCTAATGTATGAGGCTGGATCTTGTCTTTCTGGTGCTCAGGACTGCATGTGGTGGTGTGTTTTAGGGTGTCTGTGACCTTATTATGATTTTAGGCAGCCTCTCTGCTAATGGGTGGGGTTGTGTTCCTGTCTTGCTAGTTGTTTGGTCTAGGGTGTCCAGCACTGTAGCTTGCTGGTCGTTGATTGTAGCTGGGTCTTAGCGTTGAGATGGAGATCTCTGGGAGAGCTTTTGCCATTTGATATTATGTGCAGCTAGGAGGTCTCTGGTGGATGAATGTCCTGAACTTGGCTCTCCCACCTCAGAGGCACAGGCTTGACACCCAGCCAGAGCACCAAGACCCTGTCAGCCACACAGCTCAGAAGAAAAGGGAGAAAAAAGAAAGCAAGAAAGAACAAAATAAAATAAAATAAAGTTATTAAAATAAAAAATAATATTAAAAATTAAAAATTAAAAAGTAATAAAAAAGAAAACAAAAGAAAGAAAGAAGAGAGCAAGCCAAACCAAAAAACAAATCCACCAATGATAACAAGTGCTAAAAACTGAACTAAGAAAAGAAAAAAATGGACAGACAGAATCCTAGGACAAATGGTAAAAGCAAAGCTGTACAGGCAGAATCTCAGAAAGTCCACTGCCTCAATTTTGGGATGATTCGTTGTCTATTCATGTATTCCACAGATGCAGGGTACATCAAGTTGACTGTGGAGATTTAATCCGCTGCTTCTGAGACTGCTGGAGAGATTTCCCTTTCTCTTCTTTTTTTTTTTTTTTTTTTTTTTTGCGTTATGCGGGCCTCTCACTGTTGTGGCCTCTCCCCTTGCGGAGCGCAGGCTCCGGACGCACAGGCTCAGCGGCCATGGCTCACGGGCCTAGCCGCTCCGCGGCATGTGGGATCCTCCCGGACCGGGGCACGAACCCGTGTCCCCTGCATCTGCAGGCGGACTCTCAACCACTGCGCCACCAGGGAAGCCCCCCCTTTCTCTTCTTTATTCTCACAGCTCCCGGGGCTCAGCTTTGGATTCGGCCCCGCCTCTGCGTGTAGGTCGCCGGAGGACGTCTGTTCTTCGCTCAGACAGGACGGGGTTAAAGGAGCCGCTGATTCGGGGGCTCTGGCGCCCTCAGGCCGCGGGGGAGGGAGGGGCACGGAGGCGGGGCGAGCGTGCGTCGGTGGAGGCCGGCGTGACGTTGCGTCAGCCCGAGGCGCGCCCGTGCGTTCTCCGGGGGATGTGGTCTGTGGAGCCCCGGACCATGGCAGTGGCGGGCAGCACAGGCTCCCGGGAGGGGAGGTGTGGAGAGTGACCTGCGCTCGCACACAGGCTTCTTGGTGGCGGCAGCAGCGGCCCCAGCGTCCCACGCCCGTCTCTGGGGTCCGCGCTTTCAGCCGCGCCTCGCGCCCGTCTCTGGAGCCTCCTTTCAGCAGCGCTCTTAATCCCCTCTCCTCACGCACCAGGAAACAAAGAGGGAAGGAAAAGTCTCTTGCCTCTTCGGCAGCTCCAGACTTTTCCCCGGACTCCCTCCCGGCCGGCCGTGGCGCACTAACTCCCTTCAGGCTGTGTTCACGCCGCCAGCGCGCTCTGACTGAAGCCCGAGCCTCAGCTCCCAGCCCCGCCCGCCCCGGCGGGTGAGGAGACAAGCCTCTCGGGCTGGTGAGTGGCGGTCGGCACCGGTCCTCTGTGCGGGAATCTCTCTGCTTGGCCCTCCGTACCCCTGTGGCTGCGGTCTCCTCCGCGGCTCCGAAGCTTTCCCCCTCCGCCACCCGCAGTCTCCGCCCGCGAAGGGGCTCCTAGTGTGTGGAAACCGTTTCTTCTTCACGGCTCCCTCCCACTGGTGCAGGTCCCGGCCCTAACCTTTTGTCTCTGTTTATTCTGTTTTCTTTTGCTCTACCCAGGGACTACGTGGGGACTTTCTTGCCTTTTGGGAGGTCTGAGGTCTTCTGTCAGCGTTCAGTAGGTGTTCTGTAGGAGCTGTTCCATGTGTAGATGAATTTCTGATGTATTTGTGGGGAGGAGGGTGATCTCCTCCACGTCTTACTCTTCTGCCATCTTGAAGCTCCGCCCCCCTGTATTCTGCTGTTAATAGATGTAGTTGATAGGTGTTCATTATATCCAGTCGACTGATGGTGCTATTGAATTCATCTCTGTCCTTTTTGATTTTTTGCCTGCAGAGCTGTTCATGGCTGATAGAGGCTTGCTGAAATCTGTAACTATGATAGTGGATTTATCTATTTCTCCTTGAAGTTTTATCTGATTTTGCATCATGTACTTTGATGTTCTGCTTTTAGACATACACATTTTAGCTTTTATTAAATAATTGACTCCTTTATCATTTTTAATGCCCCTAGTTTTCTCCAGTAACTTACCTTATACTGAAGCCTGCTCTGTCTGAAATTATTTAATATAGCTACTCCTGCTTTCTTTTGACTTTTGTTAGCATGACCTATCTTTCTGCATTCATTTTTAATATATATGTGTTTTCTATTTAAAGTAGGTTTCCTGTAGATAGCATTTAGTTGCCTCTTGTTTTGGGATCCACTCTGACAGTCTCTTTGCTTTAATTGGTGTGTTTAGACCTTTGATATTTAATGTGATTAATAATATAATTAGATTAATGTTTATGATATTTGTTTTTGTTTTCTAACCATTGCCTTATTTTTTCCCCTAATTTTGTCTTCCAATCATGTTTTAATTGAGAATTTTATATGATTGCATCTTCTCTCCTTTTATACATATGAGTTACATTTCATTTTTTACTTTTATAGTCACTTCCCCAGAGTTGGCTAACTATATTTACCACTAATCCAAGTCCACTTTCAATTAACAGTATACCCTATGGTGCTTCACAGGTTGTGTGAGTACCTGATAATATCCTAATTCCTCCCTTTTATCCCTTATATAATTGCTGTCTTTCATTTAACTTACATGTAAGCATGCATGTGCATATTTTTATATATGCTTACATAGTCAAATACAGTGTTGCTAATATTATGTGGAAAAAATTGTTATATGTGATACCAAGAATAAGAAAAATAAAAATTTTATTTGACCTTCAGTCATTCCTTCTCTAATGCTTTTCCTGTCTTTCTGCAGATACAAGTTTCTGATCTATAGTACTTTTCTCTCTCTAAGGCAGTGGTCTCAAAGCTTTTTTGGCACCAGGGACTGGTTTCCTGGAAGACAGTTTTTCCACAGACAGACGGGGTGGGGAGGGAGATAGTTCAGGCAGTAATGCCAGCAATGTGTCTATGGGGGTTGGTTCATGTGGTCATGCGAGCGATGGGGAGTGATGGGGAGCAGCAGATGAAGCTTCCCTCCACTCACCTCCTGCTGTGCAGCCCGGTTCCTAACAGGCCCCAGACCACTACTGGTCCGTGGCCCGGGAGTGGGGACCCCTGCTCTAAAGAACTTCTTTTACTATTTATTGCAAGGCAGGTCTACTGGCAAGAAATTGCTTTAATTTTTGTCTAAGAAAGTGTTTATTTCCTCTTCACGTTGAAGGAACGTTTTGCAGAGTACAAACTTCTAGGGTGATGGGTTTTTTTCTTTTTTTTTTTTCTCACTACACTTTATATATTTCACTTTCTTCTTGCTTGCATGGTTTCTGAGGAGGCATAGAATGCAATTATCTTTGTTCCTGTATAGTTGAGTCTTTTTTCCCTCCAGCTTCCTTCAGCATCTTTTTTTTTTTTTTTTAATCTTTGATATCTGGATTTTAAATACATGCCCTGGTGTAGCATTTTCGAAATTTATCCTGCTTGGTACTTTTTGAGCTTCCAGGGTCTGTGATTTGGTGTCTGACATTAATTTGGGGGAATTTCTCAGTCATCATTGCTTTGAATATTTTTTTTTTGTTCCTTTATCTCTTTCTTCTCCCTCTAGTTACACATTTTGTAGTTGCCTACTGTTCCTGGATATTCTGTTCATTTTTTTCTGTATACCTTTCTCTTTGCCTTCCAGTTTTGGAAGTTTCCATTCTCAAGCACCGAGGTTCTTTCCTTAGCCATTTCCAGTCTACTAATGAGCCCATTATTTCCATTAGAGTGTTTTTATTTCTAGCATTTCTTTTTGATTCTTGCTTAGCATTTCCAACTCTCTGCTTACATTGCGCATCATTCTTGCTTGCTGTATACTTTATCCATTGGAGCCCTTAGCATATTAATTATAGGTGTTAAAATCCTGATCTGATCATTCCAACGTATCCACCATATCTGATGCTGGTTCTGATGTTTTCTCTCTCTTCAAACCTTTTTGTTTTGTTTTTCTTGCCTTTTAGCATGTCTTGTAATTTTTTCCTGATAGCTGTATATAATATCCTGGGTAAAAGGAACTGCTGTAAAGAGGCCTTTAGTGATGTGGTGGCAGGGTTGCACAGAGAGGAAGCTTCTTCCATTCTGTGATTAGTTCTCAATCCTTTAGTGAGTTGTGCCTCTGGATTGTGCACTGCCCAAGTCTTTCTCAGTTTTTCCCCACCATGGCGGGTAGGATGCTAGTAGGGGTTCAATTTTGGTATGTCCCTTTCCCAGCTTGGATAGGTTCTGGAAAAAATCCCGATAGTTTAGGGAATTTTCCTCTGATATTTACTCTGAGAACTTATTCAAGGTGGAGGTAAAGTCACAGTAGTGTGGAGCCCTGTGACTGGGTCCCCTTGGAGCTTCTCTCAGACTTGTCCACACTGAGTGTCTAGGTATTTTCTGGTTGCAGTGTAGCTATTCCTGTTCTGGTACTGGTTTCTGCTCCTGGGCCTCTGCTCTGGGAAGTTCTGATTCTGTGCATGCACCTATCAGTGTCTCCCATTTAGGGGGCAGCAATTTCCTCTGTGCCCTCACTTCTCTGATGGATCTAAGAAGAGTTGATTTTACAGTTCATTCAGCTTTTTCTTATTTTTGAGACTGATTGGCAACTTCCAAGCTCTTTACATACAGCGCAGAAACCAAAGTAAACAGTGTTGTTTTTAGGATTAAGAAAAATCAGTGTTGATTTAAAAATCCTTCACATGTTGGTTGGTTGGTTAATTTTTAAATAGCATATTTACTGCCAATACTTTTTTTTTTTTTTTTCCTGTACATGGGGCTCTCACTGTTGTGGCCTCTCCCATTGCGGAGCACAGGCTCCGGACACGCAGGCCCAGCGGCCATGGCTCACGGGCCCAGCCACTCCGCGGCATGTGGGATCCTCCCGGACTGGGACACGAACCCGTGTCGCCTGCATCGGCAGGCAGACTCTCAACCACTGCGCCACCAGGGAAGCCCTACTGCCAATACTTTTTAAGTTACCTGTGCACAAGCTGTAGATATTTGAAAATTTTTATTTTACAGATCATAAGATGTTTGCTCATTTCAGAATTCATCCAAACAATGTGATGGTGAAAATAAAGAGGAACTTTGCAATTATTAGTGTAATTCCCCATCATAGGCGACTGTTACTGTAAAATAGCATTGTTTCCAATGAAAGAGTCTATTGTATTATGCATAATATTGTGTTTAGAGATACCTTAGTCAGACTTATGTCATCTATTACAGGTAGCAAAGGTGGTTATGTTCTTAATTGTAATTAATGTTCTCATTATTTCACACATTTGTCTATTTCATTACTTGAATACAGCCTTACATTATATGAATCATATGTTCAATTAAGTTGCAGATATGAACTGGTATCCTCTAAAACCAGAAATACCTGGTATAAAGTAAATGGGAAAAAACATACTAAAACATCCATTTGTGTAAGAAAAAAGAGAAAGCAAATCAGGATCAACATTGATATTAATATTGCACTCAAAGCCTATTGAGAAGCAGATCAAGTCTCCTCATCATTCTTTAAAATATTTTCACTCACAGTCTCCACTGCCCAAGTCTGAAGTTTCTGCCACGCTCCATCAAATTCCTTTGTATATACACATCAGGTACTTTCAAAGAAGTTTTAACCTGGGAAGAGCATAGTAGAAGTCCTGAAAATAATGAAATATTCAGTTACTTCAGTTTTCTTGGTGTTACATTAAAATTCTACAAAAGCACAAGGGAATGTGCCTCTCCTGCATTACTGTTTAACCAATGCAGGTGTAAAAGAAATCTCTGAATTTTTTTTTCCTTAGATATTTTTGGTAATTGTAAATACAAATTCTTCAAACTATATTCAGTAATGATCAGTTTTATTTACCGTAACCCAATTAATCACTAGTAGGATAAATAAGGCATCATGATTAAGTTATTACAACAAGAAAAATTCTGATATACCATTTTAGTAAATACGTCATTTATTTGGATATCTCTCCAAGACAACATTCAGCCTCTGGATAATACTCTCTCCAATGATCATTTTAATTATTCACTTATTACGCAGTGTCTTTTAGTATATTTTACCTAAAGTGCTTGATAAAATACTAGGCATTTTCTTCACGCCAGTCTGAATGAATTAAACTAAAGATAAGTTAAATCTAATAGGAAAAATTAATGCAGTACGATTCAGGAAGTCTGACCATTTCCTCCTCTCAGACTTTGATTAATTAGACTACTTTAAGTAAATCTCTGTGTCACCTCGTCCCTGAGTAGCTGTGAAGCCAGAACAGCTTACCTCCTTCTACCAACTCTCAGGAATAGGAGATTCTAAATTGTATCCAGGTAGCCCTGGGAACAGAGAAGAGAAAAGTTCTGAGATTAGATTGTAACTTGATTTTGTGTTGATTTTTTTTCCCATTAGAGGGATGGCAAACGTAATGCATTCAATTGTGAGAAAAATAATTTTGGAAAGCTATTTTCTTCTGATATTTGCTATGAGCAAAATATGATTTGCGACTCTGAGATACAGAGGGAAGGAGGGGGTGGACAGGCAAGTCAGGGGCATCCTCTGAAAGAACATTTTGTTTTCAGAGAAGGAGGATCAGGCAAAATTATTCACTTCTGGAACAAAAAGAGAAGTAGGAGTCATGAAATGCCAGAGAATGGTGTTTTCTCTATTGCTATTTTAAGAATTAGTGAAAAGAAAAGATGGAATTGATCAACATGCAAGAAAAAAAGCATATGTAAACTTAATGCATCATTGACAAGATTTTAACAGTGTTTTTTTTAAAGATTTTTTTGATGTGGACCATTTTTATAGTCTTTATTGAATTTGTTACAATATTGCTTCTATTTTATGTTTTGGTTTTTTGGGTACAAGGCATGTGGGATCTTAGCTCCCCGACCAAACCCTCATCCCCTGCACTGGAAGGCAAAGTCTTAACCACTGGACCACCAGGGAACTCCCCTTAATAGTTTTTAATAAAAGAAAATTTATTACTCAAATACAGAGAATTAATTAAGGTGCAAATTTTTCATTTTATTTAATCTTCTCCTTTACCTATAACAAAACATAGAGTCCAAGAGCCTTGCAAAATCACACAGTAACATGGCAGAACTTCAAGAAATTAAATGTCAAGCTAAAGGATTTCTAGTAAGCAGTATCATTATACTTAAACGATACGTATCGAACGGCGTGATTTTTACTTTTATAATTGGGCAGGTGCTGTATATAAAAACTAGTGTCAACCATAGCCTGCCCATTCGTAGCACAATAATACACAGCCACCATTCAAAGAATAGACTGCAAGCACTTTAGGAATGCTTTTACAATTTCAATTATTTAAATGGTATAAAAAGGGACAGTGTTTTGCCTTGATGCTCCATCACTGACAACTCTAGACTCTCCTACAAAGTTTTTAGTTTTATCATTGCTTAAAAAAGCTAATCCTAGACAACAGGAATTTCCAGTGACATCTTTCGCTCCTCCTACAAATGACTCCATTTGAAACATAATTTGCCTTGTCCCTTGCCTCCAGTTACCAATGTTTAGACCTTTCAGTTTCTGAACATCAGAGAAAAATGAGGAAGCACATTCTTCTTCTACAGTATTCTATTTGTGTTGCTCCATACCCACTATAATCACCCACGTATTCTCAGGAAGCTTTACAAACTTTTGCCTTCATGAAAGAGATTTTTCAACCGTACCTAAATTTTATATACTATCATTTCATAGAATATGTGGTTATTCTGAAACGATATTAATTTTTCTTATTCCACTCTAAGTTTAATTGCTTCCCACATATTTATTTACATGTTTGTTTGTTTTGTATTGATGTATAATTGACCTACAACACTGTGTTAGATTCATGTGTACACCATAGTGATTCGATATTTCTGTACATTACAAAATGATCACCACAATAAGTCTAGTTACCATCTGTTACCATACAAAGATATTACAGTATTATTTACTATATTCCCCATGCTGTACATTTTATTCCTGTGACGCATTATTTTGCACCTGAAAGTTTGTACCTCTTAATCACCCTCACCTATTTGATTCATCCTTCCACCCTCCTCCCATCTGGCAGACACCTGTTTGTTCTCTGTATCTATGAGTCTGTTTCTGTTTTGTGATGTTTGCTTTTTTAGATTTCACATAGAAGTGAAGTCATACAGTATTTGTTTTTCTCTGTCTGACTTATTTCACTAAGCATAATCCTCTCTACGTCCATCCATGTTGGTGCAAATGGTAAGATTTTGTTGTTTTTTATGGCTAAGTAATATTCCACTGTATGTGTGTGTGTGTGTATCACATCTTGGCAACACGTGTTATTTGTTATCTTTTTGGTGACAGCTGTTCTAACAGGTGTAACATGATGGCTCTTTATGGTTTTGATTTGCATTTCTCTGGTGATTAGTGATGTTCAGCATCTTTTCATGAGCCTGTTGGCCATCTGTACATCTTCTTTGAAAAATATTGATTCAAGACGTGTCCATTGAGGTCTTCTGCCCATTTTTTAATTGAGTTTTTTTTTATATTGAGTTGTGTCAGTTCTTTGTGTATTTTGGATATTAACCCCTTATCAGACCATCATTTGCAAATATCTTCTCCCATTCAGTAGGTGGCTTTTTCATTTTGTTGATAGTTTCCTTCACTGTGCAAAAGATTTCGGTTTGTTGAAGTTCCATTTGTTCATTTTTGCTTTTGTTGCCCTTGCCTGTGGAGATAGATCCAAAAGAATGTTGCTGAGACCAATGTCCAAGTGTAGACACTGTGTATAGTTTCTTCTAAGAGTTCTATTGTTTCAGATCTAACATTTAAGCCTTTAAACCATTTTGAGTTTATTTGTGTATATGGTGTGAGAAAATAATTCATTTCGGATTCTTTCGCATGTAGCTGTTCAGATTCCCAATGTCTCCTGTTAAAGAGACTCTTCCCACCTTTGCCATAGATTGAGTTCATTTCTGAGCTCTCTGTTCTGTTCCATTGATCTATGTATCTGTTTTTGTGCCAGTACCATACTGTTTTGATTTTGTAGGATAGTTTGAAGTCTGGGAGTTAATACCTCCAGTTTTCTTTTATTTCTCAAGATTGCTTTGGCTAGGGGGCCTTTTGTGTTTCCATACAAATTTTAGAATTATGTATTTCAGTTTCTGTGGAAAATGCCATTGGTATTTTGATAGGGATTGCATTGAATCTGTACAGTTCCTTCCTTAAACTGAAGTTATATATAATATCCACATTTAGGTGGTGATTATAAATTTCCTACAGTTACTATAAAATCATTGCTTATAGGTTTTTCACTGTAGTATGTAATTCTATAAAATAGTGTAGTTTTTTTAATGACTTGGGTTATTTTGGCTCCATTTTAAAAATTCTCTTTAATGGAATCAGTTGTTGGATTATAGAAATCTTTAGAACTTTACTTATTTTCTCATTATCCAAACTCTTCAGGAAATGTCATTTATATTCATTCTTAACTATTTATAAAAATAATCATGTGATTATAATTGTCTTAATAAAATTGCTCTAGTCTTAATTAAAATCTCTTCCTGGAAAGAGATTGCTTAGGACTATAAGCAATTTCTTCACATGGGAAAGGACAGAAACTTTTTATATACTTATGTATTGGAAAATAGTGCTTGGGAATAAATAACTTTGTTCTTTTACTAATTTATGTTCCTAGATAATGTGATGACTGCTGCAGTTCATAATTAGCTTTTTAAGGAACACATGTGATAAGTTCTCTAAAATACTGAAAATACCAAAAAACAATAATTTTCATTTTATTTCTCAGAATGTCATTCTCATAACCACTTTACTCTTATTCTGTTTAAATACACTTAATAACAGTTTAGATATTGCCACTTCTATTCTGAATTACGTTGCTATTTACTTTGATTTGCAGAAATATGTTTGTTATATCTGGAAGTGAATAGTTGGACAAATTCTACTCTTTCCCAGTGGTAATGCAGACGTCAGGTCATAGGACGGTGGTATTCAGCTCTTCAGGTGGAGTGTGGCTCTTGAAGGGCAGTTCGTCAGTACGTTTCTTGCAGTGTTGCATGTTCTCCTTTGTGGTGAGACAATTGTGTGCAAACCACACTTCTCTGTCGTATTTCTCTTCTCTGTCTCCTGTACTTTGCATGTGCTTTGACACCATCCTTCCCCCAAAGCCCAGCCCAGTGCCTGCATCATATGAAATGTCCAGTCATTTTGAATGGAGGGCTATATAAAGAAAGGTGGAGTCCAGCAGCTCAAAGGTCTCTTGGCAAACCCTCTCTGTGGAGGGTGCACATGACTTAGTACTGTTAAATTGCTGGTATAAGAAGTAGAGTGAGATTATGCAGTTGAATATTCAATGGATTCAAATCTAATAATTAATATCTAAGGTCAGGGTTAAAAGAAATTCCTCCTTTATTAGAATCAGCTCTCAGACCTGGTGACCACTTCCCGCTCACCATTGTGTTCAGCACCTTGCACAGTGAGTGCCTGGGACGTTCTGGTCCTAGACGAGGGTTTGTGGGAGGGAAGAAGGAGGTGAAGGGAGCAGGTGGAGGAGGAAGGAAGGAGCCCCTGCCATCAGCAGTCCCTTCTCAATTTCCTCTCCACCCCCGAACTCCTAACAACAACTAATCTGCTTCCTGTGTCTCTGGATTTGTCTCTTCTGGACACTTCATATAAATGGAATTATACAATATGTAACCTTCTGTGTCGGGCTTCTTTCACTGAGCAAAATACTTTCCAGGTTCATTCGTATTGTAGCCTATATCATTTTTTTATGACTGAATAAGTCCATCAAATGGCTATGCAATGTTATTTTTATCTATAGTAAACATCAACTGATAGATATTTGGGCTTTTTCCACTTTGCTGATATTATGAGTCATGCTCTCAATTTACAAGACTTTGCATGGAAATATGTTTTCATTTCCTTTTCGTATACCCTAAGAGTGCAATTGCCAGTTATATGGCAACTGTATGTTTGACTTTTTGAGGGATTTTCCAAAGTAGCTACGACATTTACATTCCCACTCGAAATGTATGGCAGTTCCAACTTCTCCACATCCTTGCCACATTTACTATGTTCTATCATTTTTAAAACTTTAACCACCCAAGAGGGTGTGAAGTGATATCTCATTGTGGTTTTGACTTGCATTTTCCTAATGATTAGTGATGTTGAGCATCTTTTCTTCTGCCTATTGGTAATTTGTATATCCTCACTGGAGAAATGTTTATTCATTCCTTTTTTTTTTTTTTTTTTACATTTTTCTGCATGTGACTATCTAGTGCTCAGTACTATCTGTTGATGTCGGTCTATCCCTATTGAATGGCTTGACACACGTGTCAAAAATCTTACTATCATAAAATTGACCATGAATGTTAGAGTTTATTTTTGGACGCTAAATTCCATTGATCTCTATTTCTTTCTTTCTGCCAGTACCATACCATATAGCTTCGATTGCTGTAACTTCGTAGTAAGTCTTGAAATTGGGAATGTGAGTTCTCCAATATTGTTCTGGCTGTTCTGGGAGTAAATAACTTTGTTATTTCCATATAAATTGGATTTCCGTATAAATTGTAGGATTTATTTTTCAATTTATACCCAAAGGAAAGTTAGAAATTTGATAGGGTTTGCATAGAATCTGTAGATCAGTTTGGGGAAGTATTGTTATCTTAACAATATTAAGTCTCCTAATCCAGGAAAATGAAAATAATTCCACTTACTTAGGTCACTTTTTTATTAATTTCAGTAATATTTTGTAGATTCCAGTGCACAAGTCCTGTACTTCTTTTAACTTTATTCCTAAGTATTTTACTCTTTTTGATCCTATTATAAAATTTTAAATTTCATTTTCAGATTGATTAGTATAAAAGAAACAAAATTAATTTTTGTCCATTGATTTTGTATCCCATACCTAACCTTTCATTAATTTTTATAGGATTTTCTTTGGTGGGTTCCTGAGGATTTTCTCTATAAAAGTTCATTTCATCACAAATAGAGATAGTTTTACTTCTCACTTTCCAGTCTGGATGCCTTTTATGCCCTTCTCTGTCATGTAGTGGTCATTGTCAAGAGTGTATACCTTTGTCTTATTTATGATCTCAAGGCAAAAGCTTTTAGTCTTCAACTCTTCCCATAATTAAATAGATTTTAACTGTGAGTTTTTTATAGACAGCATTTTTAAAGTTTAGGAAGTTCCTTTCTGTTTCTTTTTAACCTTTCTGTTAAAGGAAGGTGGATTTTGTCAAAAATATGTTTTTTCTGGATGTGTTAAGATTACCATGTGCTTTATGTCTTTTATTCTATTAATATGGTATATTGGATTGATCAACTTTACCAATTGAACCAATTTTGCATTCCTGGATAAGTCCTGATTAGATATGCTAGTTAATCATCTTTAAATGTTTGTCAATTGGGTTTGGGAGTATTTTCTTGAGAACTGTTGTATCCGTATTCATAAAGGATATTGATTTGTAGCTTTCATTTCTTGTGCTGTCATTCTCTGGTTTTGACATCAGGAAAATACTGGGCTCCAAGAACAAGTTTGAGAAGTGTGAATTCCTTTTGATTTTTTAAAAAGAAATTGCAATGGATTAGCTTCTTTAAATCCTTGGTGGAACTCTCACCAGTGAAGCCATATGGTCCTGGATAATTACTTGATTACAAATTACAGCTCTTTCCATGTTAAAGGCCCATTGGAATTTTCTGTTTTTTGTTGCATCCATATTGGTAGTTTGTGTTTTCCTAGGGATTTGTTTATTTCATCAAAGTTATCTAATATACTCACATACAATTGTTGATAGTATTTTCTTACAACCCTTTTTATAAGGTTGGTAGTAATGTTCCCTCTTTCATTTCTGATTATATTAATTTCAGTCTTCTCTCTTTTTTTAATTTGTCTAATAGTTTGCCAATTGTGTTGATTTTTCAAAGAACCAACTTAGTTTTGTCAATATCTATGTTCTCCTATATTTCATATATTTCTGTTTTTTATTATTTCCTTCCTTCTGCTTGTGTTGTGTTTAGTGTGCCATTCTTTTTCCAGTTCATTAGCTGAAAATTTGATTTTTTTGACATCTTTTTCTTTCTATTATAAGTGATTATAGCTATAAAATTCCATGTAAACATTGCTTTAGCTCCATCTCATAAATTTTGGTCTGTTATTATCTTAAAGTATTTTCAAATTCCTCTTAATTTTTTCTTTAACCTATTGATTATTTCAGAGTGTGTTATTTAATTTTCACATACTTATGAATTTACAAAAGTTTCTTTTGTTATTGATTTCCGTTTTCAGCCCATTATGGTAGGAGAACATAATTTATATTACTTTGGAACTTATTAAGACTTGTATGTCTTAACATGTACCTATCCCGGACAAAGTTTCAAGTGCACTAGAAAAGAACATGTATTCTGCTTTGTTGAGGAAAGTGTTCTAAAGCTGTAAGGTCTCTCATGTTAGGCACATATACTTTTATAAATTTTATGTTTTCTTGATTATTATAAAATGTCCTTTCTCTCACTCAGTAATTTTTGCCTTGAGGTCTATTTCAATAATAGCATAGATGCTTCAGTTCTCTTTGGGTTACTGTTTGCAAGGTATAACTTCTTCTGTGATTATAATTTCAATCTGTTTTTGTTTTTGAAGTAAAGTGTCTCTTGTAAGTAGAATTTTTTTTTTACCCTTATGCTAGTCTCTACCTTTTGATTTTACCTTGTAAGTTCCTTTACTGGTGCTCCTTATTGATTCATTTGAATTCAAATCACCATCTACTGTTGCTTCTTTTTATTTTATAGAAGTAAAATTTTTCCAAATTATACCTTCTTTTTAACTTATTCCATAATAAAGAGAGCAAGCATATTGTTGCAGGAGACTGAGTTAGGTGAGTCTATACATCTCTTTAATTTCTTCACGATAAAAATAAACTTTGAATAAAGACGCAGACCTACTAGAGAATGGACTTGAGGATATGGGGAGGGGGAAGGGTAAGCTGGGACGAAGTGAGAGAGGGGCGTGGACATATATACACTACCAAACGTAAAATAGATAGCTAGTGGGAAGCAGCCACATAGCACAGGGAGATCAGCTCAGTGCTGTGTGACCACCTAGAGGGGTGGGATACGGAGGGTGGGAGGGAGACGCAAGAGGGAGGGGATATGGGGATATATGTATAGCTGATTCACTTTGTTATAAAGTAGAAACTAACACACCACTGTAAAGCAACTATACTCCCATAAAGATGTTAAAAAATAAAAATAGAATAAAATAAAATTCGAATCTACTTTATTAACAAAAAAGGATATGGGAAGAATCCCTAACTATGTCATATATCATCATATCACGATGTCAGAGCTGCCTCACTGTACATCTTCTGGCTGGTAAAGCTGCATGTATTATTCCACGTGGATGGTAGATGGAGGCCAGTCTGGCATCTGTAAAGACAGTTCACAGCCTCAGTAGCATCTACTGTGATATTCAGTAACTCTGAAACTTCAGAAAATTCTCTGTTATTTCTTATTTTATTGAAGTATAGTTGATTTACAGTGTTGTGTTAATTTCTGCTGTATAGCAAAGTGATTCAGTTATACATTCCTTTTTGTATTCTTTTCCATTATGGTTTATCCCAGGATATTGAATATAGTTCTCCATGCTATAGCAGTAGGACCAGTCAGAATCCTCATGTGTCATACTCTATTTTTTTCTATTGTAGTCTTTACAGAAAATAAATATCAACTGCCCTCCTCCCCATGCAAACTCATTCTTTAACCCAGTCTGTCAGACAACATCTTGATCTTGGTCTACATGAAGTAGGTCTAAATATAAACATAATCAGTTGTCGGGCTTCGATCAATCCCATTTATTTTGTCAATGACTTCTTAAATTATGGGATTCAAATTTAGACATTTTTCTGCGCCATGTGGTTTGGGATTTTGTTCAAATGGGATTAAGTTTGAATTGGGAGTTCAGTTTGTACCCTTACATATACAAGACACCATTAATATATTAAATGAATCCTCATGATAAATTTGAAAAATATCTTTGTACTTTAATTATTTAACATAGAAAACAAGTATACATGTTATTGAAATAAGCTCTTCAATGTGTACGTTTTAAGACTGAAAGAAACGCTTTCAGAAATATGGCTAAATGCTTGAAAAGTTACTGTCAGTGAATTACACATTAGAACACTTATTAAACTTTTTACAGAACTTTAAATGCATACACACAAACACACATATGTACACAGATATGTATTAAAGTGGTTTTGCCATTGTAAAAGAGCTGATGCTTATTATCTAAAAGATTCTCTGTACATTAATTTCTGGACTCCATGTTGCCTTCCAAAGCTCATAATTTTCTATTAGGAAGAAAGAAATATTTTAATATTCTTATGGCCATGCCAAATTGATTACTTTTTTTTTTTTTTTTTTTTTTGCCATACGCGGGCCTCTCACTGTTGTGGCCTCTCCCATTGCGGAGCACAGGCTCTGGACGCGCAGGCTCAGCGGCCATGGCTCACGGGCCCAGCCGCTCCGCGGCATGTGGGATCCTCCCGGACCGGGGCACGAACCCGTGTCCCCTGCATCGGCAGGCGGACTCTCAACCACTGCGCCACCAGGAAAGCCCAGCATGAGTAGTTTTGATAACTCATTTAGTTGCACTAAAATCCCTAGAAAGTTACAAACAATACATTTCCTGTGGTTTCTTTTGCCATTTAAAGTAATATATGAAAGGAAATTTAAGATTTTTCCTCTTTTGATTCAAACCATTAAAAAAAGAATAAGAATCTTTCTTATAAGTTAGCTTTGAAAATAAAAGTAGAAGTCCCTAACTACACTTAGTCATACTTGGCCATTGTGTTTTGTATATATTTATATCTTTATTTTTATATGAAATACATATAATGTGGATTTGAATACTAGATAATTTATAAGTAATTACAGAATTTAAAAAAATAAAATATCATACTACATGCCTACTATTTAGCATCAGAAATGTCCTAGCATAGAAAATATGTTACTTGTAATAGAATCCACGATTTATACCACAGCAGTTAATAAGGATTTGACTCGTAGGCACTGTGATTACTAGGGCTGAATAAGGTGCTTGCTTCAATGTGGAAAAATGCACCTGTCAAAGGAGAAACTATGCACTTCTTTATTTTTTTATGGAAGAGACGGTGTTAGAACACCTTGGTGCAACCTTACTTGATCTTACTTGTCATTCACACCAGATGTTTTACAGTTCAGAAAGGACACACTGATGCAGTCACCATACAGTGATGCATAGAGGTGGCATAACTTCATTTTTCATCCTGTTACTTCTGTGTCTTGTGAATAATTTTCTTATAACACATGTAATATAGGCAAGGAAACAACAACAAAAAATTCCCACTATGTAAAGATAACCAAAGTTAAGACATGGTGGAAAATTTTTTATATAGTTACATGTCTTTTTTAAAAAGTTATAGGAGTAAGTGGATGTATCCTTTTGCATTTCTTTTCATATTCTTTACGGGGGGGAAAAGGGTCTTTATTTGTACATTTCCCCGCCTACTGTGAGTCACAACCACATAGAGTGCAAAGCTGTTTAATAGAGATATTTTAAATCTGGCTTTTTGGATTACTCAGGGGGAAGCGTAGATTATATTTACTAAAGAAGAGTGGAAGAATATTGCCTATGTTGTTAACTCTTCAGCAGTGCTAAAGTTGTCTCCTGAAATTATCAGACAAAAGAAATACTGATAAACAATTGGAATGGTGACTTTCAATCTGAAATAAGATTTAGACCCACTTGCTGAGCTTTTAAAATTACAGGAGCTGATGAGTCACATTAAACTGATTAAAGCAGGGTGTGGGCACATGCTTTAAAAAAATTTTTTTTATTGGGGTATAGTTGATTTACAATGTTGTGTTACTTTCAGGTGTACAGCAAAGTGATTCCATTATACATATACATATATTAATTCTTTTTTAGATTCTTTTCTCATATAGGTTACCACAGAATATTGAGTAGAGTTCCCTGTGCTCTATAGTAGGTCCTTATTGGTTATGTCTTATATATAGTACTGTGTGTATGTTCATTCCAAGCTCCTGATTTATCCCTCCCCCCGCTCCATGTTTCCCCTTTGGTAAGTTTGTTTTCGATATCTGTAAGTCTGTTTCTGTTTCGTAAATAAGTTCATTTGTATGATTTTTAAATTAGATTCCATATGTGAGTGATATCATGTGATATTTGTCTTTCTCTGTCTGACTTAACTTCACTTAGTATGATAATCTCTAGGTCCATCCATGTTGCTGCAAATGGCATTATTTCATTCTTTTTTATGGATGAATGATATTCCATGGTATATATGTACCACATCTTCTTTACCCATTCATCTGTCGATGGACATTTAGGTTGCTTCTATGTCCTGGCTATTGTAAATAGTGCTGCAGTGAACACTGGGGTGCATGTATCTTTGAGGATTACGGTTTTCTCCAGATATATGCCCAGGAGTGGGATTGGTGGATCATATCGTAGTTCTATATTTACTTTTTAAAGTAACTTCCATACTGTTATCCATAGTGTTTGTATCAATTTACATTCCCACCAACAGTGTAGGATTGTTCCCTTTTCTCCACACCCTCTCCAGCATTTATTGTTTTGGACTGTTTGATGATAGCCATTCTGACCAGTGCGAGGTGATACCTCACTGTAATTTTGATTTGCATTTCTCAGATAGTGACGTTGAGCATATTTTCATGTGCTTTTTGGCCATCTGTATGTCTTCTTTGGAAAATTGTCTATTTAGATCTTCTCCACATTTTTTGATAGGGTTGTTTGTTTTTTTTCTTTTGATGTAGAGCTGCATCAGCTGTTTGTATATTTTGGAGATTAATCCCTTGTCGGTTGCTTCATTTGCAAATATTTTCTCCCATTCTGTGGGTTGTCTTTTCACTTTGTTTATGGTTTCCTTTGCTGTGTAAAAGTTTTGTTTTGTTTTGTTTTGCGGTATGCGGGCCTCCCACCGCTGTGGCCTCTCCCGTCGAGGAGCACAGGCTCCAGACCCGCAAGCTCAGCGGCCATGGCTCACGGGCTCAGCCGCCCTGTGGCATGTGGGATCCCCCCGGACCGGGGCACGAACCCGCGTCCCCCGCATTGGCAGGCAGACTCCCAACCACTGCGCCACCAGGGAAGCCCTGTGTAAAAGTTTTAAGTTTAATTTTAGGCCCCATTGTTTATTTTTATTACTCTAGGAGGTGGATCAAAAAAGATCTTGCTATGATTTATTTTTTATTTTTTTTAACATTTTTCTTGGAGTATAATTGCTTTACAATGGTGTGTTAGTTTCTGCTTTATAACAAAGTGAACCAGTTATACACATACATATATCCCCATATCTCTTCCCCCTTGCATCTCCCTCCCTCCCACCCTCCCTATCCCACCCCTCTAGGTGGTCACAAAGTGCCAAACTGATCTCCCTGTGCTGTGCGGCTGCTTCCCACTAGCTATCTATTTTACATTTGTTAGTGTATATATGTCCATATATACAATACCACTCTCTCACTTTGTCCCAGCTTACCCCTCCCCCTCCCCGTGTCCTCAAGTCCATTCTCTAGTAGGTCTGCGTTTTTATTCCCGTCTTGCTCCTAGGTTCTTCATGTCAAAGGGTGTTCTGCCTGTGCTTTCCTCTAGGAGTTTTATAGTGTCTGACCTTACATTTAGGTCTCTAATCCATTTTGAGTTTATTTTTGTGTATCGTATTAGGGAGTGTTCTAATTTCATTCTTTTACATGTAGCTATCCAGTTTTCCCAGCACCACTTACTGAAGAGGCTGTCTTTTCTCCATTGTATGTTCTTGCCTCCTTTGTCATAGATCAGGTGATCACAGGCAGGCACATGCATTTTAATATCAGTGGTTGGAAAGATGGGCATACATAGCACAGTTTATGTACAAGTTAACTGGTTAGGATTTGAGAAGAAAATACAACATCTAATTTTAATTATTCCACCTCATACTTTTAAAATCTCTTTTTTGATTCATATTTTAAATGCACACACACACAGTATTTGAAAATGCTACTCAAATCCTTAGTTGTTTATTCAAATTATATAAATGAATTGGTGTGCATATATTGGTGTTGCACAGAGAAGTTTTCAGGGATGTGATATTCATACTGCAACAAAATTAGAGATCACTAGTGTAAAAGCTCCTTAGATGCTTCTGTCATGTAGAGTGTTAGGTAAGAACTACAGTCTGTGAGTGTAGTTATAACATTAAGAAAGCACAATGTGGTCCTATGTGTGTAGGCATGTCTACGTCATGACTCTGTTAATCACGTTCTTTGCAAGCAACAAATTACATTATCATAGTATTTATTTTATCACAACAGTGAACCTCATAAATCTCATTTTCTCACAATTTTTTGTCTAATTAATTGAGGTGTGTCATATAAATTATATAATCTGTGGGCTAATCTCTCTTTTTAAAATGTTATTTACATAGTTTTAAAGAAATAATGTTTGCTATTTTCTGCATGCAATTTCTGAGAATTACAATGATTTAGTTGATACTTATTAACTTGAGAAATTATGCTTTGAATTCCATATGATATATATGTAAGAGAAGGCCTGTTGCTAAAAAAATGGTAGATTTGGATAATTTTATAGCAATTCAATAATGCAAGTGAGAAAAGCTAGAAAAGTCAAGTAAGTTATAAAATCATGCATTAAGGGGTAAAGAGATATGTGCAGAAGGAAGAAGTTCTAAGGGGATTAAGACACTAGTAATTGTAGACACTTTGAGAGGGAACCTGAGGATACGCTTTGTACCTGGAACATTGACTGAACGTTATTATGAGCTGGTGTCTGAGGGGTCAGGTGTGGCCCTGGCAGAAGGTTATCACTGGGGACGGAGCAATCAGAGAATTGGTGGTTGGTCAGGGCCCGAGTTAACGAAGTTGGACAGTTGAATAGTTGAGAGACCTAAGCACACAGATAGTCTTCCTTGAAGACAACTGCCAAACATGAAGCTACCCACATAAAAAGGAAACAACAAAACTGAAAAGCAGAGTACCATTCCCCCATGTTTTTATTGGTAGGAAAACCAAACAAAGAAAAAGAATCTCCAGACTCTCAATTGAAAGTCCTGTTGGGCTGTAGGATCTGGGGCAAATAGGGGGTGGATTAAATTTTCAAAAACAGCAATTGAGTCTCAATTCAGATCAGCCTATTGGCAGATTGGATAAAGGTGGCCAGCCATTTCTGGCTGCAGAGGAAGGGGTGCTTATTACCTGATGGAGGGTACCATTATCTGAAGCTTCTGCAACTTTGTATTAAGGATGTTCAGTATGAAATCAAATAGTATTTGGTATTTTAACAGATGAAGACAAATGATAAATAACTAAGAGGGAAAAAACCCAGAGAATAAAAGAACCCTTGATGTGATTCAGATGTTAGAGAGAGCAGACGAGGACTTTAAATAACCAGGATTAATATGTTTAAGAGAATAGAGCATAATAGGAGCAATTAAAACTGAAAATCAGACTTCTAAAATAATGAAATATATATTCTAGAACTGAAAGATGAAATAGAAATTAATCCCTCAATTGGTAGGCTCCACAGAAATTTGTACACTAAAAAGAATGGTCAAGTAGAATGCAGTTCAATAGAAATTACTCAAAATGAAGCAGAAAAGTAGGAAAGAAAAAAAAATAATGGAAAGGGCATAAGAGACATGTGTGACATAGTCAGATTACATGTACAACTGGAATTTCATAAAGAGAGTAGAGATTATGCCAAAAGGAAAATTTGAAGAGCCATGGCTGATAATTTTACAAAAATTATCAAAGATGTTGCTATTGGTTTAAATATCTAAGTGAAATCCAAACAGGATACATATGAAGAAAACCAAGTTAGGTCTATCATCTTTGAGCTGTAGAAACTAGAGACAAAGAGAGGAGATTTGAAGAAAAATGATTCCCAGCAGCTCGAGAACAAAAAGCATTACCTTGAACGGAGATACAGGGCGACTGACCAATGCGAGCTGGAAGGAAATGAACTGGATATGCCAACGCACCCAAAACAGAACAAATGGACAAACAAAAACTGTCAACCTAGAGCTTTAAACCCAGTGAAAACGTCCTCCAAATATGAAGATGTCATGACGTTATCAGACGTACAGTGACTACAGAGTACATCACAAATACAACTACACAGGAAATATCCAAGAGGGTTCTTCAGGCAGAACTATAAGATGAAATGAAGGGCACAGGATGATTAAAAGTAGAAGCTTTTTTTAAATTGACATTCCCTGAAAACACTAGCCAAAGGAAATCTGGTATAGCTCTACAGGCATCAGACAATATTGTCTTTCAGGGAATAAGCCTTATTAGAGATAAAGAGGGATGTGTCATAAGAATAAAAGTGTCAAAATACTGGGACACTCTCTTATTTCTAAATCTGTATGTACCAAATAACTTTATTTCAAAATACTGTAAGCAAAACTAGTCACAATTAAAAAGAGAAATAGAAAATCTACAAATATGGTGAGAGGCACTGTGTCTGTCTAAATTGCTGATAAATAAGCAGAAAGAATGTTCTGTAAGCATTTAGAAAATCTGAACAGCATAATTAACAAACTTGACCCAATAGATATATAGATAGGTCATAGCATATATAGGTGATAAAGAATACTACCTGATGATGACAGAATTCACATTCTTTCAAATGCACAGAAAACATTTATCAAAGTGATTATCAAAGAAAGCCTGGATGATTTTTAAAAGGATTTGAATTATTCAGGATATGTATACTGACTTCACTGAAATTAAGCTAGAAATTACTTAAATAACAATAACTAGATAGTCCATAACTGCCTGGAAATTAATTAAAATACTTGTAACTAATATAGAGGTTAAAGGAAAGAAATACAAAAGAAAATATACATTATATTTTCATTTAAATAATAAATGAAAGCAATCAAAACATCTGGAATTCAGCAAAATATACTCAAAGGGAAATTTGTCATACATATTGGGGAAAAAATAGATGCCAATGGTTTATTCTCATATTTCAAGCACATAGAAAAAGTGGCATATCAATCTCCCCCCAAAAAAGAAAATATTAACAAAAGAGGCATAATTGATTAAAAAGTAAACATACAATAAAGTAAATCAACAAAGACAAAAGCTTAAGTGATGAAAAAATAAAATTTTAAAACAAATCTAGTTAATCTTATCACAGAAGATAGAGATAGAAAACACACATTATTATCTGTTATAAAGAAAAAAATTACTACAGGTCTAAGATATTTAAAGTATAAGATTTAAATTTTTCAGAATCAGTTTATTGGAAAAAATAAAATTACTGAATAATTGCAACTTGAGATAAACCTGACAAAAAGTAAAATCTGAATAGTTTAGTTGCCATTAAAATATTTAATCTTTTATGAAATACATTTCCACAAAGAAAATCTCAGATATCATAGTCTTCACCCATGACCTTTCCAAATCTTACACAGAAATCATTGCCGTGCTAAATGAAAGCATTTGGTTATACGTGTAACTGCTTAGTTTTGTTGAAAATCTACTTATGATAAAATTGTCTTGGGGGTGGTGTGTAAGACAAGTGAGAAGTGCCGTAAGCAGTGTTTGTTGACATCAGCTCCATGGAGACCCGAGGGTACATGTGCAGTGACCTGGGGAGGATGGCCTCGCTTGGCGGTCCTGGTGCCCTGGCCAGATGGCCTGATTTGATGCTCAGTTCACAGATGCTGAGGTGTAATGACACGGTGGGGTCCAAGTGGGTGGATTAAATCTGGAACAAGGGTGATGGCATGGCAACCAATAGCCAGAGTTTTGCAAAACCCCTTCCTTACACGGACGTCCTGGCTCAATTAATCGTACGTGATTTTGAATAAGTGTGTGTAGGAAGTAAAATCAGAAGGGCCGTGATCTATTTTCTGTGAGAAGGCGCATTGGATTTCTCACCATCCGGGTTTCTAGCTCTTGCTTCTCTAGGACTAAGTGGGGTTCACAGATCCTAGGCCTTCCTGCAGCAATCGAGAGACTTAATGGAGCAATTCCTGTCAGGGTGATCTATTTCTGATATCATTTTCCCTTTCAGACCCTTTTTTGACTTCTGGCCTCGGAGAGGTTTGAATGTCCTGACAGATAAATGAAGCAATTTCAGCATTTTTTAGACTTCTGGGTTTTCTAGGCTTTTGATGGGTTCGCTAAAGGAGATAAAATGTCTTTCTGGCAGAATACCACCATGAAAGGTGGGTTAGACAAAATCTTGCCGGAAGGGACATAGAATGCAGAGAGGGAAAACCAAAGACAAACTATTTCCTTGCATTTCACCCAAGACCAGTCTTGCATGCTAGAAGTGATAATATGAACCCTAAAGCGGGTCACTTAAATATTGGAGTGTATTACGCTGTGCCTGAATGCATTTCCTGTAGGACCCACCTAGGTGGATGGATCTAAGGAAAAGCAAAAGGAAGAGCAGGGGATTAACCATTGTGGAAAAATCAAGTATTTTAGTGATTAAACACAATAGTCACTCATTCCTTTGTCCCCCCCTCTTCCATCATGTCCAGGGATGCAAAACCTCTGAAATGTTATTTTGCCTGTATCAGTCTAGCTTTACCGTAAGAATGCCAAATATTTTTTTCTTACTTAAGTCACTAAAAGATAAACATGTTGATTTTCACTCATTCTCCTGAGTTTCTGATAGAAATTAAAATATTGCAGAAAAATTAACTAAATCTTAGGGAGTTTACATAGAATGAAGGAACCCATTCGTTCACTTATTCAAAATTATTAAATGTACTATAGCAGACAATATTCCAGGCTATGGAGAGAAACCACCAAACAGAACATGACTCTTTACACACCGGAGAGATGGTAGTGGAGAGAGATTGGTTGGTTGGTCTGGGATGGGTTATACAAGAACAGTGGCGGCCCAAGGGAAGAGTCCCTTTTTCCTTGATGACAAAGTGAGCAGAGAAAGTGAGGGCATAAAAAAAATGCGAGCTTTATTATCAAACAAATCTGTATTTGATCCCTTTCCCTGTAATTCTGGGTAAATTGTTTCCAGTCTGTACAAAAATGTAATGATATGTCCATTAGGTAAAATTGTAATGACAGTTTAGAAAACGTATATGAAATGTCTGACATGGAGTTAGCTCCCATAAAAGGAGGCACTAGAATTAGGGATAGAAATGGGGGATTTCTGTCCCCTAATTTCAGTATTTTGGCAGCTGGATATCAAGTGCATCAAACCTGTGTACCCTCCACCTTTTATACACTGTGATCCTTGAAGAAAATGTAAGATTGCTTATATTTATATCTTTTTAAATGTTATATGTCTTTTATTTTATTTACAATTTTTATTTTATATTGGAGTATAGTTGATTAACAATGTTGTGTTAGTTTCAGGTGTACAGCTTTTATGTAGAACATTTTGCCACTATCCCCAAATTGCTTGAGCTATCACTATTTTTTTTTGAGCTATCACTATTGAAGAATCCAAAATGTAAACTTTAAAGTTAGCAAGATATCTTGTCTAACATTTTCATTGTATCGATGATGATAGAAAAAGAATCCAAGTGTCGTGACTCTTATTGTCCTTGTGTGTGTTACGACCAACAGACACCTTTGCATCAGGTATGGGATAGAATTAGCTATGTGCATAGAACATTGCTGCATTGGCCTTAGGGGATTATATTTATGATATAGGCCTAATCATTTTTATATTCTAACCAATTGTTTTAATTGACTAGTTGGTCCCATTTGTCTCATTATATAATTTGATTTAAATTCCTAACACAGTTGAAGTGGATTGTGGTTTCTGTTTCATTTTTAAATGGTGAATGCCAAAATATTATTAATCCATAGACCAGATAAATTATATCGCTTTGTGCTTACAGCTCTTGGGACAGACCAGTACAAGCTTGGCTTGGTTGTCAGTCTCAGACTTGCCGAGTGTTAGGAAGTTCCACCTTGCTGATGAGAAGGTCTTTGATGAAAGGGAAGCAGCCTGCCTTTACCCACCAAACGCAGATGTGTTAGCTTATTACTGCTGCTGTCAAAACCACCACGGTGTGGGTTAACACGGCGTGCATTTAATATCTTCCAGAGTCTTCAGTTCGGGGAGTTTGCAGGGCAGTGTTTGTTCCCTCTGGACACTCTGGGGGTCTGCGTCCTGCCTTTTCCTGCATGTCTTAGCTCGCGACCCCTCCTCTCTCTAGAGCAGCACGGCAGCATCTTCACACCCTCACCTCTGCTTCCACTGTTGCATCTTTTTAAACTCCAACTTTCTTGCCTCCTTCTTGCAGAGACCCTTGTGCTTACAACGTGGCTACCAGGACACTCCAAAAGAATCTATTCAACTTAGTCACACGTGCCAAGTGTCTTACTGCCATGTGAAGTAACAATCCCGAATTCCGCGGTTTAGGGCATGGGCGTCTTGTTGGGGGTGGCGGTGCATGTTTCTGTCTACCGCGGCAGGAGAGCTGAATACTGGGCTGTGAAGTTGCCTTCCTGCCTTGGCTTCAGAGGGTAGTTCCATGGTTCACTTGGAGCGGTAGTGAGGTTTTCACAGCTATTACAGAGAAGTTTTCCAAAATTGACATGTTACAGAAACAAATAAAATATGCTACTGAAGGGACACGCCCAACATTGTATTATTTCAACGTAATTTTAAAATATTACACTTTCATCCAATTCCGAGTAAACCTTACTGAGTACCATGAATTTTCCACCAGATTTTGAAAAACAAGTGCAGGTGCTTAAAATGTATTTCAGATTCCATTCTGATAATGATAGCATTTAAGAGAGAAAAGATTCTGTCCAAAAATGTTTCTCCTTTGAAGTTTTGTAAATACCCTTCCTTGAAGTATTTACAAAACTTCAAAGGAGAAACATTTAATGAATGAATTAATATCTAATATTATATGAATATCTAATTAATGAATCTAATAATAAAATGAAAAGAACTTTAGATACTACCAGGCTAGAAATGGTATGTGTATAACCATGGATTAACAATGAACATATTTTGTTTGGAGAAGTTCAGGAGTTTATTTCTGGCTGAGCACGAAGGAAGAGGTCAGAAACGAGGCTGGACATTTACATTGAAGTTGGATAACCCACCAGTGTTGAGGTGTGGGGATCCAGGCCACAGTGGTAAAACTACACGAGACATTTAACTGGGGATCTGTATCTCTACCTCATATGGCTTTAAAAGCAGGTGGGTTAGAAAAGCAGCAGATGTCTGTGCTCAGAGGGGACCCCTGACAATATGAAGATGTGAGGCACAAGATTAGGCTGAGGGTAACTTGGTGCCTAAGTGAGAGGATTTGAGGTGGTTCTTCACAGCGAGGTTTGCAGCAGCAAAGGCTCAGCCTCCACATTTGTATCTATCGTGTAACGTCATCTTCCACCAGTGCTTCATCATTTTGGCGATTGGCCATCACTGTTAGGATGAGGTAGGCTTCAGGTTAGGGTAATCTAGCTCATCAGCTAAGCCAGGATCGAGGACCTCATCCTTGACCTCACTCCATGCACTGAGTCCCTTAGACCATTAAAACTTACTGCCACCTACACATTTCATCTTTAGCAGACTCCATTTTGTCATTTTTTTATGCTGCTTTATTTTCGGACACTCTCATTTTTTTTTAATGTCTTGACATCTCACCCCTTGCGCCATTCATTTTTTCTCCTTCCTTCAGTTCTTCTCTTTTGCTGAAGATCTCTCAGTGCCTTACGCAGAGTCACAACGCAGCTTCTGCTGGTTCTCTCTCCACTGTCCTTTCCAGTAACTTCAAACTAGTTACAGATTCTTGAAAGCAGCTTGTTGTGATATACGTCTGCACCTTTTCAAAATCCAGTGCCAAGAACGCCCTTGACCCCTCAGCATCCTGGCAAACTAAAGGCATCTCAAGACATGTCTAGTAACCCCTCTTCACGAAGCCTCTTGGGTAAGCCCACAGCAAGCTCACGGCCTCCCCGGATTTAACCCTTGTGCCCATTTAAGAGCTGCCCTGTGGCTTTGATCAGATTTGCTTACACGCCTTTCACCCTCCTTTGACTGTGAACCCTTTGGGGCAGTGGCTGTGTTAGCATTTCTATATCTTGAGCCTCCAGCTCACTCCTAGCGGACAGGAGCCACTAAAGCAAGAAGCTGATAACTGGTTCTGAAATTCCTAATGGAAATTAGTTGAATGTAAATCAGAGCACGATCACTGACAAGAGTTTATAATAACTAAGATCTCAGACCCACCCTTAAATGTTTTAATAACCATTACTTGTCACATGTGATTTTTAGAAGCACCAAAAAGCTGTCCTTTCCTGGTAGTGTCTTCATTCTAGAGCCGGAGGTCATCCTCCTACTAGTAACTCCCTGGGTGAGAGCATCCAAGTCTCCTTTATGGTTATGATAATGTGTGTGTATTGAATTCTCCATGTTAATGTCTTCGACCTGTCTGTAAGCAGCTAGACCGCCAGGAGTTGTCTAGTTTTCACAGGACTTTAGACTGAGGAAGACAAGAGGGTCTGGAGTTACAGAAGGAGGTCAGACGTAATCTGTAACAACCTATGTGGGAAAAGAATTTGAAAAATAATAGATACATGTATATGTATAATTGAATCACTTTGCTGTGCACCTGAGACTAACACAACATTGTAAATCAACTGTACTCCGATATAAAATAAAAAGTTAAAAATGCATATCAACAGATGATTGAAATCATAAGCAAAACAATAAAAATAAACTAAAAACAAAACAAAACCAAAAAAAATAAAAACAGCTGACACCCACTGAGCAATGACGAGGTGCCGTGGATTGACTCAGAATAAATGCTGCCTTATTACCTCTCAGTCTCACGCAGCAGGTGCTGTTACCGGACAGTCCTCAGCTCTAGCCGTGTGGCTGTTCCACAAGGTGCTCAGTCAGTCCTGCCTCCGATGCTGCCCATCAGCGGCCCTCTCAGTGACTCGTAACCATGGTGACGGTGGTATGCGAGGCCCCTCTAACCTTGAGGATGGTGTCATTCAACTCCAGAAAAAAATCTGTGGATGCCCTAGGGGATCCCTTGATGACACACGTTGTCACAAGTGCCCTGTGGAAGGCTACACATTTTCCATCAGTCCCCGATAAGTAAGGACGGGACAAGACCACACCCTACTCTGCAGGGCTGCATTCAACTTGCACACCTGGACTAGAGCAAAGGGGTGGAAATTCACTAATCTAACACCTTTCCTGAAACACTAAGCACGGGAGATAGTTGCTATAGAAATGCACTGGCAGATGGATGAAAGATCAATAATTCACATTAACTAAACTGAGGAAGAATGCGGGAATAAAAGCATTCAAGAAAGCAAAAGGATTTATGGAGTTTTAGTGCACACTTTCCAGCTGAGTGTCACCAATATCCAAATTTACAAGCCTAATTGAACAGTTTTACAGACATTTCCCTAGGAAGAAGATACATCTTAAACCCTCAAATATATTGTGATGTTCAAAAAGAGACATCATAAGTTGTCATTGTTAGTAAAAAACCATCACTGTAAAATTCTGACTTTTCTTTACGGCTTGTTACCTTTTAAAGTAAAATTTTTCATTAGAATTTTAGTATTTCAGATTTATAATCATAAAGTTTAGGAAAATGTGTTCTAGAGATGACATTTTAATGACATTATTTGGGGTTAGAATACTGAGATACACATTTCAATTTTTCCTTAATAATTATTATATTTCTAAGAATACGGGGGACAAAAATTAGATATTTCATACCACTTGGCATGTTTGCTGGAGAAGTAGTTATTTCTCAAAATTTTAGACATTTATAATTGTTTTGATACTTTTCTGTCTGTAAATTGTGTTCTTGTGGGGGGGAAGAGGTACAGGGGGTGTTGTAAGAACACAGACAAATACAAACACAGGAAGGTGAATGTGAAATACAAGAAGGGTGACACAAGGAAGGGTATAAAATTACCTGCATTCAGTATTATACCAATCCCAATAAGCTCCCCTTGGGGATAAGGGTGTCAGTAGGTACACATCACGTTTAAATTAGCTTCCCAGCATCCCTCCTTCAGAGATAACGTGCTGGACCAAAAGAAGATGGGCAGCCTGAGTCCTCACTGGAAGCAGAGTAGCCATCTTAAGGGCTAATAGCTAAATTGAATTGGAAACAATAGGAATTCTTTCTTACTACAGAGCAGTCTTGCTTAGTTAAATAAATCATTATTATGTGCTCCATTTACCTACATAAAAATTTGGGTTAATTTGACTTGTCTTCTTTTTAAAAGGATTTCAGAATATATGTTGCTTTAGATGTTTGGCTTTGGTGGTGTAGAGACCCTGCAAGCTAGAATCTTTTGATCCTAGTCAGTTAACTTAAACAGGTTAAATGGATATCTATGCAGGGAGATACCTGATTGTGCCTAAGTCTCCAAGATCAGATACTGTCTAGTTTCTGAGGTGGTCTAAAAATCCAAGTAATTTCAACACTGCTTCTCTTGAATGATGTATCACTCAGTTATATTACAGCATCCTTACCTTATTTGTATAGACCTATTTCCTAAAAGACCTCATTAAGTTAAAATAATGATTCTGTGTGACAGTTCTTTACCTCACTATAATTAAGTAGCATAGAAGGCTCTTTCAAAAGACCATGGAGCACCCCGTACCACACACAGACACACACACACACACACAGATATACTGAGGGCTGGTGGCAGTAATGTCTGGAGAGAGAGCAGAGGCTGAGCCATGCAGGGTGGGGAGGATGAGCTGGATGCGGGGGGATGGAAGATGCACAGCTGACAGTCCAGGTGATGAGCAGGAAGGTGCAGGATCAACGGTTTGAGCAACAGACTTCAGTTGAGAATAAATAGTTTAACGAAAATCAAGATGAAATATATGCTAAGAAAACAAAAGAGGAAGCTTAAGAATCAAATATGCCACAGATGCGATGTCTTTTACTCTATGTGAAGATGTCTGTGGTCAATGCCATGACTGTGTGGAACTCTGAAACTGGAGGAAAGTCGCCAGGCACATGTACCTATTGATGGGTAATGGTGCGGGGGGAGGCTGTTGTTCAGTGTGGACTCTGACTCTTCTGGTGGTAGTGCAGGTGCACTTTCCAGAAAACATCTCAACATTTAGTAAACAACTGCAAAAGTTGAAAAATACTCCAGTACAGGGCTTTGATGATGACTGTGAGGGTATGCAAGTGATAAAATTGGAAATATTTTATCGATAGGTTTTGACTGTCTTCTCCTTACAGTACCATGGTGGCTTCTTTCCACCCATAAGTATGGTCAGTGTTCTTAGTCATACAAGAGCCCTGGGTGGCAGTATGATCCACACAGAGGCCCACTGTGTGACCCCTTATGGTTAGATCTGGACAGGATTTCTCCTCAGGATCCTGGATAAAAATAAGTGTTTGGATGAGCTCTTTTTAAAACATTTAATCATGCCAATGTTCTCACATGGTTTCTCACTTATAATAGATATATACCAGTTTTGTCTTACCTTACGATTTTATCCTGTCTGCTTACCATTTTAACCAGACTACTATCAGAGAACTAGCTAACCCATTAAAATAAAACTTTCTTAATTTTGACACAATATGTAAAGTGCCTGGAGAACCTCATGTAATTCGATGCATCCCAGACTTCTTCCAGTAAAGAGCTACTGGAAAAAGCAGCCTTTGTCTATGGAAATATAAATGAAAACAACACAATTTACACATTTCTGTAAGAAATTGACATCTGTGTTGGCATTAAAATGCTAACATGGACCAAAATGTACTATGTCGATGCTTAAAATTTAACAAATTTGTGGATTAAATTTGGTGTAAGTTATTACTATGTATTTGTAGTGACTATATTCTTCCACAGCATTCAAAATGCATATTACTGACTAATGCTTTCATTTCTGTTGGTGCTTTTTGGAATTGTGGTTATAGTGTTTCATGGGTATGGGCTTTCGAGTTGTTTTAATTTTCTACAGCTTTTCAGCACATGTGTTATGACTGTGTTTGTATCTACATTGAGCAAATTAACTATTCATTGTACACAAAAAATATAGATTTTTGTACATTTAAAATTAGAAAAAATTATCAAAATATGAACCTCACGTAGCCTATTAAAACATAATTTAATTCACAAACATTTTAAATTTTAGGGCATTTGTAAAGCCAATTGCAGTTGCCCTCAGAGAGCAGGTTATTGTGTCTGAATAATTTTATCCTCAACTCAGTTCAAGTAAGTTAAACAATTTGGTGAAATATTTCTTTAATAGTTTGCAATGAGGCCAGGAATACATACATACATATGTCATCAGCTGTCTGCTCTGTACATGTCACTGTGCCAGTGTTGCAGTGATACCAGTACAGTGACCCCTCTCAAGATCCCACAAGCTGATGGGAAACTATGAAATGAAATCTAGCCATGTGATGTCACCTCCCACCATCACAGAGAGGTGAACAGTGATAAGAAGCATAATTAAGTTTGGTGAGGATTTAGTGAAGTCAGAACACATTTTAATGACGGAATCAGAAAAGACTTTGTGAAGGAGGAGTTTTGTTGTGTCTTAAGGATGGTTCGATTTGCATAAATAGCGATGGAAATTAGTGGAGGACGCATACCAATTTTGAGAAAGTATATAATCAAAGTAATTACTGTGGAACATTTTGGAGCATGTATGGGTAGCAATAAACAATTGAGAATAAGAAAATGGGACATGAGGTGGACAAAAGTAAGCATATGTAGAATCAGTCAACACTAGTTACATAAAAACAGCAGCCTAAAATATTTAAGAATTAACCTGAAGAATAAATACTAGGATTTTTTAAATGCATATATAAAAATCATTTGTTGTGATACATATATATTATTGACTTTTGAGGGTTTGATGGGTTTGATGGATTTTATTAACGTATTCCGATGTATATTGTTAAATAACATTAAATGCATAATGTTTGTTCTCTTACAAAATACACCCGCCTTAATATTTACCAATTATAAACTCAGTAATATTTTAATTTTTAATTACCTTGTGATTTTTTTACAATAAAAAGCAGCACATGTTGACTGATGAGCTTCCATGTCTCAGATCCTGGAATGAGCTGTTGGGTGAGGATGAGAACAGGATCCCCCCAGTAGGGCCTGGGCACCAGCTGGAATGGTGCCTGTCACTCCAGAAACTCCCCTTTCCCGTTTGTATACATATTAGAATAAAGTTTTGTTTTTCTTTTATTTTAGGCTAACATACCTGAAACTGGATAATAATTTTGAGGATGAAACCTTCTGTGACAAAGGTAATCGTCTGTTTCACTTATTATTGATAAGAAACTGATGCAGATGAAAAAAAAGTTCCAGTAGGTTATTGGGGTCCATGTGTGCAATGGTTAAATATCCCACAAGTGGCATTTCCCATACACCACATAAAATTAATGTGTTTTCTGATTCAGTCCTCAAATTGTGAGTCTAACACAATGTTGATTAAGGAATATCACAAAGATGCTCTCGAATTAGAATTTCCATGGTCCAGGAAGACGGCAGTGTATTTGAGTCTATTTTGGGGCTCACGTGTATGTCTTGTATGTTTGGTGATCTTTGAAGCTTTGGAAAAAGAATATACCTCCAGACTTTTCATAAAACATGTCCAGCTGTCTTCACTGTTCTTGTCTGTTAACCGGGGGGTGGGGTGGGGTGTGTGTGTGTGTGTGTGTGTGTGCGCGTGTACAGGCAAAGGTCAGTCTCTCCCAGAAAGGTCCCAGTAATTGCAGGAGTGAAAAGGTAAAGGGGTGGACATCTGTGCAAGGATGCAAGAATGTGAGCAAATTAGATCCATGGGGTACCGATCATCCAGTGGATATTTAGCAAACCATTATACGGCTCAATCCTGCCCATCTCAAAGCGTAAGGACGTGCATCTCGGTCAGGCCCTTTTCCCCAGTGTAGACTTGGGATTCCCCAGAGGCCCACTTTAGACTCTTGTTAGTATGCTGGTCTCTCTGCTGGGGTGTCAGACTCAGAGGGACAATCACACTCCACATCTGACGGTCTCTGCTTCAGTCTGATGCATGGATGGTTTCATGTCTGTCCTGTTTCCACATACTATTGAAATACTTCATCCTTTATGAAACATTTGCTGACCACATGACCCTCATTCATATAGACCTAACGACTCTTCTCTTTTCTGCCTCTCAGGATTCTAAATGTTATCATCCTGCTACATTTTGTACAGTTTAGGCAGTTAATGGTTCTCCCTTCTATTGGGTTGTGCACCTGGAAAATTCAGGAATTTTGCTTTAGTAACCTCTGTAGCTCTGTACCTGGGACAGAATAAATTAATGGATAAATATGTCGTTTATGGAGATATAAAATAGTCCGTCACAAAATACTTTTGCTTTCAACACTCTTTCAGAAGTCTTGTGTCCCCGTATATCCATGTGTGCCTGATGACACTCCCATTGTTGCTGGTATGTTAGTCCATGAGGGCAGAGTTTCCTTTTCTTGAGGCCATAAGCTATGTCTTATACAATGCCATACATACTTCATAATGAGTAACATAAAGCTTTTCACACTATAGCTGCAAAGTAAATATTTGTTGATTATTTGGCCCCCAAATCTATAAGAAATGTTAGTATTAAATGGAAGAAATGTACTCCCCATCTCTCTGGTTTCACTAATTGGAAGAGGAGATTCCCAAACTAATACCAGTCCAGTCTTGGCAAAGCTTGGTGATAAAGCTGCCAGAGAATTTGAAGCACTGTAGGTCCCAATTCTTGAGAATTTACCTTGCAGGACAACCCATTCAGAATCATAAATAAGAACCTTTCTCCTTTTTTAATAGTAAATTTCTATAATTTCTTTGCTAAATTCTCCTTGAAATAGTGTGTGTGTTTAAATTAACGTTTGTGTATGGCAGTGATTTTCTGGCCTAGGTCATTAACTCAGGTGATGACATATCTTCTCATTGGATGTGAAACCATGACTACAGACACTTATAAGTGTAGAATTTCTCCTTTACTGGGATATGCACTTGACAGTTGCTTTGAATCCAGAAATCAAGCTTTGCTTTAGACGTTGTATTTTCAGTTCTCTTGAGTTATTTCTCATCCTTTACTGCTTCCATCTTGGTATGTTATCATTTAAATCTGCTTGCATTTTTAATTCCTGTCAGTAAACTTCAGGGAAAGAAGACTGAATATTACTTGTGTGTTCATATTTTGGGAAGAAAGACTACTCAAAAATATTCAAGTATTCGTCCATTCAGTAAATATCCATGCTTATTGGCAACATGCTGCAAATAGCCAAGAAAACATGGATCCTGACCCCAGGTGCTCAAAACCTGCCGGGATTCAGACAATTAAAAATTTCTTTCAAGACTTTGGATCAGGAGTTAGATTGAGCAAATGCTAGAACGACTCCTGTCTGAATCCACCTTCCTTCCCCTTAGAAGACACACACACACACACACAAACACACACAAATATATAAATACACTCAAAAGCAAGATTTTTGTCCACAGCAATAAGGAAGTCAAGAGCAACACGCTGTGTAACTCACTAGGGAACTGGAAATACAGAGAGACCTTAGGGTGTGTGGAGCTTTGATGCTTATTTACTGCAGTGATTTTGCATCCAGGGGCCATGTGGACAGGAGCTTGAAGTGGGCTTCAGGTGGGAAGCCGGAAACCACGATGGACCTGATGACCTCCGTCTACCCTGTCAGAGCCATCGCCTGATTGAGCCAAGGCTGTGAGTAGAAAATCAATACAATCATCCGCAGAGAAACTAGAATTTTGAGACAGTGTTGCAAGTATGTCCAAAGGCAAACTGGCCGTGCCACACCAAGTCAGCCTTGGCTTCATACACGTGGTTTCTGCGCTTGACCATCCAGGTTGCATAGAGAACGAAGCTCCTCATTCCCAAAGGGGATGGACCTCTCACGAGTTCCCTAGTGATTATTCCAGTGCCGGTCATTATCGCTGGAAATCTTTTCTTTTTTCACAGTAAGTCTTCTTTCTGCTTGGAACAGAGGTGTCTTCCTAAGAGCGTCAGTCTCTTGGACGATGATTGACGGCCTTAGTTACCCTTTTTCCTCAAACGGGAGGAGGAGGACACAGTCTGCATGGGGCGGGGCAGGCGTTGCCTGAGGTGACGGCTTCCTTCATGCAGTTCCTTGTTCCTGTGCCAGGGCTGAGGCGGGAGCCGCACAAACGGGTGGGTCTCCCACAGACAGTCTCTGAGTCACTACTTTTAAGTTAGGAAGATTGGAGCTCCTAAGAACAGCTTACCTTAATTTCCTCAAACTCCTTACCCTGAGTTCTTTGCGAATGTGTATTGAGGTTATGTTATTTTTTTTTATCATTTTAAAGCAAAGCTATATTTATGATATTTATCCATTGTGAAGTGTGGACATCCCTATCAGAGAGAGAAGGCTTTATTGTTAAGACATAAGCTGAGGCTCACTCTTGAACATCATGAACAGGGCAGGCATTTAATAAATCACCTTGTGACTGAAGGTAACGTACAGTGAGAAAAAGTCAAAGTTCAGTAGAGCGTGGGCTCTGTCTGTTTTTGCACCGGTAAGTCTCTCATACCTAGAACGATGCCTGGCACAGAGGAAGCACGTGATAAACACTGTGGAAAGAAGGAAGGAAGGAAGTGGGGGATTGGCTGGAACTGAGCCTCTGAACCTCCCACGTATTCATCATGAGCTTCCTGTGGGGTTTGTTTCATGGTCTGTTTCTTCATGGACACTTGACGCTGTTGCTTGTCCCCCTCTGTATGGAGCACACGGGAGAGGGTCACGTGTAGATTTCACGAGGGCCGGTGTGGAGGTCATGACTTGTGGCTGCAGTAGTGAGAGGTACTGTGCAGGGCTCCCCATGTGGGGTCTGGTGACAGGAAGTAAATCACCGCGTGTCAGTCTCTAGGGGAGCAGGAAGGTTAACTTGGCCTGAGCTGCATGCCACCCCTGCATCCACTTAATAATGGCCCTGCCGCAGAACGGTTAGGAGAGAAATTAACTGAATTGTGATAGAAAGAGAGCTTGTGATGATGCCAGAAAGTGAGACGATCCACAGGATATTAATACTCCAAGAAATCCATCTTGACTCTAAGCAGAAAGTAATTTTGAATTAAACATTGTAGGAATGATCTTCATAAAAAGTGTTTGGGGGATAAAACTGATCTTCTCTCCTGTTTCCTCAGTGCTTAATGGCGGTTGCACAGGCTTAGATTCTTTATATAGCGAACATATCGGCTGTTCCCAAATAATTAGTGCTTATATTTTTGGGAAGAATAAAGTTCAGGAAAATGGTAACTTAATGCTAGACAATTTTTTCCCTTATATTGGCTTGGATTTCTCCTATAAAATACTTAATATCTCTCTGTTAAATTTACTGGTGATGTTTTAAGAAACAATGTTGCTTTTTCAGTCATGGCTAGGTCAGGAGGAGACCATTTTCCAGAACATAGATAAAACTCATGAACACGTGCCACGGTTGTCAGGTTTTTTTCCTGACAAACTGTGCAGCAGTTTGATTGAATTTCTTACGCTTTTACGTGATTCGATTCTAAACTTCGGTGGAGACTTCAAGCCTCCTTCCTGGACAACAGTCGCTAAGGTAACCTGCCGGCTAGGGTGTGGGGAGGGGCTCACATGCCCACAGGGGCGGCTGGTGACGCAGAAGAGGGGGGTGTCCGAATGGAAAAGTGATAATGCCACAGTCCAAGATCGAAAATGGATTAAGGGCTTTATTCATTCTTCACATATTAACAAAACGTCTTCTGGGCACCAGACACCATGCTAGTTATCAAAAATGAAAATAAAAATAGGAGACACTTGACCTTTGAGGTGCCCACACCCCTGTAAGAAATGAAGTATGTAAACAAAACAAAGGACTGATAGTAATTTATAGCAGTGCTGGAAATACCAACACAGGGGTCAGATGGGTAACTTGGTGAAGACAGAGGAGAAGGCATTCACTTTTGCTGGGGAGAGGAATCTGAGCAACATTTCAGTAGTGACAAAAAAATTACCAGGACGACGTGGAAGGACATTCCAGATGGAGAGAAAAGACCATGCAAAGCGGTGAGAGTGTAGTGCTGGGGAAACACAGGTGGCCCGGATCAGACTGAGCACGGAGGAATCCAGGACGCTGACGCCAGGCTAAGGAGCTTAGAACTGTCATCGAAAGAAACAAGAGCCGAGGAAGGAGGTCTCACATGGGTCACGACGTGATCTGCTTTGCGTTCCAGATCACTTCGCCCACAAGGGGGACGGTGCGTTGGAGATGAGGAGGGTGAACGCACAGAGGACAGTTAGAGCCTGAGGTCGAGCCACAAGGTCTTAGGGCAGAGGATTTAAGAAATGACCTCGGCGCTATTTCAGGTTCAGACTCACAGGCTGGCAGTTCCCTAGTGAACCCTCCAGCGACCACCTGCTAGTCAAGAAATCATAATTTCTCCTGATTAAGAATTTTTTCAAATATCCTGATCAAATAGTAAAACAACAGTAATATAACAAATTAAAGGTGAGGTTTAGCAGATCATCCAAATTTTGTTCAACCTGACACCAGAAATGTTGTCTGTAATGTTTCCCTTTGAAGAGATGCATTCTGTGCACAGCCTCAGTCTGGACTGTGCCGTCGAGGGTACCCTGGCTGCTGGTAGCTTCTGTGTCCCATTGTGAAAGGAAGTGTAGAAGCATAACATTTCATGATGTTTATTACAATATCCAGTCTATATTATAGTCATTAAATTATAAAACATATTTCCAAAGTTACATGGTTTGAATGCTATCAAGAAGAAAGTTGAAAAGGGTTTGCATAGGAACTTCAGGGAAGCTCACTTTCTCTCCAGATCAAGACTCAGAACTTGAACTTGCTTCCAAACACCTCTAAAAGAATGTCATGGTCTCTGGATCAAAACTTCATACGATGGAGATTACTTGTAATGACTCTGCACGCTGACTTTACAATAAGACTCAACACCAGCAGACCTCTGGCAGGGGTTGATTCTGTGTGGCGAGGTCATGAGCATTCATAGACTGATGGATCTTAGGATGATCAGGGTCCTTTGTCACACCGTCCCCATCACTTCCAGAAGACTGTCTGTTAAAATAGATGTTCTAGCACTTGGACTATTCTAGGTAGAGAAACATAAAGAGTCAATAATGTATTTTGTTATGTAAGTGTAAGAGTCCTGACAATGAGTGAGTTTCTGTTCTTGTTTTGTGTGTGTGTGTGTGTGTGTTTTAGTCAAATGCGGGTATGTTGATGGCCTTTCCCATGTGAAGCTTTCCCAATTCTCCCCAGCAAAACCTTCCTTATGTGGGAGAACCCAGCACAGACCTTGAGCATGTAGTTTACCTGGTTTTGTTGTAGCTCTCTTTTCTTGGTCTGTTTCCTCTAACTTACTATGAGCCTTCACGTGGGAGCATATGGTGCCTTTTTCTCTGCCTGCAGCCCCTGGTGTTGAGATCTTCCCACAGGATGTATCAATAGGCATTTGCTTATTGATGTTATGAATAGAATGTATCCAGACCTTCAAAAATCCTTGGGCATTAAATTACCTGATTATTAGGAAACAAATAATCTGAAAGATGTATTAATTCTCCAAATGACAAAATACATTATTAGACTGACTGAGCTGTAAATTATGATGCTAAGGTCTTCTGGACAGTGAAATATTAAATGAAAAGAAATCTGTCTCATTAACTATAATTTCTAAGATAATGGACTATAACATGTGAATCATTATTCCAGAAAGAGACCTAGGAATTGTTTCCTAAAAATATCAGTAATAGCCTTTATAAGCTAAAGACCAAACCAAACAACAAAACTCTCATCTTACTGTTACAGGATCCCACGGTGCAGCCTCAGCACCACTAATTACAGCCCTTGTATCGTAACACAGGCAGGCTTAGTGGAGCTTGAGCAAACCAGAGATGGACATTTAATCTAAATCAAAAGAGAAAATACTTTCTAAATCAAAAGAGAAAATACTTTCTGATTATTAAAAGTTAAAATTATTGGAAAAAAAATAATGGCTGGAAATTGATGTGATCAAATTATATAACATTATAAAGGGAGTAAATTGAGCTTTTTTTTTTTAAATCAAAAACTCAGGGATACTGGAGAATCCGTGAAACTGGAAAGAAGTAGTTTTTAATATAAATTGAAAAAGATTTACAAATTAGATTAAGAAAAAGAGGCATGGAGCCAGCAGAAGTCCAATGGAGGCCAGAGCAACAAACAGGTAGTTTCAGGATGTTTTTGGATTCTTCCCTAGACTCTGAGTAGCTGTCAAATGAAGACGCATTCATTTAATGACACACTTCTAACTTCACCCAAGAGAGTTTCACCCACCTTGGTCCCATAAAGTCCTTTGGTGCCACTATATGAGGTAGCCCTGGCTTTATCACTATAGCTTGTCTTATAGATTATGTAATAGAGCCCTGGGAATAAAACAGCTGGTAAGTCATAGTTCGTATGAACTTTGGGTGGATGGTGAGTCATGGTTCTTATGAACCCTGGGTGGTGGTAAGTCGTGGTTCGTGTGAACTCTGCGTGGACCAGAGGTGGACGGTGATGCTCTCTGTCGAGCTCCGTGCAGAGGAAGATGTCAGTTTCAATTTCTGGAGTGTGTGCGTCTACAGACACAGTATCATCACACTCATCTTGCCATTCAGTGTGATTTCTCATCTTCTGTAAAGTAATGAAGGCTGACACGCCAAGGGCATCACAGGACTGACAGTGCACAGCCAGTGCTCGTTTCAGAGAGGGTCCTCTTCTCTGGTTGAACGATGGGGCACAAGGTGGCTACTCTCTAATTTGCCTGAAAGAAATGTTCATTCACTCGCACAGCACCTTGTGCCTCACCATAGCCGAGCTAGAAAAGCATTTCTGTTGTGAAAAAAGCTGCTGAAACACAGGAAGATAAAAGGAAACACATTCAACTCTTTTAGAAAAATAAATCCCAATACTAATAAGCCCACAGAATGCCATTGCTGAAGGTCACCTAGAGAGGGAGGAATGAACAGGGATACAGTAGTCCAATCAAGAGACACAGAGAGAGAGCAGACGTCTACCATTCAAGAGTAATGTAAACTGATCAGGTGGGTACAAATAATAAAGGGAAGGAAGTTGGACGCTGGATTGACAGCATGGTTTTCGGAGGTGGTTGAATAACCTAAATACGGGAGATACAGGGGCCCAACAACACAGTTACGTTTCCTAATTAAAGCAGAAGTTTTTTCTGGGCTGAAAAACGACTATCCTCAAAAGTCCGTCCCTTCTGTGCCTTTTTGCACACCCGGGATGTGATGCCTGAGATACGCCTGGACGGCAGCTATTTTCATTTGTATATTTAAGTTGAGGCCCCCCTAAAGCAAGACCCTAAATTGCTACCCTACTCTTTTTTTTTTTTCATTTATTTATGGCTGCATTGGGTCTTTGTTGCTGCACGCGGGCTTTCTCGAGTGGGGGCTACTCTTCGTTGTGGTGCGTGGGCTTCTCATTGCAGTGGCTTCCCTGGTTGCGGAGCATGGGCTCTAGGTGTGCGGGCTTCAGTAGTTGTGGCACGTGGGCTCAGTAGTTGTGGCTCGCGGGCTCTAGAGCGCAGGCTCAGTAGTTGTGACGCACGGGCTTAGCTGTTCCGCGGCACGTGGGATCTTCCCGGACCAGGGCTTGAACCCGTGTCCCCTGCATTGGCAGGCAGATTCTTAACCACTGCACCACCAGGGAAGCCCGCTACCCTACTCTTTTAAAGAAGGCAGTGCTGCCCTCCAAAAACTTAATATACGTGGGTATAGTCAAGAATGAGTCAGATACGAATTCTCTGTTTGAGTTGTGTTGTTTGGCACATTGATGTGAAGGAAATAGTGACCTGTGAGCCTGGGGGGTGGCGTGAGCCCCCAGAGAAGCTCACGGGGTGTCTGTATCTCCTCTGCCCCCACGGTGCTCGGGTCCTTTGTATACAGCATCTATCGCAAGGTTATAGTCATTCTCTTAGTCCTTCTTAACAAAACACATATAAAAACGTTAAAAAATGAAAAAGCATGTTATATAAAGAAAGACTGTTACATTTATTTATTTATATTCTTGTCTCTCTCACTAGATTGTGAGAACTATGTTTCATTTATCTTTTTTTCAAGCACCTGGCATAGCTCTTGGCTTACACTTGGCACTTTATAAATTATGATTGAATAAAGTGTGTGAATATCTCGGATTTAGGTTGATTTTCAAACCTGTGTAGGGCCTTATAAATCGTTACTCTTAGGAATTATCAGCAAATGACTAAGGTTGGGTCTAAACTGTTTTAGACATGACAACAATTTGAGTATTTTGTCCTTTCAAAACAGTGTCTGTAGTATTGTAGACTGATGCTTGCATTTAAGGTGTTTCCAAGCCTGAGGGTAATCAGGAAAATCAGGGGGGTGAGGAGGAGAATTTAGAGGAAGAAGAAATAGAAAACTAAGATCAGATGAAAACCGTGAATTCATCATGATCTGCCATAATGATGGTTAAGATTAAAGGTCACACATACATTAATATATTCATTCACTGATCCATTCATTAATTCAGTGTGTCATGTCAAGCATTGGGTGTATGTTCCGGGCATGGGAACAATAGGAAACAGAAAGACAGAGCCTGTCTTAAGCTTAGGGGTGGGATGGTGTCAGGGAAAGCCCAGGGAAGGGGCTTCAAACCTTGCGTTTGATGATTGTAAGAAGGTGCCCAAGGCACAGAACAAGAAAAAAATTAAAATATGATAATATGCAGAGGTAAGAGATACCATGTACTTTCAAAAAATCGAAGGGTGTTTACATGCTCTTTTGCAGAGACTATAAATTCTTATCTAGGAAACAAAAATCCTCTTCAGAAATTTGTGGATATATATCAAGCCGCACGTCAGTTGAATTCTCCCACTTTTATAAGGTTTTCTTTCTTTCCTTCCTTTTCCCCTCTTTTTTCTTTCCCTCCTCCCTCCCTCCCTTCCTTCCTTCTCAAACAGTACCTGAGTTTTGTGACATCTCAAGCAATGAAGGTTAGCAGAATGCTATGTGGTTTGCGTGACCTGTTTTATTATATACATATCCTTAAACTTAAATGAAAAGACATATTTATCATCTTGATTCCTCTCTTATATATACCAAATAGTGTAATCTTTCTCTAAAGCGTGTGGCCAGAGGGCATAAGCTGAGCTCAGCGTAGTAGGACAAAAGCTAACATGACAGTCTCTGCCCGAGCTGGAGAGATGGGTGGCTATGAACAAAATTAAACTGTGTTGTCAGGATCCCAGGAGTATTACAGCTAGTCCGCCTGGTTCTGTAGGAGACCACAGTTCAAAGTAAGCATGAGTGACCTACAAATTTTTCTGATGGTTTGTTTCTAAACGTGGGATAGAATGAATGACTCAGGGCTGTTGTATTAATCAAGGCTTTTTTCATCCAACCAATAGCCTTGCTTCCTTATACTTTTCTTTTGAACCTCTGCCTTTTTGCCGTATGGTAAACAACTAAAAAAATGAGAAGTGTGGGGCAAATATGGATCACAATGATCATTTACCATGTCAATGTATTTTTGCAGAAAAGATCATTTCATGCTGGTGAAACCAAATCAGCTACTCCACTCAGAACTTAATTTCACAGGCTCGCAGAAATGAGGTGTTCCTTCTAAGTTACTGTCACCCCTGTTCCTAAAATAATTTCCAGAAGCATAAAGGGGCTGTCATGGAAGAATTTAATTTTGAAAGGAGCCCAGCTCCCTCAACACAGTTCCCAGTGGAAGCAGTTGTGCATGATGTACATTGACTTCCAAAATGGTCCTACCTACCTCTGAAGATTTGTAGTTGGTTCCATAATATGCAGTCTAATGATCCTCCTTCCAGGAGCATCCCCTAGAAGAATGGGTATAAAACAGGCAGCCCAATAACTCCCTGAAATTTTATGCCAACTTTTATGATTGTGACATGCACAATTTTCAGCAAAGCATGTCTCTGTTTTCATCAGATTCCTTCAAGGGTCCATGACCCCTCAAATGGTTAACACTCTTTTGGGGAATTAATAGTTGTTTCAAAATCAAATGGAAACTTGAAGGTGTTTATTTTCAGATACCAATCTCATCCATCGCAGATAACCAGCAAGCGTGACATTAGAAGGTCACCGCCTGCTGTGGTTAGCAAGGCCTCTTTGGAGGAAACTGTCTGTATATCATCCTTAACTTCTACCCACGGTGGAGAAAGATATTGAAGCGCCAAGCTTGCTTCATTTCTCTTCAAGCGTCAGGATTTTATCCGAAAGCCTTAGACCAGAACTGATGATGCCAGTGACATAACATGATTTCTTCAGTTCATACTCCATAGGAATAGACTGCTTCCTGGTGTGATTTGCACACTTGTGCTAGGATTTGAAGGCTACATCTGCAATAGGAGGTCATAACACATCTGCTTCCACAAGCCTTGAGCATGCAAGAGGACACTTGGGAAGTCCCCTTTGCAATTAAATGTTTTTCTGTTGGCCACAGGTGACATAGAACTCCTCAAATGGCTAAATTATTACTGAGGCACTAAGACTTAAAGAGAAGCCTTCCTACCGAGTTCTACCTGTTGGAAATAGAAAGAAGGGCTCCTAGAAACTTGTTGCATTGATTCTGCCATATTAACAGCAACGTTAAAAACATATCGAGTGGTCACTGAAAATACATGCTCTTCATGTCTTCTTAGTTCACATGTTGCCTTATTAGGGACAAATAAGGTAATATACAAAAATTCTTAACCTATAGAACTGTGTCCCCAACATGAATTATTGTCCTTGAAGAAAGTGGTTTGATTGGTGATTCCTGTTAAGAGTTAAGTTGTGTCCCCCGAAAGATTGGTTGAAGTCTTAACTCTCAGAACTATGGGGGAGGCACTGAATGCACACCTCAGATGGTGACCTTATTTGGAAATAGGGTCATTGTAGAGGTAGTTAGTTAAGATGGGGTCATATTGGAGTAGGGTGGGCCCTTGATCCAATGTGGCTGTTGTCCCTGTAAGAAGGGGAGTGACACAGGCACAGACACCAGGGAGGAAGCCGTAGCAGCCGAGGCAGAGGTTGAATTGCTGCAGGAGCAGCCCAGGAGCATCAGGAGTTGTCCCAACCACCCGAAGCGGGAAGAAGCAGAGAAGGATGGTCCTCGCAGGTTTCAGGGGGAGTATGACTCTGCCCACACGCTGACTTCTAACTTCTGGCCTCCACAGCTGTGGAGCACACTCCGTTTCTGTCGTTGTTAAGGGCACCCAGGCTGTGGCACTTGGCTGCAGCAGCCATAGGAAACAAATGCCACTCTTCAGAACTTCCAGCTCAAGTATCCCATGACTCGTTAAGAGCCAACACTTGTTACTCTTGTGAGTTGTATTTCAGAGCAATGGAAACCCAACATGCGTCCACCCTGTTTTCTTGATCAGGTTAGAATGGGCATTATTTACCCTACAGTAGCACTATTCTATATGGACAAAACAGTCTTGTAACTCATGCTTCTGTATTGAGAAAAATATGCATGGAGACAGTTCCATGGAACTCAGTAAGTATGAGAACAAGGGAGCAAAAATTCAGATGTGAAATATCAGCTTCAACTTGAACATGGAAACGTGAACAAGAAATCAGTTGTATTCTTTATCTTAGTAATTCTGACTTTTAAAATGGTCTTTAGTTTCTAATTGCAAATATTTGCAGGAAACTTAAAATGTAGCATAAAAATATTGGAGTCATAAAATCTGCAAAGGTGCATCATAAATATTGCAGAAAGTGTTAAGAAACTAACAATCCGATCTATATCTAATACAATTCTCTGAGGTCTTTAAAGGATTTCAATTATGTTCTAAGAGTTTCATGAATTGAAACTATTGAAACTTGGAATTTTCAGGGTATAAAACACTCTGTACTTCTCTTTAACCTACCTCTGAAAAGAAGACCAAAAGGACATCAGAAGCAAAGTAGTTTTAGAATAAGTGCTTCTTATTGTCACTGGCTGTAGTGGAGAAGAAATAATTGGGCCATAATAAATCATCCATCTGTGTCAGGCTCTCCACTGAAGGGGTCATGGACTTATGTCTCCTTTTCTTTCTCTTTTCTAATTTGAGCAGTTAAAGATCAAGGGGATTATCACAAGTAAAACCCACTCTCCTACTATAAATATATTATTGATTTAGAGTTTCCTGCAGAGTTTCATGGGTCAAGAGTGACTGAGGCTAAGGTGCCTTTGGTGGTTTGGGTGCCCACCTGTGACAATTAGACGTGTGAAAGGGCCTCAGCAGAGAGCTCTGGGGCTGCGGGTGAAATACAGCATCAGGGTGACAAAACCATTTTTCATTTAATAAATGCTTCTGGAAGGCTTGTTGCTGGCCACTGTGTTTATAGACACAACTCAGATTCTTCCATTTTCTTCTGGTTCTGCTTCTATGAAACTTCCTTAATCAGCTGGAATTGGATGTGACTCTGATGCCATAAATCTCATAAAGGGGCCAGTTAAACAAGCCCCATTTCAGGGGCATCAACGGTGTGCTTTCTAGAGATTTTAATGAGACGCACCACTAGAGGTTTCATATGCTTTCCAAACTGGGGGTATGGAAACAGTCATGAGGGGAGCAAACTGGGACTTGATGGTTAGATTTTATAAAGAACCTGAAATATTAAAAATAAGATATTTTATTTCTCCTTCCTCACTGTACACTAAATGGGACCTTGTTTTATTTTTTTAATTTTTAAATTTTTTTAAATTAATTTTTGGCCTCGCCAAGTGGCTTGTGGGATCTTAGTTCCTCGACCAGGGATGGAACCCGGCCCTGTGGTGAAAGCGCAGCGTTCTAACTAGTGGGCCGCCAGGGAAGCCCTGGAGTCTTGTTTTAATCCCTTTTTCTCTGGGCAGTTATTCACGTTGTTTCTTACACTCCTGAGTTCCTCTGGGTATTTTGAAGACCTGACACCAGCACCCTTGGTTAGGGAGACTCTGAAGGGAGAGCATCACTGGTCTTCCTCACAGCTGCCCGCACATCGGAGCCTGATGTCTCTGCTTTTTTGTTTTCAGTAGTGAAACAATACTTAGGAAGCCGCAGAATGTGTTTCTTTCTTTTACCAGAAGCAATGGTTTTATAAAATGTCTCAATTCAGACTCTTCATGCCATCTCTCTCACTTTTGCAATAAATATGGATCCTTCCAGGAGTGAAATGGCTCCGCAGAAACTTGTTCCTGCGTCTTCTTGTGTGAACACAGCTCTCTGCAGGCTGGAACATGAGTGAACGTGAGTGTACGGGGGTGTGGCCTCAGACGGAGAGGAAACTTTTCCAGAGAAGGGATCTTCTTTATTCCACTGCACAAAGTGGAGATAATGCTTTCTCATCAGGGGAGTAGAAAGGACATGTTTATATATATATATATATATATATATATATATATATATATGTACTTCATAGCATGGAATGTAACACTCACTTCAGTGAAAAACTTTATACCTAATAATAAACACCACTGGTAGGGTATATTTGAAAGTTGTTAACAGAGTAGATTCCAGGAGTTCTCACCACAAAGAAAAATACATTTTTTTCTTTTCTTTTTGGTATATATTTGAGATGATGGATGTTAACTAACATATGTGGTAAACATTTCACAATATATGGAAGTTATTATGCTGTATAACTTTAACTTACACAGTGCTATGTGTCAATTATATCTCAATAAAACTGGAAGAAATACCTTTATATTTAATACTAACATATACAACAACACTACTATTATTAGTATTAATTTACAGTGACAACAAATGTCTATCAAATGAATTTAAATGCATTATGGATTTATTACCATTAATAAACATTGTGAATATAAAATAATTTTTGTAAGGGCTTAATTTATTTTCTTGTCCCATCATATGCTAAAAAACCTAAATCTTGATCCATATTTAAGAGATTTTTTCTGCAATATAAAGAAGGTATTTACTTTACTAATTCACCATTGAAATAAATCAGAAAATTCTCATGCCTTCCACAGTTTATATTACAGTCATGTATGCTATTTTATGCACAAACCTAAGAAGTTTAAAAGAATTTTTGTGCAAATACAACTTAGATTTGCTTAGAATTGCAAATGGAAATGATTGCCAATCTCTATCAGAAACAAACTGTTTCTACTTAATCACAAACTTTAATTATAGTTCTGGATTTAAATCCGTTTGGAAAATTCATGCATAATGGTTTTATGAAGATACTAATTGTTCAGACCCTGGTGATTTTATTGTTATATCCCACAATAGCAGAAATTTTGCAAGATTTCACTTTTTTTAAGAGTTAGAATTTTAATTCACTCAAAAAAGATTATTGATTCATTTATCCCATTTTTATATCACGATTACTACTATCCTTTTTAAGTTGACAACTAGCATTGTGTAAGTTTAAGATGTAAAACTTGTTGACTTGATACATTTATATATTGCAGTATGGTTAACACCATAGCATTAGTTAACACCTCTATCGTGTCATTTTTGGGGGTGAGAATGTTTAAGATCTAGTCTCTTAGAGACTTTGAAGTATATATTGCAGTCTGTTGGCTACAATCACTATGTTGTGCGTTATCTCCAGAACTTATTCATCTTCTAGTTGCAAATTTGTGCCCTGTAACATCTTCCCAGTTCCCTTACCTCCCAGCCCCTGGTAATCAACATTCTATTCTCTGTTTTTATGAAATCTTTGTTAGATTTTACGTATATAATCTTTGTTAGATTTTACGTATAAGTGATATCATACAGCATTTTTCTTTGTCTAATTCATCTCACTTAGCACAATGCCAAGGTCCATCCATGTTATCACAAATGGCAGGATTTCTTTCTTTTTCATGGTGGAATGATATATGTCTGTATAGATAGGTACATACATAATCTCACATCTTTATCGATTCACCCTTTGACAATATCAGATTATTTCTATATCTTGGCTATTGTGAATAATGCCACCGTAAATGTGGAAGCACAGTTACCTCTTTGAGATCCTCTTTTCAATTCCTTTGGATATATTCCCAGGAGTGGAATTGCTGGATCATATGGTACTTCTTTTTTTTTAAAAGCTAGTGAATTTTATTTATTTATTCATTCATTCATTCATTCATTTATTTATTTTGCGGACTCTTCATTGTGGCATGCATGTGGGATCTAGTTCCCCAACCAGGGATCGAACCCGGGCCCCCTGCATTGGGAGTGTGAGTCTTACCCACTGGGCCACCAGGGAAGTCCCTGGTACTTCTATTTTTAATGCTTAGAGGACCCTCCATTACTGCTTCCCACAGTAGCTGCACCAATTTACATTACCACCAGTAGTGTGCAAGGGTTCCCTTTTCTCCACACCCTCTCCAGCATTTATCTCTTGTCTTCCTGATAATAGACATCTTAACGGGTGTGAGGTGATATGTCCATGTGGTTTTGATTTGCATTTCCCTGATGATTAGTGATATTGAGCATCTTTCCCTTTACCTGTTGGCCGTTTGCATGTCTTCTTTGGAAAAATGTCTATTCAGTTCCTCTGCCCATTTTTAAGGGACTGTTTGAGTTTTAAATTCTTTATATATTTTGGATATTAACTTTTTATCAGATTATGGTTTGCAGATATTTTCTACCATTCTGTACTTTGCCTTTACATTTTGTCAATTGTTTCTTTTGCTGTGCAGATGCGTTAAGAGTGCTATAATCCTAATTGTTGCTTTTTGCTTTTGTTGTTTATGCTTTTAATGTCACATTATTGAAATCATCAACAAAAACGATGTTAAGGGCTTCCCTGGTGGCGCAGTGGTTGAGAGTCCACCTGCCGATGCAGGGGACACGGGTTCGTGCCCCGGTCCAGGAAGATCCCACATGCCACGGAGCGGCTAGGCCTGTGAGCCATGGCCGCTAACCCTGCGTGTCCGGAGCCTGTGCTCCGCAATGGGAGAGGCCACAACAGTGAGAGGCCTGCGTATCACACACACACAAAAAAAATTAAAAACAATGTTAAGGAGTTTTTTTTTCTAGGAGTTTAAAGGCGTTAAGGAGTTTTTTTTTCTAGGAGTTTAAAGGCATAAAGTCTTATTTTTAAGTCTTTATTTTGTGTTAAATTTTGTGAGTGGTGGGTGGGAAGGTTTTACAGAATCCCATAGGTCTTGGTGTTCTCTGTTTCCATTTTCATTCATTTTGACCCACTGGCTGTTCAGTAGAGGGTTGTTCAGTTTCCACACGTTTACACATTTTCTGGCTCTTATCTTTAATGCTTTCTGTGGCCCATTGGTTTTCAGTAGTGGGTTGTTTAGTTTCTACATATTTATATATTTTCTGGCTTTTATATTGTTTGTTTCTAATTTCATACCATTGTGGTTAGAAAAAATACTTGGTGTCATTTCAGTCTTCCTCAATTTTCTTAGGCTTGTTTTGTGTCCTATCTTATGATTGGTCCTGGAGAACATTCTGTATACACTTGAGAAAAACTTGTATTCTACTCCTGTTGGATGGAATGTTGTATGTATGTGTGTTAAGTCTATTTAGTCTAAAGTATAGCTTTCTTTTGATTTTCTGTCTTGTTGATCTATCCATTGCTGAAAGTGGGTATTGAAGTCCTTAATATTATTGCATTATTGTCTATTTCTCCTTTCAGATCTGTTCAGAATTGCTTAATATTAACTAAGGTGCTCTGATGTTGGGTGCATACATATTTAAGATTTTTATGTCTTCTTGATGAATTGACCCCCTTTTCATTATATAATTGCCTTCTTTTTCTCTTATTACCACTTTTGGTTTAAAGTCTACTTTATCTGACATAAGTATAGGTACCCCTTCTTTCGTTTTCCACTTGCATGGAATATCTTTCTTCACCCCTTCACCTTGAGCTTAAGTGTGTCCTTAAAGCTGAAGTGAGTGTCTCGTAGGCAGCATACAGTTGGGTGTTGTTTTTGTTTTTTGGGTTTTGGTTTGTTTTTTAATCCATCCAGCCACCCTGTGTCTTTTGATTGGTGAATTCAATCCTTTTATAGGTAACTGAACATATGAGGACTTACTAATGACATCTTGTTAATTGCTTTCTGTCTGTTCTGTAGTCCATTGTTCCTTTTATCCTCTCTTTCTGCCTACTTTTGTGGATTCTAATTTTTTGTGTGCTCTGATCCCCATCTCTTTATCTTTCATGAATCTACTCTAGGTTTTGCTTTTTGGTTTCCATAAGACTTACATAAAACAGCTATAGATAAAAGTCAGTTTTAAGCTAATAGCCACTTAATTTCAACTGCATGAAAATGCTCTACACTTTTACCCTTTCCATCTTGTTTTTGATGTTACAACTTACCTCTTTTTATATTGTGTATTTATTAACAAATTATAGTAACTATAGTTATTTGTAATATTCTTTTCCTTTAACCTTATACTGTAGTTACGTGGTTAACATTCCAGTATATTACAAAATTAGTTTTATTAATCTAACTGTATCACCTTTATCAGTGTGTTCTGTGTTTTCACATGTTTTCAGTTACTAATTAGCATCTTTTCATTTCAGCTGAAGAACTCCTTTCACCTTTTCTTCTGAGGCAGGTCCAATGGTAATAAACTCTCTCAACTTCTGTTTATCTAGGTAAAATTTTATTTCTCTCTCATTTCTGAAGAGTATCTTTGCTGACAGAGGATTCTGGGCCGGCAAAGCTTTTCTTTCAACACTTGGAATGTATCATGCTTTCCTTCCTGGTCTGTATGGTTTCTGTTGAGCAAATTCATTGTTAGCCTAATGGGGTCTCCTTTGTAGGTTACAATCGTTTTTCCTGCTGCTGCTTTTAGTGTTCTTTATCTTTGATTTTTGACAGTTTCATTATAATGTGTCTTGGAAAAGGCCATTCTGATGTGATAATGAGGTGATCTATGAACTTCATGAACTCAGATGTCCGAGTCTCTCCCAAGGTTGGGAACTTCGCACAATTAGTTCTTTAAATACATGGTCTTCCCTCTTCTCCATCTCTTCTTTTCTGGAACTCCAGTGATTCTGGTGTTTGATCACTTTATTCTGTCCCATAGATTACACAGGCTTTCTTTACTCTTTTTCATTCTTTTCCTTTTTTCTCCACTGAGTTACCTCAAAGTTCTCTTCTCGAGCTCACTGATTCCGTCTCTTATTTGTTCAATTCTGCCCTTGAAGCCCTCCATTGGCATTTTTCATTTCAGTCATTGAATTCTTCCGCTCCAGGATTTTTGTTTAGTTCTCTATGATGGCTATCTCTTTATTTGACTTCTCATTTTGTTCCTGTATTGTTTTTCTGGCTTTGCAGAACAGCTTTCTGTGTTTTCTTATAGCTCTTTGACTTCCTTCAAAACGGGTACTTGACTTATTTCCTGGGTAACTCACAGAATTCCGTCTTTGAGTTCAGCTGCTGCGGTGCCGCTGAGAGCCTTGTGGTGCTGTCGTGCATCCCTGATTCTTCGTGTTCCTTGAGGTTTTGTGTCGCTGTTTCCACATTTGAAGAAGCGTCACCTCCTGAATCTTTACCTGTTGCCTTCATGCAGGAGGTTGGCCCTGTTCGTATGTAGGGCTTTCTCCAACCTTGTATGTGTAACCCTGTTCCACACCTCTAGCTTCTTCTCCTGGCAGAAGCCTCAAGCAGGTATGTCTTCTCTACACCTTACAACTCACCTGGCAGCTGCTAGACCCCTCTCTCTTGTTTTCCAGGAGGCGGCCACAGCTCAAGTTTGTGCTTTCTTCTCTGGTCTCTTAACCACATGAACGCCCAGTCTTCCAAATCTCACTCAGAATTGTGCACAAAATGCATCCCCAGAGAGGGAACTGTGTGTCGACTCTCAGGTCACTGGGGTACCTGTGGGCCGGGTGGGGGTCCTTGGCTGAGGTTTTCCCAGTGGCCCGTGGGCAGGCTTCCCCTTGGGGTCCTGAGCGCGGCCAGCAGGAGCCAGGATGCTTTTTTGCCCTTTGATACCATCATCTGTCTCTTCTCCCATCTCCCTGCCCCCCACAGTCCTGCAGGTCCCACCTCCGTTCCCTGGTGTCTGTCCAGCAGCATCCTGCACAGCCGGGAAGGCAGATACCCACTCTCCACTCTCACTGTCCCCTGAAGGGGGGTCACCACCGCTGGTTCAGCCCACGCTGTACCACATGGGGGCGAGGGCGAGGCCGGCAAGGTTCCTCTTACCTCTCAGCGCATCCAAACTCGTACTTACTTTTGCTCCATCGGAGTGCTCTCTGTCCCCTCAGGAAGCCTGGACTGCTACAAAGTCTCTGTCATCTGTGGGGGTCCATCTCAGTGAGCACCCCTGGCCAAGAGGGGCTGGTCTGGTCCCCCTGCTCCCATTGCTTCCACAGCTAGACCCAGACCTCTCTGGTTTGTACTGGATGGTAAGTGAGTGAGCCTGCTCTCGGGGCTGTGGCTCGTGTGGTTGGATCCCACAGCTGCCACACAGATGCTTCTGTTCGCAGATGAATGCTGTATTTTTTTTTTTTTTTTTTTTTTTTTTTTGCGGTACGCGGGCCTCTCACTGTTGTGGCCTCTCCTGTTGTGGACCACAGGCTCCGGACGCGCAGGCTCAGCGGCCATGGCTCACGGGCCCAGCCGCTCTGCGGCACGTGGGATCTTCCAGGACTGGGGCATGAACCCATGTCCCCTGCATCGGCAGGCAGACTCTCAACCACTGCACCACCAGGGAAGCCCTGGATGCTGTATTTTAGTTGTTAAGAGAGGACATGGAGAGGAGGGACGTCTTAAGTTGCTGTGATGATGCTGGTGTTACTCCCAACGTTACAACTAACTTTAGTAATAGTTTTTTTAATCCATTTAATATGCCCTATTATTATCTGATAGAATAATTATACACGTTTAATTTTTGAAATTAAAAAAAATATTTTAACAATGGTATCCTTTATTATTGAGGAAGACTGGAGAAACTTCTGGGTCGTTTGTTTTTTCTAAGTTTTCTTTTGACTCTAAGGCTCTGTGATGCTTACTAGACAGATGACATGAAACTCCTAGGGAAAAAAATAGTCAGCCATGTGATTTTTTAAATTGCTTTGTGATATATGGGTAACTGTTTTGTATACGGCCCTCGTCCTAGCAAGTGAAGCAGGCACAGGATCCAAGGTTACTTCTTCCCCCATTTAGAAATCCTGCTCACTCTTGGATATGGAGGAAAAGGATTTGACTAATGTTAGGCCACAGGGAGATTTCTATAACAAAATCTTTCACCATTCATTTTGTGAAGGAATGTTCCCCAGAGTCAAGTAAGGTCCATTGACTGGGGCCATTTGGGAGATTCCCTGGAAACTTAAGTCTCTGCTGGTTTCACTGAAAGCAGGAGTTTCCCTCTTGTGTCCCCAGCATCGAGCTGACCTCATTCCTTTCTAGATGTGACTTGTTCACAAGGCATTTGGGTTACACGCTGAGTTTGTCTCCTTTGTGGCATAGAGCGTCTGGTAATTGATTTTCCTCCTCGATGGTTGACAAGCCTTTATTATAGGCATGAAGAATTGTTTCTACTCATGGCAGTAAATTGTTTGGGGAAGCTGAAGCACAGGTGGAAGTGTGGTTCTGCATAGCCCCTCTCCTGACAGACTCTCTTCCCTCCTGGTTTGAGGTGGAGAGATAGCCCAGATTGCTCTCAGGAGTGCTCAGGGCATCGAACCAGAAGATAAAGGAAGATCCCTATTATAAAGGACTGGTGCAAAACATTTGTCAGCCAGGCCTGTCCCTGATTTAAAGTGCCCACTACTTTTTCAAAGGGATCTATGGTCTTCAAACAGCAGACAAGGAGTCAAAGAAGCAAATGTGTCCAGGAGCTATGCACAGATAGAATTCATCTTGTGGACACCTGTTTTTGACCCCGAAAGATCTTGTTTAAATATGTTTATGAATCCATCCAAAATCGATTAATGGCTTCCTCATTAAATTCTCACAGTAGTCGTGCCACCTTTTATTGAGCAGTTTGGCAGGAAACGAGAGATTTTATGGTAATTTAATAGAGGGATAGTTTGCAGAGGTGTGAGTGGGGTGACTGGAACTAAAGAGGGAGATTAAAGCAGCAGCCTTAGCCACCCCCAGGCCTGGATGGACAAGGGAAAGTGCATTTGCAGACCCAGTGAGAGCTGCAGCTTGGATTAGGGATGCGCCAAGAGGATCTTTAATCGCAGGAAGAAGCAATCCATGCTAGAACCTCAGGTGACTGGAGAGTTGAGGGCAGAGGCGAGACACCCCACCTCTGTCCTCTAAGCCCTGCTCCCCATGGCAGGAAAAGGACAAAGGCACTGTGGGGCACGTCTGCAAGACGCTTGGCGTCAGGCAAGCAGCCTCCCTGGGCCCAGGGGGGCAGGGCGAGACATGTGGAGAGGAATGGGGCGGGGGGCACAATACGCCACCCACAGGCGGGGCCCCCGAGTGCAGAGCCTGTATCGCACCTGCCTGTGACCATCGCCACCCAGAGCTCAGCACCTCGGCTAGCAACCTAAACACACAGAGGTTCTCATAAGATCTGCTGAACAAGCTTTCCTTCCTAAAAGTTATATTTCTTCCAGTCCATAGAGAAATCCAAGAAGGTAACAAAAGACTTATTGCTTCTACTTTTACATCAAAAACATGTTTGTCGTCCTCATTCTTTCTAACGAAAGAGGAAAACTAGAGTCGCTGAGAAAATTAATCGCGTTTAAACGTAACATTTTGCATTTCAGCTTCTCAGCAAAGCTCTGGGTGAGATTGGTGTCCGGGGTGGGGGGCGGAGAATACAGAAAATAACTTAGAAATTGGCCACTACGGTAAGCCTATTTCATCTCATCTCATCTTATCCGTATTTCTTAAAAACTGTGCATCAAGACTGAGCCCTACAGTGTTAGAGACACAGTCTCTCCTAAAGTTGGACGTGAAGTTTTCAAGTTTTCGTTTGTGATTCTACTTTGAGATGTTCCCCAAACTTTCATTAGAAGTGGAGTTAGAAATAAGCCCCTACATGTGGTTAAATAGGGCCAAACATAGCTTTCCTTCTTCCAGTCATATTTCCTGCTGTTTGTCCAAATGTATAAAAACGTCCCCCTAAAGACTGTTCTCTATCGTGTTGACTCCAGACCTTACGTGGCTTCCTCCTATTTCACATCAGAACAAAACTGTGCCACTGTTAACACACGGTCTCCAAGGAAAGCACATGGCGGGGCCGCGAGCCCGCGATTCTCTGTCTCTCCTGCCAGGACTGCTGCTCCTTGGCAGTAAACCGGGATCCACGTTGTTTGTCACCATCGGCTGGTCCCATTGCCTGCTCTTCCTGGAGCCCTGTGCCCACATACATAGAGATGTTGCTGAGTTTTATCAAGTCCTTTACTAATAATTTAAAATCACTTGCCACACTTCATGGAAAGGTACTTTCATCTCAGCTTCCAACATAATGTTTGTAATGTTTTTAAGAAAGGGTTCTTACAGTTTGGGTATGAATCTGATCCATATGTTTCCAAACTTTTCCTCTTACTCAGTTTGTTTTGTTTATTTATGTGAATAAATATATCTTTATGCTTCTAATTTTTTAACTCAGGCAAGGATAGAAAAGGTAATAGGCAAAGATAATGACATCCCCACGCACAGTCATTCCGAGTTCTTTAAAAGCTCTTCCTTCCCCATAAGATAGAGCCCAGCTCCGTGAGTCAGAGGAACAGGTGCTGGTGTCTCTCTGCAGCCTCATCCACGACTCTGCACCCTGGGACGCAGGGCTGCACTTGTGTGGACAGAGGTGCAGATCCCTCATGTGCTCTGGCTTCTCCCACCCTCCTTCCTGCTCCTTTGCCTCACTCCTCAATACTTCTTGAGATAAATTCAGTAGCTGTACCCTCCTGGCAGCTTCAACAAACACCTTCCTCCTCACATGAACACACACGCATCACTCACACACACCACACTCACACCACACACACCCCCACACACCACACACACGCCACACACACACAACACTCACGCCACACACACACACACCACACTCACGCCACACACAAAACACACCACACACACCTCCACACACCACACATACGCCACACACACACACCACACACACACGCCACACACACATATGCCACACACACACACCACACACACACCACACACAACACACACCACACACATGCCACACACGCCTCACACACATATGCCACACACACCACACACACACACCACCCACACACGCCACACACACCACCCTCACACCATACACACGCACCACACACACCACACTCACGCCACACACACACACACATCACACTCACACCACACACCACACTCACACCACACACACCCCCACACACCACACATACGCCACACACACACACCACACACACACGCCACACACACATATGCCACACACACACACCACACACATCCACGCCACGCACAACACACGCCACACACACACACCACACACACCCACACCACACACAACACACGCCACACACGCCGCACACACACATATGCCACACACACCACCCACACACACCACCCACACACGCCACACACACCACCCTCACACCATACACACGCACCACACACACATCACACATATGCCACACACACACGCCACACACGTCACACACACCACACACACACAACACACCACACATACACGCCACACACCACACACACCACACACACACACCACACACGCACACACAGGCGCGTGCCAGCAGCCGCACACCTGTCCTCACCTCTATAACCTGAATCGGTATTATCTGCTTATATTCCTGTTTCTACTAACAAACTATTATATTAATTGGCCTACTGCTTGACCCATAGTTGAATACATACTTTTTCTCTGAATGAGTGAATTGATTCATTACTTATACATTTATCAGAAATCATTCTACACTTCTGCAAATTTTTAGCTTTTCTTGGTGTTAAGAATACCTTAAGTTCCTACCTGTAACACAGAGTATTTTTATATGGTTCACAGTTCATCTGAAACAATCCTCAGCACATCTTTGGTGCTTTTTATTTCCATTTATTCAGGATCTAGAGAACAATGCTGTGTTTTTTTCATGTCCTTCGAGAATTCATAATCTTTATCTTCTTCAAAGACATATTTCTCCTCTTCCTCTGGGGCTTCAAAAGCTTTATTCAAGTTTGAGGACTGGCTACCACAACTTGTAGTATTTTACATATGAAAACACCCTGCTTTCTTACATGTATCGGGATAAGAAAGTAAGTATGTCTTATTTTCAAAAAATGTCATTTACCTGATTTGTCATCTTAATCTCCCTACAGCAATAGACTGGGTTAATATTTTCCAAAAGTAATCTGTGGTGATTCCAAAATCTGTTTTTCCTAAGTTATAACTAAAAGTTCAGGGCCTGTTTTCTTGTGAATTTAGTTGAGGTTATCTTGTTTCTTATCCACATTGAATAATCCACTTTCCAGGCCACAGTCAATATGAAAAGATTCCCTGTCATTATCAGTCTGGCATTTCACTAACTGGAAGAAGATATTGTTGCTTTCAACTTTGCTATTTCTCTATTTAGTCCCCTGTCATTAAATTAAAATGTTTAACAAAAAGTAGATTTATTTAGCCATCCATTTATTTAGACCAAAAGAATCCATGGAGTACACTGTCCAAAATGTAGGCATTGGGGACATCATTTTTTTCTATAGATAACAGTGGTTAGCTTATTAGCATTCAGTAACTAAAGCCAGATAAAGTATTTTATTCCATCTTGACATGAAGCAACTACCTAGCAATCTAGTTTATATGTACAGTGATGGGTAGAGTTATATCACAACTAGATTTTTGTCAAGTAAATGAGGCTCATCGTGGGCCAGTAGGAGTTTCTTTTAGAGCTGTGGGGCATTTTCAGTGAGAAATGTATTTCATTCTGAGTCTTAATCATGCCTTGAATTCCAGAATTGTCAAGAATAGGTTCTCATAGACCTGATGAAACCCGAACCCTTGCCAGGGTTTCGCACAGAGGCACACTGTCGCGTGCAAGTTTGAGAGAGAGAGCTTTGCTTCCACGGCCCCAGGTATAGTGTGCTCTCCTAGTCATAGTTCACTGTCCGCTCAAAACTTCCTTGTGAAACTCACCCTCAAGGACAGGAAAGAGTTTTCTTTTATGATGGAGACAGTACATACGATGTACTAGTAAAATTGGACTCACAGCTTAAATAAGGGCTTGTACTACTCACAGCGTATGGAATTCCTCTGAAACCAGACTCATATATCTACCAAAAAATGATGTAGTTTTTCAACTCTGTTTCTGCTGAACTTGAGCTATTTCTGGAAAAATGGAATTAGGAAAAATTCAGGTCCCATATACCCAATCCACATGCATGAGTTTAACATTCACAGTTGGTTCAAAAAACCTGCCATCGTCTTGTTATCTTACAGTCTTCTGCTCAGAACCTGCACATCATAGTACAGTACAAGCGTGCGAGTCAATGAGGATCCGAGAAACCAGATTTCCAAGCTCTCTCATACCAAAATGTGCACTGAGCAATCAGCTCTGTAAGCAAGCATCTGTGAAATATTCCCATGGTCTCTTTCTCTAGCTACTTCAGGAAGATCCAAATCTTGGTGCCAGGTGTTGTAAACACCCTTGCCCATCTGCGTCCCAGACAACACTGCACTGACCTGCTGGCACAGGTGTGAGCTGACCTCATTTCTTTTCTGTGGCACCATCCATCACACTGGCTTCCTGAGCATCCTGGCCTGTCACCCACAGCACAACCACAAGTGCAAGGGAGTTTACAACCTTTGTGGTAAGCCTGGACTATGGGGGATGGCACCTGTGAATACCAGCTCCCTTCTTGGTCCCTTGAGCAAACAATGCTACTTGACCTGATATGCCTCCTCAGAGGATGCTGCCAGGTCAAGTCCTGTCACCCACGGTGATGATGACATCGTGTTGGCTTTCTGCTTTCCTGCTTCACTCTTCCAAGCCCCTGACCCCACCAATAGGAAAACAGACCACTGGTACTTAAGTCCTTGATCAAGTTCTCCTTCCTGGGGAGAAGTCAGGATAAGAAAGTTTGCTTCATCATGTTTCTGAAAAACCCAAATGATGAGGCTAGTGGGGGAGATCATGATGAAGAGCAGTTATCGTTTCTTACCTTTTTCCACTGATTCAATCAAACCGTCATATCCAAGCATGAGGTTTTTGTTAATAGTTGTAGTTAATACACCACAAACTGAGCTCTTTGCAGAGCCTGCACCTATTCCTGATTAAATACTTCCCATCTCAGCTGATGACAACTCTGCTTCCAATTGTTCAGGGAATAATAACGATGTGACTCTCCCCTTTCTCTCTCAGGCCACGTCTTGCCCCTGTGACAATGCTCTGTCCACTTTCAGAAGACATATTCTTGCCCTCCTAGCTTTCACTGTCTCCTGGGTGGGTATATGTTGTTTTACTTCTCCCAGTGGAAGCCAGTTATAGATTTATAATAAAGTACTGCTGTGCCTTCATGTAGGCAGAAACTAAATTTCTTTATTTATATCCTATGAACATCATTTCATGTGCTTCTTGGCCATCTGTATGTCTCCTTTGGAGAAATGTCTATTTAGATCTTCTGCCCATTTTTTGATTGGGTTGTCTGTTTTTATGATATTGAGCTGCATGAGCTGTTTGTGAATTTTGGAGACTAACCTGTTGTTGGTCGCATCACTTGCAAATATTTTCTCCCATTCTGTGGGTCGTCTTTCGTTTCGTTTATGGTTTCCTTTGCTATGCAAAAGCTTTTGAATTTAATTAGGTTCCAGTTGTTTATTTTTATTTTTATTTCCATTACTCTGGGAGACAGATCAAAAGAGATATTGCTGGGATTGACATCAGAGAGCATTCTGCCTATGTTTTCCTCTAAGAGTTCTATAGTATCCAGTCTTATATTTAGGACTTTAATCCATTTTCAGTTCATTTTTGTGTATGGTGTTAAAGAGTGTTGTAATTTCACTTTTTTACATGTAACTGTCCAGTTTTCCCAGCACCATATATTGAAGAGACTATCTTTCTCCATTGTTCAGTCATGCCTCCTTAGTCATAGATTAATTGACCATATGTGTGTGGGTTTATTTCTGGAATTTCTATACTGTTCCATTGATCTATATTTCTGTTTTTTGTGCCAGTACCATACCGCTTTGATTACTGTAGCTTTGTAGTATACTCTGAAGCTGGGGAGCCTGAGCTTTTCTTTCTCGAGATTGCTTTAGCTATTCGGGGTCTTTTGTGTCTTCATACAAATTTTAAGATTTTCTGTTCTACTTCTGCAAAAAAAAATGCTATTGGTAATTTGATAGGAATTGTGTTGAATCTGTAGCTTGCTTTGGGTAGTATAGTCATTTTCACAATATTGGTTCTTCCAATCCAAGAACATGGTGTATATCTCCATCTGTTTGTGTCATCTTCGACTTCTATCATCAGTATCTTATAGTTTTCTGAGCATAGGTCTTTCGCTTCCTTAGGTAGGTTTATTCCTAGGTATTCTTTTTGTTGCAGTGGTAAATGGGATTGTTTCATTAAATTCTCTATCTGATCTTTCATTGTTAGTGTATAGGAATGCAAGAGATTTCCCTGTATTAATTTTGTATCCTGCAAATTTACCAAATTCATTCATGAGCTCTAGTAGTTTTCTGATGGCATCTTTAGGATTTTCTATGTATAGTATCATGCCATCTGCAAACAGTGACAGTTTTGCTTCTTCTTTTCCAATTTGGATTCCTCCTATTTCTTTTTCTTCTCTGATTTCCATAACTAGGACTTCCAAAACTATGTTGAATAATAGTGGCGAGAGTGGACATCCTTGTCTTTTCCTGATCTTAGAGGATATGCTTTCAGCTTTTCACCATTGAGTATGATGTTAACTGTAGGCTTGGCATATGATGGCCTTTATTATGTTGAGGTAGGTTCCCTCTATGCCCACTTTCTGGAGAGTTTTTATCATAAATCGGCATTGAATTTTGTCAAAAGCTTTTTCTGCATTACTGAGATGATCATGTGGTTTTTGTTCTTCAATTTTTTGATGTAGTGTATCACACTGATTTGCAGATATTGAAAAATCCTTGCATCTCTGGGGTAAATCCCACTTGATCATGGTGTATGATCCTTTTAATATGTTGTTTGATTCTTTTTGCTAGTATATTATTGAGGATTTTTGTTCATTGGTGATACTGGCCTGTAATTTTCTTTTTTCGTGATATCTTTGTCTGGTTTTGGTATCAGGGTGATGGTGGCCTTGTAGAATGAGCTTGGGAATGTTCTTCCTCTGCGATTTTTTGGAATAGTTTCAGAAGGGTAGGTGTTAGCTCTTCTCTAAATGTTTGCTAGAATTCACCTGTGAAGCCATCTGGTCCTGGACTTTTGTTTGTTGGGAGACTTTTAATCACAGTTTTAATTTCAGTACTTGTGATTTGTTTGTCCATATTTTCTATTTCTTCCTGGTTCAGTCTTGGGAGATTCTACCTTTCTAAGAATGTGTCCCTTTCTTCCAGGTTGTCCATTTTATTGGCATAGAGTTGCTTGTGGTAGTCTCTTAGGATGCTTTGTATTTCTGCAGTGTCTGTTGTAACTTCTCCTTATTCATTTCTAATTTTATCGATTTGAGCCCTCTCTCCTTTTTTTCTTGATGACTCTGGCTAAAGGTTTATCAATTTTTTTTTATCTTTTCAAAGAACCAGCTTTTAGCTTCAGTCATCTTTTCTATTGTTTTCTTCATTTCTGTTTCATTTATTTCTTCTCTGATCTTAATGGTTTCTTTCCTTCTGCTAAGTTTGGGTTTTGTTTGTTCTTCTTTCTCTAGTTGTTTTAGGTGTAAGGTGAGGTTTTTTATCTGAGACTTTTCTTAGTTATTGAGGTAAGGTTGTATTGCTATAAACTTCCCTCTTAGAACAGTTTTTGCTTCATCCCATAGGTTTTGGATCACTGTGTTTTTGTTTTCATTTGTCTCTAGGTATTTTTTAATTTCCTCTTTGATTTCTTCAGGGATCCATTGGTTGTTTAGTAGCATATTGTTTAGCCGCCATGTATTTGTGGTTTTTTTGCAGTTTTTTTTTTCTTGTAGTTGATTTCTAATTTCACAGTGTTGTGGTTGGAAAAGATGCTTGATACTATTTCAATTTTCTTAAATTTACCGAGGCTTGATTTGTGACCAAAGATGTGATTCATCCTGGAGAATGTTCCATGTGCACTTGAGAAGAAAGTGTATTCTGCTGCTTTTTGATGGAATGCTCTATAAATATCAGTTAAGTCCATCTGGTATAATGTGTCATTTAAGACCTGTGTTTCCTAATTGATTGGCTGTCTGGATGATCTGTGCATTGATGAAAGTGGGGTGTTAAAGTCCACTAGTATTATTGTGTTACTGTTGGTTTCCCCTTTGTGGCTTGTTAGTATTTGCCTTATATATTGAGGTGCAAATTTTTTTTCTCAAATTCATATAAGATGTGCCTATAGTATCTACCTTTCTGTCCATGTTAAACATTCCCATCACTTCCAAACTAGGAGGGATCCCCCTCACCTCCAACTGCTGAAATACTTCATACCATTTATTTTATGCCATTCAGCATTATAGTATTTAACTTTCTCACTAAATTCTCCCACAGCAAGGGACACACCGCTTTTTATATGGTAGACACCCAGAATTGTTATTTTGAGTGAATTCATTAGTTTACCCTTCAGGTAAAATGTAGTGAATCTTGTCAAAAATAATTAAGCTTTCAAGGAAACATCAGCATTAACACTCACTGAAGTATTTCCAGACTGTTTCCCTGTACCCTGGGGTGTTATGAGTCACTTGGCATTAAGACTTATCTTTTATTAGAGGAGTCTGGCCTGAGAGTTGCTCTTCTAATTTCTTCTTGTGATCTTCTTAGCATTTTGTTACAATTTGCTAAATACCTTATAATTGATGTTGATAATTCCAATAATTACGTATAGGTTAGAAATAAGCAAGAATTCTGCTCTCCTTTCCATTCCTGCTCTTATTCACATAATGGGCTGTAATTAGCCCAGACAAAAGTGTTTCTACTGGACTCCAAATAACTTATAAGAAAGCCTTTTAACATATTAAACTCTTTAGATTTTAGAAGGTAATTTCAGATCCTTGATTTAAATAAAGAAATTCACAGGGGTACTAGTTGCTAAAAGTTCATACTGGTACCCTACAGAGTTTCCCAAATTCTAAATAATCATATATCTCTAAATTCCCCAAAATGTTACTACTTATTCTCATAATTTGTGATCTGTGTCCTTGTAGATAAAATTTGGAAATTAAACTTCCTGGGCTATTTTTCTCGTAGTTGTTAAGACATGATAACTATTCTATGCTCTGTTGATAGATTGATAACACTGGAGTTTAGACTGATTTTCTACCTTCAATATATCTATCTTGTTTCTGTTTTAGCTTCTTCATTCAAACTGTGATAACATTTCACGTTTTTTTTTTTGACGTGACAGATAATGGGTAATACAAGCTCTCTTGCGCTTAAGAGAAAGATTGTACTTCTTTTTAAGCAGATGTGTTTTACTTTATTCATATTTCTTTTTTGAGGTACACGGGCCTCTCACTGTTGTGGCCTCTCCCGTTGCGGAGCACAGGCTCCGGACGCGCAGGCTCAGCGGCCATGGCTCACGGGCTCACCCGCTCTGCGGCATGTGGGATCTTCCCGGACCGGGGCACGAACCCGTGTCCCTGGCATCGGCAGGCGGACTCTCAACCACTGCGCCACCAGGGAAGCCCTAACTGCTCTTCTTATAGAATTAATCCTACATATTGATTTACCTGAAGCTTTTGAAGTACATGATTCTATATGAAATAAATATTGATTTTATATGAACCTAGTGAATGGAAAATCGGGCTGTAGGACCATAGTACATAAAACAGAGCTGCAAGAGGCCTAGGAAAGACCTACCTTAGAAAAGGCAGTGCAAGTCCTGGGCCCCACAGCTTGTCCTCGGTAATTAAGTTGTCCTTGAGCTTGTGCATCTGCAAAATGAGGATGTAAATGTGTATCACCTCTTGTTCAGTAAGACCGATGGCGTATTTACAAAATCACTGTGCTTTCCTTGGACAGAGGGTAATTGATACATGTAAACACTATTCAAGAATGAGGAGTGAGTGGGTGAAACCACGTTCATATATCTCTCTCCATCTTCATGTAACCTGAGAAATGCTTTTCAAGTTTCTACCATGTGGTCACTGGGGCATGAGGGTCCTCTGATGTGACCTAAAAGGCAGGAAGAAATTCTGGCTTTGCAATTTACAAGTTCTATGACTTTGCTTAAATGTCTGGTTCTCTCTAAACCTCAGTTTCCTTGAAAGTAAAAATAAGGATAATAAATCCTATCTACTACATAGGATTATATAAATAAAATAAGATCAACTATGTAAAAGCCCTTTGAGAAATAGTACCAGTTTTGGGCACCAAACTACTGAATGTGGTAAGAAATATCTAGTGTAATAATATCTAGAAGAGTTGTTGTTGTTTTTTTCAGTTGAGACCTTGTGAAGACCACAGTGTTTTCACTAGGAATATCTGAACCAGTGGAATAAAACCCCTCTGACTTGACAGTTACCTGAGAAAACATATAAAACAATGTTAGTTCTGATAATAATTTTTAATACTTTATAAAAGAATTGTCTTGCAAAAACTAAAATGTGAGTAGAAATTTGTCTATTTTGGTATGTTGCTATAGGTTGGTTTTCTCTCTTTTTTTGTTATCAAAATGTGGCTTGAACTTTAGTGTGTGTGTGTATACCTTAGATGATATAAGGTGTGTGTGTGTGTATGTATGTGTGTGTGTGTGTGTGTGTGTGTATATATATATATATATATATATATCATGATACTTTCTTAGACCATGGATCTTCGTATCACTAGCGCTTTCATAGTGGTGGAATAAGATGTTGTGTAAATAGTTGCTAAATGAATAAGCTATTCAGTGAAGAAGTAAGTCAAGAGCCTAATTATTTGAGATGTGGTCAATACAGAAAATGTAACACCTGCCCCACCCCCAACTCTTGGGTGAAGGTGAGGTGTTACATGGAGGGCACCTGTGGCCGTGATAACAGGTCATCTTCTCTGGGTCCACCTTGGATGGTGAACAACCTCAGCATCTCAGGGACAGCCTGGGAGGACAGGGCTGAGTTTGCCTTGAGCACATGATCTTCCAGGTAGTATTCCATGAATGCTGAGGTGCAATTTTATCTTGTTTTGTTTTGTTTTACATTTAATGCATAAGAAGCTTGATTGTCAATGTCTGCCATAGTTTAAGTGTAAATATGTTTTTTTCTTAATGATTTTCATATAAATTTTTTCTTTCTTAGTGGCTTTCTTAATGAAGCACCTTGAAATCATGACATCTTGGATGTGATGAAATAGAAGGTAGCAATAGCAATGGCCTGCTAGAGCCTTTGTGTCTTTATCTTCCTTTCTTGATTGTGAAAGAAACATGGCCAATCCAGGAACTTGTTGGGAGTTTTGTGTCCATTTATTTTCCTTAAAATTTTACATAGTAAATGCTATATATAACTACTGTTCAAATGCTTTACAATAATCTCTGAACATCAGCCCCTGAAACTTGCTCACATCATCCAGAAAATTCTCATGGACAGAGGGCTTCCAGTGAGTACTTTGAGAATTCTGCTGCTTGAGCAGATGCCTTTGTAACATAAATGCTATTATGAAGCAGTGAAACACCACTACAACTTTGCAAATCAAATGAGGACAACACCTTGACGCAGCTGTAGCCAGAAAAAGTGATGCTTTAGAACATCTTTTTATGTTTGAAAATACAAACTTTTTTCCCTAAGGGACAACTTTAAAGAATCTTTAAGATTCAAAGCAATGGTGATAGCAGTTGTTTCTAATTGCTTTACAAATTCTGTACTTTTGAGAAATGTTTCCTTCAGAAATGAGCTGGAGATGCCTAACTAACACATTCATCCAAGTCCAAGATATAATTAGCATTCTGAAAAGCATGGTAACAGCAAGGGTCTTTATTACACTATATGATGTTTAAACCTGAGATATTTTCCTTTATTCCCACTGAGGTATGATAGTATTTCAATTCTCACATTTTATTTGATCTTCATTACATAAATTTATTTTTAAAATAGCAAAGAAATAGCAATATTGATGCAAAATGTAGGTTTTTTTAATTAGTTTCTGCTTTATAACAAAGTGAATCAGTTTATACATATACATCTGTTCCCATATCCCTTCCCTCTTGCATCTCCCTCCCTCCCTCCCTCCCTATCCCACCCCTCCAGGCGGTCACAAAGCACCGAGCTGATCTCCCTGTGCTATGCGGCTGCTTCCCACTATCTATCTACCTTACGTTTGGTAGTGTATATATGTCCATGCCTCTCTCTCGCTTTGTCACAGCTTACCCTTCCCCCTCCCCATATCCTCAAGTCCATTCTCAAGTAGGTCTGTAAAAGTTTTAAATAGTTTTCATTTTACATTTACTGTATATTTCCTGACTTTATAAATTTATGGTTTGAGATGCTGAGAGTACAGTGATAAAGGAGAAAAGACTAGCCCCCTGCCCTGCATTCTAGTTTGGGAGTAAAGTAAACATACAGCTATGCAATAAGAAAGCCAGCAGATGGTAGTACATCATACACAGGGTAATACCTTAGAGTGGCTCAACATCTCCTGTGGACCCAGAGCTCAGGGGATGTTCGCCCTCTTGTTTTAGGAGGTGGCATTTAGGTTCAAATCTGAATAGTGAGAAGGACTATATGTGCCAGGATAAGAAGACAAAACATTCCAGAAGAGGAAGTACCTGGAGCAAAGGCTTTAAGGCAGGAGAAAATGAAGTGCGTTAAAAGAATAGGAGGAAAACCGAGGTGACTGGCATGTGATCGGTGCTCAGAAGAGAGGTACAGATGGGAACGCCAAGGTCAGCACGGAACAGACCACTTTGGGCCTTGTAATCAAAGGAACGCAGTTATATGTGAGTCTAAGTGTGACAGAAAGCCTTTGAAACTTTGAAAAGGTGATGTGAGAGCTTCTCTATAGGAAACGGAAGACGACAGAATAAATGACAAAGGCAAGGATGGCCTTGTGAAGCTGTTGTCTCAGCAGAAGAAGACTGTGGCTCTTACCAGGTGGGAGGATGGAAATGAAGAGGGCAGAGTCGGGCTATACTTGGGATCTGTAGTCAGTGAGCTCTGCTGTGGACAGGTGTGAGGAGTAACCGATACAAACAAGGCAAGAATCAAGCTAGATCTTTTGGCGTAAGCAGATTTATGTGAAGGCAAGTTGATGGCAGATGACAGTGGTTCAGACGGGGATCTGCTAAGCCTCCACAGGGCATCTTGATGCTTCCAGACTCAACACTTGGACACTCAAAACTTCACCTAATATTCGACACTTGGACTCAAGACTCAAACACTCAAACCTTTGATTCAGTACACACTGCTAATGGGCTCTTCTTTTATCTTTTGAGTAGAGTTAGAGCACATTCTGTCATTAAAGTTCATCCATAATAAGGCATATTCAGGTTAATTGCAGTTATAAGACTGAAAAACTGATACAATATTTTTTAAATGATTTCAAGTTTGGCAGTTCAGAGAAGCACCTCCATGCCTATTTTTCTAAGTTTCACAGAAGAATATGCACTCTACAACATTTTAATTTTACCATGATGTACCATTCAAATGTTGATGTCTGGCCTATTTCTTATTTGGAAAAAATATATAGCTCACTTTCTAAAAAAAAAAAAAATTTACAAACACATAATAAGTTAAAGACTATAATATTTAAAAGCAAATGCAGGGATAATTCATTTTAAGACCACACAAACTATGATTAAAATTGTGATGTTTGTGTTTCCTTCACCATTATATATATTTTCTAAGTTGGCATAAAAAGGAAATAACCTGGGCTTCCCTGGTGGCACAGTGGTTGAGAGTCTGCCTGCCGATGCAGGGGACACAGGTTCGTGCCCCGGTCTGGGAAGATCCCACGTGCCGCGGAGCGGCTGGGCCCGTGAGCCATGGCCGCTGAGCCTGTGCGTCCAGAGCCTGTGCTCCGCAGCGGGAGAGGCCACAACAGTGAGAGGCCCACGTACCGCAAAGAAAAGAAAATTATAGAAGACAAGATGGTATGAAGAATACAGTAACTTAGAAAATGCAAACCTGACTCTCAAGAATTTATTTCCCCAAAATGGTGGCAAGCAGCAGATGATTTTCCCCAACTTTATCGAGATATAATTGGCACATAACTACTGTTGTCATTCACTGTGGTTTTGAAATGTTTGCTTTTGAATAGGTAATATGTGCCCCTGTTCCATCCCCATTCAGAGGGTACGAGAACACAGACTGTAGGAAAAGTCGTCCCCTCCTGCCCCCTTCCTTGGCTGCTTAGGTGCCCTCCCAGGCCCCTCCTCCTCAGCTAGTTTTCCACGTCCTCCCAGGTGTGTTCTGCGCCATCCTTGCTGTTACTGGGACTCGTGAGGCTTTGCTCCGAGGGCGCATCCCCTTCGTGTGCTGCAGTAGGACTGGTGCTCAGCGTTCTATGCCTGGAACCACTCTTTTCTCAGGGATGAGGCACCTATTTTCTTCTACTTGAGAAATAAGCCTGAATAACAAGCTCTTTAGCACTAATGAGTAATGACTTAATTGCTTCCTCAATTGTATCTGATCATATAAAGGTCTCCAGCACCTCCAATAATTTTAGATGGGCATGTCTGTTCTTCTGGAGAATTCAATCACAGTCATTTTTTATTTTTAGAATTTTGTAGTTGCAAGAGAAAAAAGTATTCCCCAGTAAGACTGTTAGCATTTAGAGAAGTTAATCATGAGAATTATATATTTAAAATTTTTTTATTTAAATATAGTTGATTTACAATGTTGTTTTAGTTTCAGGTGTACAGCACAGTGATTCAGTTATATATATACATATACTTTTTCATATATAAAATATATATTATATATATATATTCTTTTTAAGATTCTTTTCCATTACAGATTATTACAAGATATTGAATATAGTGCCCTGTGCTATAGCGTAGGTCCTTGTTGGTTATCTGTTTTATATACAGTAGTGTGTATCTGCTAATCCCAAACTCCTAACTTATCCCTCCCCCACCTTTCCCCTTTGGTAACCATAAGTTTGTTTGCTATGTCTGTGAGTCTATTTCTGTTTTGTAAATAAGTTCATTTATATTAGTTTTTTAGATTCCACATATAAGTGATATCATATGATATTTGTCTTTCTCTGTCTGACTTACTTCACTTAGTATGATCATCTCTAGGTCCATCCATGTTGCTGCAAATGGCATTATTTCATATTTTTATGGCTGAGTAATATTCCATTGTGTATATGGACCACATCTTCTTTATCCATTCATCTGTCAGTGGACATTTAGGTTGTTTCCACATCTTGGCTATTGTAAATAGTGCTGCTGTGAACACTGGGCTGTGTGTAGCTTTTCAAATTAGAGTTTTCTCTGGGTATATGCCCAGTAGTGGGATTGCTGGGTCGTATGGTAGTTCTATTTTTAGTTTTTTAAGGAGCCTCCATACTGTTCTCCATAGTGGCTGCACCAATTTACGTTCCCACCAACAGTGTAGGAGGGTTCCCTTTTCTCCACACCCTCTCCAGCATTTATAGTTTGTAGGCTTTTTGATGATGGCGATTGTGACTGGTGTGAGGTGACATCTTGTAGTTTTGATTTGCATTTCTCTAGTAATTAGTGATGTTGAGCATCTTTTCAAGTGCCTCTTGGCCATCTGTATGTCTTTGGAGAAATGGCTGTTTAGATCTTCTGCCCATTTTTTGATTGGGCTTGTTTTTTTTTTGATATTGAGCTGTTTGTATATTTTGGAAATTAATCCCTTGTTGATTGCAATGTTCGCAAATATTTTCTCCCATTCCATAGGTTGTCTTTTCGTTTTCTTTCTGGTTTCCTTTGCTGTGCAAAAGCTTTTGTTTATTTTTGTTTTTATTTCCATTACTCTAGGAGACAGATCCAAATGAAATTGCTGTGATTTATGTCAAAGAGAATTCATATATTTTTCATATTTATTTTCCCAAACATTTTTAGGTGGTTCTTGTTTGCCAATCAGACAATTCCGGAAACTAGAAAAGTTTAAGGAGAATATTTCCTGAATTAGTGATCTTTTATTCAAATGATATAAAAATCAACTGCCATTGACCCAAGCATACAAAAATATGCTTGGATGCATAACATATACAAATAAAGCTCTGTGTATATTTTAGTATAACAGAACAGCCCAGGGGGAGGCTTGATTTCAAGTGCAGCCCTGTCAGGAGATCATGAGAATTTCATCAGTTTTATTTCCGGGCTGGATACTCTCAGAGAAGAAGCAGTGCAGGCCCTGCTGTGTCTCCCACTCCACACCCTACTGCATTGCTCACTCCACACCACTCACAAAAGAGAGCATCTCTTCTGTCTTATTAACAGGAGAGAGAGAAAACACTGTTTTACAAAAGCCCCAGGCAGATGTATCTGGTGTGTCACTGGCCCGAATTGGACCTTTAACCTCATTTCCATTAATCAGTTTATGTGCTGGTGTCTGAGGGGGGCCAGTAGGTGGCGAAGTATTGGGTGGGCTAAAAAGTGCCTTCGTTTTTTTAAGTAAAAATAAAAGACACATTTTTCATTTTCACTGAGAACTTTATTGAACAACGTATTCACCCTTTTGTTCCACTACCTTCTGCCATTTTTCAGGTAACTTCATAATTCCATCTTCCCAAAACTTTTAATCTTTTTGAGCAAAGAACTGTTCCAGGTGCCTTTTACAGTCTTCCAGTGAATTGAAATTTTTTCCATTAAGAGAATTCTGTAAAGACCAAAATAAATGGAAATCCAAAGGTGCAATGTCTGGTGAATGCAGCAGATGAATCAGAACTTCCCAGCCAAATGTACAGTTTTTGCCTGGTCATCAAAGAAACATGCAGTCTTACATTATCCTGATGGAAGATGATGCATTTTCTGTTGACTAACTCTGGATGCATTTCATTGAGTGCTACTTTCAGTTGGTCTAATTGGGAGCAGTACTTGTTGGAATTAATTGTTTGGTTTTCCGGAAGGAGCTCATAATAGAGGACTTCCTTCCAATCCCACCGTATACACAATATCGCCTTCTTTGGATGAAGACCGGCCTTTGGTGTGGTTGGTGGTGGTTCATTTCACTTGCCCCACGATCTCTTCTGTTCCACATTGTTGTACAGTATCCACTTTTCATCGCCCATCACGATTTGTTTTAAAAACGGAATGTTTTCATTATGTTTCAGTAGAGAACTGCATGCGTAAATATGGTCAAGAAGGTTTTTTCACTTAACTTATGTGGAACCCAAACATCAAAGCGATTCACATAACCAAGCTGGTGCAGATGATTTTCAATGCTTGATTTGGATATTTTGAGTATGTCCGCGATCTCCCATGTGGTATAATGTTGATCGTTCTCAATTATTGTTTCGATTTGATCACTATCAACTTCAACTGGTCTACCTGACTGTGGAGCATCGTCCAGCGAGAAATCTCCAGCACGAGACTTCGCAAACCATTTTTTTTTTTTTAATATGTAAGAGCATTTGTGTTTAAACTTCTTTGGTGTTCTTTTATTAATTAATTTATTGTTGCTACGTTGGGTCTTCGTTTCTGTGCGAGGGCTTTCTCTAGTTGTGGCAAGCGGGGGCCACTCCTCATCACGGTGCGCAGGCCTCTCACTATCGCGGCCTCTCCCATTGCAGAGCACAGGCTCCAGACGTGCAGGCTCAGTAGCCGTGGCCCACGGTCCCAGCTGCTCCGTGGCATATGGGATCCTCCCAGACCAGGGCTCGAACCCGTGTCCCCTGCATTAGCAGGCAGACCCCCAACCACTGCGCCACCAGGGAAGCCCCGCAAACCAGTTTTGACATGTTCAGTCAGTCACAGCACCTTCTCCATACACTGCACAAATCCTTTTTTCCGTTTCAGTTGCATTTTTATCTTTCTTGAAATAATAAAGCAGAATATGCTGAAAATGTTGCTCTTTTTCTTTCATCTTCAATATTAACATGGCTACACAAAAATTCACCAGTTTTGATAAGTCTTTTTCTAAACGCACGCTGAGATGACAGCTGTCACATACAATCTCATGAAATTGTTTCAAATGAAGTTAAAGACAACCAAGTGCTACTAGAGCCATCTTACGGAGAAAACCGAACGACCCTTCTGGCCAACCCAATATGAGGATGGCTTTGAGGCCTTAGCAGTCCACTCCTGAGCTAATGATGGAGACCATCCCACCAGGAACACAGGCTGAGAAGGGAGAGGCGGGGATCCCCAGAGAAACGTGCCTTCAATACTAAAAGGCAAAGACAGATGTGGCTGAAGCAGAGGGAATAGAAACAAAACCACACGGAGAAACTGCAAGTTAGGAGCTTTAAGGTCACGTTCATGGCTATGTCTAACCAGCATCTGAACAGTGGTAAGAATATAGCCTTTCATACAAGTCTTAAAGCTACGTGTATTTTCTGTTGTATATATAGAAAAAGATTGTTATTTTAACAGCACTGGGAAGACCTAAGAGGCCCAAGAGGAAACCTTTACAAATAGATTCTTTTATTGATGTAAGAGAAATTTAGCAATGAAATTCAAGTACATGAAAAGTTATCATTCAAAAGACTGGTCGATGGCCAGCTGTTCGTGATTTCTGCACAGGATGCAACCAGGGGCAGTGAGTTTAAGCTGGAGCACAAGGGCTTGTAGATAATATAAGTAAGACTTTCCTGTTAGTGGAGTTATTAAATCCCAGGATGCATTGTCAAGGAAGGTTCTGGAATTTACTCTTGAGGCCTCAATGAAATAAAATGTTTTATTTCTTACTAATATGATTCAAAGAAATTCTGCTTAAAGGATAAATTGGACAAATTTTAAATAAATATTTAATAAACATTGATTTTTTTTTTTTTTTTTTTTTTGCGGTACGCGGGCCTCTCACTGTTGTGGCCTCTCCCGTTGCGGAGCACAGGCTCTGGACGCGCAGGCTCAGTGGCCATGGCTCACGGGCCCAGCTGCTCCACAGCATGTGGGATCTTCCCGAACCGGGGCTCGAACCCGTGTCCCCTGCATCGGCAGGCAGACTCTCAACCACTGTGCCACCAGGGAAGCCCAACATTGATTTTTTAAAGATTGACATTTTAAGCTGAAAAACATCAGCCAGGAATAGATGAAAGCAAGACAAATTCTTTCCAAATAGAAGTAAATCTCCAGTTCCTCATTTGGAATACTAAGTCAGCAAAATGTGAGTGATTATATTTTAGAGATTACAGCAAATATGTCTCAAAATAGCAGCTTAAAAATCTTATGTTTAGGTTGTTACCTCTTAAAATCTATTCAGCAGCACGGAAACACCTTAGGTGAAAGATTTTTAGAACATGAGCATAATTCTTTTTATGAAATTAAGACCAATCGTTTTTCCAAATGCATAAAATTACCATTTTTCAGATCTGTGCAGTTTAAATCCCATTAGCATGCATTAGTCATATGAGAAACCAAAAATCAATTCTGCTAGTCAGGGAACTTATGTCAAGTAATTATGGGATATAATATTACTGCTCTTGCTCTTAGCCATGCATGGGTCCCACTGAGAATGTAGCACTTACTTCAGAGGGAAAATTGCAGACAGGAATGTTGCAACTGGCCATCAGAAGTCCAGTAAAACCATTACTGTTTTTTCCTCTTAGGTTTGTAATAGTTCCACATTTCACATTTTCTTTTCTCACTGTGTATCAACAACCTCCTACAGTCAACATTAAATTTTTGCCTTGCGAGAACGAAGGCCCAGAATAGCAGTGAAGTAAATAATGCTTTTTAAACATTAGAAATTATAGGATATGGAAATAGAAACTTTGAATTTACATGATTTACGCATGAAAACTAACATTAGAAATAAATTTACACTTGGATATCTGGGAATGGGCTTATCAATTTCCATAGCTATTAAGAAATATTCCTCCTCTTAAATGAAAAATCCAGTACCAGTATAATTCATCTCTATGATTAATTTTAAACAAACAAATCCCTGGTTTTGGATTTTTTTTTTTTTTTTTTTTCTGTACGCGGGCCTCTCACTGCTGTGGCCTCTCCCGTTGCGGAGCACAGGCTCCGGACACACAGGCTCCGCGGCCATGGCTCGCGGGCCCAGCCGCTGCGCGGCATGTGGGATCTTCCGGGATAGGGGCACGAACCCGTGTCCCCTGCATCGGCAGGCGGACTCTCAACCACTGCGCCACCAGGGAAGCCCCTGGTTTTGGATTTTGATTCATATATTTAGTGAAAGTTTTTTTTGGGGGGGAGGGGTGTCTTTAGAGCAAAATTGAATGAAAATGATAGATTATCTTGTTAAATGATGTCTAGCAAGAAACAGTTTTGTTTTTGTTTTTGTTTTTTTTTTTGGCGGTACGTGGGCCTCTCACTGTTGTGGCCTCTCCCGTTGAGGAGCACAGGCTCCGGACGCGCAGGCCCAGCGGCCATGGCTCCCAGGCCTAGCCGCTCCGCGGCATGTGGGATCTTCCCAGAACGGGGCACGAACCCGTGTCCCCTGCATCGGCAGGCGGACTCTCAACCACTGCGCCACCAGGGAAGCCCCAAGAAACAGTTTTGATGAAAATAGATGGAAATGCATAAAAATTTTATTTTTCATTATTAATTTAGGTAACCACTGTCATACTTCTTAGATTCCAAATGCATGATAAGCTATTTGGGATTTAAAAAGACTATCAAAACACTGAGAAAAGCTGACCTAAGATAGTAGTTATTTCTACTCAGAGAAAATGGGACAGTATAGCTGATTCAAGATGACTAATTATCCTATGACTTATAAATGCACAGTTTTAAGATACTTCGATCCAAAATGGTCTGAACAGTAAAAGCAGCAATATCTTTTTCTGTTTCTTCACAAGAGTTTTAAAATTCATTTTATGTAAAGAAATCCTACCTTCTTTGTTTTCTATTGCCAGCTCAAGTTTTATATTTTAATGATTTATTCACACAGTGAATATAAGTGTACAAATTAATCCATAAGCATTAATGTTATTTTGGCTCTTAAGAATATGCCAGTTGAATTTTAGAATCCTATGGGTGGAAAATTTCTGGTGTACTATTGCCAAGTCATCAAGTTACCCAAAAAAACTGGTTGTTTCTGTTTCTGTTTTATAAATAAGTTAATTTTGTATCATCTTTTTAGATTCTATCTAAAAGTGATATCATATGATGTTTGTCTTTCTCTTTCTGACTTATTTCATTTAGTGTGATAATCTGTAGGTCCATCCATGTTGCTGCAAATGGCATTATTTCATTCTTTTTTATGGCTGAGTATTTCACTATATATATAGTGTGTGTGTATATATATATATCACATCTTCTTTATCCATTCAACTACCATTGGACACATAGGTTGCTTCAGTATCTTGGCTGTTATAAATAATGATGCAATGAACATAGGGGTGCAAATATCTTCTCAAGTTAGCATTTCTATTTTCTATGGATAAATATCTAGGAGTGTAATGGCTGGCTTATTCTATTTTTAATGTTTTAAGTAACCTCCACACTGTTTTCCATAGTGATTGCACCAATTTAAGTTCCCACCAACAGTGCACAACCGTTCCCTTTTCTTCACATCTTCTCCAACACTTGTTATTTCTTGTCTTTTTGATAATAACTGTACTAACAGGCATGAGGCAATCTCATTGTGGTTTTGACTTGCATTTTCCTGATAATTATGTTGAGCATCTTTTCATGTATCTCTTAGCCATCTATCTGTATGTCTTCTTTAGAAAAATGTCCATTTAGAACCTCTGCCCATTTTTTCTAATTGGATTATTTAGGTATTTTGGGTATTGAGTTATATGAGTTTTTAATATATTTTGGTTATTAACTCGTCAGATATATGGTTTGCAAATATTTTCTTTCATTCAGTACGTTGCCTTTTCATTTTGTTGATGGTTTCCTTTGCTGTGCAGATATTTTTAGTTTGTTATAGCCCCGTTTGTTTAATTTTGCTTATCTTGCATTTGCTTTTGCTGTTAAATCCAAAAATCAAAAAAAAAATCATTGCCAGGACTGATTTCAAGGAGCTTTTTTTCCTGTGATTTCTTCTAAAAGTTTCATGGTTTCTGTTCTTGTATTCAAATCTTTAATCTATTTTGAGTTAATTTGTGGGTATGGTGTGAGATAGTGATCCAGTTTCATTCTTTTGATGTGGCTGTCCAGTTTTCCCAATACCATTAATTGAAGAGACTGTCCTATACCCAACATAAATACTTGTCTCCTTTGACATAAAGTAATTGACTGTGTATGTGTACGTTTATTTCTGTCTCTCTAATTGGTTTCACTGGACTATATATCTGTGTTTATGCCAATATCATATTGTTTTAATAATTCGTTATTAGTGTATAGAAATCAACTGATTTTTGTACATTGATTATGTATCTTGCAGCCTTACTGAATTGGTTTATTAGACCTAACGGTTTTTCAGTGGATCCTTTAGAGTTTTCTGTATATAATATTGGGTTGGCCAAAATGTTCGTTCGGGTTTCTTCATACATCTTACGGAAAAACACAAACAAAATTTTTGGCCAATCTAATATCATGTCATCTGCAAAGGGACAGATTTAGTTCTTTTGTATTTGGATGCCATTTCATTCTTTTTATATGCCTGACTGCTCTGGCTAGAACTACATTGAATAAAAGCAATGAGAGTGGGTATCCTTGTCTTGTTCCTGATCTCAGAGGAAATGCTTTCAGTTTTTCACAGTTGAGTACGATGTTGGCTGTAGGCTTGTCATATATGGCTTTTATTGAGGTACATTCCTTCTATGCCCACTTTGTTGAGAGTTTTATCACAAATAGATGTTGAATTTCATCAAATGCTTTTTTCCTGCATCTGTTGACATCATATAATTTCTATACTTCATTTTGTTAATGTTGTGTATCACATTTATTGATTTGCAGATATTGAACCATCCTTGCACCACTGGAATAACTGCCACTTGATCATGATGTGTGATCCTTTTAATGTATTGTTGAATTTGGTTTGCTAATATTTTGTTGAGGATTTTTGTAGCTATGTTCATCAAGAACACGGGCCTGGGGGCTTCCCTGGTGGCGCAGTGGTTTAGAGTCCGCCTGCCAATGCAGGGGACACAGGTTCGTTCCCCGGTCTGGGAAGATCCCACATGCCGCAGAGCGGCTGGGCCCATGAGCCATGGCTGCTGAGCCTGCACGTCCGGGGCCTGTGCTCCTCAACAGGAGAGGTCACAACAGTGAGAGGCCTGCATACAGCAAAAAAAAAAAAAAAAAAAAGAACATGGGCCTGTAATTTTCTTTTCTTGTCGTATCCTTCTGGCTTTGGCATCAGGTTGATGCTGGCTTATAAATTTATTTTATTTTTGGCTGCATTGTGTCTTGGTTGCTGCACATGGGCTTTCTCTAGTTGCGGCAAGTGGGGGCTACTCTTTGTTGTGGTGCATGGGCTTCTCATTGCAGTGGCTTCTCTTGTTATGGAGCACGGGCTCTAGGCATACGGGCTTCAGTAGTTGTGGCTCACGGGCTCTAGAGCACAGGCTCAGTAATTGTGGCACACAGGGTTAGTTGCTCTGTGGCATGTGGGATCTTCCTGGACCAGGGCTTGAACCCATGTCCCCTGCAATGCCAGGCAGACTCTTAACCACTGTGCCACCAGGGAAGACTGATGCTGGCTTCTTAAAATGAGTCTGAAAGGATTTCTTCCTCTTGTATTTTTGGAGGAGTTTGAGAAAAATTTGTATTAATTATTCTTTATATGTTTGGTTAATTTCACCAGTGAAGCCATCTGGTCCTGGTTTTCTCATCTGTTGGGAGGTTTTTGATTACATATTTAATCTACTTATTAATAAAATCCTTCTGTCAGATTTTCTGTTTCTTCACAATGCAGTCTTGTTAGGTTGTGCATTTCTAGGAATTTGTTCATTTCTTATAAGTTGTCCAATTTGTTGGCATATAATTGTTCATAGTAATCTTTTGTGAGCTTTGCATTTCCATGGTATGAGTTATGATGTCTCTTCTTTTATTTCAATTTTGAGTCCTCTCTTTTTCTTGGTGAGTCTAACTAAAGGCTTTTCAAAGACCAGCTCTTAGGTTCATTGACCTTTTCTGTTGTCTTTTTAATTTCTATTTCATTTATTTCTGATCTTTGCTATTTTTTTCATTCTGCTAACTCTAGGCTTTGTTTGTGCTTCATTTTCTAGTTCCTTGAGGTGTAAAGTTCAGTTGTTTGAGATTTTTTCTTGTTTCTTGAGGTAGGCACTTATTGCTATGAACTTCCGTCTTAGAATTGCTTTTGTTGCATCCCATACACCTTGGTATGTTTTGTTTCCACACTTATTTGTCTCTAGGTACTTTTTTTCTTTTGATTTTTTTGTTGATCCATTGGTTGTTCAGTAGCATGTTGTTTAATCTCCACATATTTGCGAATTTTCCAGTTTTCTTCATGTGCTTGATTTCTTGTTTATACCATTGTGGTTAGAAAGATGCTTGATATGACTTCAATTTTCTTAAATTTATTAAGATCATTTTGTGGGCTAACACAAGATCTATCCTGGAAAGTGTTCCATGTGCACTTGAGAAGAACATATATTCTGTTGCTTTTGGATGGAATGTTCTGTATATATATGTCAGGCTCATCTGGTCTAACTTGTCATTTAAAGCCAATGTTTGCTTACTGATTTTCTGTCTGGATATCTAGCCACTGATAAGAGTAAGTTAAGTTCCCTAGTATTATTATATTGCTTTTTATTTCTCAGTTTAGCTTTGATTATATTCACTTTGTATATTTAGCTGCTCCTATGTTGGGTACATAAATGTTTACAAATAAAACATCCTCTTGTTAGACTGACCTCTTTATCATTTGTAATGATCTTCATTGTCTCTTGTTGCAGTCTTTGTCTTAAGGTCCATTTTGACTGATGTAAGTATTGTTATCCCCGCTTTTGTTTCCATTTAGTCCCTTTTTCCATCTCTTCATTTTCCATCTGTGTGTGTCCTCACATATGAAGTGAGTCTCTTGTAGGAACCGACTGACTCCTCTTGGCTTGTTTTTTGTTTTGTTTTATAAATCCATTTAGTCCCTTTAGCTGTCTTCACTCTTTATTCTTCTGTTTTATTGCTGCTCTTCTTGGGTGACTCCCACTCCCCTGACTTTCAGTTAACTCATCCTTTCTTTTGCTCCAGCTAGTCTGTGGTCACACCCCTCTACTGTATTTTTTTTTTCAGTTTAATTATTGCATTTTTCAGCTCTCTGACTTTTATTTGGTACTTTCTTATATTTTCTAGATCTTTGTGTTCATCATTGTGTTCATCCATTCTTAAGTTTGGTAAGCATCTTTATGACCATTATTTTGAATTTTTTTATCAGGTAAATCACTGATTTTTTTTTTCATTAAGGTCTTTTTCTGAAGTTTTATCTTCTTCTTTCATTTGGAACATATTAGTCTATTTTCTTCATTTCCCTTGAATCTCTGTGTTGCTTTCTGTGCATTGGATACAACAGCTACTACCTCTCCCAGTTTGGAGGAGTGGCCTCATGTAGGAGATGAAGCTTATAGTTCAACTGTGCCCTAGTTCCTGGTTGTCTTGGAAACCTTTGTGATTATCCAAGCAGCCTGCTTTATTTTTAGTTGCTCCCAGTAATTGAGATTGTGCTAAGACCTGCCAGCATCCCACGACCTCAGTCTCTACCTAGATTCAGGCTAGTCTGACCCCAGGCAGAAGCTTTTAAAGTATAAACATAAACCTCTTCTTGTTAAGAAGAAGTATATATATCTGGGCATATATACGTGCTCCCTCTGCCCTGAGCTCTGGGGTGATAGCCAGTAAAGAACTGTTTCTTTGTTTGCTACTGTCCTGTTGAACCTGTGAACAGAAGCACCACTGGCCACCAGTCAGGTTATCAAGGAATGTGTCCTCTGGGTGGCAGCCACAAAGCTGGGGCACCAGACTTGTACACAAGCTTCTTTCTCAGAGACACCAGCAACCTGGGGTGGAGCAGAGGGAGAGTGCAAAGATGGCGACTGCTGGCCTCCCTGGTCATTGCAGAAGATTGTAGTTGGTCCCTGGATGTGTGTTTAATTAGGACCCTAGCCCACAGGCTGTAGCTACAAAGATAAGCTAATAGGCTTCTTTCACAGAAACACTGTGGGTTTCAATCTGCTACCTCTCCCCTGTGCCCTGGGGGTATCCAGCTAAGAACTCTGTCTGTCATACTCCTATGAGACCCATGATTGTAAGCCCACTGGCCATGAGATCCACACAACCAAAGGATGTTCCCTGGGTGGCAACCACAAAATCAGGTCACCAAATGTGTGTCCCCCCTCCTTTTTCAGGAGATAGTGGCCACCTGGAGCAAGGCAGAGGGAGGGCATGAAGAAGGTGCCTCTGTCCCTGGAGGTTATCCCAGCCAGCCCCCTAGATGTGTCTTCATTCAGGTGCCAGCTTGTCAGGCCAACAGTTTAAGATGATCAAATAAGCCTCTTTCCACAAAATCAGGGCACTTTTCAGTCGGCCACCTCTGTGCTGGGCTCTGGGTGGGTGAGTATGTGACTACAAGCCTTTTAAGCCTATTTCTCAGTGCCCTACAACCTTGTCTCTCATGGACAGAAGCCCCATTGGCTTTCAAAGCTACACATCTTGGGGGTTGGTCTCAGAGGCAGGTCTTAAAAGTTGGGGTCCTGGGGCTTCCCTGGTGGCACAGTGGTTGAGAGTCCGCCTGCCAATGCAGGGGATGTGGGTTTGTGCCCCGGTCCGGGAGGATCCCACATGCCGCGGAGCGGCTGGGCCCGTGAGCCATGGCCGCTGGGCCTGCACGTCTGGAGCCTGCGCTCCGCAACGGGAGAGGCCACAACAGTGACAGGCCCGTGCAAAAAAAAAAAATGTTGGGGTCCTGAGGTAGGGTCCAAACTCTTCACTTGTGAGGGAGAAGCTTGGAGTTGTGTGTCCCTCTGATTGTGCGTCACCATGCTGGACAGTGGGGTTTATGGTGAGGCTGTGTCTCAGCCCCTCCTACCCATTTCAGTGTGGGTTTTTCTCATTTACCCAACGTGCAGGAGTTGCTTAGCTAGTTTTTGTTTCTTTCAGAGGACATTGTTCCACGTGTAGCCGTAGATTCAGTGTGGCTGAGGGAGAGGTGATTCAGGATTCTCTTACATCACCATTTTGAACCGAAACCAGCTGCATAATTTCTTAATGAAAATAAAAAGAATTTTATAATGTCTTTGATAACTTTTTGTTATAAAATGTCTGTTGAAATCCTTAATCTTTAACTGAATGCCTTCTAAAAAGAAATAAGAAGTAATTTAGGACCCGACCAGGAGAAGTGAGTTTCCCTTATCGTTGGCATGAATTCTCCTAATGTCATTGGGTGTGTGTGTGTCTCTGTGTGTGTTGCCTTTTAATAGATTTAGAAACCCAAGTATTCTTCAGAATTACATTTGGGAAATATTAATGTTGGGTATTGTCAGATGTAGAAGTGGGTCTTCATTCAAATGCATGTGATAGAACTTGTAAGATAATCTTTATACAGATCTTATGTAAAGTGTAAAAGTGAGAAAAACAGTGAGCTAGGATCATAGCTCCCCAAGGGAGCACGAGACATATTCACACACTTAGAAAACTTACTTTTACCTGGAGAAACTAATATCCATATAAGAGCAAATAATTAAGATTACTGTGAGATTTTAACCATTTATTTTACCTATATATTCCTTTATTGATTTACTATGCATTACTATACACTTTAAAAATCCCTGTTAAACAGCAAATATGTATCAGGCATTGTGATAAGTTTTAGGAACTCAACCTTGATTGATGAACACAGTCTCGTGCATGTGGTTATGGAGACATATACTTGTATAATATCAGGTGTTTGTCAGATAACCTGGTGAATACACCCTAAAGACTTTGATTAGGTGTTTGTTAGGTGTTTGTCCTGAAGCTCCTGGGATGGAAGGAGATTTGAAGTCATTAATGCAGAGAATGTTTTTGAAGCCACAGCTGTGGGGAAAATGGAATAAGCAGAGTGCACAGAATGAGATGAGATGAAAGTAAATATGAAATCATAGGGAATGACTAACAACAGGTCAGCAGAAAAGGCAACTGGAAACAAGGCTGAAAGGAATCATCTGACCTCAGCAGGGCCAGCTAGCATGTGGTCACACAAGGAAGATAAAGTTTTTAGAAGAAAGTGGTGGTAGTTAATGCAGCAGAAGTTGTAGAGAGTCAGGAAGGCGACCACTAAATGTCCATTGGATTTGGGGAGTGGAGGCTATTCATCTCCCAAGAGCAGTTTGGATGCAGGGCTGGGGGCCAGAACTAACCCGAACAATTCCCAGAAATGTAAGGAGTAAATTCAGGCAAGAATTAAGGACACTGAGTGTGAATTATATTTCTAAAAGGCTGGACTGTGGAGAGAGTAACACAGACTGTGTACCTAATGGGGGATGGATTTAAGGGAATATTTCATCTGTGTATTGTGTTTTGATTGCAGGTACTGTAATAAACATGAAAACATTTAAACATCAGGTATCTGTGCCAGTATATGGGGGACTGACTAGACAGGACAGAGAAAGTGCAGAGGGATGCATAGCCATCCCAACCGGTGTGAGGTGGTATCTCACTGTGGTTTTGATTTGCATTTCCCTGTTGATTGGTGATGGTTGAGCATCTTTTCATGTACCTGTTGGCCATTTGTATGTCTTCTTTGGAAAGACGACGCTTCAAGTCTTGCCCACTTTGATTGGATTGTTTGGGGGGTTTGGATATTTATTTGTATATATTTTGAATATTAGTCCCTTATCAGATACATAGTTTGTGAATATTTCCTCCTATTCTGTAGGTTGAACTTCCTTCAATTTATTGTTTCTTTTGCTGGGCAGAAGCTATTTAGTTTAATGTAGTCCCACTTGTCTTAGTTTTTGTTGCCTGTTATTTTAGTGACTTATCCAAGAAATAATTGCCTAGACCAATGTCAAGGATCTTTTTCCCTATGTTTTCTTCGAGGAGGTTTTTTTTTTTTTTTGGTTTCAGGTCTTACATTTAAATTTTTGACCCATTTCAAGTTAACTTTTGTGAGTGGTGTAGTATAGTGGTCCAGTTTCATTCTTTTGCATGTGAATATCCAGTTTTCCAAACACCATTTGTAGAGACTGTCCTTTCTCAATTGCATGTTCTTGGCACCCTTGTCAAAAATTAGTTGACCGTGTATGTGGGGGTTTATATCTGCACTCTGTATTCTGTTTCACTGTTTTTATGCCAGTACCATTTTGTTTTGATTACTACAGCTTTGTAATGTAGCTTGAAATCAGGTATTGTGATGTTTCTCACTTTGTTCTTCTTTCTCAAGATTGCTTTGGCTATTTGGGGTCTTTTGTAGTTCCAAACAAATTTTAGGATAGTTTTTTTTTTTCAGTTTCTGTGAAAAATGCCATTAGAATTTTGATCAAGATCGCGCTGCATCTGTAGATTGCTTTAGGCAACAAGGACATTTTCACAATATTAACCCTTCCAGCCCAAGAACATGGGGGTATCTTTCCATTTATTTGTGTCTTCTTCAATCTCTTTCCATCTTATAGTTTGTATTCTACAGGTCTTCCACCTCCTTGGTTAAATGTATTCCTAAGTGTTTTATTGTTTTCGATGCTATTGTCATAGGATTGCTTCCCTAATTTCCCTTTCAGATTGTTCATTGTTAAGTGCATAGAAATGCAACTGATTCCTGGACATTGACTGTCTATCATGCAACTTTACTGGGTTTGTTTATTAGTTATAACAGGTTTTTTTTTTGGTGGAGACTTGAGTTTTTTATATATTTGTAAGATCATATCATCAGCAAACAGATAATTGTACTTCTTCCTTTCCAATACGGATGCTTTTTATTTCTTTATTTGCCTAGTTGCTATGGCTAGGACTTCTTGTACTATTTTGAATAGAAATGTAAGAGTGGCCGTTTCTGTATTTTTCTGGTCTTAGTGAAAAGGATTTTAATTTTTCATCATTGAGTATGATGTTAACAGGGGGCTTGTTATATATGGCCTTTATTATGCTGAGGAAGTTTCCTTCTATACCAATTTGTTGAGCATTTGTATCATGAAAGGATGTTGTATCTTGTCAAGTGCTTTTTTTTTGCATCTGTTGAGATGAGTATTATTTTTATCTTTGATTCTACTAATATGGTGTATCATATTAATTGATTTGTGTATGTTGAACTATCTTGGCATTCCATGGATAAATCCCACTTGAGCATGGGGAATTACCCTTGTTGAACTTGTTTTGCAAATATTTTATTGAAAATGTGTGCATCTATATTTATCAGGAATATTGTATAATTTTCTTGTATATCTTTATCTGGCTTTGGTATCGGGCTAATACTGGCCTCATAAAATGAGTTGGGAATTTTACTTCCTATTGCATTTTTTGGAGGAATCTGAAAAGGATTGGCTGTAATTCTTCTTTAAATATTGGTAAAATTCACCAGTGAAACCATCTGGTCCTAGGATTTTCTGTGTTGAGAGGATTTGGTTAATGATCAATCTCCTTAGAACTTATTGATATCTTTAGATTTTCTATTTCTTCATGGTTCAGTCTTTGTAGGTCCTATATTCCTATGAAATTATCCAGTTCTTCTGTGTTATCCAGTTTGCTGGCATATAAGTGCTCATTATAGTCCCTTTGTATTTCGACAAAGTCTAATATTTTGTGTTTCTGTGGTATCATTTGTAATGCCTCCTCTTTCATTTCTGATTTTATTTATCTGAATATTTTCTCTTCTTTTTGTAATCTAGCTAAAGTTTTATCAATTTTATCTCTTCAGAGAACCAGCTTTTAGATTCATTGATCTTTTCTGCTGCTTTTCTGGTCTCTATTTCATTTCTTTCTTTTCTGATCTTTGTTATTTCCTTCTGCTACTAAAGATACCTTTGGGCTTAATTTGTTCTTTTTCTAGTTCTTTGAAGTGTAAAGTGAGATTGTTTGACTTTTTCTTATTTCTTAATATAGGCATTTATAACTTTAAACTTCCCTCTTAGAACTGCTTTTGCAGCATCTCATAGGTTCTTATATGTTGTGCTTATATTTTCTTTTGATTCAAGATACTTCTTGGATGATTTGAAGATATCTCTTGAATGTCCCTTTCTATTTCTTCTTTGACCCCCTGGTTGTTCAGGAGCACATTGTTTAATCTCCACATATTTGTGAATTTGTTACAAAAACGATAACAAGAGGAAAAGATTATATAATGATAAAGGGATCAATTTATATAACAATGGTAACCATATTCACCCAATATCAGAGCACTTAAATATATAAAGCAAGAATTATGTTAATAATTGTTTATTATATTTAGGTGCTCCAATATTGGCTGAGTTTTTTAGTCTATTTTGTCTGATATAATTATAGCTACCCCTGCTCTCTTTGGGTTTTCATTTGCTCAAAATACCTTTTTCCATTCCCTCACTTTCAGCCCTGTGTGTTCTTAAAAGTCTGTGAGTCTCTTGTAGGCAACATATATATAGGTCTTGTTTTGTGTCCATTCAGCCACTCTGTGTCTTTTGATTGAAGCATTTAGTTCATTTAAATGTAACGTAATTATTGATGGGTAAGGACTTATTAGCATCATTTTGTTAATAAATTTCTAATTGTTTTGTGTTTCTTTAGTTTTTGTCTTCATCTCTTGCTGTCTTTGTTAGTTGATCATTTGTGTGTGTGGTATGCTTTCTTTTCTCTTAATTGTTTTTATATCTATTATAGGTTTTGATTCTGTGATTATCATGAGACTTTTTTTTAATACATCTTGCCGTTGTAACTGTTTAAGCTTATGACAACTTAACTACAATTGCATAAGAAAGTTCCACCCATTTAATTGCAGCCCACAGTTTGTGTTGATGTCCCAATTTCCATCTTTCTAAATCGTGTATCCATTAACATAATATCGTAGCTGTGTTTTTTTTTTGTGTTTGTTTTTTTTTGTTTTTGCGGTATGCGGGCCTCTCACTGTTGTGGCCTCTCCCGTTGCGGAGCACAGGCTCCGGACGCGCAGGCTCAGCGGCCATGGCTCACGGGCCCAGCTGCTCCGCGGCATGTGGGATCTTCCCGGACCGGGGCACGAACCCATGTCCCCTGCATTGGCAGGTGGACTCTCAACCACTGCGCCACCAGGGAAGCCCCGTAGCTGTGTTTTTTTAAAACAGTTTTGTATCTTAACCAGAGGGCTATATTTTATTTTATTTATTTATTTATTTATTTTTTGTGGTACGCGGGCCTCTCACCACTGTGGCCTCTCCCGCTGCGGAGCACAGGCTCCGGACGCACAGGCCCAGCGGCCATGGCTCACGGGCCCAGCCACTCCACGGCACGTGGATCCTCCCGGACCGGGGCACGAACCCGTGTCCCCTGCATCGGCAGGTGGACTCTCAACCACAGCGCCACCAGGGAAGCCCCCAAAGGGCTATATTTTAAAATGATTTATATACCATTATTGCAGTATTAAAGTATTTTTAATTTGACTATATATATGCCTTTACCAGGTCATTTTATACTTTCATATGTTTTCAGGTTACAAAGTAGCATCCTTTTTTTTATCTTGAAGAACTCCCTTTAGCATTTCTTATAGGGCAGGTCTAATGGTGACATATTTTCTTAGGTTTTGTTTGGGAATGTCTTTCTCCATTTCTGAATGACAGCTTTGCTGGGTTAAGTATTATTGATAGGTTCTTTTTTTTCCTTTGAGCACTTTGATATATCATCTCACCCTGTCCTGGCCAGGAAGGTTTCTGCTCAGAAATGCCTATAGTCTTATAAGGACTCCATTGTATGTGATATGTCTTTTATCTCTTGCTGCTCTTAAATTCTCTTTGATTTTTGAGAGTGTGATTATAATGTGTTTCAGTGAAGATCTCTTTGGGTTGCATATATTTGTGGATCTTTGAGCTTCCTATCCCTGAGTGGCCGTATCTCTTCCCAAATCTGGGAAGTTTTCACTTCTTTATATAAGGTTTCTATCCCCTTCTCTCTCTTCTCCTTCTGGGACTCCCATAATGTGAATATTATTTCTTTTGATCATGTCTCACAGTTCACACAGGTTTACTGCTCTCTTTTTCATTCTATTTTTTATTCTCCTCTGACTGGATAATATCAAGAGATCTGTCTCCACACTCACAGATTCTTTCTTCTGCCTGGCTAAGGTTGCTGTTGAAGCTATCTATTGCACATTTCATTTCATCCAGTGTATTTTTAATCTCCAGAATTTGTCTGGTTATTTTTTATGATTTCTGTTTCTTTGTTGAACTTCTTGTTTTGTTCATGCACTCTTTTCCTGAGTTCATTGATTTGTCTATTTGTATTCTCTTTAACTTTGCTGAATTTCCTTAATATATTTTGAATTCTTTACCAGGTAACTCATAAGACTTCATTTCTTTGGATAATTACAGAAATATTCTGTTCCTCTGGTGGTGTCATGTTTTTTGCTTTTGTCTTGTTGGCTTTGCACTGATATCTGCCATTTGAGGGCAAATTCACCTCTTCTAGTGCTTCCGTATTGGCTTCAGTGAGAACAGACTTTCACCTGGAGGTGGCTGCAAGGGTGCTGGATGGGTGGGGTGCAGTGTCCTTGCATCCCGAGAAGGCACAGTGGCATACTCTCCATGCTGCTCTGTCAGCCAAGGTTGACATTGCTCAGACTGCCGCAGGCCTGCAGGAAGCAGTGGCATGTAGGGCTGTTGGGATCTTCAGAGGCCACAGCTGCTAAAGTCTTCCTGTTCATTTTTCTTTTTCCCCAAGGGAAGAAGCTCTAGCTGAGGGATCCACTCGGCACTTGGTCTGGTGTGCTGGCACTGAGAGTACTCAGAGCAGTATTGGAGCCATGGTCCTAGGATCTGGGACATGCAGAATTGCCACAGGGCGTGAATCCTGCATGGATCCTGTAGCACAGGTGCATTGCCTGTGCCTGTGGCACTGGTGTCTACTGTGTGGGTGTGTGCTGATACCCTGTGAAACCAGTACCTGAGGATCAGGGGCTCACTGCGGAGATTCTGGTGTGGGGAGGGGGCACCCAGCAGCAGCAGCAGCACTGGCTCTGGGATAACAAGATATAGTGGTGGCGTGGGCCCAGGGGTCAGGGTGCAGTGGCAGGAGAGCCCTTGGATGGTGGGTCTAAGTCTCAACTCTGGCCCAGGGTCTGTCACAGGCCAGCAGCAGCATGACTCCAGGCTGGTCTCTTAAAGCGTGTGTTGGCCCCCAGGGGCCTGGGCTGAGTGCAGTGATAGCTTGTCCTTGTCAGTGACAGTTCAGAGCCACATCCTTGGAGCCAAGGGGATGCCCCAGCGATGACTGTACAGAGCCATGGCCTGGCACCTGGGGAGTGGGGTTCAGGGCAGTGACACCATGGTCTCAGCAATGAAGGGTCAGAGATGTGGCCTGGGATCCAGGGCGTGGGACTCGGGGCAGCTGTAGCTTGATCCCAGGAATGAGGGGTCAGAGCCACGACCTGAACCCCAGGAAGCAGAGCTCAGGGCAGGGGCAGCACCCCTGGCAGTGATGATGCACAGCTGGGCCTAGAACGTGGGGCATGACAGCGCAACCTGAGGCTGGCAGCCAGGTCACGCCTGGGGGCCCTGGCTCAGGGCAGCAGGGGCCACCCCAGAAAGGGGGTGCAAAGCTGCAACCCAGGGCCAGCGGGGGCAAAGAGCAGTGGCAGCTCCAGCCCTACATATGATGGGGTGCTGTGATGCCAGATGCCTGAGATGGGGGCACAGAGGCCCCCAGGGCAAGCGCCATCTCAGCACCTGCTCCAGCCCCTTGGGGGAGAAGCAGAGGCTGATCCAGGCTGCTCTTTCCACAGAGATCAGCAGTGACAGAGACAGAGGAGGTCTCTGTAGGCACAGCTGCAAACGTCCACCATGGTGAGGCTTGCTGGGCTCTCCTGCCGTCCTTATCAGGGGGAAGGGGGTGAACATTCTCCAGGGGGCTCTTGCAGATGCCGAGCTTCTCCTGACGGGGGCAAAGGTACTTCCTGTGCTTTTCTAGGTCCATCCTCTGTCTTTGAGCTCTACAGGGTTTGTACTGCTCCTTTGTAATGCACAGCTTTCCCTGAGTTCTTTCTAATTAATTTTTATTGGAGTATAATTGCTTTACAATGTTGTGTTAGTCTCTGCTGCACAGCAAAGTGCATCACTTACACACATACATCTATCCCCTCTTTTTTGGATTTCCTTCCCATTTAGGTCACCACAGAGCACTGAGTAGAGTTCCCTGTGCTATACAGCAGGTTCTCATTAGTTATCTGTTTTATACGTAGTAGTGTGTATGTGTCAATCCCAATCTCCCAATTCATCCCACCGCCTCTTCCCCCACCTTGGTATCCATATGTTTGTTTTCTATGTCTGTGTCTCTATTTCTACTTTGCAGATAAGTTCATCTGTATCTCTTACACTGTTGGTGGGAATGTAAATTGATACAGCCACTATGGAGATGAGTATGGAGGTTCCTTAAAAAGCTAAAAATAGGGCTTCCCTGGTGGCGCAGTGGTTGAGAGTCCGCCTGCCGATGCAGGGGACACGGGTTCGTGCCCCGGTCCGGGAAGATCCCACATGCCATGGAGCGGCTGGGCCCGTGAGCCATGGCCGCTGAGCCTGCGCGTCTGGAGCCCATGCTCCGCAACGGGAGAGACCACAACAGTGAGAGGCCCGCGTAATGCAAAAAAAGAAAAAAGTTAAAAAAAAAAAAAAAAAAAAAAAAAAAAGCTAAAAATAGAACTACCATATGATCCAGCAATCCCACTACTGGGCATATACCCTGAGAAAACCATAATTCAAAAAGACACATGCACTCCAGCGTTCACTGCAGCACTATTTAGAATAGCCAGGACATGCAAGCCACCTAAATGTCCATCAACAGAGGAATGATTAAAGACGATGTGGTACATATATACAATGGAATACTACTCAGCCATAAAAAGGAACGAAATTGTGCCATTTGCAGAGACGTGGATGGACCTAGAAACTGTCATACAGAGTGAAGTAAGTCCCTGGGCTCTTTTCTTTAGTTTGTAGTTGTTTATTTACTGTTGTGTTGTAACCTCTTGGCCCTCCATCTTGCTGGCATCACATGACATTTTCTTTTTTTTTTACATCTGTTCTCCTTTGCTTGTATCTTTGACCCGTGTCCTGTTTGGGACTATTATGAATCAAGTTACTGGAAATATTTTTTGCAGATCTTTTTGTGCAGATGTTTTCATTTCCCATGGTTAAAAATGGATGCTATATACTCTGGGTCATAGGCTTGATGTACATTTAATGTGATAAGAAAATGCCCAACTGTTTCCCGAAATAGCTATACCACTTTACACACCCAGTCCACACTGCATCCATCCTCACCAACATTTGGTGCCGTCATTCCAGTCAACTGGAAATGGTCCTCATTGCTTTAATATGCATTGTCCTCACGGCTGATGATGTCGAGTGGTTGGTTGTTTGTGCTGCTTGGTTATTCGTACATATACTTTTGAAAAAGGTCCAAGTCTTTGTCCATTTTAATTGGCTTGCTTCTTTCATTACTGATTTCTGTGAGTTTTTATATATTCTGGACAAAGAAATTTTGTCAGATAAAGGAATTGCAAATCTTTCCCTTCACTCTGTGGCTGGACTTTTAATAATATACATTTTATGAGCCAAAGTTTGTATTTTTGATAAGGTTCAATTTACCAATGTTTTGTCTTTCATGTGGGTGCTCTTTGTGTTATTGCTAAGAAATCCTTTCCTGTGTCGGCACACAAATATATTCTCTTGAACTTTTTCTAGAAATGTTATAGTTTTAGCTTTTGCATCTAGGCATGTCAGCTGTCACAAACAAATTTGTGTGTATTGTGTGGGATAGAAGTTTATATTTTTGTTGTTTGGTTTTTGTATATTCAGTTGTTGAAGAAACAGTTGTTGAAAAGACTTATTCCCCTTTGAATTGCCTTGGCATCTTTGTTAAAATTCAATTGGCCATAAATGTGTGGATTTATTTCTGAAGATTTTATTCTGTTCTATTGATCTGTTTGTCTCTACTGTCATCAATACTATGCTGTCTTAATTGCTGTAGATTTATAGCAGGTCTTGAAATCAGGTGGTGAAAGTCTTCCAACATCATTCTTCTTTCTCAAGATTGTTTGGCTATTTTAGGCTCTTTGCATTTCCACATCAGTTTTACAAGTAGTCTGTCATTTTCTACAAAAAAAAAAATCTGCAATTTTGATTAGAATATCATTAAATCTATAGATCAGTATAATGAAACAGACAACTTAATATTTAGTCTTCTAGACGATAACCATCACATATCTCTTCGTGTATTTTGGTTTATTTCTTTTAACAATGTACTGTAATTTTCCATGTAGAGATCTTGCACATATTTTGTTACAGGTAGCATTAAATATTTTATGCTATGGGTGCTATAATATTATAGATGGCTTTAATTTTATTTACAATTTTATTGATATTAATTAGAATTATAATTCACTTTTTTATATTGATTTTATATCCTACACCCTTGCTTAAGTTCACATATTATCTCAAAGAGGTATTTCTCAATCTTCTATGATTTTCTATATAAGCAGTCTTGTTATCTCTCTATAAAAAATTCTTAACTGCTTCCTTTGTGATCTTTAAGATCTTTCCCAAAGTGACAGTGGAGGAAGTTTCCTCTGCTGAACCTGGACGTGGTGCACATAAATGTTGCCCGTATTTCACAGTTCCTGGCATCCGCTGCTGTTGAACTTCACCTCCTGAGGTGAGGAAAATAAATCCCAGCTGTGGACAGCATCTTAGACCTTGGCTTCTGATCTACCCTTTCTGACCACTTGCCCTTTGGATTTTGGAGTAGCTTAGTCAGTCCCAGCAATTGTGTAATAAGCCAGTTCCTTGGAAGCAAACAGTATATGATGCTTATAAAACCATCACCTCCTACTCATTCTGCTTCTCTGGTTGAACCCTGACTGCCACAGGTTTTGCATACTTTTTTCTATAAATCATCTTATAATTTATTAAATTGCCCTAACACATTGCTATTGTTTGAGGAAGCTTTAAAACAAAATCAATATATATATTTTTTATTTTACCATCTTTTTTGGAGTATAAGTGCTTTACAATGTTGTGTTAGTTTCTGCTGTACACAAAGTGAATCAGTTATACATATACATATGTTCCCATATCTCTTCCCTCTTGTGTCTCCCTCCCTCCCACCCTCCCTATCCCACCCCTGTAGGTGGTCACAAAGCACCGAGCTGATCTCCCTGTGCTATGTGGCTGCTTCCCACTAGCTGTGTTTTACATTTGGTAGTGTATATATGTCCATGCCACTCTCTCACTTCGTCCCAGCTTACGCTTCTCCCTCCCCGTGTCCTCAAGTCCATTCTCCACGCCTGCGTCTTTATTCCTGTCCTGCCCCTAGGTTCTTCAGAACCTTTTTTTTTTTTTTAGATTCCATATATATGTGTTAGCATACGGTATTTGTTTTTCTCTTTCTTACTTCACTCTGTATGACAATTTCTAGGTCCATCCACCTCACTACAGATAATTGTTTCATTTCTTTCTATGGCTGAGTAATATTCCACTGTATGTATGTGCCACATCTTCTTTATCCATTCATCTGTCGATGAACACTTAGGTTGCTTCCATGTCCTGGCTATTGTAAATAGTGCTGCAATCAACATTGTGGTACATGACTCTTTTTGAATTATGGTTTTCTCAGGGTATATGCCCAGTAGTGGGATTGCTGGGTCATATGGTAGTTCTATTTGTAGTTTTTTAAGGAACCTCCATACTGTTCTCCATAGTGGCTGTACCCATTCACATTCCCACCAGCAGTGCCAGAGTGTTCCCTTTTCTCCACACCCTCTCCAGCATTTATTGTTTCTAGACTTTTTGATGATGCCATTCTGACGGGTGTGAGGTGATCTACTTCACTGTACTTTTGATTTACCTTTCTCTAATGATTAGTGATGTTGAGCATCCTTTCATGTGTATATATATATATATATATATGTGTGTGTGTTTTTAAAATTATCAATTTAATGCCTGCTCCCTAACAGTTTTATCAAAATGTCTGGACAGACTCTTGGGGGGAAAATCTGTTAGCTCTTTATGGTGACATCTGCATTTTTCCACACTGTTTTTTGGGTTATTTTTAATTATTAATATATCCAGCTCTGAAAATCTGTCTATGCAGTACATGCTAGCATTTGGATATTATGCTAATACATGTTCTACAATGGATGGGAAATATCTCAAGATTAACATAAATGAAATGTACATACATATCATCAAAATTTTTAAAACATTTTAAACTTATGCTTGCTTCTTCATCTATAATTTTGGCCTTAACAAATAAAGACTTGATTGCCATTTCCATTTATTCTGCACACTGTACTTTTCTCTTGCTGACTCATCATGTTATCTATTTTATAATTATCGGTTTTTTTCCAGGTCAGTCTGATATATTTATTCCCTTAACCTCTGTAATGTCTGAGATTTACCATGTGTCTTCATGGTGTGTTCTTTTGCATCTGGGGTGAAAATAATTATGTCTTCAGAAACATAAACATTCAATTCTACCCATTTGTGCACTCCAAAAATAGCTTAATTAGTTAACAGCTAAAATGGGAAGGCAAAGTTACTAGAACTCTTGATGCTCATTTGCTATGTGTGGCCTCTTTGTATAAATAGACGGTGGTGGTTTGAAAGCAAAATAATATAAGCATAAGGAGAAGGCAGTGAAACCTTGAAACTCACTCCCAGTATGGCTTTTAACAAAACACATCTTCCAGAGAATGATATTTATGTCTCTCTGCATTTCTCTGTTTCTTCTATATGGGAATTCCAACAAGAGATTATCATTGTATAGGCTTCCTGATTTTACATATATTGCTTTATTTCTATCTTTCCGTATTACTGAGATATACTTGACATACATTACTGTATGAGCTTAAGGCATATAGCATAATGGCTTGATGTACATATACTGTGAAATGATTGCCACAGTAAACCTAGTGGACATCCATTACCTCAAACAGATTGAAAAAAAAAAGAAAAATGTTGTTTTCCTTTTGATGGCAACTCTCAGCAGTGTTCAAATACACCGTACAGCAGTGTTGACTACAATCGTGCTGCAGGTTAACTCACAGCACTTAATCTGTCTTGTAAGTGGAAGCCAGTATGCTGGCCGCCTTCAGCCAGCTCCCCACTCTTCACCCCTGCCTCTGGTAAAGATCTAATCTCTTTGCAAAGACTTTGTTTTTGTTTTGATTCCACATGAGTACTTGTGGGTTTTTTGTCTGACTTTTCGCTTAGTATAATGTCCTCAAGGTCCATCCATCTTGTCACAAATGGAAGGATTTCCCTCTTATTTATAGCTGAGTAATATTCGTGTGTGTGTGTGTATGGGTATTGTGTATAAATCACATCCTCTTTATTCATTCCTCTGCTGTTGGACTCTTAGGTTGTTACCAGCCTTGGCTTTTATAAATAATGCAATGAATATGGAGGTGAAGATATCTCTTTGAGATAGTGATGTCACTTCTTTTGAATAAATACCCAGAAGTGGAATTGCTGGATCATATGGTAGTTCTATTTTTAATATTTTTAGGAACATCCATACTGTTTTCCACAGTGGATGCACCAGTTTACATTCATTACCAACAGTGCACAAAGGTTCCCTTTTCTCCACATCTTCACCAGGAACTGCTATCTCTTATCTTTTTGATGACAGCCACTCTGACAGGTGTGATAATCTCACTGTGGCTTTTTTTTGTGTGTGTGTGGTACACGGGCCTCTCACTGCTGTGGCCTCTCCTGTTGCGGAGCACAGGCTGCGGACGCGCAGGCTCAGCGGCCATGGCTCACAGGCCCAGCCGCTGCGCGGCATGTGGGATCCTCCCGGACCGGGGCACAAACCCGTGTCCCCTGCATCGGCAGGCGGACTCTCAACCACTGCGCCACCAGGGAAGCCCGGGCACCCCTTCTTGTTCCTGATCTTAGAGGAAAAGATTTCAACTTTTCACTATAGAGTATATATTGTTACTAGTGGGCTTGTCATCATGAATGGATATTGAATTTTGCCAATTTTTTTTCTGCATCTATTGAAGTGATTTTTATCTTTTACTCCTTGTGGTGTATCACTTTTGTTTTCCATATATTAAACCATCCTTGCATCCTGGAGATAAATCCTATGTGATTATGGTGAATGATCCTTTTCATGCTGCTGAATTCAGATTGCTAGTATTTTATTGAGAATTTTTGCATCTGTACTCATTAGGAATATTGACCTGTAGTTTTCTTGTTTGTCCTTTTCTGGCTTTAGTATCAGGGTAATGCTGGCCTCTTCAAATGAATTTGGGAATGTTCCCTCCTCTTAGATGTATTGGTAAAGTTTGAGAAGGATCAGCATTCATTCTTTCTTAAATGTTTGGTAAAACTCACCAGTGAAGCCATCTGGTCCTGGGCTTTCTTCATTGGGAGATTTTGGTTACAATAAGCCTGCTCACTCAGGCTTACTAGTAATTGGTCTCTTCAGATTTCCCATTTCTTCATTTTCTGTCTTGGTACGTGGTAAGTTTCTAAGAATTCATCCATTTCTTCTAGGCTGACCAGTTTGTTGGCATGTAGTCACTCATAGTAGCCTGTTATGATACTTTGTATTTCTGTACTAGCAGTTGTAATGTCCCCTCTTACATGTATAATTTTGCTGATTTGAGTCCTCTCTCTTTTTTTTCCCTTTTTTAGTCTAGCTAAATGTTTGGTAATTTTGCTTATCATTTTCAAAGAACCAACTTTTAGTTGTATAAATTTTTTCTATTATATTCCTTTTCTCTATTTCATTTATTTATGCTCTTTATTATTTCCTTCCATTTATTAATTGAGGTTTAGTTTGTTCTTTTTTGCCTAGTTTTAGGATCTTTTTATTTTCTTGATATATTTTTATCACTATGGACTTCCTGTTAAACTGCTTTCATTACATGCCATGAGTTTTGTTGTGTTTCCGTATTTAATTCAATATACTTTTAGTTTCCCCTTTAATTTTTTCTTTGATCCACTGGGTGTTCAGGCGAGTGTTGTTCAATTTCCACATATTTGGGAGTTTTCTGGTTTTTCTCATTTTTAGTTTTATTCCATTGTGGTCAGAGAAAATACTTGGTGTAATTTCAACCCTCTTGAATTTGAAAGACTTGTTTTATGGCCAAATAAATGATGTATCCTACAATGTGTTTTATGTGGAATTGAGAAGTGTATGTATTCTGCTTTTGTTGAATAGAGGGTTCTGTGTGTCTGTAGATCCATTTGGTGTACATTGTTGTTCAAATCAACTGTTTCTTTATGGATTCTCTGTCTGGGTGATCTACCCATTGCTGAGTTGGTGTATTAATTCTCTGTCTGGGTGATCTACCCATTGCTGAGTTGGTGTATTAAAGTCCCCAACTATTATTCTATTGCTGTTTGTTTCTCCTTTTATTTCCATTAGTAGTTGCTTTATGTTATTTTTTTTTGTGCTGCAATTAAAATTTCCCATTTGTTAAATCTTCTTGATGGATTGATGATCCCTTTACCATAATAATAATGACCTTCTCTTTTTACCATTTCTAGTTTAAAGTTTGGCTTTAGGTATAGCCAACCCTTGTTTGTTTGGCTGTTGGGCTTTTTTTGTTTTCTTTTGGTTATCCTTGCTTGAACTGTCTATTTCCATCACTGCACTCATGGTCTGTGTGTGTCTTTCAAGCTAAAGTGAGTCTCTTGAAGTCAGCATATCATTGGCTCTTGTCATTGTTTGATTTTAATCCAGTCAACCAATCTATGTCTTCTGGTTGGAGAATTTAATGCATTTAAAACAACTGATGATAGGTAAAAATTTACTGTTGCTATGTTGTTAATTGTTTTGTAGACTTATCATTCCCTGCATCTTACTCTGCTATCTTCTTTTGTGATTTGATGACTTTTTGTTTCACTATGCTTCAAATTTATCATTATCTTTTGTGCACCTACTACAGGTTTTTCCTTTGTTGTTACCATGAGGCTTACATAAAGTATCTTAAAACCATAGCATCCACTTTTATACTGGTAAGAACTTTCATAACATTCCTAAACTTTACACTGTTATTTCTCCTCTCCTTCTCATTTTAGGTTATTGATGTTACAGTTTACATATTTTATGTTGTGTATCCAGTAAGAGATTATTATAGTTATGGTTATGTTTAACACATCATTTTTTAGCTTTTAAACTCAAGTTGTAAGTGAATTACACCCCACCATTACCATATTAGAGACTCTGACTTTGACTACATATTTACCATTACCAGTGGGTTTTGTACAATCTTCATATGTTTTTACAGTGTTAACTACTGTCCTTTTATTTCCACTCAACTCTTAGAACTTCTTGCAAGACAGGTCTACTGGTAATGAATGCGCTTAACTTTTATTGAGAAACTCTTTTCTCTCCTTCATTTCTGAAGGATAGCTTTGCCAGCTGTAGTATTCTTGGCTGACAGGTTTTTTCCTCAGTATTTTGAATATATCATCCCATTCTCTGCTGACCTGAACATCTACTGTTGAGAAATCCATCAGTAGTCTTATGGGGGTTCCCTTGTATGTAACTTGTCAATTTTCTTTTGCTGCTTTAATTTTTTTCCTTTGGCTTTGATTTTGACATAATTAAATTTGTCTTTGCCTTCCCTATTCATGTTCAACCTATTTGGTATCTTTTGGGCCTCATAGATCCAGACATCCAGTTCTCTTCCCAGGATGGGGAAGTTTTCAGCCATTATTGCTTTAAATATACTTTCTGTCCCTTTCTCTCTCTTCTCCTTCTGGGAGTCCCTCAATGCAAATATTTTCTTTTTTCTTTTGATGGTGTCCCATAAGTGCTTTAGACCTTCTTTATCCTTTTTCATTCTTTTTTATTTCGCTGCTCTGTCTTCAGGGTCACTGATTCTTCTGCATGGTTAAGTCTGCTGTGGAAGCTCTCTACTGAATTCTTTATTCTGGTCTTTGCATTATTGAGCTCTTGAATTTGTTTCTTGACGATTTCTATTTTCTATTGTTGAACTTCTCATTTGGTTCACGCATTGTTTTCCTTATTTTGCTTAGTTGTCTGTGTGTTGTAGTTCACTGAACTTCTTTAAGAGGATTATCTGAAGTTTTTGTCTGACAGCTTATAGTTCTCCATGTCTTTAGGGTCACTTATTGGAAATTTATGATTTTTTCGGGGTGGTGTCTTGTTTACCAAATTTTTCATGATCCTTGATTCCTTATGTTGGTATCTGCGTATTTGAGTAGGTGGTCTCCTCTTCCAGACTTTACAGGTTCACTTTGGCAGGGAGTTCTTCACCAGTCTGTTCATCTTGGGATTCTAAACATGTCAGGTGATATTGTCCTTGGGCAGATGGGGCTTGCTGTCAGGGTCTGTTTTTGGGTGAGGCAACTATCTGAACTGTGAGGTTGGAGAGAAGGTGCCACTGGCTGATAACAGTTGGATAAGTTTGCTTCCCAAGCGATGCTGTAGGATGGAGTCTGTGCTTTCCTGAGTTCTCTGGTCAGGCTTCCTTGACAGTGGAAACCGGGTACTATAGTCACAGGTAGGTAGTGCTATGAATTAGCTTCCCTGCCCTGGTTGGGCAGCAGAGTGGGCCCCAGAGCCTGCATGGTTGGTTGTCTGGGAACCTGAATCAGGCAAGTCTGTGCACAGAATATCCAGACCAGGTGGGGCCATCGTCTTGCCTGCAGATAGGGAAAGCCACGGGCCGTGTCTCCATTCAGGTGCTACTGTAAGCAGGGCTGTAGGATGTGTAACAGAAGAACTAACCTGACTCCCTATTGGATCTGTTCCTTTAATGATAACCTCTGTGCTCCGTCCCTTGTGCTTAGTCATGCTGGCTCTGCAACTTCCTAAAAGAATGTTGCCTGTAGCCTGAAGTATACAGACTGGCCCATTCTCAAGGCTCTGACCTTTAAAAGTATAACACTTTTCCATCCATATAGAGCTAAAATATTGCATAACAGAAAATAACAATTGTCTTGTTGGCGTTTTACAGGAGCACTGTGACCTGACCTACATGGACAGCTGCCAAGAACAAAGGATTCCGACACCAAGAAGTCTGCAACAGTAACCAGCCACACCCCCTCCCCTTTCAGGGTAAAAGAAGCCTGAATTCTAACTCAGGTGAGAGGGTTCTTTGGGACACCAGTCCACTATCTTCTCAGTCTGCTGGCTGCTTGGACTCTGTAACAGTTGGACTACACAGCTTTCCGTGTGCTCTGGTTATGTTCCTTGGTTGGGCCAGCTGAATGCTCTTGAGCAGTGGACAGGGATACAAATAGTTTTTCTGCCACGGAGGGGCCCCTATATAGGCCCCAAGATCACCCAAGTCTCTTGTGTGGGGATCAAATTAGGCAGAATTGTGCACCCAATTCCCTGGCTTGATGGACCAACATCCTGACTGCAGATGCAGGGCCATGGGCGGGGCTCTGCCCCAGTGCCCCTGTAATTGGAGCCTCAGGATGGGCTACACGGATTCCCAGGGGCTCAGGTAAGGCTGTCTCCTCGGAGGGGCTAGGAGCTGCGCTCAGCAGGTTGGGGGCTTCAGCTTAGCTCCCTTGCCGGGGTTGCCTGGAGAAATAGCTCCAAGGACAGGAAGGCGCTTTGTCTGGGGTTTGGACTCGAGGGGACTCTTTCCCCACCTTGCCTGGCTCTGCTCCAGGGCTACTGGGCAGGGCAGCTTCCAGGTTGGTCCATGCTGGAGCCACACTCGGCCATGGGTGGGTTATGACTCAGCCCCCCTGCTTGGTCAGAGGGGCAGACCAGGCGCCAGGGCTACTAAGCTCTTTGTCTGAGTTTGCACATCAGGCAGACCTGCCCCACACGAGTCCCCAGCCAGACTGTGCCTTCTTGGACCTGCAGGTGAGCAAAGGCTCTGGGTGGGACTTTGACTTGGGCTCTGCAGGCAGGAACCTGGTCTGTCCAGGTCCCAGGGCTGGTGCTGCAAGCCCCTCCCCCTCTCTGTCCCTATACGATTCCCGGGGTGAAGCCTGCAGACTCCCCACGATCCTGGTGCGGCAGGACCAGAGGGGGGGCTCCTGAGAAGCAGCCACCATGCTGGGGTCCGGATGTCCCCCCGGGCTCTCTCCCCACACCGAGCCCCGTGTGTGCAGTGCTGTCAGAGTGTAGCTGTTTCTCTTACCTCCTTATGGTGTGTCTGTGGTGCAGCCGCACCCCCTGTTCTAGGGTTTCACGGTGGGGTCTTGTCCATGAAGAGTTGTTAGTTGCTGTTCTTGGGAGGGGAGCAAAGTCTTGTGACGTCACTCCTCGTGTAACTTTAATTTTACTATGAGCCACGGGAAAGTATTACTGTGTTCATCTTGGACAGATCCTGAGAGAATCATATAATTAGGGTACTTTGATAGCTTGAAATAAAGGTAAAATCTGTTAAGAAGCTTGAAATAATTGTTAAGGAAAAAATATGTATTTATGTGAAAGGTTAACTGAAATGTAGATTATAACTTTCCTTAAAGGTAGTCCCTCTTTTGTAGTTTATTTTAAAGTCTAATTTGAGAACCAATTAATTTTTAATTTCCCTCATGATTAGTTCCCAATCAAACCCATCTTGACCAATCTTTCAGTCCCTTGGGAAATTCCCTTTATCTAGGCCATGTTTTGCTCACGAATTTAAAAGGCAGAAAGATTGGTGATCTGAAATGGTATTGCCCCAAACCACAAAATTCAACAGAAATGCATCATTTCCACAAACATTTCACTTGCATTTCAGATGAAATTAAATTATATCAATTAACATTTAAGAAAACAGACCAGTTGGAGACTAAGTGACACATACTAATTAAACTGTCGGTTAGACCTCAGAATAAACCCATCTTAGTGCATATCTGTGAACACCTTATAAGTGTGTCCTTGACTCTGGAGGGAGGGATTTGGAACTTGTCTTTTTAAAAATTCAGCAAATCTGCTTAGTGAAAATTGTACAAGCACATACACTGATGTAAGCACACACTCAACACCCATACGTATTAATACATTTTAGGAAGTGCTCTCCTCAAAGCAAAATCTGCAGTTGCAAAATAGTGTGTTATCAGATGATAGTACCATGCAGTAGTTCTAACAGTAAAATCTCACCTAACTTTCTTGTCACCTAACTTTCAGCTGATGGAAACATCAATAGCAGCCATTATTTGATAGCTAGGGATTCTACTATTGAAAGGTAAAAATGAAGGAAGGAAAGACAGCTGACTATATTGTCCATCAAATTTCCAAATTAAGGGCATTAAAGTGTATTTTGAAATCTTATAGAGAACTGGGAAGGAAGGAAACAGAAAGAGAAAGATATAGAAAGACAGGGAGATAGGGCAATGGATAAAGGGGGAGAGGGAGAGAAGTTAGCAGTACTTGTAACTCTTTGTCTGCATTAATAAGGATTTTCTCTGCACTTGCAACTAAAGAAAATACAAAAGTCAGTCATTTGCTGAGGCTGGCATCACACTATGAGTGGTAGCAATATATTAGGTTTTCATTTAGATATTGCTGCTTAAAAGATGTGTTTACACCTCCTAATCTGAGGGGTTTTTGGTTAAGAGAGCTATGCAAGTAATAATTTTGCTAAATAAGGTTTAAAAAACTGGGAAAGCATCTAATGCTCACATCTAAAGCATTTAACGTCCTGAGGTATCTGCTCTCTGATGGGTTCACAGAAAGTTATCATTTTTAGAAGTGTTTTTTCCCTTGTTGTTAGTGTAGGCAAGAGGCTCCCCACTAGCTCTCTACATCCAAGGAAGAATCCAGAAGCCCTGTTTTTAATTTTTTGAAAAGCATATTTTGACAGAACTAACAAAATGAATTCCCATTAATAAAATATAACATTTTGATTCAGTTTGTGTAAATAAAATATAACCATATGATCCAATTTATAGGCTATACTTGTGTGTATGTGTTCATTTTAAAAATGTAAGTAGATGGAATGATTGATGATATTATTTGAATAGGAACTTAGTTTAAAACTTAGTTGTCACCTAATATTCTAAGACACGTTAAGTTCATCTAAATACTTTTAAAGATTAATGCTGTAACATGCTGCCACTCAAATTCAGGCCATGCAAATTCAGATCTGGTGTCTACTAATCCTTTATATATTTCTGGCTATTTTATTTTTTTATTTTCCTAAAAGCCTTGTTACCCTAGAAAATTTCCACAGGTGCATTTGGGGAAGGAGACTCTGCATGAGACTTCCGTAGAGGGAGGTGGCCCACCCATCAAAGGTGTCCTCAATCAGCTCTGACCTGTGACTGAGCTGGGGTCTGCAGAAGCAGTGAAGCCTCCTTAACCTGCATCACGGTGACTCATGGCTACATTGAGGTCATCTCAACTGGAGTACTTCCTCTCATATAGAGTAACCCACTTTTTAGTAGTTGGCTCATGAATTTCACTACAATGATGAATTAGCCACAGAATCATTTAAACCAAGTCATTCTCTTTACCATATTTTCTGCTGCCATTTACAGTATATTTTTTATATAATTTAAATATGTATGAATATTAATGTATATAATATGCAAACATATATGTATATAATATGCAAACATATATGTTGTGCCAGATATTTTCAGATGGGACAAAGCATGTTTAGGTGCTGGATTAGAAGACCTGAGGAATTAAAAGCCAGGCATGTGATTATTGCGTTAGTTCACTTACCTAGAAATGAGTATCAAAGCTGTATCAAAACGTGAAGTAATGATTTCTGAAGCATTTCCTTACTTGGTAAACTCTGGGATTAAAAAACAGTTGAAGGGCTTCCCTGGTGGCGCAGTGGTTGAGAGTCCGCCTGCCAATGCAGGGGACACGGGTTCATGCCCCGGTCCAGGAAGATCCCACATGCTGTGGAGCGGCTGGGCCCATGAGCCATGGCCGCTGAGCCTGCACGTCCAGAGCCTGTGCTCCGCAACGGGAGAGCCCACAACAGTGAGAGGGCTGCGTACCACACACACACAAAAAAAAAGTTGTGAAAGCACTCCAGTCCATGTAAAGAATATATATGACTATTAATTACAGCTACCAATAATTTACATTCTTTTTTTTTTTTTTTTTTTTTTTAAAATTCGATTATCCTACTCCTCTCTTTATTTTATTTATTTATTATTATTATTTTTTGCGGTATGCGGGCCTCTCACTGTTGTGGCCTCTCCCGTTGCGGAGCACAGGCTCCAGACGCGCAGGCTCAACAGCCATGGCTCACGGGCCCAGCCGCTCCATGGCATGTGGGATCCTCCCAGACCGGGGCACGAACCCGTGTCCCCTGCATCGGCAGGCAGACTCTCAACCACTGCGCCACCAGGGAAGCCCAATAATTTACATTCTTAAACTCAGTTTCCATAGATTTTCCTTCCCTCCCCCTCCCCTGGAACATAACTCTTTCTTATATAGAATCAACTAAAAAAAGAACACAAAATCAGAAAGAGCAGTTAGCCAGAGACCCAAATTTAGTATGTTAATAACAAAAAATAACCCAGGAGATAAAAAAAATTTCAGAAGGAAATATGACATTACTAAAAGCATGGAAATAAAATGTGGTAATTATGCAAGACTTGTGAATACATTATAGATAACTTTTATTATTGTTTTTGTTGTTTTGAATACGTTATTTCCATGGCAACCTGTGGATCATAATACATATGGTCCTTTAGAGATTTCAAAAATATCCTTGTAAATGCAAACTCTCTTAATGTTTAAAATCTCAGGAGGCAAAAATGTTACAGTAACTATCACAGTTTAAAATTATATTTAGCTTAATGTTTATAAATATTTAGTATCTATTGAAAATACAATTTCTTTAGGAAAAATATGCAGACACTTATATTTGGTAGCTGCTTTTCATCTTAGCATATTTTTATGACACTATGCGTAATATTATACTTATGCGATTTGACATTATGTTTCCCAGTGCTTCTTGCGTTTCTGAAGGTGAACTGGTGAAAACACCTCCTGGGATTCATGCTCTGTATCTTCTTTGAGCCTCAGTTTATTTTATCCATAAAATTCGGAGATTCTGTAACAATTTATCTTTAGTAAGTGGTACAACCATTTGTCATGCCAATCTAGGCAAATCCTTAAACTCTTGCAAGTTTGTTCCACTCCATGTAAAGGGAAGGGCCAACATGGACAAGTATTCCCCTACATCTTATAAATTTAGTTGCTTTCTTCCAGGTTGCAGAGAGCATTCTCTATATTCAAATGAACAGTAATATTTTGCTGTCTACAAAACCCTAAATAAAGGAAAGTAAAAATATCTTGGTATTAAATAGATGAATCCAATCAGAAATGCTGAAAATATTTTTGAACTTTTTCTTACTTAAATTCAATGACTACATCATTCAGTTCCTATGTTGACATTACAATAATGTATATGCTTTTAAATTGAAAGTAAGTAGAGAAGCAACATTAGTTTGTTTCCTAGTCTATATAACCTTAAAATTAATGTCCATCACTCACTGAATGATTAAACTATTATACAACTCTAGGAAAAATATCAGGTTGCAAGAGTGACATTAGGGAATATGGTAGAGAAGCAAGTGCCAGGAACCTGTTTCTCCACCTAGAAAATAATTTTATGGCACAAAATGGCTGAAGTGACTATCCTGAAACACTGGGCTCTATTTGAATACTTGCTGCTTCCAGGAGAAAGCTTGGCTGGTAAGTTACAGTTAATATTGGTTGACTTTTGTCTTCAAGATGGTAGTGGCTCTCTATCGCACATCCCTGAGCCCTGTGCCAGGCAGCGGTGAGGAGGGCAGCCTGTGTTTCAGGCATGGCTTGTTGGAGCACAGATGGGCAATTAGGGCCTTGTCCTCCACATACTGGGGTTATGGGTTCTGACTGCTGGTAGATGCTTCTGATCACCAAGATTCAGTACAGAGGCTGGCCCTCACTGTTTCACCCGACCAGCTGAAGAGGCTACAGAAAATTTAAAGAAACCACATCTGGATTTTTCTTGGACATTCAAAAAGAGCAGGGAATAGATGGGAATTTAGAAAGCCATTGCACATGCCCAAGGAGAGAGACAGGCTCAGAAAAGAACTAAGACCTTAAGCTTTCACCTCAAGCTGATTACCAGCAGAAGACACACTACAACAATCAAACCAAACAGCAATTATCCCCTGTGAGAGAGGGATAATTTGATTTTCATATTATTACCATATTAAATATGATTCAAATGTAAATTTTCAACAGAAAAATCACAGGGCATGCCAGGAAACAGAAAAGTATGGCTTATTTAAAGGAACAAAAAAAGTGGATAGGCAACATACCTTAGGAAGCTCAACATCAGACTTCATGGACAAAGACTTGAAGACAGCTGTCTTAAAAATTCTTAAATAGCTATAAGAAGACATTGGCAGGAAAATCATGCATGAAGGAAGTGAGAATACCAAAAAAGATAAAATTACAAAAAGAACCAGAAATAAATTCTGGAGCTTAAAAGTCCAATAATTTAAATTAAAAATGCAATAGAGATTTGACAAGCAGAAGAAGGAATCTGCAAACATGAAGATATAACACTGAAAATTACTGAGTTGCACAAATAGGAAAAAAAAAGAACAAAGAAAAGTGAACAGAGCCTAAGCAATCTGTGGGACATCATCAAACAGATCCACATCTGCCATTGTGGGAATTCCAGAAGAACAGGGAAAAATTTGCAGAAATAATGACTGAAAACTTACTAAATTTGAAGAAATACATGAATCTAAAAGTCCCAGAAGCTCAATGAACTCCAAGTAAGTTAAACTCAAAGAGATCCAAACAAAGACACATGATAATCGAACTATTAAAAGACAAGGAGGATCCTGAAAGCAGTAAGAGAAAGGTGACTCCTCATATACAAAGGATCATTAATAACTTTCAGTCAATTTCTCATCAAAAGCCTTGGAGACCAAAAGGCAATCGGTTGATATATTCAAAGTGCTCAAAGAAAAAATTGTGAAGTTAGAATTATATATCCAGCAAAACTGTCCTTCAAAAATGAGGAAGAAAAACAAAAGCTGTGGGAGTTTATTGCAACTAGATCTGGCTTGGGAGAAATGCAAAAAGTAGTCTTTCAGGTTTAGATGAAAGAAAACTAGATAGTCATTTCAAGCCTTACAAAGAATTAAAAATCTCCATTAAAAGTAAACTCATGCAAAAGTATAAAATTTAGCATTATTGTAATTTTGATATGTAACTATTTTTTACTATCTACATAATTTAAGAGACAAACAATTATGAATCTATGTTATTGTGAACACAAGGTGTAAAGATACAATCCATGTTATAAGTAACAGAAAGGTGGCAGAAGGGACAGAGATGTATAGGAGCAGAGACTTCTTTTTATGCTATTGGAATTAAGTTGATACAAATTCAGACTGGATTGTTTTAACATGAGGATGTTAATTGTAATCCCCATGGTAACCACAAAGAAGTATCTATAGAATATTGTGTAATAGGAAATCAAGGGAATCAAAGTTTCACTACAAAAAGAGTAACTTAAAATGCAGTAATAGAGGAAATGAGGGGAAGAAAAAGCTACAAAACTGAGGTGGAGAATCGAGAGGGCGGAGTAGGAAGATACAGAACTCACCTCCCCCCAAAAACACATCAAAACTACATCCACATGTGGAACAGTTCTCACTGAAGCCTGGAGACCGGCAGAAAGATTCCTGTACCACCAAGGCTGTAAGAAGAATCCACACAGATTCAGGTAGGACGGGAAGAGAAACCATCAGGTCAGGACCTGTGCCCTTGAAGGGGACACAGAGGAAAATGGAGATTACATGAGCAGAGATCCACCCTGGGGAGTGAGCAGTTAGAGCCATATATTGGGCACTCCAGCCCTGAGGTCCAAATAAGGGACGACGAGGCCCCTTGGCTTGCTGGAGGGCCAGTGAGACTACAAAGAGGGCTGTGGGGAGCCAGTACTCTGCCGGTGAGGGGCACACAAATGCCTGCTTGCTCCCAAGGGAGGGCACGAAGCGCAGCTGAAACCACAGAGGGAGCTGCTGGCTTCTCGTTACTGCCCAGCACACGCCCCAGCCTATGCCCCAGCACATGCCCCAGCCTGAGCCAAGTAAACACTCCAGCCCCACTTACTTCATGGAACAGCTCCACACTGGAGCGAGAGCTGCCACAACGGAGCAGAGATTTCAGCCATGAGATGCTGCATTGGCTCAAACCCAAAGCAGTGGCTGAGCTTGGCAGGGGCGGTCACTGCTGGTGCTTACATGGGCATCAGAGGCAGTCTGTATCTCTGGCAGCAGCTGCACCTCCACAGCCCATGCCCAGGACCCTACCAAGTGCCCAGGCCAGCCCCATTCCCCTCTGGGGCAAGGGTGCTAGTGCTGGGAGGGAGAAGAGCGTACACTTAGAGGGAAATGAGCTGACTCTGACTCCGGCGACTTGAGAACCAACCCCACTGCTGATGGGGAGGTGATGGCCACTAAGCAGAGAAGCCCCGCCTCAGCCCTGGCTCTGGTGCTAGCCCTCAACCTCCAGCCCCACCTCCTACCAAGGTGACAGCTGCCAGCACACCCTGGGGGAAGATGTGACGTGTTCACTTCAAATCCAGCTCTCCCACCACAGCCACTGGGCACATGCAGGCTGTATAGCAATGCTCCCATATAAGGACATCCCTGCAAGACTGCAACAGGTAACTGTTTCACCTAACTTCATAGAGACAGAAAGTTAAGCAAATGAGGAGAGAGAATGTGTCCCAATTCAAAGAGCAAGAAAAAAAAATGAAACAGAAATAAAGAATTCAAAGCATTAGTAATAAGAATCCTAACTAAATGAGGAAAAGAATAGATGAATACAGAATTTTAACAACTAGAAAGTATTAAAAAGAACATATGTCAGAACTGAAGAATACAATAACTGAAATGGAAAACAGTAGAAGGAATGAACAGGTGACTACATGCTAAACAATGCCTAAGTAATCTGGAAGATAGAATAATGAAATCACCCAATCAGAACAGCAAAAAGAAAAAAATTTAAATGAGAACAGTTTAAATAAGACATCTTTGGAAGAAATACAGATGGACAATAGGCACATGAAAAGATGCTAACATCACTAATTACTAGAGAAATGCAAATCAAAACTACAATGAGGTACCACCTCACACCAGTCAGGATGGCCAGCATTAAAAAGTCTACAGATAACAAATGCTGGACAGGGTGTGGAGAAAAGGGAAGCCTCCTTCACTGTTGGTGGGATGTAAATTGGTGCAGCCACTGTGGAAATCAGTATGGAGGTTCCTCAGAAAAATAAAAACAGAACTGCCATATGTTCCAGCAGTCCCACTCCTGGGCATATATCCAGACAAAACTATAACTCAAAAAGATACATGCACCCCAATGTTCAGAGCACTATTCACAATACCCAAGACATAGAAACAACCTAAATGTCCATCGATAGATGAATGGATAAAGAAGATGTGGTGTGTGTGTGTGTGTATAATATATATACATTACATATATAAATATATATACACACACATGCACAAACAATGGAATATTACTCAGCCATAAAAAGGAAGAAATAATGCCATTTGTAGCAACACGGATGGACCTAGAGATTATCATACTAAGTGAAGTAAGTCAGAGAAAGACAAATACCATATGATATCACTTATATGTAGAATCTAAAATATGACACACATGAACCTATCTATGAAACAGAATCATGGACATAGAGAACAGACTTGTGGTTGCCAAGGGGGGAGGGTGAGGGAGGGATGGGGTGGGAGCTTGAGGTTAGCAGATGTAAGCTTTTATATATAGAATGGATAAACAAGGACCTACTGTTGTTCAATATCCTATGAAATCATAATGGAAAACAATATTAGGAAAAAAATGTATATGTATAACTGAAAAAAGATCTTTGGAATAAAATCAAGTGTACCAACATTCACAATGTAGGGATCCCAGAAGGAGAAGACAGAGAAGGGGGTCGAAAATGTATTTAATGAAATTATGGCTGGAAGTTTCCCAAACGTGAAGGAAACAGATATCTAGATACTAGAAAAACAGAAGGTCCACAACAAGCTGAACCCAAACAGACCCCCACCAAGACATATCAATATTAAAAAGGCAAAAGATAAAGATAATTCTAAAGGAAAAAGAGTCATATAAAATGGGAACTCCTATAAGGCTATCAACTGGTTTTTCTGTGGAAACAAGAGAGTGGCATGATATATTCAAAGTGCCAAAAGAAAAAACCCTGTAACTTAGGATACTCTACCCAGGAAGATTATCATTTAGAATTGAAGGAGAGATAAAGAACTTCTTAGGCAAGCAAGAACTAAAAGTTCTTCAGTACTAAACTGACACTAAAAGAAATGTTAAAGGGTCTTCTCTAAGTGGAAAAGATTATAACAAGACGTAGAGGAAAGGTAAAATCCCACTAGTAAAGGCAAATATATTGTAAAGGCTGAGTATCAATCACTTAAATAAGCTAAAATGAGGGTTAAAAAAGAGTTGTCAAATCATGTAAAAATACAATAGGAAAGGGACAAACATGAAGATTAAAATATGACATCAAAAGCAAAATGTGAGGGAGGAGAGTAAAAAAAATGTAGCTCTTTTAGAATGTGTTTGAATTTGAAGGAATATATATTTAAAACAAATATAGTCATAGGTCAAGGTATATGAGCCCCATGGTAAACATATATCAAAAACCTTCAATAGACACACAAAAATAAGAAAGGAACACAAGCATACCACTGAAGAAAATCCTCAAACCAGTGCAAATAAACTAAAAGAAGAAAAGAACATGGAAAAAAATCAGAAAATGAGTAATAAATGGCAATAAGTACAAAACTATCAATAATTTTAAATGTCAATGGACTAAATGTTCCAATCAGAAGATATAGGGTGGCTGATTGGAAAAAACTAACAAAACCCATCTATACACTGCTTACAAAAAGAGTCCTTTTAGAATTAAAGAGGATGGTAAAGGATATTTCATGCAAATGGAAATGACAAGAGAGCTGGGGGTAACAATACTCATATCAGACAAGATAGACTTTAAAACAAAGGCTACAACAAAATTAGAAGGACATTATATAATAAAGGGATCATTACAAGAAAGGATATTACACTTTTTAACATATATATACCCAATATAGGGGCACATAAATATATAAAGCATATATTATCAGATATAAAGGGAGAAATGAAAACAATACAATAATACTAGGAGACTTGAATACCACACTTACATCAATGAACAGATCAACCAGACAGAAAATCAATAAGGCAACAGTGGTTTTAACACAATAGACAAGTTGGACTTAATAGGTATTAACAGGACATTCCACCCAAAAAGAGCAGAGTACATGTTTTTTTTTCAAATGCACACAGATTGTTTTCAAACATTACAGGAAGAAACCAATTACAGGAAGAAAAATGGGAAAATCACAAACATGTAGAGAATAAATAACAAACATGCCACTAACAAAACCAGTGTGTCAGTGAAGAAACCAAAAAGCCTAAAGTCATCAGAAAGAAGGAAATAAGGATCAGAGAGGAAATAAAATAGAGACCAAAGAAGCAATTAAAAAGATGAAACCAAGAGCTGGTTCTTTGAAAAGATAAAGAAAATTGCTAAACCTTTGTCCAGGCTCATCAAGAAGAAAAGAGAAAACCCATATAAAAAGAGAAATGAACGGGAGTATATAATTGATACCACAAAATACAAAAAAATTATGAGAATACCACAGTTATATGATAACCAATTGGGCTTTACAACATATTTTCCTTTACTAGTGGGATTTTACCTTTCCTCTATGTCTTGTTATAATCTTTTCCACTTAGAGAAGACCCTTTAACGTTTCTTTTAGTGTCAGTTTAGTACTGAAGAACTTTTAGTTCTTGCTTGCCTAAGAAGTTCTTTATCTCTCCTTCAATTCTAAATGATAATCTTGCTGGGTAGAATATCCTAGGTTACAGGTTTCTTTCTTTTGGCACTTTGAATATATCATGCCACTCTCTTGTGGCCTGCAAGTTTCCACAGAACTTAGAAGAAATCATATGTTTGTACAAATTGTCAATGTACCAAGATGGAAGCAGGAAGAAAGAGACTTTCTGAATAGAACAATCACTTGTAGTGAAATTGAATTTATAATTAAAAAAACAAACTCCTAGAAAACAAAAGTCAGAACAGGATGGCCTCATAGGCAAATTCTACCAAGCATATAAAGAATAGACTATCTATCTTTCTCAAACCATTCCAAAAAAAGTGAAGAGGAGGGAACACTCCCAAATTCATTCTATGAGGCCGTCATTACCCTGATACCAAAACCAGACAAAGAAACTATAAAAATGGAAATCACAGGCCAATGTCTTTGATGAATATAGGTGCAAAAATCCTCAACAAAATATTAGCAAACTGAATCCAACATATATAAAAAGGATCATACACCATGATCAAATGGGATTTATTCCAGGGATGCAAGGATGGTTAAATATTTGCAAAATTAAGGTGATAATGTTATATTAACAAAAAGAATAAAAATCACATGATCATCTCAACAGATGCAGGAAAATTGACAAAATTCAACATCCATTCACGATTAAAAGAACTCTTATCAAAGTTGATATAGAGTGAACATATCTCAACATAATAAAGACAGTTTATGTGAAGATCATACTCAATGGTAAAAAGCTGAAAGTCCTTCCTCTAGATTCAGGGACAAGAAAAGTATGCCCACTCCCACTACTTCTGTTTAACATGGTATTGGAAATCCTAGCCACAGCAATTACACAAGGAGAAGAAATAAAAGGCATCCTAACTGGAAAGGAAGAAGTAAAACTGTCACTATCTGCAGATGACATGACACCATATATAGAAAACTCTAACATCTCCACCAAAAAAATATATTAAAACTAATAAATTCAGTTAAGTTACAGGATACAAGATTAATATACAGAAATCTGTTGCTTTTCTACACACTAATAATGAACAATCAGAAAGAGCATAAACCAAACAAACAAAAGCAATCCATTTAAAATTGCATCAAAAAAAATAAAATACCTAGGAATAAACTTAACCAAGCAGTTGAAAGAAATTTACGCTGAAAACTAAAACATGGATGAAGGAAATTGTAGATGATAGAAGGAAATGGAAAGATATACCATGTTCTTGGCTTTAAAGACTTAATATTGTTAAAATGCCCATATTACCCAAAGCAGTCTATAGATTTAATACAATCCCTATCAAAATATCCATGACATTTTTCATAGAACCAGAAAAATAACTCTAAAATTTATATGGAACCACAGAAGACCCCCAATTGCCAGAGCAGTCTTGTGAAAAAAGAACAAAGCTACAGGTATCAGACTCCCTGACTCCAGATTATATCAAAGCTACATCAATCAAAACAGCATGGTACTGGCACAAACATAGACACATAGATCAATGGAACCGAATAGAGAGCTAGAAATAAATCCATTCACTTACAGTCAATCTATGAAAAAGGCTGCAAGAATATCCAATGGAGAAAAGAAATTCTCTTCATAAGTGGTGCTGGGAAAACTGGACAACTACAGGTAAAACAATGAAATTAGAACATTCTCTAACACTATATATACAAAGTCAAAATGGATTAAAGACTAAACGTAAAACCTGAAACCATAAACTCCTAGAAGAGAATATAAGCAGAACACTCTGACATATACCATAGCAATATTTTTTTTGATCTTTCCCCTAAGGGAAAAGTTATAAAAGAAAAATAAATAACTGGGACCTAATTAAACTTAAAAGCTTTTGCACAGCAAAGGGTACCATCAACAACACACTGAATGGGAGATATAGTCTGCAAATGATATGACATTTAGGAGTTAATATGCAAAATACAGAAACAGATCATACAATGCATCAAAAACAGCCCAATTAAAAATTGGCAGAAGACCTGAATAGACATTTTTCCAAATAAGATATACAGATGGCCAACAGACAAATGAAAAGATGCTCCATATCATTAATCAGAGAAATGCAAATCAAAACCACAGTAAGATCTCACCTCACACATCAGAATGGCTATCATCAAAAAGTCAACAAATAACAAGTGTTGGCAAGGATATGGAGAAAAGGAAACCCTAGTACACTGTTGGTGGGAATTTAAGTTGGTGCAGCCACTATGGCAAACAGTAGGGAGGTTCCCCCAAAAATTAAATATAGGACTACCATATGGTCCAGCAATTCCACTCCCAGGTATATATCTGAAAAAATAAAAATAAAAACTATTTTGAGAAGATATATACATTCCAATGTTATAGCAGCATTATTTATAATAGCCAAGATACAGAAGCAACCCAGGTGTTCACCAACAGATGAATGGATAAAGAAGATGTGGTATATATATACACAATGGACTACTACGCAGCCATAAAAAGAATGAAATTCTGCCATTTGAAACAACATGGATGGACTTGGAGGGCATTAAGCTTAGTGAAGTAAGTCAGTAAGAGAAAGACTAATACTCTTATGTTATCACTTATATGTGGAATCTAAAAAATAAAACAAATGAGTCCTTATAGCAAAACAAACAGACCTACAAACAGAGAACAAACTAGTGGTTACCAGGGGGGAGAGAGAAGGAGGGAGGCATGAGATAGGGGTATGGAATAAGATCCACAAACTACTATGTATAAAATAAACAAGAAGGATATATTGTACAGCACAGGGAAATATATCCATTATTTTTTAATAACTTTAAACAGATTATAAAATTATTGAATTACTATGTGTGCCCTTGAAACTAATAAAATACTCTAAGTCAACTATAATTCAAAAATCAGACAAAAACTTAAAAAATAATTTTAAGCCATAAAACATAATGAAAAATAGCAAAATGGCAGAAATTTCCCCTCATCAGTAATTACTTCAAATGTAAGTGGATTATATTCTATCAAATGACTGAGATTAGCAGAATGGATACAAAAATCATGATCCAACTATATGCTGACTAGAAGAGTCTCACTTTACATCCAAAGACACAAAGCAGTTGAAAGAGAAAGGCTGGAAATGATATTCCACACAAAGAGTAATCAAAAGAAAGCTGGGCTGGCTATACTAATATCAGACAAAATAGACCTAATTCAAAAAGTTTACAAGAGTCAAAGAAGCATATTATATGTTAATAAAATTTCAACTCATTAAAACGGTATAACAGTGGTTAACATTTAGAGACCTAACAACAAATCTACAACTTAGGTGAAACAAAAATTGAGAGAATTAGAAACAGTTCTACAATAATGTTTGAAGACTTCAATTCCCCACTTTCAATAATGAATGGATCAACCAGACAGCAGATAGGTTAGGAAACAGAAGATTTGAACAACACACCTAGGCTTAACAGACAAATACAGAAGACTCCACCCAATCACTGAAGAATCGTTGTTTTCTTAAATTCACGTGGAACATTCTCCCCAATGGAAAATACGTTAGACCATAAACGAGTCCCAACAGATGTACAAAGATAGGTATCATACACTGAATCATCTCAGACCACAAAAAGATGAAGTTAGAAACCAATAACATAAGGAAACCTCAAAATTTCACAAATAGGTGAAAAAAATTTTAAATACACTCTTAAACCATCAATAGGTCAAAGAAGAAATCAGGCAGAAAATCAGAATATGCTTAGAATATGCAACAAAAATACAACATCCCAAAACTTATGCAATGCAGTGGAAGTGGTATTCAAAGGAAAATTTATCGCTGTGCCTACTTTAAAAAAGGAAAAAGAACTCAAAATTTTGTAACTTAACTAGAAAAAGATCATGCTAAAACCAAAGCTAGCAGAAAAAAAGGAAATAAAGATTAAAATGGAGATACACAAAATAAATAGAAAATAGAATGAAACCAAAAGTTGGTTCTTTGAAAAGATCAACAAAATTGACTAAATTTCAGCTATCGTGGCAATGATATTAGAAAAGACTCAAATAACTAAATCAAAATGAAAATAGAGACATTACCTACTTTATAGAGATAAAAAGTATTATAAGAAAACACTATAAATTACTGTATGCCAAGTTAGATAACATAGAAGTGGAAAAATTTCTTAAAACCCACAAAGTACCTAAACTGACTCAAGGAAAAAGAGAAAATTTCAATAGTGCTATAACAAAGATTGACTCAGTAATCAAAAACTTTTCAGCAAACATTCTAGACCAGATGATGTCATGAGTGAGTCCTACCAAACATTTAAAGAAAAATTACCAACAATCCTCAAATTCTTCCAAAAAAGTGAAGAGGAGACTTCTCATTGGCCACGCTGGTGGAGTACAAAGACTCTGAGCTCACCTCACCTCACAGGTACTTGAAAATCACAACTATGTGTAGAACAACCATCAATGAAGAAGACTGGGACCTACCAGAAAAGACCTTCTGTAACTAAAGGTATAAAAAAGGAACCATAGCGAGACAAGTAGAAGGGGCCGAGTCGAGATATAGAGACACAGTCAAGTCCCGCAGCCCTGGGTGGGTGACCCACACAGAAGAAGAATTACAACTGCAGAGGCTCCCCCAAGCAGTGAGGGTTTCCAAGCCCCACATCAGCTCCTGGTTGCTGTTACTCCAACATGTGCATTCTTTAACGCACTGGGCACCTGAGAAAATGGTTTTATGGGGAAAGCGATGTTTTTGGAAATTATCAGCCCATTGGTTCAAGGGAAATATTACAGTATTGTGAGGATCTTATTGAGGCACTTAAAAAAATTGGTACTAACTGCTTTTACAGTGAGCTCCCAGAAGATGAAAACCTTAAGGACAGTGGATTACAACCTAGAGATTTTGCTTATTGGGAGGAACATAAAATAAAAGATTCTTTGCAGCCAGGATGGGAAGAACCTTTTAGCAGGTATTATAAACTAACCCACATGCAGCCAAACTGAAAGACATAAATTCGTGGATTCATATCTCCTCTTATTGTAAAAAAAAGCCCCTCCACCTGAAGGAATTCAATCCCTGCTTCTGACACCCAGCTTCAACTAAGATAAGCATCATCAAGCTCAGAAGAGAAGGCAACAGCAATGGTAGCAGACAGCTAACCCAAGAGACCAGACCAGGCCTGTATGTAAGACCCATGCTACTATTCTTGGGTCAGTCTCCCAAGCCAATAGAAATAAAAACAAAAACAAATGGGACCTAATCAAACTTACAAGCTTTTGCACAGCAAAGGAAACCATAAACAAAACGAAAAAAAACCTATGGAATGGGAGAAAATATTTGCAAATGATGTAACTCACAAGGGCGTAATTTCCAAAATATACAAACAGCTCATACAACTCAACAACAAACAACCCAATCAAAACATGGGGAGAAGACCTAAATAGACATTTCTCCAAAGAAGACATACAGATGGCCAGGAGGCACAAGTAAAGATGCTCAGCATCACTAATTTTTAGAGAAATGCAAATCAAAACTACAATGAGGTACCACCTCACACTAGTCAGAATGGCCATCATCAAAAAATCTACAAAAAATAAATGATGGAGATGGTGTGGAGGAAAGAGAAACATCCTACACTGTTGGTGAGAATGTAAGCCACTGTGGAGAACAGTATGTAGTTTCCTTAAAAAACTAAATATAGAACTACCATATCATCCTGCAATCCCACTCCTGGTCATATATCTGGAGAAAACCATAATTTGAAAAGATACATGCACCCCAGTATTCACTGCAGCACTATTTATAATAGCCAAGACATGGAAACAACCTAAATGTCTATCAACAAAGGAATGGATAAAGAAGATGTGGTACACATATACAATGAAATATTACTCAGCCATAAAAAAGAACGAAGTAATGCCATTTGCAGCAAGATGGATGGACATGGATATTGTCATACTCAGTGAAGTGACACAGAGAAAGACAAATGTTGTATGATATCACATATACGTGGAATCTAATAAAAATGATACAAATGAAATTAGTTACACAACAGAAACAAATTCACAGATCTTGAAATCAAACTTATGGTTACAAGAGGGGAAATGTGGGGGTAAGTGATGAATTAGCAGATTGGGTTTGACTTAAACACACTACTATATATAAAATAGATAACTAATAAGGACCTACTGTATAGCACAGGGAACTCAACTGAATATTCTGTAATAACCTCTATGGGAAAAGAATCTGAAAAAGAAGGGGTATATGTATAACTGATTCACTCTGCTGTACAGCAGAAACTAACACAATGCCGTCAATCAACTATGCTCCAACAGAAATTTTTTTTTAAAAAGAAAGAAAACCAAAATCCCCCAAACTGCCATGCAGAAAAGAGATGGTCTCTAACCACCTTCTAACCAAGAAAATTTCTATCTACTCAGAAAGAATTTATGTATCACAATACAAAAGAAACCCCCAAAGTGGTCATTATCAGGAAAGTCCTAGAAATAGATAATATTTCCAGAAGATGAAAATTGTATATAATTGCAATCCAAGGAGATGTGAAAGAGGCAAAGGAAAAAGAGGAAAGAGAAGTAAGTAAACCATGCCTCCTTTTCTCACTGGGTCCTAGAACAAAGCATCAGAACTATCTTGAGAAAGTCCTAACGTTTATGGAAGATTAAAGTTTTAAATTTGACGGAAGTTTTCTATCTGAAAGTTGAGTTTTCTTACAACTAAAAGTGCTAAAGCCTATAACACCTTTCTAAACTATTGAGCTTGAGCAGGTTGAGGAATGGAGGTTTAAGAGAACATGTCTGAAAACAGTGTTGGGAAGAATAGTTGTAGTTTGTGACCCAACAAATTATGACTGTTTATTCTGTACTCATACAATTCCCTTTATACTTATCTATAATTGTGTAAATATGAAGAATTGTGTAGAAAGGTACATGCCAGGCTTTTAGGCTATTTTATGGGAAAGGGTTACAGTGAGAAGAAAAAACTCAAAAGAGAAATGACATAAAATATGCATTATATTAAAATATACATTATAGTGACATCAATATTAACATATTTTATAGTAGAAAATATGCGTTATATTATCAGTAAAAATGTTTCCATGTATGACAACACTACAAACAGGTAAAGACTGAATATGTGCAAGGACAAAGACGGGAAAAAAGAAAAATGAAAGCAATAGTTTCATTTTGATTTGAGACTGTGACCAAGTCTAACTTAGAGTTTTGTTAATTTTTAATACAGCTTCTTCAGTGAAGTAATTGGGGAAAAGTGCCTGGGGTTTGTTTTGTATAAATATCTCTCAAGCTTTCTTTCAGTTGTAATTTCTCCATAAAATCTTCCTTAGTATTTCAAATTGAAGTACTTTGTTCCTCCTTCAAAATATTATAGCAATTATGCCCTGCATAATGGAACAGTTAAAACAATCACATACTGCCTCATGACATAACTCCTTTTCCTTCTTGAGCTATATGCATTTTCAATTCTTACTAGAATTTAAATATTTGTCACATTACTCAATTAGATCTTGAATGCCCTGTGGTTAGAGAAGCTCTCTAATAAATCTTGGGATTTCTCTAATCATTCACTACTCTGCACGTACAGATGCCCCTGATAAAAGCTGTGCAATTAATTGAAGAGTAAGGCTTTCTGACATAAGGAGGGCGATTGCTTTAATTCGCCACCCTGTTCCCTCACACACCAAGTATTTAGTGGATGGACACGAGGGAAAACTGTTCTTGTAGACACTGGGGGTCTTGGATTGAGAACTATCATGTATAACTGGCAGTAAATGAAAAGACAATAATAACAGGCAGTGATATGAGCAGTGGAGAACAGGTAAGGCAGAGTAAGGGGAAGAGAAGGGAGAGAGAAATGATTTCTATTTTAATGAAGTGCTACTTGAACAGAGGCCTAAATGCCATGAGGAAATAAAGTATATGGATAACTGAGAGATAAACAGAATGAGTCATGCTGGCTGTGTCCCAGGAAAGAGAGGAAGCCCCAGAAACCAGAGTTATCTATGAGCAGAAAGAAAAGTGGTAGAAAGTGGCCAGCACTTAGAAAAGGGCCAGATCATGCAAGTGCTCCTGGGATTTAGACTTTATTCCAAAGTGTTAGGGTGCCATTAGAGAGAACAAGTTTGGCATACAGAAATGAATAATTCTGTTTAGAACATGTTGTATTTCATGTGAATACTACGGAGCAGACTTAAGTAAGCTAACATTGACACACAACTCTAAGATGTCAGTGGTTTAAACCAACTAACATTTATTTCTTCCTCATGTTATATAGTCTACTCTAGCTTGGAGATGGTGGGGAAGTCATTCAGAAACTCAGCCTCCTTCTCTTTTCCCTTCTCCTCCCGGAAGATTCAGTTATACCGACGTTATTTGTTTCAAACAAGATCAGCTTTTTCCCACTGGAGAGGAGCTTTAGTGGACCAGATCAGCTTGTCCGAGCCCAGGTACAGTGAGGAGGGCATCTTCTCAGAGATACAACCCAGCACAGGCTACCCGAATCCAAGTGGAGTAAGAAGAGTATCCTCAGAAGTGATCTGCCTTGTACGGTATGTAGGAGCCAAAGCAGGGTGAGAAGGATGCCTACACAGCAGGTGGAATTACAGAGATGTCATGGCCCACACCCAGGTGCATGTGGGGAGAGGAGAGGGCAGCATGGAGGGGTTGTTGGAGCATGGCAGGATGAGGAGAGAGTCTACACAAATTGGGAGAAGCAGCAGACTGGTTCAGAGTGTCAGACCATGAGTGGAGCAAGAAGGACATCTTCTCAAGACAGGGGTAATGGTAGAAACTGTGGCAGACCACAATAATCCCTGCCTCCTGTTGTTTATACTCTTGTGTGAGCCCCTCACCTTGAATGTCAGTGGGACCCGTGATGGCTTCTAACCGGTATAATACAGCAGAGGTGACAGGATGTGCATGATTATTTATACACATAAAATTCATTTCATAAGGATGTAGTACCCATCTTGATGTAATTTCTATCTCCCTTGGCTAACTTTGAGGAAGGAAGCAAATCCATGTAATGAGTAAGAAAGCAGATCCACATAATGAAGAACTGCACAGTGGGAGTTAAGTGTGACTTCTAGCCAAAAGTCAGCAAGAAAGTGAATTTTTCAACCCTAAAAGAAAATAATTTTCCAACCACCTGAGTGAGCCTGGAGGTGGATTCTTCCTACTCGAGATTCAGTCAAGAACCCCCACCCCTATGGTCAACCCTAGACTGAACCTGATTTCAAGCTTCTCAGAGGACCCAGCTAACCTGTGTCAGGACTTCTGACCCACAAAAACTTGGACATAATAAAACACAAGATGTTTAAAGCTGCTAAATTTGTAGTAATATTTTTACAGAGCAATGGTTAACTATGCCACTACATAAAAGGAGATTAATGAAATGGTTAAATGTATTCGGGACAATGGGGGCCACGTTTAACACTGTCACAAGGGGATTAAAATATGAAAATATACTAAAGAAAGCTGGAGTAACTATACTTATATCAGAAAAAATCAACTTCAAACCAAAAAATGAAATAAGAGACAAAGACGGGCATTACATAATGATAAAGGGGATATACCTTGATAATGATAAAGAAGATATAACATTTATAAATATTTATGTACCCAACATAGGAGCACCTAAATATATAAAGCAAACATGAAGAGACCTAAAGGGAGAAATAGACAGTAACACAGTAAAAGTAGGTGACATTAACGCCCCACTTGCATCAATGCACAGTTAATCGAGACAGAAAATCATTAAGGAAAAACAGGCTTTCAACAACAGATTAGAACAAACGGACTTACTTGATATATAGAGAGCATTCCATCTGAAAGCTTCAGAATATACATTCTTTTCAAGTGCACATGGAACATTCTGTAGGATAGATCGCATGCTAGGCCACAAACAAACCTTGGTAAATTTTAAAAAGTTGTAATCATATCAAGCATCTTTCTGACCAAAACGTGATGGGACTAGAAATCAACTACAAGAAAAAAAATGCAAAAAAAAAAAAATGCATGGAGGCGAAACAATATGCTACAAAATAATCAATGGGTCACTGAAGAAATCAAAATGGAAATTAAAAAAGAACACCTAGAGACAAATGAAAATGAAAACTTGACAATCCAAAACCTATGGGACGCAGCAAAAGGAGTTCCAAGAGGGAAGTTTACAGCAATACAAGCCTACCTCAGGAAACAAAGAAAATCTCAAATAAAGAGCCTAACTGTACACCTAAAGCAACTAGAGAAAGAAGAACAAACAAAACCCAAAGTTAGCAGAAGGAAAGAAATCATAAAGGTCAGAGCAGGAAAAAAAAAATTAGAGACTAAAAAAAAAAATAGAAAAGATCAATGAAACTAAAAGTTCATTCTTTGCAAAGATAAACAAAATTGATAAACCTGTAGAAAGACTCATCAAGAAAAAAAGGGAGAGGGCCCAAATAAATAAAATCAAAAATGAAAAAGAAAAGTTACAACCAGGAACAGAAGTACAAAGGATCATAAAAGACTGCTACAAAACACCTATATGCAAATAAAATGGACAACCTAGAAGAAATGGGAAAACTTTTAGAAAGGTATATCTATCAAGACTGGACCAGGAAGAAATAGAAAATATAAACAGTCCAATTACCAGTACTGAAATTCAATCAAATTGAATCAGTTATTTAAAAACTCCCAACAAACAAAAGTCCATCATCAGATGACTTCACCAATGAATTCTACCAAACATTTAGAAAAGAGTTAACATTTACCCTTCTGAAACTATTTCAAAACATTGTAGAGGGAGGAACACTTCCAAACTCATTCTGTGAGCCCAGCATCACCCTAATACCAAAACAAGACAAAGATATCACAAAAAAAGAAAATTACAGGCCAATATCACTGATGAACATAGATGAAAAAATCCTCAACAAAATACTAGCAAACAGAATCCAACAATACATTAAAAGGATCATAGACCATGATCAAGTGGGATTTATCCCAGTGATCGATGATTTTTCATTATCTGCAGAAATCCATGTGATACACTACATTAACAAATTGAAGAATAAAAACCATATGATCATCTCAATAGATGCAGAAAAAGATTTGATAAAATTCAACATTCTTTTTTTTCTTAAGGGTGTAACTAGGATTTTTTGTATTTTATATTGAAGTATAATTGATTAACAAGGTTGTGTTAGTTTCAGGTGTACAACAAAGTGATTCAGTTATACATATACGTGTATCCATTCTTTTTCGAGTTCTTTTCCCATTTAGGTTATTACAGAGTATTGAGCAGAGTTCCCTTTGCTATACAGTAGGTCCTTGTTGGTTATCTATTTCAAATATAGCAGTGTGTACATGTCAGTCCCAAACTCCCAATCTATCCCTCCACCCATTCTTCCCACATGGTAACCATAAGTTCGTTCTCTAAATCTGTGAGTCTGTTTCTGTTTTGTAAATAAGCTCATTTGTTACATTTTTTTAGATTCCGCATATAAGTGATATCATGTGATATTTGTATTTCTCTGACTTCAGTTACTCTGATAATCTCCAGGTCCATCCATGTTGCTGCAAATGGCATTACTGACATTAACAAAATGAAGAATAAAAACCACATGATCATCTTTATAGATGCAGAAAAAGCTTTTCATAAAATTCAACATTCACAGGGTTTCCCTGGTGGCACAGTGGTTGAGCGTCTGCCTGTTGATGCAGGAGACATGGGTTTGTGCCCAGTCCAGGAAGATCCCACATGCCGTGGAGTGGCTGGACCCGTGAGCCATGGCCACTGAGCCTGCGCATCCAGAGCCTGTGCTCTGCAATGGGAGAGGGCACAACAGTCAGAGGCCCACATACCGTAAAAAAAAAAAAAAAAAAATTCAACATTCATTTTTGATAATAAATCTCCAGAAAGCGAGCATCAAGGGAATATACCTCAGATAATTAAGGCCATATATGACAAACCCACAACTAACACCATATTCAACAGTGAAAAGTTAAAAGCATTTCCTCCAAGATCAGGAACAAGACAAGGATGCCCACTCTTGCCACTTTTATTCAACATAGTTTTGAAAGTCCTAGCCACAGCAAAGAAAAAGAAATAAAAAGAATCCAGGGCTTCCCTGGTGGCACAGTGGTTGAGAGTCTGCCTGCCAATGCAGGGGACATGGGTTCATGCCCCGGTCTGGGAGGATCCCACATGCCACAGAGCAGCTAGGCCCATGAGCCATGGCCACTGAGCCTGCACATCCGGAGCCTGTGCTCCACAACGGGAGTGGCCACACCAGTGAGAGGCCCGCGTACCGCAAAAAAAAAAAAAAAAAAAAAAAAAAAGGAATCCAAATTGGAAAGGAAGAAGTAAAACTGTCACTGTTTGTAGATGACATGAAACTATACATAGAAAATCCTGAAAAAGCAGAAAACTACTAGACCTCAATGAATTCAGTAAAGCTGTAGGATACAACACTTATATACAGAAATCTGTTGCATTACTATACACTAACACTGAACTACCAAAAAGAGAAATTAAGGAAAGAATCCCATTTACAATCACATCAAAAAGAATAAAATACCTAGGAATAAACCTACCTAACGAGGCAAAAGACCTGTACTATGAAAACTATTATATAAGATGCTGATTAAAGAAATTGAAGATGACACAAACAGATGGAAAGATATGCCATGTTCTTGGATTGGAAGAATCAAGAGTGTTACAATGACTCCACTACCCAAGGCAATCTACAGATTCAATGCAATCGCTATCAAATTAACAATGGCATTTTTCACAGAACTAGAACAAATCATTTTAAAATGTGTATGGAAACACAAAAGACCCCAAATAGCCAAAATAATCTTGAGAAAGAAAAACAGAACTGGTGGAATCAGGCTCCCTGACTTAAGACCATACTACAAAGCTACAGTCATAAAAACAATATGGTACTGGCACAAAAACACACATACAGAGCAATGGAACAGGACAGAGACCCCAGAAATAAACCCGTAACTTCTGATCAACTGATGTATGACAAAAGAGGCAAGAATATACAATGGAGAAAAGACAGTCTCTTCCATGAGTAATGCTGGTAAAATTGGACAGCCACCTGTCAAAAAAAATGAAATTAGAACATTTTCTAACACCATATACAAAAATAAACTCAAAATGAATTAAAGAACTAAATATAAGACTGGATACTATAACACTCCTTGAGGAAAACATAGGCAGAACAATATGACATGATTCACAACAATATTTTTTTGGATCCACTCTTAACGTAAAGGAGATAAAAAGCAAAATAAACAATGGGACCTAATTAAACTTAAAAGCTTTTGCAAAGCAAAGGAAACCATCAACAAAATGAAAAGCAACCTACTGAATGGGAGAAAATATTTGCAAATGATATGATCAATAAGGGATTAATATCTAACATATATAAACAGCTCATACAACTCAACATAAAAAAAAACAACCTGATTAAAAAACTGGGCAGAAGAACTAAATAGACATCTTTTCCAAAGAGGAAATACAGATGGCCAAGAAGAACATGCAAAGATAGTCAATATCGCTAATCATCAGGGAAATGCAAATCAAAACCAAAATGAGATATCATTTCATATCTGTCAGAATGGCTATCATCACAAAGAACACTAACAACAAATTTTGGAGAGGGTGTGGAGAAAGGGGAACACTCATAAACTGTTGGTGTGAATGTAAATTGGTGAAGCCACTGTGGAGAACAATACGGAGGTTTCTCAAAAAACTAAAAATAGAACTACCATATGATCCAGCAGTTCTATTCCCCAAAAAACACAAACATTAATTCAAAAAGATACATGCACCCCAGTGTTGACAGCAGCATCATTTACAGTATCCACGATATGGAAGTGACCTAAGTGTCCGCCAACAGAGGAGTGGGTAAAGAAGATGTGGCACATACATACAGTGGAATATTAGCCATAAAAAGGAATGAAATTCTGCCATTCGCAGCAATTTGGATGGACCTACAGAATATTATACCTAGTGAAGTCAGTCAGACAGAAAAAGACAAATATTATATGATATCACTTATATGTGGAATCTAAAAAATACAATTAGTAAACAAAAAAGAAGCAGATTCACAGACACAGAGAACAAACTAGTGGGTATCAGTGGGGGAGGAGAGAAAATATAGAAGTGGGGGAGTGGAAGGTAGAAACTATTGGGTGTAAGATGAGCTCAAGAATATATTGTGTATCATGAGGAAGAAAGCCAATATTTTGTAATAACTGTAAATGTAAAGTAACCTTTCAAAAGTGTATAAAAATAATAAACACACATATATCACTAGATATATCATCCACACAAAATCAACATGAAAATACTGGCTTTAAATGACACTTTAGACCAGCTGTATTTAACAGATATATAAAGAACTTTCCATCCAAAACTAACAGAATACACATTCTTCTCAAGTGCACATGGAATGGTCTCCATGGTAAATCATATGTTAGGCCAAACCAATCTTAATATGTTCAAAAGTTTGTAATCATATTAGGCATATATTCTGACCACAATGGTATAAAACTAGAACTAAATTAAAAATGGAAAATTCAAAATATGTGGACATTAAATCACAGGCAACTGAACAAATGGATCAAAGAAGAAATCAAGGTAAATTAAAAAATACATTGAGACAAATGAAAATGGAAGTACAACATAACAAAATTTACAGGATACAGCAAAAAAAAAAAAATCTAAGGGAGGGAAGTTCATAGCGACAAATGCCTACTTCAAGAAATAAGAAAAATCTCAAACAACCTAACTTTATATCTCAAGGAACTACTTAAAAAAAAAAAAGAACAAAGCCCAAAGTTAGTAAAATAAAAGAAATTAAGGATCAGAACAGAAATAAATGAAACAAACTAAAAAGACAATAGGAAAGATCATTGAAAGTGACAGCTTGTTTTTAAGAAGACAAACAAAATTGGCAAACATTTAAGTAGACACACCAAGAAAAAGGACTCAGATAACAAATATCAGAAATGAAAGATGAAACATTATAACTGATACCACAGAAATAAATACAAAGTATAATAAGACACTACTATGGATAGTTATATGTCAAAAAATTGGACAGCCTAATAGAAATTGATAAATTCCTAGAAATGTAAACCTATCAAGACTGAATCTTGAAGAAATAGAAAGTATGAACAGACCAATTACTAATAACTTTATTAAATCAATAATCAAAAACCTCCCAACAACAGAAGTCCAGGACCAGATAAATTCACTGGTGAATTTTACTAAACATTCAAAAAAGAGTGCCAGTCCTTCTCAAACTCTTCCAAAAAATGGTAAGGAAGGGAATGCTTCCAAATGCATTTCATGAGGTTAGCATTACCCTGATACCAAAACCAAATAAGGCCACCACAAGAAAAGAAAGTTATAGGCCAATATCCCGATGAACATAGATGAAAAAATTCAACAAAATATTAGCCAACTGAATTCAACAATACATTAAAAGGATCATTACCATGATCAAGTGAATTAATTACAGGTATGCAGGATGATTCAACATCCACAAACAATGTGATACACATTTACAAAACAGATAAAAATCATATGATGTCAATAGATGCAGAAAAAAACTTTTGAGAAAATTCAACATACATTTATGATAAAAACTCTCAAAGTGGGTATAGAGAAAGCACACCTCAACATAATAAAGGCCATATATGACAAGCCCACAACTAACATCATATTCAAAGGTGAAAAGCTAAAATCTTTTCCTCTTTAATCAGGAACAAGACAAGGAGGCCCAGTCTCACTGTTTCTATTCAACATAGTACTGGAAGTCCTAGCCAGAAAAATTAAGCAAGAAAAATAAAGTCATCTAAACTGTAAAAGAATAACTGCAACTGTCATGATTTGCATGTGACATTACGTTATATAATAAGCTCTAAAACACCAAATAACTGTTAGAATGAAAAGTTCCGTAAAGTTGTAGGATACAAAAATCTGTTGCATTTCTATACACTAAACAAACACTAGCAGAAAGGGATATTGAAAACAACAAGAACAACAATCCCATTTACAGTTGCATCAAAAGACTCTACCTAGGAATAAAGTTAACCAAGCATGTGAAAGCGTTGTGCATTGAAAACTGTAAGACATTAAGGAATGACTGGAGGAGACGCAAGGAAATGGAAAGCTATTCCATGCTCAAGGCCTGGGAGAACTCATATTGCTAAAATATCCATACTACCCAGAGTAATCTATCATTTCAATGCCATTCCCATCAAAATTCCAACGGCAATTTCCACAGAGATAGGACATACAGTTCTAAACTTTGTGTGGAACCACAGAAGGCCCCAAATAGCCAAATAAATTGTGACAAAGAGGAATAAAGCTGGAGGCATTATGCTCCCTGATTTCAAACTATATTACAAAGCTACAGTAAGTAAAACATCATGGTACTGGCATAAAAGCAGACAAATCAATGGCATACAACAGACAGTGCCAAAATAAAACCACCCAAATATGGTCAAAATTACTAATCAAGAGAGAAATGCAAATCAAAACTACAATCAAAGTGATACGAAATAACAAGTGTTGGCAAGAAGGTGGAGGAAAGGGGACAAATGTGCACTGCTGGTAGAAATATAAATTGGTGCAACCACTATGGAAAGAATTATGGAGAGTCCTCCGAAAACTGAAAATGAACTACCATATGACCCAGCAACTACACTTCTGGGTATTTTTCCAAAGAAAATGAAAACACTATTTTGAAAAGATATATTCACCCCTACATTCATTACAGCATCATTTACAACACCAAAGTAATGAAAACAACCTAAGCGTCCACTGATAGATGAATGCATTAAAAATTATGGCATAGGAGAGACCTTCAAAATGGTGGAGGAGTAAGATGTGGAGATCATCTTCCTCCCCACAAATACATCAGAAATACATCTACATGTGGAACACCTCCTACAGAAACCTACTGGACGCTGGCAGAAGACCTCAGACATCCCAAAAGAGCCATGTGGGTGACAGGGTCTTGGTGCTCCAGCCAGATGTCAGGCCTCTGCCTCTGAGGTGGGAGAACCAAGATCAGGACATTGGCCCACCAGAGACCTCCCAGCTCCATGTAATATCAAACGGCAATAGCTCTCCCAGAGATCTCCATCTCTACACTAAGACCCAGCTCCACTCAACAACCAGCAGGCTACAGTGCTGGACACCCTATGCCAAACAACTACCAAGACAGGAACACAACCACACCCATTAGCAGAGAGGCTGCCTAAAATCATAATAATGTCACAGACACCCCAAAACACCTCTCACGTGGTCCCGCCCACCAGAAAGATAAGATCCAGCCTCATCCTCCAGAACACAGGCACCAGCCCCCCCCCGGCAAAAAAAAGACCCAATCCAAAGATGGGCAGCAGATCTAAAGAGACATTTTTAAAGAAGACATACAGAAGGCCAAAAAGCACATTAAAAGATGCTCAGCATCGCTAATTATTAGAGAAATGCAAATCAAACTACAACGAGGTTATCACCTCACACTGGTCAGAATGGCCATCATCAAAAAGTCTACAAACAATAAATGCTGGAGAGGGTGTGGAGAAAAGGGAATCCTCCTTCACTGTTGGTGGGAATGTAAGTTGGTACAACCATTGTGGAGAACAGTATGGAGGTTCCTTAAAACACTAAAAATAGAGCTACCATACGATATAGCAATCCCACTCCTGGGCATATATCTGGAGAAAACCATAATTCTGAGAGATATATGCACTCCAATGTTCACTGCAGCGGTACTTACAATATCCAGGACATGGAAGCAACCTAAATGTCCATCAACAGACGAATGGATAAAGAAGATGTGGCACATATATACAATGGAATATAACTCAGTCATAAAAAGAAATGAGGGCTTCCCGGGTGGCTCAGTGGTTGAGAGTCCGCCTGCCGATGCAGGGGACATGGGTTTGTGCCCCAGTCCGGGAAGATCCCACGTGCTGCGGAGCGGCTAGGCCCGTGAGCCATGGCCATTGAGCCTGCACGTCCAGAGCCTGTGCTCCACAACAGGAGAGGCTGCAACAGTGAGAGGCCCGCATACCGCAAAAAAAAAAAAAAAAAGAAATTGAGTTATTTGTAATGAAGTGGATGGACCTAGAGACTCTCATACAGAGTGAAGTAAGTCAGAAAGAAAAATCAAATACAGTATGCTAATACATATATATGGAATCTAAAAAAAAAAGTTCTGAAGAACCTAGGGGCAGGACAGGAATAAAGACAAAGATGTAGAAAATGGACTTGTGAACATGGGGAGGGGGAAGGGTAAGCTGGGACAAAGTGAGAGAGTGGCATGGACATATACACACTACCAAATGTAAAATAGATAGCTAATGGGAAGCAGCCGCATAGCACAGGGAGATCAGCTCGTGCTGTGACTACCTAGAGGGGTGGGATAGGGAGGGTGGGAGGGAGACGCAAGAGGGAGGGGATATGGGGATATGTGTATATGTATAGCTGATTCACTTTGTTATATAGCAGCAACTAACACAACTAACACAACACAACTTTTTTAAAAAAGAGATGTCTTTTCTTATTTGTAATCACTCAAAAAAATTGACTATCTGAAGCAAAACAAGTAGCAATGTATTAAAAGGTATATTATGTAATAATAAATACATAATAATAGCACAATGGATGGGAGAGAGGAGTTAAAATTATATAATTTGGGGTTCTTATACTATACCTGAAGTCATATGATATTATTTAAACATAGATTATAATAAATTAAAGATATGTAGAGCAACTATTAGAAGTCATAATGAAACAAATATAGCTAATAAGTTAATAAAGGAGATAGTATGAATAAAAATATTCCATTGTAATAAAAGCAAAGATGAAAATAGGAAAAGAAGAGATAGATAAAATGGAAACAATAAGCATGATGGTAAATATAAACATAACCATATCAATGATTAGATGAAATATAAATGGCTAAATCCCCCAAAGAAAACTGGTCTAAAATACAGAAATTGTCTGATTAGATTTAAAACCACAATCTAACTACATGCTTTCTACATGAAAACTACTTTAGATATGAAGACTGAAAGTAAATTAATGCAAAAGGTGTACCATGCAAACATTAACCAAAAGAAAGCTGGAATGGTCTATATTGTCCAAAAAAGACGACTTTGGAATAAGGAATAATTCTAGGGATGAACAGGGACATTACATAATGATAAAGCGGTGAATTCATTAAGAATACACAAGGAGTTTCAACGTGGATGCACCTAACAACAGAACTTTAAATACACAAAGCACAAAACAATGGAACTGAAAGGAAAAATAGACAAATCCACAATTACAGTTGAAAAGTCAACATTCTGCACTCATTAATCAATAGAATTAGACAGAAAATCTCAAGTACATAGAAGATTTGAACCTTACTACCTACTGCCAATAATAGGAGGACACACATTCTTGTCAAGAATATGTGGAATATTCCTCAGTATAGCCCATACTCTCTGGGCCATAAAACAAACCCTGACAAATTTCAAAGAACTGAGATCAGGCAAATTTAATTTGATTGATTTTTTTCTATTAATCAAATTAAATTTTAAGTGAATAAGAGAAAAATATGTGGAATATCCCCAACACTTGGAAGTTCAAAAACAAACCCATGGGTCAAAGAGAAACTCACAAGGGAATTGTGAAAATTATTTGAATTAAAAATTCAAATAAAACTGAAGATAAAACATATAAAAAGTTGCAGAACATACGCATATATGAGAAAAGTCTTTAAAAATTAAATAAATGGAGAGTTATATGGTGTTCATGGATTGAAAGACACAACACTGTCAAGATAGCAATTCCCTCCAAAGTGATTTATAGATTTAATAAAATCCCAATCATAATCCCAGGTGGATTTTTTGTGAAAATTGAAAGTTCATTTGGAAAGTAAAGGAAATAGTCAATTTAATTTGGAAAACAATTTAAAAATTTGGAGGCCTCTCACTTCTGATTTCATATTAATATGAAGCAATAGTAATAAAGACAATGAAGTGAAAATAGCAAAAAAGAAAGAGACTCATATATATAGAGAACAAACTAGTGGTTACCACTGGCGGGGGGAGGGGCAAGATAGGGGGAGGGGATTAAGAGATACAAACTACTATGAGTAAAATAAATAAGCTACAAGGATATATTATACAGCACAGGAAATATATCCAATATTTTATAATAACTATAAATGAAGTCTAGTCTATAGAAATGTTGAATCACTATGTTGTACACCTGAAACTAATATTGTAAATCAACTATACCTCAAAAAAAAATTTTCCCACCCACCCCAAAACTAGACAAATTTTGCATTCTTGTAAAAAAAAACCAAAAAGACAGTGAAGTTTATTAGTTCTACAGGTTCCATAATATGAGTGAAATCACACTGTATTTTTCTTTCTCCACCTGACTTATTTCACTTAGCACCATGCCCTCAAGGAAACTAAATTTTTGGCGTGAGCACACTGTAGGGTATGCAGAAGTAGAAACATGCTGTACACGTGGAACTCATATAATGTTATAAGTCAATGTTACCTCAATAAAATATAAAATAAAGTAAAATACAGTGTGGTATTTGGTAAAAGAAAGACACACAGACCAATAGCACAGAGTAGACAGTAAAAAGTAGATCCATACATATTTGGTCAATTGATTTCCAACCAATTTGCTAAGGAAATTCAAAAGAGAAAGGAGAGTTTATATAATAATTTGTTACTAAAACATAGGCATCATATGCAAAATAAAATTCAAATCATAGTTTGCAACATGTTCAAAATTAACTTAAAATAGATCATTAATTTTAAACTAGAACTAAACTAAACTGAAGACAGAAAACTTCTACAAGAGAACATTGGATAATATATTAAGACTTTGGGAAAAACAAAGATTTCTTAGGACACAAAACACAATATAAAATTTAAAATGATATACTTATTAGACTCAATCAAATTAATCATACCTGCTCTTAGAAAGACACTGTTAAGAAAATAAAAATAAAATAATATCTAAAAGAGGATTTATATCTAGAACTATAATCTATAACAAAGAACTATCACAACTCAATAGGAGGATAAACAACTCAATAAAAATGAACAAAAGATTTGAACAGACACTTCATTTAAAAGACATTATAGAGAGAGCAACTAAGGATATAAAATGGCCCTCAGCATCATTAGTCATTCAGTAATAGAATGAAAATCACAGTGATAAACCATTACTTACTAGTGAGGATGTAGAGAAAGTATAATCCTCAAGCATTGTTGGTGCAAAATGCAAAGGTTACTATCGCTTTGGAAAACAGTTTTGCAACTTCTCGTATAGTTAAACATATTTACTATGTTACCTAGCAATCTCTCTCCTAGGTTTTTACCTAAGAGAAATGAAAATATACATCCACTCAAAATTCTGTAGGTAAATATGTAATCCCTGGAGAAAATGGGAAAGGTTTACATAATTTTGAAGAATTTCAATTTCTTGCAGTTTTTATTACATTCTGTGTTAACGTTAAATATCTATGTTCTTAAAATCATGATAGGTAGGGACTTCCCTGGTGGCGCAGTGGTTAAGAATCCACCTGCCAATGCAGGGGATGTGGGTTTGAGCCCTGGTCTGGGAAGATCCCACACGCCGCAGAGCAACTAAGCCCGTGCACTACAACTACTGAGCCTGTGCTCTAGAGCCCGCGAGCCACAACTACTGAGTCCACGTGCTGCAACTACTGACACCCACGTGCCACAACTACTGAAGCCCATGCACCTAGAGACTGTACTCTCCAACAAGAGAAGCCACCGCAATGAGAAGCCCACGCACCACAATGAAGAGTAGCCCCTGCTCGCAGCAACTAGAGAAAGCCCAAGCGCAGTAACAAAGACCCAACGCAGCCAAAAGTAAATAAAATAAAATTTTTTTTTAAATAGAGAAATACTTTTAAAAAATCATGATAGGTTTCTTTTCTTGTATGAATTAAACAATGTTTTAACTTCTGGGCTGGACAATAATTCCAAAGAAAAAGAGGGGGTTTGTTCATCTGTTTGTTTATTCATGGACATGATTATGGAAGATATGGCAATGTGAGTTTTCACTTATGAGCCTGAAACTTCCCCATAACTCACTGTACCATTAATAGTTTGTTCTTTCTCATTAAGAAGTAAACAGAGTTAGCAAATGTTTATGATTATCTCTTTTAAATAAGCAAAACTAAGATTTGTAAGCATCATTTTGGTTAAGACAGTCTGTAAACATAGATTGCAGAAATGGAACATGGGGTGGTAACCCAATTACTGTGAGAAATCTCTCTCCAGTGCTTGATCACTATGTAATATTGCTGTTAGAATATAGAAACCTGATCATTAAACTTGCCAAAAACTGGTAACATAATTAAAATTGCATATCACAAGTGGCCATTCTCTCTGCTCTGAAGGACACATTAAAAAAAAAAAAATCCACAACAACCAACCTTCCACTTTAGAGGCAAGATCCATGTCCTTGCCTAAAGTGTTGACTCTCACTTGTGGGCAAACTCCAGATGTGAGGGAAGAGTCTTGTTCCAAGCAAATTGCTGAGGTGACCCGAAGTAACGTCTGAATTTATGTATTCACTCATGCATCTATTCAACAAGTACTTATTTGAGTGCTTTCCACATTCCAAATACTGTTCCAGGTTCTGAGAACACGGCAGAAGACAGCGTCCCTCACCTTCAAGAAGCCTATGTCCTAGTGAGAGGCACTCAAAGAAAGAGACCACATAAAGAAATTTCAGGTAGTGCCCATTGCTCTCATGAAAACAGAGAAAGACGGGTGTAGAGAGTGACGGCCGACTCACCGAGAAGTTTGAGCAGAGAGAGGAGTGATGAGAAGAACCAGAGATTATCCCATAGGCTTTTTTAACTGGAAGTGGGCAGCTACATTCAACTATCGTCACAGGCTTCACACATCCAAGGACTGTCCTCATTTCACCTGTAAAACCTCTACAACCCGTTACCCCAATGCCCACACCTCCTCCTGAGTTTTGTCATCACGGTGATGCTATTCATATTATTATACAATTAATCTGACAACAATTAGGTTAAAATAGTATCATGGGTACAAAATAGGATAAAATAAGCAGCAAATGTCTCTAGGGTAATTTAAACATAAAACAGGAGGCCAAGGGCACTAAGTGTTTAGGAAGGACATCTGTTAATTTTCTCGAATATTCTTTGCTCATGGCCAATGCACTCATTCTGAGGGCAGAATAATGCAGGAGGAGACATGAGGAGGAATTCTTGATTTGTAACTGCTATTACAAAGTTTAGATTTGTAATTCTCTTTTAAGCCTTTAGAATTTTCATGCCCATTGCTCTAAAAATACCACATGCTCGAAAATCTGGAAATTTAAATGGCATTGTGAAATAAGCAACATGTTTAAAGCATCTTAGATTCAGTGTAAGGCTAAAATTCTGACTTAAGTGTATGGCAACAATGCAATAGCTCCCCAATCTAATTAAATGGCTAATACTTTGATAAAATGTGTTGTTCAATAGAAAATTCTATCTGTTAATTTAATATTTACTTCATAGAATTAAAGCACTGTCAGCAAAATAAAAGGCATGTCCATTTTTAGAATTGAAATTTAATTATTTTGACCTTTATCTTTTCAGAAACCTAATTGTGCATGTATGTGAAATAGTTTAGACTTATGCTTCATTTACCATAAAATTTGAATACATTTTTCTGCCTATTGCTTCAAGGCTATTTTTTTCTGAAGTGCATATCAGCCAGATGCAGGTGTATTAAGCTCTTTGGCCCATATTTTAGAATTCCAGTAAATAACTGCATCCCTATTTATATATTTGAAGTTTTATCTTGCTAAGGACACGCATACACACACACACAATTGGACTTTGAGTCATATGTAGAAATGTTTCTATAAATATACGTGAGGACATTTTGGTGTTCTACAATCTGTTGTAATCAAAACACATTAAATGTTAACATAATTGCAGCTGCATATTTTGTTAGGCTGCCTTAATCAAGGATTCCAAAAATGGCCCAAGTCATAAGTGAAAGTCAAGTTCTATAAGATCAAAAGCAAACTAAAGATACCAAAACCCATCGGCTGAGGACAGCCTTTAAGAGTCAGCCCCAACTATGCTTCAAGTATTTTGTGTGTGTGTGTGCTGCAAATGTTTTAATAATCCATTACTTTCTACCAGGCATGACTCTAGGTCCTGCTGAGGCTTACTAATGAATGTACTTGTCTTTAAAAATAATTCTGCTTTGGATAAAGAAGGTGTGGCACATATATACAATGGAATATTACTCAGCCATAAAAAGAAACGAAACTGAGTTATTTGTAGTGAGGTTGATGTACCTAGAGACTGTCATACAGAGTGAAGTAAGTCAGAAAGAGAAAAACAAATACCGTATGCTAACACATGTATATGGAATCTAAGGGGAAAAAAAAGGTCATGAAGAACCTAGGGGTAAGACGGGAATAAAGACACAGACCAACTAGAGAATGGACTTGAGGATATGGGGAGGGGGAAGGGTAAGCTGTGACAAAGTGAGAGAGTGGCATGGACATATATACACTACCAAACGTGAAATAGATAGCTAGTGGGAAGCAGCCGCATAGCACAGGGAGATCAGCTCGGTGCTTTGTGACCACGTAGAGGGGTGGGATAGGGAGGGAGGGAGGGAGGCGCAAGAGGGAGGGCATATAGGGATATATGTATATGCATAGCTGATTTACTTTGTTATACAGCAGAAACTACCACACCATTGTAAAGCAATTATACCCCAATAAAGATGTTAAAAATAAATAATAATAATTCTTGCACAGTGGCTCTTCAGCATGTTTCCACACATGGGCAGAATCCTACTGAATTTCAGTGGATTCAGTCACACTCATTCCCTGTTCCCTAGAGACAAATAACCACAGCACAGAACTAGTAGTCAGTGTGACGCCCTCTTATGTGGGGAGCTAGGGTTGAACTCATGTCTAAACACTGTCCCCACACATCTGACCCAGACCTAAATTCTTCAGAGTGTCTAAGTTTTGGGCAATTATTTTCATCACATAAATTGTCCCAGTTCCATTAAAAACAACTCAGATCACATGGGAGACGGACCAAAGAGGGGGACACAATGGAGGGAATTGAGGAAACTGATTTTAACTGTTTTTCATGGGCTTCATGTTACTGATGAATAGTGAGTTAGAAGCTTAGAAAGATTGCTTCAACCTTTTCTAGGGTTTGAATATCCCAGAGAAACAGTAAAAGTACTAGGCTGGAAAATAAACATAGGCTGTCTTCCATTTAGGGTTGGATTTTATTGATCCAAGCAAAGATTCAAGACAATGGATTAAATAAAGGCAGAGGAGAAGCTAAGAAATGGAACAATCTTGCAAAACTTAGAAAGTAACTATCTTGAAATGAGAAAATTGTAAGTATTATGGAGGACATTCAGGACCATTTCAGGTACTGCCAGACTAAGTTGATAGAGTTAGTATAGTTAGTATCTGACTGAGGAACGTCAGACTTGTATTGCTTCCTTACTGATCACTGTGTCTTGTAAGACTGGCAAACGCTCAGTAAGCTAAACCATACCTGAAATCTCATTCCTAACCTTCTTTTTCCATTTTATTTTGCCTGTGAATATCCTGTTGGAGCTTGAGACACAGGACCTAATTTCTTTTTGTCACTTTATTCAAGCTTAGATTTTCATGCTCAGTGTGTCTGGTGGTTAAGTGCCCTGTCACAAGAGGGCTAAAAGCAAGTAACCCGAATTCAAAATCTGGATTCAAAGAGCCCCTGTGTGTGTTTGAATATAGGAGCTAGCACTAACAGATATTAAAACACACAATAACACTCTGTAAGTAAAAGATTGTGGCACTGACTTATCAACAGATGGGTGTACCAATTGAAAAAAAAATTTTAATCCCCAAATAATGAAAATATAGTATGTAATGTAGATGGCATTTCAAATTGGTGGCAAAAAGATATTTTCAGGGCTTCCCTGGTGGCACAGTAGTTGGGAGTCCTCCTGCCGATGCAGGGCACACGGGTTCATGCCCCGGTCCGGGAAGATCCCACATGCCACGGAGCAGCTGGGCCTGTGGGCCATGGCCGCTGAGCCTGCACGTCCAGAGCCTGTGCTCCGCAACGGGAGAGGCCACAACAGTGAGAGGCCCGCGTACCGCAAAAAAAAAAAAAAAAAAAAAAAAAAAGGAAATGATTAGTATGACTCTAACATTGAAAACGTTTTTGCGTGAAACAAAGCCATAACAAATATATACAACCAACAACGAAAGGCAAAAACTGTCGTGTTACTTTTGAAGTAAATTGTAAGTAAATTTGAACTGAGAAAATTTTGATATAAATATTTAAGAAGATAATGTATTGTCAATATATATGAGGATGAATAGTTTTTAGAATTACTCTACAAATGTGAATTTGGAAAGGCAATTTTCTGGCATGTGATCTGAAAATTAATCATAATATTTTTGGGGGGCGGGAAGGTGCACTACGAATCATGTGAATTCCAATCATTAACTTTCATGGAGAAAATGATGCTAAAAACTGTCTTCGGGGTATTCATAGAAGATTGAGTACTTATCCTGAATTCTTTACTTAGGTTCTAAAAGCCTAAGTGATGCATTCAGAAATGCTACCCCTTCTCCCCCCAAATTATAAACAAATTCTACGACCCTGTGATATAGGGATCCTTGACTACATCTATTCTTTACTGATAGTATGTTTATGTCTGTGCATGTGTGAGCAAAGAAAGAGGGAGAGAGAGAAAGAGGAGTTACACATTTCTCTTCAATAAATGGTGATTTCTGCCCTGTGATTCTAAGTCTAGCAGTTGTTTTGTAAATTTCTATAATGGCTTCTTTATTTTCTCAACTAGAGATGATGTCCCACTGCTCTCACAAGCTGAGAATTGACCCAGTTAAGTTCTGTAGTCAGTCATAACAGCACTGTGATCATTATACCTTAGGATCCACAGCTGTTAAACTTCAGTTTATACTGATAATCTCAGTGTTAATGGGAGTTACCCCAGTCCATTTAGTTTTTCTCTTCCATATTGAGCAAGATACTAGCACCGAGCTTTATCTAGTTATTCAGAGTAAGTAAAGTTATAACTAATGTTGACAAGACAATAGACAGCTCTCCAACTGTGGCTCCTTTTTTCCAAAAAGCAGGAGGTCTTTGAGTTTATCATCTGGCAGAACCAGCATGGCCTGGAGTCTAACTTGCCCCTTCCAGGTATGGTATCAGGGGCCCACACTGCCAGAGTTCTCAGGTGTGATGCATGCATTTGCTTCAGTAAAGTGAATGCTACTTTGTCACGTGAATTTTTGTTCAAAGTGACTATGAATAATGCAAATGATTTTAACAAAAATTCATCAAAAATAAATATTTACATTAAAAACAATTATGTTGCAAGTTCACTTATACACCATGGCTAAAACACTGTTTTCAGTGTTGCCTAATTTAGGGTCCACCCAGTGATGGGCGGCCCCCATTCAAGTCAATTGTGCGCATCTCTTCCCAACTCTGTTGGCTGATGCTCCATACTGGTAGTTTAAATTAGTATTTATACTAATATTTATGCCACAGCAATTATCAAATGCTGCAAGTTAAGGTTCCCCCATCTATGAAGAGCCCATTGTTAAATGTTTACCACCATAGCATACCACTGGGTCAGCTCACTTTTTTCTTTTCAGGTAAGTCTATTGCATTTACCTATATTTTTATTTTTTCCTATGTGTTTTCTTCTTTCCTGTTTTTATCACTTCTATTCTGTTTCAAGAACTTCCTTCATCCATCCATTTAGGGCACATATAGTGGAACAAATTCCCTTACTTTTTATTTATCTGAGAATGCCTTTCTTCTATATTCACAAAGGGTATCTTTACTACAGATATAATTCTGAATTTACAGTTCATTTCTTTCAGCACTTGACAAATGTCATGTCACCTCCTTCTGATCTACACAGTTTCTGATGAAATATCTGCTATCATTTGAATTGCTTCACCCCCTGGATAAGGTACTATATCTCTTTCATTTCTTTCAAGATTTTTTTCTTTGTCATTAGCTTTCAGAAGTTTAATTATGATGAATGTTGATATGGATTGCACTGGATTTATCCTCTTTGAGTTTGCTCAGCTTCTCAAATGTGTAGATTTATGTCTGTTGGTAAATTCAGGAAATTTTCAGCCCTACTCTTTTCCTCCTCTCCTTCTGTGATTTCAGTAATACAAATGTGAGGTATTTTGAGATAGTCTCACAGGTCACTGGGGCTCTGTTCACTCTTTTATAAAGTCTATTTTCCCTCTGTTGTTCTACCTGCAAGTTCACTAATTCTCTTCTCTGTCCTCTTCATTCTGCTGTTAAGTCTATCCATTTAGATTTTTATTTGACTGCTGTATTTTTCAGTTCTAACAATTGTCCATTTGTTTCTTCTTTCCACTTCTATTTATTTTCTGAGACTTTTTATTTCTTTGCTGAGACTTTCCATTTTTTCATTTACTTCAAACATGTTCATTATTGCACAATGAAGTACTTTTTCTGAAGGCTACTTTAAAATTCTTTGCAGATAATTCTCACATCTGTGTTACATCACTGTGGACATCTGTTGATTGTCTTTTCTCATTCAAATAGGATTTTTCTGGTCCACAACTTGATGAGTGATTTTATATTCTATTCTGGAGATTTGGGGTGTTATGGAATGAGAATCTGGGTCCTATTTAAATCTGGTTTAACAAGGCTCCTAGGACACTGTGCCAGCAGAGGAAAGAAGTACTGCATTTTTAGGGCCATGAGGCAATGTGTGCTCCAGGCCAGCCTCAGGTGCAGATGACAGTGTGGGTGGCCCACACGCAGATGTGGGGCTGAAACCACAGCTGAGCCCCAGGAACCATGCAACTAAGGAAGAAGAGCTGAAGTCTCTCCTCGCGGCTGCACAAACCACAGATTACACACACACCCACGAGGCACGTATTAATCAAAGTGACAAAAATTAAATACAAAGAAAAAATATTAAAAGCAACAAGGGAAAAGCAACAGATAACATACAAGGGAATCCCCATAAGGTTATCAGCTAATTTTTCAGCAGAAACTCTGCAGGCCAGAAGAGAGTGGCAGGACATATTTAAAGAGATGAAGGGGAAAACCTACAACTAAGAATCCTTTAATCATCAAGGATCTCATTCAGATTTCACAGAGAAATGAAAAGCTGTACAGATAAGTAAAAGCTAAGAGAATTCAGCACCACAAAACCAGCCTTACAACAAATGCTAAAGGAACTTCTCTAGGCAGGGGAAAAAAAAGAAAAGAGGCCACAACTAGAAGGAAGAAAATCACAAATGGGAAAGCTCACCAGTAAAAGCAAACATAAAGTAATAGTAGGAAATCATCCACACACAGATATGATATCAGAACCAGTAACTATGAGAAGTGGAGAGTACAAAGGCAGGAAATGGGAATTACATTTGAAATTAAAAGACCAGCAACTTAAAACAACCTTGTACACATATAGACTCCTATATCAAAACATCATGGGAACTGCAAACGAAAAAACTGCAATAGATACACACACAAAAAAGAAAAGGCAACCCAAACACAACAATAAGATAGTCATCAAACAACAGAAGAGGAGAAGAAAAGAAGGGAAGAAAGAAGACTGACAAAAACAAATCCAAAACAATTAAGAAAATGGCAATAAGAACATACATATCCATAACTACCTTAAGTGTAAGTGGATTAAATGCTCCAGCCAAAAGACACAGACTGGTTGAATGGATATAAAAAGAAGACCTATATATATGCTGTCTACAAGAGACCCACTTCAGACCTAGGGACACATACAGACTGAAAGTGAGGGGATGGAATAAGATATTCCAGGCAAATGGAAATCACAAGAAAGCTATAGTAGCAATACTCATTTCAGACAAAATAGACTTTAAAATAAAGACTATTAAGGGGACAAGGAAGGATGCTACATAATGATCAAGGGATCAATCCAAGAAGACATAACAATTGTAAATATATATGCACCCAACATAGGTGCACCTCAACATGTAAGGCAAATGCTAACAGCCATAAAAGGGGAAATCGACAGTAACACAATAATAGTGGGGGGATTTAACATGCCACTTAAACCAACAGACAGATCATCCTGACAGAAAATTAATAAGGAAACATGAGCCTTAAATGACACATTTCACCAGAGAGACTTAACTGATATCTATAGGACACTCCATCTGAAAGCAGCAGAATACACTAGCTTCTCAAGTGCACATGAAACATTCTCCAGGATAGATCACATCTAGAGTCACAAATCAAGACTCAGTAAATTTAAGAAAATTGAAATCATATCAAGCATCTTTTCTGACTACAGTGCTATGAGATTAGAAATAAATTCTAGGAAAGAAAAACTGTAAAAAAAAGCACAAACACATGGAGGCTAAACAATGTTACTAAACAACCAATGGATCACTGAAGCAATCAAAGATGAAATCACATAATACCTATAGAAAAATGACAAAAAAACCCCAACAATCCAAAACCTATAGGATGTGGCAAAAGCAGCTTCAAGATGGAAGTTTACAGCAATACAATCTTATCTCAGGAAATAAGAAAAATCTCAAACAACCTAACCTTACACCTAAAGCAACTAGAGAAAGAAGAAAAAACAAAATCCAAAGTGAACAGAAGGGGGAAAAAATCACAAAGATCAGAGCAGAAATATATAAAACAGAAACAAAGAGAACAGCAGAAAAGATCAATGAAACTAAAAGCTGGTTCTTTGAAAACATAAACAAAATTCATAAACATTTAGCTAGTGTCATCAGGAAAAAAGGGAGAGGGCTCAAATCAATAAAATTAGAAATGAAAAAGAAGTGACAATGAACACCACAGAAATATAAAGGATCATAAGAGACTACTACAAGCAACTATACACCAATAAAATGAACAATCTGGAAGAAACTGACAAATTCTTAGAAAGGTACAACCTTCCAAGACTGACTGAACCAGGAAGAAAGAGAAAACATGAACAGACCAATCACAAGTACTGAAACTGTGATTTTAAAATTTCCACCAACAAAAGTCCAGGAGCAGATGGCTTCACAGGTGAATTACATCAAACATTCAGTGAAGAGTTAACACCTATCCTTTGAAACTCTTCCAAAAAATGGCAGAGGAACACTTCCAGGCTCATTCTATGAGGCCACCACCAACCTGATACCAAAACCGAAGATACCACCAAAAAAAAAAAAATTACAGGCCAGCATTACTGATTAACATAGATGCAAAAATCCTCAACAAAACACTAGGAAACAATCCAACAACACACTGAAAGGATCATACACCACGATCAAGTGGGATTTATCCCAAGGATGCAAGGAGTCTTTGATATACACAAATCAATCAATGTGACACACCACATCAACCAACTGAAGCATAACAACCATATGATCATGTCAACAGATGCAGAAAAAGACTCTGACAAAATCCAACACCTATGGAACTTCCCTGGCAGTCCAGGGGTTAAGATTTCACCTTCCAATGCAGGAGGTGCAGGTTTGATCCCTGGTCAGGGAGCTAAGATCCCACATGCCTCACGTCCAAAAAATCAAAATATAAAACAGAAGCAATATTGTAACAAATCCAATAAAGACTTTAAAAAATGGTCCACATAAAAAAATCCTTAAAAAATCAACACCAATTTATGATAAAAATTATTCAGAAAGTGAGCATAGAAGGAACCTACCTCAACATAGTAAAGGCCATATATGACAAACCCATAGCTAACATCATTCTCAATGTTGAAAAACTGAAAGCATCTCCTCTAAAATCAGGAAGAAGACAAGGATGTCCACTCTTGCCACTTTTATTCAACATAGTTTTGGAAGTTCTAGCCACAGTAATCAGAGAAGAAAAAGAATTAAGAGGAATCCAAATTGGAAAAGAAGAAGTAAAACTGTCACTCTTTGCAGATGACATGATACTATACATAGATAATCCTAAAGATGCCACCAGAAGACTACTACAGCACATCAATGAATTTGGTAAAGTTGCAGGATACAAAACTAATACACAGAAATATGTTGCATTTCTATACACTAACAACAAAAGATCAGAAAGAGAAATTAAGGAAGCAATCTGACTTACCATAGCATCAAAAAGAATAAAATACCCAGAAATAAATCTAGCTAAGGAGGCAAAAGACTTGTACTCTGAAAACTATAAGATGCTGATGAAAGAAATCGAAAAGGACACAAATAGATGGAGAGATATACCATGTTCTTGGATTGGAAGAATCAACATTGTGAAAATGACTATACGACACAAAGCAATCTACAGATTCAATGCAATCCCTACCAAACTACCACTGGCATTTTTCACAGAACTAGAACAAAAAATTTCACAATCTGTATGGAAACACAGAAGACCCCAAATAGCCAAAGCAATCTTGAGAAAGAAAAATGGAGCTGGAGGTATCAGGATCCTAGACTTCAGACTATACTACAAAGCTACAGTAATCAAGACAGTATGGTACTAGTACAAAACAGAAATATAGATCAATGGAACAGGATAGAAAGCCCAGAGATAAACCCATGCACATATGGTCACCTTATCTTTGATAAAGGAGGCAGGAATATACAGTGGAGAAAGGACAGTCTCTTCAATAAGTGGTGCTGGGAAAACTGGACAGGTACATGTAAAAGTATGAGATTAGATCACTCCCTAACACCATACACAAAAATAAGCTCGAAATGGATTAAAGACCTAAATGTAAGGCCAGACACTATCAAACTCTTAGAGGAAAACATAGGCAGAACACTCTATGACATAAATCACAGCAAGATCCTTTTGGACCCACCTCCTAGAGAAATGGAAATAAAAACAATAATAAACACATGGGACCTAATGACACTTAAATGCTTTTGCACAGCAAAGGAAACCGTAAACAAGTCGAAAAGACAACCCTCAGAATGGGAGAAAATATTTGCAAATGGAGCAACTGACAAAGGATTAATCTCCAAAATTTATAAGCAGCTCGTGTAGCTCAATATCAAAAAAACAAACAACCCAATTTAAAAATCAGAAGACCTAAGCAGATATTTCTCCAAAGAAGATATACAGATTGCCAACAAACACATGAAAGAATGCTCAACATCAGTAATCATCAGAGAAATGCAAATCAAAACTACAATGAGATATCATCTCACACTGGTCAGAATGGCCATCATCAAAAAATCTACAAACAATAAATGCTGGAGAGGGTGTGGAGAAAAGGGAACCCTCTTGCACTCTTGGTGGGAATGTAAATTGATATAGCCACTATGGAGAACAGTATGGAGGTTCCTTAAAAAACTAAAACTAGAACTACCATACAACCCAGCAATCCCACTACTGGGCATATACCCTGAGAAAACCATAATTCAAAAAGAGTCATGTACCACAATGTTCATTGCAGCTCTATTTACAACAGCCAGGACATGGAAACAACCTAAGTGTCCACTGACAAATGAATGGATAAAGAAGATGTGGCACATATACAGAATGGAATATTACTCAGCCATAAAATGAAACGAAATTGAGTTATTTGTAGTGAGGTGGATGGACCTAGAGTCTGTCATACAGAGTAAGTCAGAAAGAGAAAAATAAATACCATATGCTAACACATATATATGGAATCTAAAAAAAAAAAAAAGGTCATGAAGAACCTAGGGGCAAGATGGGAATAAAGACGCAGACCTACTAGAGAATGGACTTGAGGACACGGGGAGGGGGAAGGGTAAGCTGTGACAAAGTGAGAGAGTGGCATGGACATATATACACTACCAAATGTACAACAGATAGCTAGTGGGAAGCAGCCGCATAGCACAGGGAGATCAGCTCAGTATTTTGTGACCAGCTAGAAGGGTGGGATAGGGAGGGTGGGAGGGAGGGAGGCACACGAGGGAAGAGATATGGGGATATATGTATATGTATAACTGATTCTCTTTGTTATAAGGCAGAAACTAACACACCATTGTAAAGCAAATCAATAAAAATGTTAAAAATAAATAAATATACAGTGTTTCAGCCTTAATACTTATTTACTCATACATGATTGGTTTAATTAAGGATATGTATCTTCAAATTAATAATACAGTATGATAAAAATATTAATTTGTCAATTAAGCTAATTCCACAATTTCAACTGGATCAAAATGATATTTTTAAAACAAATGGAAATTAATCAGAAAGTTGTAATTTTTTAATTGACTCTAAATTAGGTGAAAGATTTAGAAAGATGCTTTAATCAGTCCTAATATAGACAACATGCAGATGAAGAGGGACTAACTTTATTCTCACAATACATGGCTAATGTCATAGCTTAGTTCTTCTGAATGCTGAGACTGTAATTTTCTAGTTGGCATTTCTCAGAGTTAATAAAATCAGCTTTTCCATAGATGTATAGTTTATAATTAAACTTTTACAAAAATAGAAAAATGATATTTTTAAACAGCAAAAAACCATTTGCATGATAACTGATTTTTATCACCACTTTAAGTTAGCTCACCAAAAGCAAACAGATCTTAATCCTCCAAAGTACCTTTGGATTCTGAATAAAAGCCTACAATTCCGTAAATACAAAATAGAGATAGTAAGGTCCTGCTTTTTCATTATTATTTTGCCACATTAAGAATTGTAGAATATCCTTAGAAAATTCCAACTGAGTAAGAAACTAAAATCTTTGTTCCCTTTAAGCCATGGAGGTGTAATCATTTTTGCTACATCATTGATATATCATGGGCAATTGGATAGAAGGGTGTTGGTATTTTCTTTTTCATTATCAAATACTTTTCAACTCAAACATATATATTTCAGAAAAAAAATTTAAATACTTAATAACTGTTTTAGAGCACTTAATGAACATTTAACACTGGTATGCTAATTTAAAATATACTTGGATATTTTTAAGTCCTTAAGTACCAAGTTATTATAGCACTGAAGTCTTAAACAAGCTCTTGGACAGTGCTGTCCGCCTAGTTAAAGCTAGTTAAAGCAACTGAGGAGAATATGACCAGATTCCCCTTAGAATGATGGAATAATGTAGACCACTTTGATCATTCACAAGCAATTATTACCAGCTTTTGAGATTTAGATGTGTTTCTAATATGTCCCATCACTTGGATGACCTCAACACTCCGGCTGCTTCCTTTCGCTAGTGGTTTATACCGACCAGAAAATCTGGTCTTGGTGAACAGAAGAGCATCTGTAAACACAGCAAACACCGGTTTTGTAGTCACAACCAGATCCCTGGAGTGGCAGTGTGGCTTCGTCTGGAGACTGGCAGAGAGCAGAGCCTGGACATCCACAGCTCAGGAACCAGAAAAGGAATCGCTCAACTGTACTGACCACTTAGCATATGCCAAACTGTGCTAGGATTTACCTCATTTAATCCTAACGATAGCCCTGCAAGTTGAATTTTACCTTCTCTCTATTTACAGATAAAGATATTAAGACGTATGTTGTACAGCAGAAATTAACACATTATAAATCAACTATACTTCAATAAAATTTTTTAAAAAAATTTTTAAAGCCTTAAATGGTCTAAGGTTACAGAAGAGGCAGTGTTACACCAGCCAATGCTGTGTTAGGCCGTCCCCTGATACTGTTTGCCCTGATCTTTCAGATGTGGATCTTGGTGCAATGCCCTTCTCAGTGGTTAGGATGAACAGTCAGCTTGAATTGGATCCAGTTTATGACACATAAAAGGATATTATAGACGTTATGCAATATAAACTTGAAAAAAATTTTGAGGTGGGTGTCATTTTTAATTATACCACAGGTGAGAATATTGAGTTTTCTGAAAATTAAGTGATTGAACCAAAGTCACTGTTCCAATTATATAACTGAGTCTGGATGGGAACCTGGGGCCTGTTGCTTTACAGCCTTTCCCTACAGGGCATCCACCTTGTGAGAACTTAAGGGACAGATCGAATCTTAAATTATGATTAAATAAGAGCCAGACAGAAATGAGACTTACCATTATTAATATTTGTGGGGAAAAAGTAAAAAAAAAAAAAAGAACAAAACTTTGGGGGGGGAAAAGGACTTTGGTTTAGTAACTGGTGGCATAAACCCCTTTCCATCAGATTACTCCCAGTCAGGTGTAGGTCTGCTTGCTGTTAGAAATGAAAATAAAGCCAGTCATACACATGGCACAGAGAAAAAGCAAGGTAAGTCTTTCTACAAATATGCAGCATTTCTCAAGTTTTCATTAAAATGCAGTATGTTGTATGTTAAACTGAAGACTATTTGGTGTTCTAAAAGGAAAAATAAAACCTCGACTCACACGCAATGAGAGAAGACCGAAAGGAGTATTTATACCCTTCTTACTCTTCACTGATTTTTAAAGACAGGCCATCGACTATTACAACTTCTAGAAATCAACATTAAATAATAATCAAAGCATTCATATTAAAGCCTGTTGATTACGCCTTAACTAACTCACTGTGATTCTATAAAAGAACCGTGCGCACCCCGAGAAGAACACTCTCAACCCTCCTGTGCTCCACACTCCTCTCATTATTTGCAATGGCAACTGTGGCATAAAGCTGACAAAATGCAGCAACAGCGATGGGAGAAACTGCTTGAAAAGAAAGTGAGGCTCCACATGTCAGAGGAGGGACCCAGCTGGTGAGAGTATAAAGAGACCTTTACGGAAACAAAACAGGAAAGATACGGAACATGGGGGACCACGCGAGTCCAGCGGGTGGTCTCCACAAGGTACATCCGTAATTACTCAACTGAGTGTCCACACACACACACACACACACACACACACACAGGGGCTCTCACAGAAACTACAACATTTCTTTTGGTTTAAACTTGATTGAAGCAACTCAAGGATCTTCTTTCAGCCAGTCTTTCAAAACGCACTTCCTGCCTGTATATTACGTGCAGGGCGCTCACTGATGTCTGAAAAGATAACGCTATTTAGAAGCCATGATGGCAAACCATAGAAAATATTCTTCAAATACAAACAATCGTAAACATTACGTGTGTGTACATATGGATGTATATATAATAACCTTTATATATAAATAAAAACTTTGCATTTCAAATATGCATTAGCATATATACTAATTTGCTTGGTCCCCTGGGCCCAGTTTGGACATAGAGAAAATGGCCAATATTAGTTGGAAGGTGTAGCACTGGCCTCAGGAGAGCTGGGTTCTGGAAAGTGAGCTAACACAGCGATACACTTGTGCCTTTCCTAAGTAAGTGTGCGAAGAAGGACTATGCAGGATAAACAAAGTATACTGATATAGTCACTGAAGTTTTGAAAAATAAACACGAAGTAAGCTTAAGCAAAGAAAGAATAAACAGGCAGCTATGACTACTCACTTTACTTAATTTTACCCACTAAGGCGTCCCCACTCTCTGACCGGGAGGCCACTATGTAGACCCTCGGCTTCCTGAGTCTGCGGGCTGCTGTCCTGCCCCTCAGGCTCCACGGGCAGGATGAAGAGCCGGTCAGAGTCCCGGGAGCAGGAAGGATTGTTTCAATCACCTTGGGACTGAATCCAGTTCCTGAAAGGCGTGTCAGTAAATCTAAACCAAATTCAAGCCAATGCCCCAAATTTGGCAGCCAAAATTTATAAAACCATGGTAGACTTCAGCCAGACGCAGGGACTCCTGTCCTGTGTGCTAAAGCATCAGATATTACTGAGGACAAAGGTCTTCGTGTGCCAAAGTGCAGGGAGAAGATTTTTTCAAGAATCTTGAATATCATGCAGTACAGCCACCTTATATTTTTTGAGATACAATTCACATAATATAAAATTCACCACTTTAACAATGTTAAAGTGCACAGCTGACTAGCTTTTAGTACCTTCACAGTGTTGGACAACCAGCACCACTCTCTAGCCCCAGATCATTTTCATCACCATCACCCCCGCCAAAGTACCCCATACCCACTGACCAGACACTTTCAATCCCCCTCCCCCTGCCCCCGTCCCCGTCAATTGCTAACCTGACCTTCGCCTCTATTAACCACCTTGATTTTAAACGAAGGGAAGCTCAGGTCTACATGCATCACGTGACTTCCCAGGTTACACAGTCAGCAAACCTCAGAGCTGGGGCATCAATTCAAAGTTTGATTTAGGAACAATTTTTTTTTTCTTTTTTTTTGCGGTACGCGGGCCTCTCACTGTTGTGGCCTCTCCCGTTGCGGAGCACGGGCTCCGGACACGCAGGCTCAGCAGCCATGGCTCACGGGCCCAGCCGCTCCGCGGCATGTGGGAGCCTCCCGGACCGGGGCACAAACCCGCATCCCCTGCATCGGCAGGCGGGCTCCCAACCACTGCGCCACCAAGGAAGCCCTAGGAACAATTTTTTATCAGAACGTAAGGCAGGATTGCCCTGGGCGTGAACCACGGATGGGGCATTGAGCCAAGTTCTGCCCTGAGGAGAAGGCTGCCCATTACAACTGGTCCTCCCCCTCTTACAGTGGAAGGAAAGACACTTGAAGCTCTCCGACAAGCTCTACGAGAATCAATTCAATTATTTTTTTTCATAGAGAAAACGGGAACTGAACAGCCTCAACTGTAACCCCCAGCTGGATCCATCACCTCAAATCACCACCCCCTGTGCTCATCTCAGAGCCACCATCACTAGGCCGCTACCTGGCATCACCCAGGACTTAGGAAGCAGCTTTGTTAAGAGTTCAGACCATCACAGAGGGAAACGGGCCAGAGCATGATGTGCCGTGTAAGCGAATCAACCTTCACAGGGCGTGTACGTCTGAGAAAATGCCTGTGTATCACTGCATACGTAGAGTATTTGATCATTTTTAACACCAGCCCACCTCAGTACTGTAAAACCATTCAGTAACATTCACAGAGTGAAACAAATTATAATAATGACAGAAAAAAACAGAGGTAGTGCAAACCTGGTGAACGGCCCAGGGGAAGCAGGAGGTCGTGGAGTTTCGTCCTCCCGTTGGGAGCGCTTAGCAGGACGCCGGCCTCAGCCAAGGCACTGACTTCCTCCTCGGACGCAATTTAACCCATGTGCAACTGGGTTCCTTTGAAGACCCGGCTGAAAAACAAAAGTAACACAGGTGTAAAAAATGTTACTGCAATTTGGCTTGGATACTTAAGTGATCTAGAAGTTCTCTCTGTTGAAGTGCCTCTTAGCACGTCTGCTCACCTGCAGCTGCAGTAGCCCAGGCCCTGCTGCGGGGGGCCACATCCCTGTTTACTCATCCCCCGTCGACCTGTCCGCATTGACTCAGACTTGGCTGCTAGAAACATCCTCATCTTTTCTAAAGAGCTTTTTGCCCACGGAAAAGCCACATAAATCCCTGATGACATCTCTTCAGGTGCTTTTTGCCATTGAGACATCTTTGCTGAGGAGTCTGTTCAAGTCTCTGATCCTTTTTTTTTTTTTTTTTTTTTTGCGGTACATGGGCTTCTCACTGTTGTGGCCTCTCCCGTTGCGGAGCACAGGCTCCAGACACACAGGCTCAGCGGCCATGGCTCACGGGCCCAGCCTCTCCGCGGCACGTGAGATCCTCCCGGACCGGGGCACGAACCCGTATCTCCTGCATCGGCAGGCGGACTCTCAACCACTGTGCCACCAGGGAAGCCCGGTTTCAAACTTTTATATATTCAGGGATAGATTTTCAGTCTATGTGGTTCACATTTAATAGTTGCATTTACACATTCAAAATAAAATATTTGTTATAATGATGCACTTCTGCTACTGATCATTACTGAAGAGGTAATAAATTGTAATATAAAATATTTCTATGTACTTATGAAATCAAATAAATTTAAAAGTGACACTTGAATAAGGAAATGAAATGAAGATTAAAATAACATTAAAATTTATAATAAAACATTTGACCTTTATTTTTAAAATCTTTGCATTTATTCAAGGTGTTCAAAATTACTTTCTCGCAATATGATTTTATTAAACATTAAAATTTATGGAATCCATCACTAATATAAAAGTTTGAACACAGAATTTTTAAATTAAAAGTCAAAAGTTACCCAAAAAATATAACCATAGAGACAAAAGTAATAGTATGTGGATGTCGTTAATAAATTTAAATATTGGAGTTTTCTGTTGAGTGTATGATACATCCTGTTCTTTAATCTTTGTGTCACTTCCTTTAATGCATTTGATTGCTTTTTCCACATGCTTCTTTCAGTGAAAATCAGAATCTCCTGTTTTCAAACCAAAAGAGGGATTTTCATTTTTAGGAGACACCATTACAAACTTTTAGGACTAAAAACCTGGCACAGATATTAATATTAAATACCAATTATATGTCACACGAGCAATTTTTTAAAAATAAATTTAATGCCTGTCATCTTGCTTATGGGTCATAAATGGCCTTATTTACTTTTAAATGACTAAGATGATGTAAGTTACAGATCAATCCCAGAGAACAAACCAGTAGATTGTTTAAAATATACGTTGCTCAATATTTTAACAGAACAAAAGCTCTCCTCAGTGTTTTGTAATACTTTCTATTACGTGGAAAACAGCATTCAGCTGCTCATTCTAACTTAACTTTTCTCCCACTATCTTATATATAAGCATCTGTTAAGTACAAGTACTTATTTAATATTCTTCTCAAAGAAGACTTGTTTAGGAAAATATAGAAACCGCATTTTGTAGAAAGTAATAAATTCCTTGTAAATGTTCTCTAATTGTGCTCCCATTGGGATCTTAATGATGTCTCCTTTGTGTGTGTGTGTGTGTTCAGTATTATCTCTGACAGCATAAATAATTTCATAGTCCCTTTATTTTCTGATACTTAGAGATTTATAGGGAGAAATTCAAAGGTTTTGAGTTAACCATGTAGGTAACATTTGACCATCTAATCAGCTTAGACTATTCTATACTCAGAATAGTATAAAGTCACATTGACATGTTGTTTTTCCAAACAAGGAAAAGGTGATTTTACAAAAATATATGCTCTAAAGTCTTCTTTTTAAGATATAAAAATGCACACACTGGTTGAGTTGACTTAATGAAATCGCCTATTATCTAGATGAATTTTTTTAATAATAAAAAGAAAGCCATGGAGCATTTACATTATTTGCTGCATTCATTTAAACAGGGTGTTTGATAGGACCTATTCAAACTGATTCATTCTTTCCGCTTTTGACAGTGGGAATAAAAGGATTAGCTCTTCGGAGTTATTTTTAATGCAATGGTTTGCCATTTTTCCTGTTTAAAATTCTGTTCACTAGTTACCAGGAAATTATGACTTTCTTACAAGAAGAGTGTTTCTGAGTCATCCTCACGTTCAGAAGCAACCACGCTTCCATCAGTCACCCTTGAGAAATGATCTTTTGTTCACTTTAGCATCAAATTGGAAATCGTTCATCTCACAGTCTCTGCCAACTAAATGTTTCCTCTTTCTTAAACATAAAATTTCAACATGTGATAAACTAATTACTCTTTATTTTTCATGCCTGGTTCCTATCTGCTTGTCGTTTTTTCCTTCCACTTTTTCATATGTCTACAGCATAACTACCTGTTATGCTTCAGAAGAGACAGAAAAACATTAATTCTCCGTTCAATAGTCATTTTTAAAATATGCTGATACTTCTTCCTATTTAATCGTTATATTAAACACAAAAGAACTAGCAAAGAAGAGTCCTGTAATAATTTTTTAATATATTTTTTGGTATACATTTACAGGACTGGAAGTCTTATAGGATTATATCTATGCCTTGAAAGATACTGAACATAAATATCCCCAGGAAAGTGAAAATTAAATATCTTTTTTATTTTTATTTTATTTTTTTTTTGCGGTACGCGGGCCTCCCACCGTTGCGGCCTCTCCCGTTGCGGAGCACAGGCTCCGGACGCGCAGGCTCAGCGGCCATGGCTCACAGGCCTAACCACTCCGCGGCATGTGGGATCTTCCCGGACCGGGGCACGAACCCGTGTCCCCTGAATCGGCAGGCGGACTCACAACCACTGCGCCACCAGGGAAGCCCTAAATATCTTTTTTAAAACGATGGAGACCTTCCTTGTAAGATTTTTGTTTAGACACAGTACCATTAACATTTAATATGTTTTTCTAAAAGTCTATAGACCTCTCAGATAAAGTATTAGCTGCACAGGTTATAATAATTTCTTAGTTGATTAAATTATGATTTAAAAGTTACAAATTAAAAACCATAGAGTCATCAGCAAATGGCAGAGTAGGAACTCTGAAATTGTTCCTTCCAAAAAAGCAACAAAAACTGGAAAAGCCCGTTAGTATCAATATTTGAAAGTACTGAAAGACTTTCAGCAACCTAGATTGTGCTTACTCAAAAACAACTGAGTCTTGGTGAGAACAGTGACATTTGTGGCATTTTAACTTGCCTCCTTCCCATCTTCTGTTTCCCAACTCCATGGTGCCTTTGAAAATACCAGCCCACATTCCCAGCAGTAGCATAAGGAGCCAAACAGACCCCACTTACAAAGATGTGTAAGTACTTGTTTGGACCTGTCCGGTGGCTCCACAGAAGCCTGGCTCAAACGGCCCGTCTTTACTCCCCCGACTCAGAGCTTGCTCGGTGCCAAAGCTGTCACCCAGCTGGAAGGGGGGTGGTTGCATGTGTTGGAAACACTTAGAGCCAGAGGTTTTAGTTGCCGCTGCCTGAGGTCCTAGGAAACAGTTAGGGCAAACAACAGACTAACTGAAAACTAGAGAGGAGAGCTTCCCTGGTGGCACAGTGGTTGAGAGTCTGCCTGCTGATGCAGGGGACATGGGTTCGTGCCCCGGTCCGGGAAGATCCCACATCCCGCAGAGTGGCTGGGCCCGTGAGCCATGGCCGCTGAGCCTGCGCGTCTGGAGCCTGTGCTCCACAACGGGAGAGGCCACAACAGTGAGAGGCCCGCGTACCACAAAAACAACAACAACAACAACAAATTCTAGAGAGGAACGTCTGTGAAATGAGAAGTTTATAAATACTTTAAAAACTCTCAAAGAGAGCATCTTGCAGACTTGCCAAAACAAACTATTCAAAATGTCTAGCCTTCAAGGCCAAAGTACGAGGTATGCAAAGAAAAAAGAAAGTATAGCTCATACACAGAGGAGAAGACATTAACACAAATGTCCCTGTGGAAGGTCTAGATAAGAACTGTAACTCAGCTGTTTACAAAATACATCCAAGGAGCTAAGGAAACAATGTCTAAAGAAGCAAAATAAAGTATTAGAATAATGTTTCAACCAGTAGAGAATGTCAAAGGGAAAGAAAAGATGAGAAGTTTAAATAGGAATTCTCGGGTTGAAAAATACAATAACCGATATGAAAAATTCAATAGAGGTGCTCAACAGCAGATTTGAGAAGACAGAACAAAGAATCAGTGACTCGAAAACCGATCAACAGAGATTATCTAGTCTGAAGAACACAAAGAGAGAAGAAGGAAAGTATGTGTAATGGGAGTCTCAGAAGGACAGAGGAAGGAAGCCAGACATGAACGTCACAGGCAAACAGCAAACCAACACCTCGTGAATAAAGAGGCACAAATCCTAAACAAAATACAACTAGGCTGAATTCAGCAGTATACAAAAAGGGGTTTATCCCAGGAACACAAGGTAAACAACAGCAGCTCAAAATCAATTAATGCAATACAGCATATGAATAAAATAAAGGGGAAAACCCCACCGGATCACCTCAATAGATTCAGAAAAATCATTTGACAATTCCAACACCTTTTCGTAATGCAAAGTCTCAACAAAATAAGAATAAAAGAGACATGACCTTCTAAGCCCTGGCTACACAAAGACAGTCATCACTTTTAGTGTTTTTTCTTTAGATGCAGTCGGCTGCCCCATCTCATGAGAAATTCAGGAAAGGCTGTGAAAAAGCTCATCCGACTTTACAATAACCTACTCCCATTTTCATTCCTATCCTTTGCCCAATCCACTTCTCTATGATTTTTGTCAGATGCCATCCATGTGGCCCACCAAGTTCAGGAATTTCTTCTCATCTGCCATGTCTCAGTACTGTCGTTGTGCAAAATTTTCTGAGTCAAGACTGATCTTAAGAGTTGCTATTTAAATGTACCTGTTACAGTAGATATCACTGTGGCATTAGTATTCTGGTGGAAGAGGATGGGTAAGAAGTCTTCAAAACATTCAAACCAATCACTTGGAAAAAGAATTGGACATACGAAAATCACATTTATGGAGTCACATTTACACGTTTTATATTTACATGTGGACTATCCATTACATAATCACTTTGGAAGTCAATGTCAGGGTAGTAACTAACTCATTTCCAAAGTCAACCCATTCCACTTCTGCAAACTTGTATTTATTACAGTTTTCAGTTAGTGAGTCTCATTTGGAGGTAAGTGACTGAACTCATTATGAGTTCGTTTGTTTGCATCATCGCCCAATATACACTTTTCTACTTGCTTACAAAATTGATGTGGAAGAATAATCTACATATAACATATATTTTATCTGCGTTTAACATTACACATATTTGCACATGTAATAAATTCTGCAAGAGTGACACGCTGCTGTATTTACACGTTTACATTTTTGGGCGCCCTTTCTTGTCTCCACTGTCTGGCTTACCATATATTTGGGTTTTGAACTTTGTGATCCTACAGTTAATTTTCCACACAAAACCTAGGATATTTTTTTGCACATGAATGTATATGTTAAATATCAATATTTGTGACAATCAATCAGTTGATATTCTCTTATAATTCTTTAATGAATAACTCATATTTTGGAAATTTTAGGGAAAGTGTTACTTCTCATGCCATTACAAATATTTTAATATGCTGAGTTCATATTATTAGTCCTTATATCTCGATGACGGAAAATGGGGGAATATTTGTCATGTACACGTAGAAATGTTGACATTAGAAGGATTAAAATTTTTTAAAGTTGCACAAAAATGTAAAGTGGTAGGCAACATGACATAATGAAAAGAGCTCATTCTCTAATATATGAGAATTTTAATGCAAGTTCTAACTTCTACTAATGACATGACACGGGACAGATTTCCCAGTCACTGTAAACCTCAGTTCTCTTATAAAGCAGTGACCAAATTATTCCACTGAATTATTGTGTTAATTAATAAATGTAAAGTTTTGGCACACGTGCTTAACATGCTTAACGAAAGTTTAATATGATTAATAGATACAAATATAGACTACTTTTTGTGAGGGAGTCTTAAGAAATTGGAGGTCCTGTATTAGATACCCCAATTAAGGGAGAGAGCTTTCTAAATCTAGTTGGACCTGCTTCTTTATACTTTATCCTCATGGATGGAAGTTTTTCTGTTGCATTTCAACATCTAAGGTTATGTGTATCCTGTGGTCTCACCGTTCCTTTTTGTCTTTTGTGAGTTACAGCCTCCAAAACACATGTAGTCCAGTAAGAGTTGATGTGAGAAATTTAGATAACTTTATGTGTGATAAATGTGTTCACTTTGAGAGGACAAATAATATTCAATGGAGTATGTGCCACGAGACTACAGTCTTTGTGCACAATCTCTTATTCCTTCTCACGCATCAAAAGGATGAGATGTGCCTCCTGTCTCTGATTTTTAGTCCTCTTCCTACCAACACCAGTACAACCTCCTAGGTTTACAGTTTGTTATCCCCTCGCCTTCAAAATATTGTCTTTCCCAGGGTTAGCCCACCTATTCTCATGCTTATACCCAAGTCATGGTCGTTATCAATAACTACATAATTGCCAAAATCTCAACCCCAAGTAAATTCCTCTCTGATCACACCCCCGTATTTCTTGTTCTAGTAGCTATACTTCCTCTTATTAAGGGCTCTCATATGTTGACCCTACTAGTTTTGCAATGTCTATTACTGCCAGAATCATACAAGTGACCTTCCAAACCAATAAACCATTTTTTAAAATTTTATTTATTTTTTTATACAGCAGGTTCTTATTAGTTATCCGTTTTATACATATTAGTGTATATAAGTCAATCCCAATCTCCCAATTCATCACATAATGAAAGGAATATTCAAAATAATCAAAATTATCTAATTAGTTGATATGTTTGTTTATTAACCAACAAATAGATTTTATTACATTGATGGACCTATACAATCGTTTTTTAACGTAAAAATAGTATAGGTTTATTTATATTAAAGCCCAAATTTTTAATATCATATCGAGCCTCTGAACATTAAAAAAGTATTGTTGAAATGTAATCAACTGCGTAATTATTATATGCTACAGATTCACATATTTTAACCAGTTTCCTAGACATACCTATTTCTAAAATCCTGTATTTTTCCTGAAGAATTTATTTATTTTTAAATAAAGTTGATTCTAGTTTTCTTCAAAGTTGCATTTTTTGCTTAACAAATTTGAAGCAGTTAACACTTTCAACTGAAGTTTCTCTTTAGAATATACCATTCTGAATTGAGAAAAATATTTCTCATGTGCTGGGATTCTGGGAAACTGAGAATGAATTCTGCTGGAGGCTATTTGCACCTCTATTTTTTAATTGAAATACACAGAATTTATAGATATAGTCTTTTTTTCTCCATCCAGAGTGCTTTTCTTTAATGATATTATGGTAAAATAATGTCAAGTAATTTATTTGTATTTATGATTTTTAAAAATATCTTGCCAAATTTAGATTCTTCAGATTTTTAGATTCTTCAAAACTATAGCATCAGGGTAGTTTTTCAATCTTTCCGGATCCCCTCACAAAAATACAGCTGGCAGTGAAACAGGAAAGCCAAAAACCCACAGACAATATTGACAACAAAACTAAATGACCAGTTACCTCCGCAGACGCCCAAATACAAACAAGTGGGGACAAAGCACTAAACCCAGAAGACCTGCGTGTGTCTGAATCAGCACAAGAGGAATAATCAAGAGTCCAGAAGGTTTGTGATGGATCCACGAGCATACCCACCTCGAGGCAACGTGTAGACAGGAGCTGACACCGTCCCAGAATAAGGAGTTAGCGGGGAGAGGTTGTGGACCCACAGGAACTCCTGACACCTACCAGCCAGGAGTTTCACACCCCAAGTCTGCACTCAGTGGAAGCTGCTCAGAACAGAATCAAATCTGAGTCGACGATGACAGAGTCAAAGGAAGAAAGCAGGTTCAAGGGGCAGAGAGAGACCTAATCAGAACATCTTGGAATACAAGCCACCAATTTTTAACTCTGAACAGCAGAAACAAACCTCTAAGAAGTTAGATTACCTGACTCCTTTGTCACGCTTTCTAACTAAATCAGAACTCCAAAAACTGGAAATACAAATCTCAGATAAAAACAAAATGTAGAACAGAATCGAGTTCAAATCCTATGCAAAATTTCTGTAAGGAAGAAAACAAAATAGAATAAGGAACAGAATATCAGTCCTTTGACCATGAAGTTATTCCAGAAAGCATATCAACAGAACATATAAAAATGATAGCCTACTCCTCGGTGCTTTGTGGCCGCCTGGAGGGGTGGGATGGGGAGGGTGGGAGGGAGGGAGACGCAGGAGGGAGGGGATGTGGGAACAGATGTATATGTATGACTGCTTCACTTTGTTGTAAAGCAGAGACTAATAAAAAAAATTTTTAAATAAATAAATAAAATAAAATTAACTGAAAGACACAAGAGAATGATATATAACCTGAAAAAAAAATGGAAAAGATTTTTTTAAAAACTTAAGAGTAAAAGAACTTAGAAAGAATTAGAAATAAAATTAAAGGTTATTACAAAAATAAAGATTAAATTAGAAGGAACATGAGAACAAGTTAAAGAACAGTTAATTCCTTAAGTGGAGCAGAAGTTGAAAAAATATAATCAAAATAAATAAAATATGTCTCAAATAATTTGGAAAAAAACGTTAAGTATTAAAATGAGGCAAAGAGGGCCTCCCTGGTGGCGCAGTGGTTGAGAGTCCGCCTGCCGATGCAGGGGATACGGGTTCGTGCCCCGGTCTGGGAGGATCCCATATGCCGCGGAGCGGCTGGGCCCGTGAGCCATGGCCGCTGGGCCTGCGCGTCCGGAGCCTGTGCTCCGCAACGGGAGAGGCCACAACAGTGAGAGGCCCGCATACCGCAAAAAGAAAAAAAAAAAATAAAAATAAAAATAAAATGAGGCAAAGAATATCCAACCTAATATCAATCCTGAAGATGAAAACCAAAACAAAGGAACAGAGATAAACATTAAATACAATGATTAAAATAGAAACTTTCCTAAATAAACTTTTTAAATAATTTGAAGCTGCATATTCGAAAAGAATTCGCATGTAGTATTGATGCAGAATGACCAACACCAAAACATTCAAACAATATTACCGAATCTTAAAGGGAAGAAAATAGTCTTCTGGGCATGTAGGCAAAGAGATAGGGTGACTTACAAAGAAAATTAAAATTAGATTTTCTGCAGAAATGCTTACATCAGCAGGAAAAGTAGCATACTTAAGAAATGCAGTGAAAGAAAATGTGATCCAAAGGTTTCATATCCAGAAAAAGTGACTTTCAAATAAAAGACAAAATGCTCTGGACATGAAAGGCTGCGAATCCTCACGAGGGGATATGTAGACAGGAACCTCACAGTGGTAACAAGCATGAAAAGGACAGTTATTTGCAGAACTAAGACGAAGTTATAATATGTACCCCAACCAGCAGGTGTAGTTCAGCCATGAAAACATGGAAGGGAATGGGGAGGACTGATGTCAAAGACAACAGGGGACCCCCCGTTCCTCAGTCAGGGCCCTAAACATCGGTGACGGGTGAGGACCCTTTTGATGACGGGGGAGCACAGGGGTGGTGTTTTGAAGATGATGGTCATTCATATTTTTTTAAATTCCAGAAAGTTCCAAAAAGCAAAACTTAAATTTGCCCGGAGCTGGCAAATACGTACATAGTGTTAACATTGTAGTATTAGGTATTATAGGCCATCTAGCGATGATTTAAAGTGCATGTAGGTTACATGCAAATACGAGGCCATTTTATGTAAGGGACTTGAGCATCCTCAGGTTCTGGTGTCCACGGGGTCCTGGACCAACCCTCTGCGGGTACCCAAGGCGGGCTGTGTACCCTGTCAGAGAAAGCCTTTTCTAAAGGTAGGGTTGGACCTGGAGGACAGAAGGTAGGGTTTTGACTGGCTAACCCAGGACATAAACAGGTTCTGTGAAGCACTCACTGAAGGTGCGGCTAAGGGGTGAAAGTACTGCTTCTGCCCCATGATTTTAGTTTGATTTTTAGTAATACCGTGACGCTATCTTGAAAACGTATATTTTAGCAAAAGTGTACCTTTTTATCAGCTTTGATATATAATAAAGTGAGGGTATTTATCATTCCTCAGACGAACGCAACTCTAGGTACTTCATTTCGGTCAGCACATTAGTGTCAGGTTACGGTTATGGATGTTATAAGACGAATATTTTGTGATTTATACCTCAAGGCTTATATTTAAATTGTGCCTTCTAATTTTCTGGTGGTCCAGGATGAAAATGAAAAACCCTCATTGTTGAAGTATGGTTGGATGGTTTTCATAATAACAGAGCAGGAGAAAAAAAGACTTTAATTTAGTAAAGAAGAAAAACGTTCTTCCAAAATAGCCTAAACTGTAGAGCGGACGTATGCCCAGATGTAAGTGTGCTCTTCGGTCTTCTCCCTATCTGCGTAACAGAGAGGGGGGTCTGGGTATTGAACATGATCAGAAAAACAGTTAACAGGTAAATTCTGCACTTAATCACTTCCAGAGGGAGAGAAACAAATCTTCTACAACTTACGTTTATTTACAAAGCTCCTAGAACTATCCTAAAGATTTTTCAAACATAAATTACTGACTTATAAGGCAAATAAAGAGACCTAGAATTAAATGTTGCTCATATCCCAAATGATATTTCACAGCTTAAAATATGTTTAGTTCCATATAGTCCCACATAATTAATTCTTTAAAATACTGCAGACTTTTGAGGTCTCCACTTAGTTTACCCTCCCACATTTTTTAAACTTTTGTTAATTGAAGTTCTTTAATTCATTTAACAAAAATGCATTGAGTACCTTTAACAAATATTTATTGAGTGCCGTGTGCAAGGGAGTGGAACACAGCAGTGAACAAAACAAAATCACAGACTTCACGGAGATTAAATTCTTGTGAAGAAAACAGAAAAATAACGTATGTGGATACATTAATAAGTTAATTTATAAGTAATTATATATATATAAAATGATGAGCTAAGTACGTGAAGTATGAGCGCGTTGAGCAGTGGTAAGCATGAACAGGAAAGACGAGCTAGGGACAAGGAGGTGAGAGTGGAGAGTCTGCAGAGGTACCAGGATGTCCTCCACGGTGGTGTTAGGATGAGGCCTAAAGGAGTGGGTGTGAGGGGCCCACGGAGCCGAGCGTAGAGGCCCGAGCGCAGAAGGAGGCCGGCCGTGTGTGAGTAGATGACGTGACAGGGCCGGGTGACAGGGCCACTGACCGTCAGCGAGTCTGGGATCTTTATGGGGACAGACTTTCACTTCCACACTGATGGGGGTGCTGAGCCATCACAGGACACTGAGCCCAGGGGCAACCTGACCTAACTGCAGTTTTTCTCTCTTGTTTATTAAAAATTAAGACTTTTTATAGCAGTTTTCGGTTCATGGCGAAATTTAGCAGAAGGTACAGAGATTTCCCCTAAACCCCCTACCCCCCCAACACGCACAGCCTTCTCTCAACACATCATTACATCCCCACCAGTGGTACCTTGTTAAAACTGATGAACCTACATCGACATGTCATTATCCCCCCATATCCATAGTTTACATTATGGTTCCCTCTTGGCGTTGTACATTCATGGGTTTGGACAAATATATAACGACATGTATCCACCATGATAGCATCACACAGAGCATTTCATGACCCTGGAAATCCCCTGTACTCCCCAGCCCCTGAAACCACTGACCCCTTTTCTGTCTCCGAAGTTCTGCCTTTTCCAGAATGTCATATGGTTGGAATCGACTGGCTTCCTTCACTTCGTGATAGGCACTTACGGCTCCTCCACGGCTTTCCATGGCTTGGAAGCTCACTTCCTTCTAGCTCTGAGTCATGCTCCACTGTCTGGAGGGACCACGGTTTATTTATCCATCACCTACTGAAGGATAACGGTTGCTTCATGTTTATAGCTTGGTTGCAATAAACATCTGTGTGCAGGTTTTTGTGTGGATACAAGTTTTCAACTCGTTTGGGTAAATACCAAGGAGTGCGAATGCTGGATTGTATGACAAGAGTATGTTTAGTTTTGTGAGAAACCGCCAACTGCCTTCCAAAGTGGCTGCCAACTTAATTTTAATAGGATCATGTTCTTCATTCTCTGGTTAATCAACGTCACCTATTTTTAAAGAACCTGAAAGTATCAGTACATGAAACTGTAGAGGCCCTGAAATCTTAAGTGTCATATGTGAAGGAACATTTATGAAGATTATTCCAAAATCCAAAGATTACTCCAAAAGGAAAGTGACCCAAAAAACCTTGAATTTAGATATCATTGCCAAGACTCGGTTGTGAAGCTGAAATTTCACAAATTTTACTTCCAAACTAAAAATAATTTTAAACTTTCAATCAAATGTTCTGAGAAGAGTGACTTGAATGTCTGAGCCTGACTTTTAGGGGAGGGATGTGGGGTAGAGTTATGAATTTCATCCACAGAGATGTTTTTTATTAACTCTGAATGACATCATGAGGAAGTGAACGCAGAGAGAAAAGATGGGCCATCTGAGGTCTGAGCCCTGGGTCTGAGCCCAGTTCACCACAGAGGCAAGGACGGATCAGCAAGGCAGACGGAGAAGGGCAGTCAGAGGGCTCAGAAGAAACAGGAGCACGTGGCACCTGATGACACCCTCCCCCCGCCACACACACACACAGACACACACACACACACACACACGTGCAAAGGGCGTGAAACCGCCTATCATCCAGAAGAGGCTTCTGCGGAAAGCAGAGCAGCTTCCCTAACTGGTCCCAATGGTTCTCGAGACCAGAGGAAGGAGGACGGCTTGGGGTTTTGGTGTGGCTCGGAGGTGGGACCGGAGGGAGGAATCGCTGTTCGCAAGGTTTGAAATTCATCCTTGTAGAGAAAGGCAGCAGGCAGGCTTTCTCATCAGCTCGCCCAGATGTGGGGGAGAGGGGTAAGGCATCAAAGCTGCCCACGAGACCCCAGATGAGGAGTCAGACTCCTCCGGACTGGGTGCAGGCTAAAGCCTGACCAGAGCGGCTTTAGGAGAGAGTCCAGGGGAGAAGACGGCCTAGTGGGAAGGGATAACTCAGAACATTTCTGGAAGTGGAAGGAGGAAAAAGGGGTGATGCTGACGACAGAACAGGCTCAAGAGAGGCGTTTTTCAAGGTGGAAGAAATGACAGTGTGTAACTGTTAGAAAGAGGAAAGCTGGTGCCACAGCTGGAGGACAGACCACTGGGTGGGCAGAGGGAACATCATCTAAGTTCCGAGGGCACAGGACAGAAGGCAGAGTGTCCGGCCCGAGCAGGGCGGGTTGGATGAAAGGTGAGAGGCTGGTCCCTGCTGGCTTCAGTTTTCTCAGGGAAAGAGGGCATCAGGTCATACTCTGAAGGCAGGCAAGGGGCATGTGCACCGATTCTAAGGAGAGAAGAAAAATGAGCCATAGTCATCTCTCTTTGGCTACACTGAATCCCCCCTGGCTGGTACAAAGGAGGCTGACAGGTGACAATGTCTTGTCCCAAGTGTTTCTAAGTCCCTTCTGTACCCTAAGAATAGTCACTGTTTATAGAGTTCATTCCAAAAGTAGGTATCACAGGGCAGAGTGTCTGTATTTGTATTTTCAAAAAACTTCTTCAGAGAAGGACAAATATAATTTGATATCACTTATACGTGGAATCTAAAATATGACACAAATAAACTTATTTACAAAACAGAAACAGACTCACAGACATCGAAAACAAACTTATGGTTACCAGAGGAGAAAGGGTGGGGAGGGATAAATTAGGAGATTAGGATTAGCAGATACACACTAACATACATAATACAGGTAAACAACAGGATCCCACAGGGAACTATATTCCGTATCTTGTAATAAGCTATAATGGAAAAGAATAGACATACATATATATATGTATGTATAACTGATTCACTTTGCTGTACACCTGAAACTGACACATTGTAAATCAGCTATACTTCAATTTTAAAAAAAGAACTTCTTCCTAAAGAAGGCAAACTATTTTGCCCTTTGTAAATATAAAGAGGCCCTAGCACATTTTATGTAAGATTCTACAAGTTTTACCAAAGTGGATCCCCTGGAAGAAAAATGCATAAACTATTTAAGACACTAAGCCTCAAGGTCACTGCCAAGCAATCTTGTTATCTGTAGAGCTGTTGCGTGCCTCTGCTCAGCATTTTTAATTTGCATGTTTGTTAACCTCTGGACACAAGTGATTCTCTGGCAGGAATATCTTCAATTTTATGCCATTTCAGAGAGCCTTTTTTCTTAAACGCAGGATCATCGTTCTGTGATTAGTTGTGGTTTACATTCTGAAAGCTGTATAAAGGTATACACGATATATAGGTACGTACACACATATAAAAATATCCATCATAACCCCAGAAGAAAAAGAGAGGTGGGGTTTGCTGATTTAAGAATGCTGAAAGCAGCCTGTGTAGTGAATATCAAGTCATAAATTTATGATACAAAGCCACTGTGGCTTGAGGGATGAATATTCAGTGCCTGGTATTACCTGATAAAGTCATACATATGTATTGCTCCATTTTACGTGATAATTACGGAATCTACCTTAGCATCTGCTTTTACCAGATAAACTGAATTTATTATTTTGAATAAGGCAGTCACAATAATTCATAGCATTGTGAAGAACTGGCAAATACGGGGTCATAAGAGAAAGGAAAGGTGAGTATGAAAGTATATTAGAAATTCCAGTAAATATATTAAATGACAATTGTCTTTTTTATATAAAATTTTAGAAATTTTAGAATATTCTCCAGGAACAAAGTTAAAGCTCAGTCCAAAGGCATCTGGAGGATTTCTGAACTAACCATGTTAGTCCTTGAATTTTAAAGTGACTTTTATCATATTTCAAAATAGCTGTGTGTCTTCCCTCTAAACCTACCAACAAATAAGTGAATATGTTTCTTTATTTCTTGTTCAACCACCTTCCATCTAAAAGCAAATGATAAGCCGAGAAATGTATTTTAGTAATAAAAGAGAGAAGTTCAGAAGAATGTAGGTAGTTGTTCAAAGATACAGGTATGATAAATCCACCGTCACATCTACAGAATCCCTCTGCCTAGAATGATCAAGTTTACATCAAGTCTTTAAGCACCTGTATCACAAATACCACATTGTTTTTCCTTGGTGTAGTTCAAGAGCTCAGATTTACTTTGGTATCATTATTTTCTCAACACACTATGAAAGAAAATAGTGACTTTTTACTAGCTGGCCCATATCAACATTCAAATTCCTAGTTTTAATAAAATTTGTCACTGTTTTTTAGTATCACTGAATAAGGTACAAAAGTCAAATAAATGCATAAATAGGAGCATTAAAAGAATTAGAAGAAAACAAGAAAATTTCATCTTGAACTAAGGCTGCACATTCTAAATTTAAAAGGGAGTATGAAATGATAAAGAATAGATTTTTTTTACATATAATAAAAAGTCTACCCAGTAGGAATAAAGTTTAACAGAAAACCAGAAAGGAATTTAAAACATGTATGATAATCAAATATTTAAATAACAATATATACTAGAGAATTCTTAAATATCCTTAAGAAACAGTGAGTGTCCAAAATCTTTAAAAAGAGAATAAAAACTTCTCAAAAGAAGTAGGAAGTTCCAAAGAATATTAAAATATTTCCAACCTTCAATTCATCAAAGAAATTTTAAAGTAAGAATAGAGTAGTATTTTTCACCCACTCAGCAATGATCTTTAAATGTGAAAATTAAATACAGAGTTTTCATTTGGGATCCAATCACATATTGCTAATGGAAAATGCAAAATGTTAACATTTCTGGAAATGTGATTCGTCACTGAGTGTCACAATCTTGTATCTTTTGGTCTAATAATTGCACATGTGAAATGCAGTTTCATGGAAAAAAATTAAAGACATACATAGTAATTTTATCTCCTGGTAGTTTTTTGGAAAAAGCTCTACAGATCTGTCTCGCTGTCTCTGTCTTCCTTCTTCTGTATCTCTCTGTATCTATCTTTCTGCCTCTTTCTTTGTACACAGACACACACAATAGATGTGTGTATGAATATTTATAATATACCAGGTTTTTATTTATTTGAAATATCTGCATGCATATGTATGCACATACATAACGCGTGCACACCTGGTGCAGGTGAATACATTATAGGTGTACACCTGGTGCAGGTGAATACATTGTGTGTTACTTATAAGAAGTTGAGGCACCGGCTTTTTCCACCACCCTCAGACCTCTATATTCTCTCCAACAGCTTCAGACATGCATCTAACACTTGAAATCTCTTACTGCTTATTCATCTCTTGTTTTTTTGTTTGTTGATGACCTACTGTGCACCAGGCACATGGATGGACAATGAAAATAGGGCATTGCTTTAGATAAATGGAACTGCCCTCCTGGATCTCAGGGCTTCATGTGCGACACGAGACTGAATAAGTAATTACAAGGGCCAGGAGTCGTGTGAAGGAGAAGTTCAGACTTTCCACCATCTTTAAACAAGCAGAAGGATGTAGTGAAGGGGGAGGGGAGGTTTGCAGGAAGGAATTTAGTTTTACACAAAAGGGATGTAGAGACAGGGGGGTGGGGCCACAGCTGCCAAGGGTAAAGAGTAAGATGAGAGAAAAGATATTCCAGCCAGGAGCGAGCCCTTGGCTTCAAGAGTGGAGAATGAAAGGGGCCCATGACTGATTGTTAGGGAGGAGAACCCAGGGCCGGGGCCCCAGGAAGGGCACTGGAGTGGGAATTCACCTGAGGACTACACAGAGAGGACTAAAAATGTACAAATTATATTATCAAACATTCATTGTTCAGAAATGACGAGACCACGGGACTTCCCTGGTGGTCCAGTTGTTAGGACTCTGCACTTCCACTGCAGGGGCCACAGGTTCGATCCCTGGTCAGGAACTAAGATCCTGCATGCTGCGCAGCACAGCCAAAAAAAAAAAAAAAAAAGGGAATTTAGGAGACAAGTGTGAAGCTACCACAAGAGTCCTAAGGAAGAATTATTCTGTGATGGGATTGTGAATGAAGAGACAGGGAAGATATGATGTATTTTAGAGGAATAAACACTCTTAACTGGTGGGAATGGCTAAAGGAGACAGAGAACAAAGAGGACTCTCAGGCCTCTTCCTTGAGCTGCTATGTGTCTGTAATGTTCTTTACTGAATGCGGAAGACCTGGGGGGAGGGGTAAATACCCACAGCACAGCTTAACATCATGCACATGGATAAGACCATCTAGGGAGGAAGCTTAAAAAAAACCACCCCAATCTACAACAATTAGATCTTGAGTTCTTTTTTCACTTGGAAACATAAAAGTGTAGATACCTAACCTTGACCTACCGGAATTCTTCAGTCAGTCCAGCTTTTGAGGTCCAAGAATACAAATTAAAAAAAAAATTCCCCACACTTAAAAACATGATCCCAAATGTGTAACAAAAATCACAAGATTTTAAGGAGAAATTGGGCAGTTCTCCATAACAGTAAAATAATTGTAATACTTCTCACTCTGAAACTGACAGATAAAAAATGACAATAATTAGCCAGCTTGCCAAACTTATAAATGAGATAATTAACAAACTTTGAGTGTGTATGTATATAAAATCTGAACTTCCCCCAAAGAGAATAAACATTTGTTCTTAGTTCTATTAAACATTATTTTTGAACTGAACCAATACAAAACACAAAAATATTCAAAAAAATTCCAAAAGATACAGATCATAAGACCCTGTTCTATGACCACAATGCAATAAAATTAAAAATCAAATCCAAAAGATTTAAAAATTAATCACTTTCAACTCTTGCATTAAAGAAGAAAATCCAATGGAAATTACGAAATATTCAGAATTGAAAATCAACGAAAGTATTATCTACCAAAAGCACACAAAATACATTTTCAAATAATATTTAGAGGAAAATTTATAACCTTGAAACATCAGTTGAAGTCCAATCCCACTGAAAATAAGTGAGCCAGTTAAAGCAAGAAGCTAGAAAATGAAAAAAAAATTAAATTAGTAAATTCAAAGAAAAGAGAAGACAGCAAACCTAGAGGTCCAAGTCAACATTAATGAAGTAGAAGACAAACAAGTGAAGGAAAAGGGAGTGATGAACAAACTTAAGTGTGAGCTCTTTTAAAATACAAACGAAATAGCCACAGGTCTGGACAGACTCAATAAGAAGGTCATTAATAAACAATATTTGAAATTTTGAAAGTGACAAAATTTATATTTAGTAGAGATTTTGAAAGATCATAAAATGTTTTGAAGCAATATACGCCAAAAATTTTTAAAACACAGATGGAATAGATGTTATATGATAAATAAATTACCAAAACGTGAATATATCAGTAACCAATATATTAATTATATTAGTAATTTAAAATAATGCCATGAATCCTAGATGGTGTTTTGAGAGCGTTTTGACAAAAATACCAAGAGCACTAGTTTGTTCTTCTGCAGATTTTTCCAGGTGTTGGGATGGCTATCCAAGTCATTTTATTTTATTTTATATTTATTTTTTTTCCTGCGGTACACGGGCCTCTCACTGTTGTGGCCTCCCCCGCCGCGGAGCACAGGCTCCGGACGCGCAGGCTCAGCGGCCATGGCTCACGGGCCCAGCCACTCCGCGGCATGTGGGATCCTCCCAGACCGGGGCACGAACCCGTGTCCCCTGCATCGGCAGGCGGACTGTCAACCACTGCGCCACCAGGGAAGCCCCAAGTCATTTTAATAACCTATTAGGACATTAAAATTAACACTTGCTGAAGACAATATAAGAAAATCAGGAAGTAACACTGTGTGAAAATAGATGAAGAATCCTCAATGAAATATCAGCATATACTTTTTTAAAAAGATAAGAGTGACCCAAAAGCATGAGGAATTTTTCAGAGGAGAAGTAGTGGCAGGTGTGTGGTTTCGACCAATGTTGAGAAATCTCCAAAAGATACAGGTTATCTATCAGACCCTGTTTCCTGACTACAATGCAATGAATTTAGAACCGATCCGGACCGATCAGTTCTGGATGTCAGAATTTAGGCGAGGGGCATTAGCCCTCGGGCTGTGGAGGTCTGTAAACTGCATGACTGCGGGTAACACAGGCCAATCCCTGAGCTTGACCGAGTTTCCGGCTGGCTGTAGCTGCATCCTCCCAGATGGAGGGTGTGGAGGAAGCTGGGCCTCCATCCTTGTTCTGGGTTTAGCAGTCTGGTTGGGATGCACCAGCCCCTTTCCTGGGCATCCAGGGGCTGCAGCCCAAAGCCCGAGGTTGCAGCTGTGCTGTGACAGGGACACACAGCTTCTGCCCCGAGCCCCACGTCAGCATTCTACCAGGATGAGTGACTTCAGCACTTGGCTTTTGCTGATTTCTGTAGAGAAAGTTTGAGTTCCCAAATTGTTTTCCTCTGTAAGGGCCCAAACACTTTCACAGATGCCAGTGTGCAAGAGTGTCATTTTGGATAAATTAACCATGACCTTCCAGCCCATCGCCCTTCTATGATTGGTGGACTCTGCATCCCAGCCTGCTCAGTCACCCCCACCATCCCCACCCTTTAGAGCAGCAAGGCTAGTTCTGAGATGCCGCAGAAGACACAGGAGGGTGGAGGGTGGATGCACAGAGAAAGGGAGACGATGACTGACACCTGCGGCTCACCTGATACTGTGGAATAAGACCACGTCTGAGATAATGTCGTCCTACGGCTACTACCTCATGGGAAGTTTGCTTTTTCACAATAAGGCCAGAGGCACTCATGAAAAATTTCAACCTGGAATGGATGAGTGATCAGTGGCTGCCAAATTCCCCCAAACTTCCTCCAAAATCTAGGAAATTCTGGTCATCCAGTATAGTGGGGGACCTGTCCAACACGGATGCTTGTTTAAGAGATCTGAAGGCTGTTGTTGGCGTTGGTTTGATTCACAGGAAAGGGCAATACCACCCATCAGAGTACCAGGAAGCTGGCAAGATCTAGAAGTAGAGTTGGGTCTTTAGAGGATTAGGGAACGGCCAGCGCTCTTCCCTGAGTCACTCACTGTCTAAGGAAGACACAGCATCACGAAATATCAGTAGAAAAAGTCAGCCTCTGTGAGGACACGTCAATAAACCCAGGGTCACCCAGGTGACAGTCTTCCTGGGAGAATCCAAATACAAGGGAGTTAATATGTACAACCCTCACTCCTGTGGTTTCTGGCAAACATCTATTTCTTGAGGCACTGCAGCTTCTGGCTCACACCCGCAGAGTGGTCACCTTGGCGGGCACCCAGGATTGGGGCCACATTCCCCACCCACGTGGTTTCTGATTGCTGGAATTCCTTTATTTTGTACCAACACCAGAGAGATGAAAACCTGCCTAGTGCCCAAGGGTCAGAGTCTGGATTTGGAAATGAAGGATCACAAGAGACGCGGTGGTAACGGAGTCAGTGTAGCCTCGGGCTGGAGCCCCCGTGGACAGGCAGGAGAAGGCAGAGCCTTCAGGCTGCCCTTATCTACCCTTCAATGCAGGATAAAGTCCAGTGCTTCCAAACGCCAGAGGGAACCAGGCTGAAGGGAAGGAGGAAAGGTGGGACCCTTCACGTGCCTCCGCCGCCTCCCGACTTCCTGCTCTTGGGTCCCGAAGAGAAGAGAGGGAGCAGAGGAAGGTGTGCAAAGGTGCTTTATTCAGGGTGCTTAGTCCTACCGGGGAGCAGCGGGTCCCATCCGTGGATGCAAATGCAGGGTCAGGAGAAATTCTTTTTTGAGGTAAGTGCTCCCGAGGTTTGCTGTCCTTGTGTTTTGTGAGAGATGAGGACAGACCAGTCACCTGACCTCATCCTCTGGGACCACAAGGACAAAAATCCTAACAGTAAGCAGAGCCATCCCTCCAACGCTTCAATGGTGTGTGTGGTCTGTGTGTGTGTAGTGTGTGTGCATGCGTGCGTGTGTGTCCGTGCATGTTCACACCTCCATAGGAGCGATCAGAGGACTCTGAGCTCCTAAAGTTTCGGGTCAACAGTCTGGACGTATCTACTTGAACTAGGCCAACCTCACCAGGACCAGATACAACTTAGGAATGAGAAGAAAGTCTTCAGAGGCAGTTAAGGACCCAAATCTGGTGACCTCAAGGTAGGGAGATTTCCAGATGGGCGATCACGTGCACCCTTTAAGTCTGGGTCCAGAGGTCAAAACCGTGACATCAGGAACGTGAAGCCTGAAGCCAGTGGTGCCAGACGCCGAGGTGATTTCCATATTTCGCTTACCATACCTCTTTTACATTCCTCTTTAGCTTTCTGTTAAACTCACAGCAGATTTCCCCCAGAGCCTGCAGACAGGAAGTCAGCCTGACCAAGGCCTTAATTTCAGTCTCAAGGTGCCCTGAGCGGGAACCCAGACCAGCCATGCCAATTTCTGACCTGCATAACTGGAATCAAATAAAGGGTGTCGCTTTCAGGTGCTGAGGTAGCGGTGATCTCTTGTGTAGCAATAAATACCTAATATAATACAATATTCTAAGAACGACATTCCCACTCACATCTCCTCATGAGGCTGCCACTCCAATTGAAATGCAAGTATATAATTTAATACAACTTGACAAAGTTAATTCTAAAAAATACAGGGAAATATGGGAAAAGAATCTGAAAAAGAATAGATTACATGTATATGTATAACTGAATCACTTTGCTGTACACCTGAAACTAACAACACAGTAAATCAACTATATTCCAATATAAAATAAAAGTTAAAAAAATAAAGTTCAGGAATTTATAAAAAATAAAGATAAAAAATAGAGGGAAGTTCTAGAAACTAGTAAAATAATTGGAGGGGAAAAAAATCTTCCAAGACAAATCTCGTTTGCAGGAAATTTGGGAATAATTTACATAGACACTCTGCTCTCATGGAGGGAGCATAACTCCCCAGGGGAAACTGCACCGAGGGGCTGGCTCCCAAGGGGACAGGACGGAAGGGGAGAGCAAGCAACTTCGCAGAGGAGAACCCTGATAAATACCCCTCCCCACGCAGTCAAGGGTGAGGTCAGTGCTGACAAATCCTAGTGGCAGCAGGTGCCCTTGAAGTGACGTGATGGGAACCATACTTCACCTCTGTGATCTTCTCCCCCAAACCGCAAATCCTATTCTAATCATAAGAAAACATCAGATAAATCTCAATACAAGGACATAGTACAAAAAACCCAACCAGTCCATCCTCAAAACTGTCAAGGTCATCAGAATAAAGGAAAGTCTGTGAAAGTATCACGGCCAAGGGCAGCCTCAGGAGACAGGACAAGTAAATGTCATGTGGTACCGGGATGGGGTTCCGGGAAAAGTAGAAGGACATTTGGTAAAAGCTGAAGAAATCTGAATAAAAGTATTGGCTTCAGTTAATAATAATGTATCAACATTGGCTCATTAATTATAACAAATGCACCTACTAATGTAAAGCATGAACAGTAGGGGAAACAGGTTTATGGCTACTCTGTACTATCCATGTTAAAAAAAAAAAAAAAAAAGGATCTAAACCCGAAATTTTCTAAAAGATAAAGTTTATTAAAAAGAAAACAAGGGACTTCCCTGGTGGCAGAGTGGTTAAGAATCCACCTGCCAATGCAGGGGCCATGGGTTCGATCCCTGGTCCGGGAAGATCCCACATACCATGGAGCAGCTAAGCCCGTGAGCCACAACTACGGAGCCCCCGTGCCACAACTACTTAACCTGCGCTCTAGAGCCCGTGCTCCGCAACAAGAGAAGCCACCGCAATGAGAAGCCCATGTACCGCAATGAAGAGTAGCCCCTGCTCGCTGCAACTAGAGAAAGCCCGCACGTAGCAACAAAGACCCAACACAACCAAAAAAAAGAAAGAAAACAAAAACAGAACTAATTGTTTAGCATGATTCCATTTTTTTAAAAGACAAATGATGATAAAGTTTAAAAACTATTAAATCTGGGGGTGTATTATAACAACACATTAAACTTTCTTACATTATACTAATGTGGGTGCCTTTTGTTTTATGATTCTTAACATTTTAAAAGGTAGTTCACATTTGAAGAAAAAAGAAAGATGCCGAATATTCTGAGATTAGAAGATGATCACTGGTCTGGACCAGCACAGAATTACTGACTTGATTTTACGGTACACATTTTTTTCCTTCTTTCACATCTATTTTAATCGTGGTGAGGAATTCAAACAATTCTACTTAATATTTTGCTTTACAAGTAATGGTTGAAACACCTCAGCCAGTGGAGACCTGTCGTAGCCCTGTACTTACAGAATCTTCCCAAGTAAATACCTTAGTTTATAAGGAGCCCCTGAACAGGCAGGAGGCCAAAGGTTTTCAGATCAGAAGTGCTAACAGGTAACTTGTGTTTATAAAAATACTTCAGACAGCTGAAAGCCCCCTACTAAATGATGACTTTGAAATCCTGTTCTCATGTATGGACACTGTGTTGGGGACCTTCTGCCTCTTTCCCACACTCCGTCTGCAGGGGTCAAGTTTGGAACCCCCAGACATGCAGGGGGAGCAAAAGCAGTCTGCTCTCTCCCTGGACCCTGGGCTCCAACTCACTGTGTACCTGAGACAGCAGAGGACAGCTCTGAGGGTAGTCGGCAGCCATGTAGCTTTCTAAGAGGTTCTGGAAGCCTTTGCCAAGAAGGGTAGTAGCAGGATGCCTAGCAGTATTAAAAAAAAAAAAAAAAAAAAAAGACGGTCTAGGGAACCAAGAGAAAGAAAAGGAACCAACCAAAGTGCAGAGATGTGTTTATCCAGACACTGAAAAGACAGCTCTGCCAGGGTGATGTCTTGTTGATCACTAAGCCGGCCTTAAGTGGACCTGACAGGTGAGGACTAATGACTTCATGTAGTTATGGCCCCATGGGGATGGGGATAAGCGGATGCCAGTCATTTGCCTAAAAACATCTGGTTAAAGACCACTGTTCTCTGCCTGCGTTGGAACATGATATTAATTAAAAACCAAAGGGATGGAAATTCCCTGGCGGTCCAGGGAATTTGGTCCAGGGGCCAAGACTCGGTGCTTCCAGTGCAGGGGGCGCGTGTTCCATCCCTGGTCAAGGAACTAGGATCCCACACGTCTTGCACGTGGCCAAAAAAAGAAAAAAAAAAAAAAAGGGATGAAGGTTTTTTTATGTTACCAAAGCAACACAATTGATGGCCCCCCAAATGTGCAATCAGCTGGTTCAAACTCATCTTGCTTTGCTTGATTCTAGTGAGAAATAAGTTTCAAGAATGAGGAATGAGTTGCTGGGGGAGGTGGGCACTCTCTGAAGTGAAGTTTTGTGCTTCTGTAAAACCCTAGGGAAAACGTCTCGCTTTACAACCGTGGGTCTGAACTTTTAGCGAAAGGTGACAGGCCCATCAGAGCATATGGTAAAAGATATGGTAGCTCTCCCTAGTGGCCATAAAATGCATGCACACACAGACCTTCAGTATTTCACAAAAATATCATGGGGTCATTCACACGCTACAAAAATATCATGGGGTCATTCACACACTACAAAAATATCATGGGGTCATTCACACGCTGAAGCCCACCAAGCAATCACAGGTTAAGAATTGATATTTTTTCTAGGCACTTGAACTCTGGCAACTATCACAGGCTGTTAATAATTCTGTAATAGCAAAAGTGTTTCTACAACCTTAAATGAGAACAACTGTGAAAATAAGCACGATGCTGCATACGGTCTCAAAAATGTGTACAACACTTTTATACACAAAGCAAACTTAACACTTAAGAGGTAGGACACATGTTGGTTACGTGATGGGGGACATCGAACGGTACTAACAGCTGTAAAATGTGGAGGGGGACTGTTTGCAGGACAATAATGTTTCACCTTGTAATTGGATGTGACTGGGAGCAAACCATTTATAAATATAACAAGGAAAATATAGCTAGGGATATTGTAAATAGAAATCTATGTGGATCAGATTTTTAATATATTTATTTAATAAAAATTAAGACAGATCTCTTAATTCCATCCAAGAGTTATTACAGCAATATAAAAAGCAAATTTACAATTGAAGACGTAGAGATTATCATACTAAGAGAAGTAAGACAGCGAAAGCCAAACATCATATGAAATCACTCGTAGGTGGAATCTAATTTTTAAAAAGGATACAAATGAACTATTTACAAGACAGACACAGACTTACGGATTTCAAAAACAAAGTTACAGTTACCAAGGAGGCAACATGGCCGGGGAGGGATAAATTAAGAGTTTGGGATTAACATACACACACTACTATATATAAAATAGATGACCAACAGGGACCTACTGTATAGCACAGGGAACTCTACTCAGTACTCTGTAATAGCCTATATGGGTAAAGAATCTGAAAAAGAATGAACACATGTATGTGTATAACTGAATCACTTTGATATATACCAGAAACTAGCACAACATTGTAAATCAACTATACTCCAATAAAATTTAAAAAAAATAAAAATAAATTTAAAAAAATTTATAAGTGAAGAAAGTGGAAGATTATGGAACCAAAGCAGAAACTAGATGTCAAGGCCAGTCTTTGTAGGCAGATAACCTCTATGCCCATAGATAAGCCTCTAAGGATTAATTACTTCAATTTAAAAATTATGGCTTAGTTCAAATAATACTGGAAGTACATTTATTTCTCACTTAACAGAAACGATGGTGCTCTTGCCACTGGCTGGGGACTGTGCCAGGTAGCAAACCAGAGGGGCACCGTCCTCTCCGTGGACAGGCGGAGCACTTCCTGTGACCCAGCCCCCACCTGCCTGTCTCATCTTTTCCTGTCCCCATTTTTCTCAACATGACATGTAAATGACCTTCCTTTAGGCCCCCTCTTTCCTGGCTTCCAGGCTTTTCTAGGCGGCCCTCTTTGGACGGCCCTTTCTGCACGATCACCCCGACACCCGCCAGTCTCCTCCAGCCAAATCCAACTTTTTTTTCAGGTCTCAGTTGGTTTTTCCCTCAAGGTTATTTGAGCTTTTGTAATATTCTTTACACTTCAAATTATTTGCTCAAAGTCTATGTTTCTGACTCAAGGCTGTGATCAATAATGACATGGATTCCAAGCCCTAGCAAAATTCCTAAGACAGAACAGATAAGGACTGATAAAGATTTAGAGAATAAAATAAATGCGGACATGAATAAATGAATGACTGGCTCATGTGCTGTTGAGAGATTACGGTTTGCAGGACCTTCAAGGGCTCTGTGCAGAGTGAGCCCTACAAAGGGAGCACGGGGGTCTGCTCGTAGGAGAGATGCCACAGTCGCTCCAGGAACAACTGTGAACAGTTAGCTCTTTGGAAGTCACAGAGCAAGTGTTTGCTCCAGACCCCGGGCTTGTCCGTTCAACCGCCCACCCTTGCAGGACTCACACACCAAAGCAGTACATCGAACGCCCAAGAAACAGTAAGACGTTGCTCCACTCTAACCTTTTCATAAGATTTTCCAGCAGACAATACAGTGTCTGGCTATGGTGGGAGTTCAACAAATACTGACGTGTTAAGTGGCTGCACAAATACACTGAGAGCCACAGAACAGAATAAATTCTAAGATCAGGGTAAAAGCGATTCCAAGCCTATATTTCCTCAAAGAAGAATGCTTTAGCCAAAATAACCCCTGTTGAATATTTATGCTGCATAAGCAGGTTGGCATTTTTAGAAATTAGACTTTCTTTTCCCTTCATTAGATGTCCTCATTAGATGCTTTATTTCTAAGTTTAAATCCATCGAAAATACACAGAAATAAGAAGAAGCAATATAGAACCTCACATTTGCAAACATTTAAAATCAAAACAGAAAACAGCCATCATCTGTTCTTTTCTCATCATACCTTAATTTGATATGCAAATGAGCATGGCTTCTGCCCATATTGGAATTTTACTTCGCAATTTGCTAATTCACTTTACATAATATAGCACACAGACATTTATACATAAAATTATATGCAGATCTTTTTATAATTTCTAATATTTTATTAACAGATGTTGCAAGTGTGATGATTTCTAATACTCCAAGGGAACCCACCATGTTACTGTAAAATGTTCTCTAATCTTTCTCCTCATTACCCGTTTGATTTTATTCCAACAAAATGACCTCATTTTCCTTTTATCTATTTTATATACAAGGGATGAAAAGCCTGATTTGATAACAGTGGGCTTTTTATTGAAGAGGAAATAAAATCCCAAAATAACTTTCTGAATGTGAAATCCCCCGGTACTTAGCCTTCATGAATAAGCTAATTAGCATCTCCAAATAACTCATTAATATAAAGAAGTAGTGGCTATTCACTGAATTTCTGAATTTACTGGTATGTAAAGCAGAGTTGTGGACAAATATAGTCTGAACTTCTGAAAGAAAAAGTTTACTTAGTTATATTAGTTATTTTATCAAATGCTTTATATGAATTTTCTTCTTTTTTACCTTTTTTTTTTTTGGCTGCACCACGCGGCATACAGGATCTTAGTTCCCCAACCAGGGGTGGAAACTGTGCCCCCTGCAGTGGAAGCGCGGAACCCTAACCAATGGACTGCCAGGGAAGTCCCTGAGTTTTCTTCTTTATCATTGATTTATTCTTTACAGAAATACTGTTTTATTCATCTAGTAAATTCATAATTCTTATAAATTCTTATAAGAATTATATGAAGATAAGTAGATAGTTCACATATATTAAACTGTTGAGACAAAAATTTAAATACATAATTCAAACATTTCGCATCTTATGGTCTTCTAAATTTAACTAAAAGAAGCATTGATTGTCAAGAACAATTGTTTTTAAAGGATCTGGCATCCTTTAAAAATAAAAAGTCAAAAAACTAAAAATAGAGCTACCATATGATGCAGCAATCCCACTCCTAAGCATATATCTGGAGAAAATCATACATTGAAGATACATGCACCCCTATGTTCATTGCAGCACTATTTACAATAACCAAGACATGGAAGCAAACTAAATGTCCATCAACAGAGGAATGGATGAAGAATATGTGGTCCATATATACAACGTAATATTACTCAGCCATAAAAAAGAACGAAATAATGCCATTTGCAGCAACATGGATGGACTTGGAGATTGTCCTACTAAGTGAAGTAAGTCAGAGAAAGACAAATACCATATGATGTCACTCATATGTGGAATCTAATTTAAAAAATAATACAAATAAATGTATTTATAAAACAGAAACAGACTCACAGAGTTCAAAAACAAACACGGTTATGCGGGGTTAAGTGGGGGGAGGGATAAACTAGTAGCTTAGGATTAATATACACACACTACTATACATAGAATAGTTAAGCAGCAAGGACCTACTGGACACCACAGGGAACTATACTCAGTATTCTGTATTAACCTATATGGATAAAGAATCTGAGAAAGAATAGGTACATGTATATGTATGACTGATTCACTTTGCTGTACACCTGAAACTAACACAACATTGTAAATCAACTACACTCCAAAGAAATTTTAAAACAATAAAAGGAGAAGTCATGTCTGGCAGGTAATGATTTATTGTAAAAATGGCCACATCTATAAAAACAGAATTTGGTCCAAGTTGTGTTTCTACTCACTTGGGGCCTAGAGCCCCAGGAAGACTCAGAGTCACCCTGCTTTGTATCACTTAACTCTTCAGCCTTTAAGCCTGTGAATCTGCCTTTCACCTCGAACTTGACCAGGGAGCTGGCGAGAACCCGTGTAGCACCTGAAGTAGCATGACTGTCAGAAAATAGGGAAACTCTTAACCAATAAGAAATGGGGACTTCCCTGGTGGCGCAGTGGATGAGAGTCCGCCTGCCGATGCAGGGGACACGGGTGCTTGCCCCGGTCCGGGAGGATCCCACATGCCGCGGAGCAGCTGGGCCCATGAGCCATGGCCACTGAGCCTGCACGTCCGGAGACTGTGCTCCGCAACGGGAGAGGCCACAGCAGTGAGAGGCCCGCGTACCACAAAGAAAAAAAAAAAAGAAATGGGTCTGCCCTTAGACTCTGTGACCTTGGACAATGTTTTATAGTTCTCTTTGGTTTTACTCTCTCTTCTGTAAAATGACTGTATTAATAATAAATTCCTCACCATTTTATTTGAGAACTAATTCAGGGGAGACCTTCAGTGTGTTCAGCACAGTGCCTGGTCCATGGTAATCATGAGGTGCACCTGAACCTGGACTAGCAATGGTTTTATAATACTAATTAAACAAAGAGGCCATTCCACAGAGGCAGCCTGTGTGAGCAAACCAACCCTCCACGTGCCTCAAGATTAAGAAATCCAAACAGACGACTGATCTTCCCTAATAAGGCGCCACTTAAGCTGCAGCCAATCAGAGAATTTCCCTGCTTTGCTTCTGTGTCTTCTCTACAAAAGCCTGGCCCCCAGCTCCTGGCGGCGGGGCCTCCCGACTACTCCTGCCGTGGCCTCGCCTGACTTGAGTCAAATAAGTTCTTACGTTTTTAATATGCCACGACATATCTTTTAACAGCATTAAGATTTGTATTTGTATTGTGTGCATCATGTAAAACCTTCTATGGTTTCATAACTTGTCCTTGAAAATTGCTTATTTACACAATAAATATTGCATATATACTCTACACAAACAATACACCCTGGCGCATTGACCGAGGAAGAGTTATCCTGTGATCGGCTGAGTATGACCTGAGCCCTGGGTTCCTGGAAAGTGGGGAAGGTTGAAGGAATCCTGTCTCGCCCCTTCTGGGCTCCAGGGACCAGCCCAGGGTGAGGAACCTCCCCGAGACCAGGCAGCACTCAGGCACAAGCCCCTTGTTCACCTGCGACAGCGCCGGACACAACCTGTCCACACCCCCGTTCTCTGCTGTCTTCTAACAGATTAGCTGGACTGTCTCGTACCCACTGATCCATGGGAACAAAACGCTTGCTAAGCAAACTTTGGTTAAGCATCTGTTCTTCCCCCAGGCCCTACACCTGGGCCCCACCGCAGCCCGAGCCAGCAGACGGCCCCCCTCAACTCCCTGAGGACCCCTCCCGGAACAGACTGGCCTCAAGGTAGCCGTGGTCCCAACCCCACCTCTCAGCCCAGGTCTCCACTCTTGGTCTTTCTAGCCTTTCTACACTTCTCTTAAAAGAAACCCACTTTCACCCTAATTCTTGACCTTGAAGATCTTACGGTCACCGTGTTGAATGGGAGCAGAATTTGTCCTTCTTGGCATGAGGATGACTTTAGTCTGATTGTTTTTAGGACACAGCAGATGCGGGGAAAGCTCAGAAAACCAAGTAGAAGTCACCCTTTTGTAAGAGGCGTTTACAAGGGAAATCTCCATCTATCTGTAAGAGTGTCTCCATACCAGCAAGAGGAGGGTAATCCCCAGGAACTCTTATCAGTGGGGAAGGCATCAGTTGAAGTCTGCATCACAGCCTTTAGCCGGATATGACATTTAAGGTGATGACTGGGGCCATTTCAGAGTTGCTCAGTTTCACTGGATCTCCCCGTGTGTACAGGAGGTCTACTCACCAAGCTTACGTTTGGTGTTCTACTGGGGTCTCAACCAAGAACCTAGAAGGGTAGAGGGAAAATTACTTCCCGTCCCCTAGAGCGTTCTCCCAAATACAATATCCTCCTCCCCCTGTTGTAATAGGGCACCTCCACCCACCAGCACACACAACAATCCTTTCCAATTGCTGGAAAGAAACGTTTTCCTCAACGCCTTAGGGCTCCTGGCTGGGTCTGAAAATTACACTGACGAAGGCAGATGGACAGGAGAAAAGCCTACATATTTATTCATTTAAGTTTCACGTGACGTGGGCGCCTCCCTAAGGACACGAGGACCCGAAGAAACAGACCTGAGCTCGTGATGCTGGGCGCAGTGCAGAGCGGGCAGCCGTGGAGGACGGCGGGGCTCGGGGAGGGTGAGTGATGGAGTAACTGGGGGCTCAGCAAGGCCTGCTTGTCGGGACTCTTCCTGGTTCCCTCCGTGTGTGGAGATGCAGATACTCTTTTCCTCTGGGTGTGCAGAGGGCACCTCTCACCTGAGGGCTTTGTGACCTGCTTCAGGGGAGAGAGGTGGGGGAAGCTCAGAGGGAACTTCATGCTTCCGCCATTTTCTCAAACTCCGTCAACTTAAAATATCCACATTCCAAGGTGCCATATTTGGGGTATCATGTCCTGAACCCCATCAGAATAAAGTCTCTCCTTACTAAGTCTGGATGTGTTTTTTATTTGACACCTGTCACAGGTGTGGGTCGGACTCCCTAGTTGGTTCTCCACAGACCGAACCAGCAAAAGTTGGTAGGTAGTCACCCTGTCTCTTCCTTCCTCTCGTTAAGAAAAAATTAGACCCTGTCAAAGGGTCCAGACTGCAAGATGGAGTCGCTGATGCTAAGCTCCATGTCTGCAAATGGAAATTTACCTATTTCTATGCTGGGCTCTCCCAGAAAAGGGAGTCCCAGGCCAACCAGTCCCGTTTGCTGTTCAGCACAAGTCACCTGACCTACCCCGGGACTTCCCCTCGCTCCGTGTGAGGAAAGTGACTCTGCTTTTCCAGTCAGCAAACGCACAGTGTAACTTCCTGTTCCTGCTGTAGATGGAAACGATCAATAAACAACCTATAACAGGAATAGCAAAGAGTTTTGAGCCAAACTGAGGACTCTAGCTCAGGAAATGCAGATTAAAGAAGCACATGAATTGTTTTCCTCCAGGCTACAAGGGGTAAGCTTATCAAGGCAAAAACTATGAAGTTATATAAGCTGTTTATCATGAATTAGGATCGGCGCTGCAAGAATTAAGGGTGCTTGTTAAGCAGGGATTGGTTGGGGTGTGAATCGGTTGCACCGTTACAAAGGGGAGACCTCGGGACCATAAGGGTGCAGCTGCCAGCTGCTGCAGATACTGTTTTGAGAAAGGGTGGTGGTGTCCTTGAGTTTGATACAATTTAGGGAAAATTCAAGTTCTCAGGGATGCAGGAATGTGTCTGAAACCACATCCACAAAGGCCACCCAACTCCATTTTGGATGCCTAAACCATGGTGACTCCATTTCAATTTTCTTTTTTTTTTTTTTTTTTGTGGTATGCAGGCCTCTCACTGTTGTGGCCTCTCCCGTTGCGGAGCACAGGCTCCGGACGCGCAGGCTCAGCAGCCATGGCTCATGGGCCCAGCCGCTCCGCAGCATGTGGGATCTTCCCGGACTGGGGCACGAACCTGTGCCCCCTGCGTCGGCAGGCAGACTCTCAACCACTGTGCCACCAGGGAAGCCCCATTTCAATTTTTAAAAGCACTCTTTTCTTCAATGCTGGAAGCAGATGCATGATGCCTGTTTGACAGGCCACAGGACAGTTGTTCTAGTGGAAGTTAAACCGCGTATAAGCCAGAATGACTTCCCCACCCTCAATATGTGAACATTTCTTCCATCACTGCTCACTTTGGTCTATAAAACTCTCTCACTTTACAACTCTTTGGAGCTCCCTTTCTCTTTTCTGGACTGGATGCTTCCTGGCTCATGAATCCTTAAATACAGGCCACTACATCAAAAATTAAGTGTCCGTGAAATTTTCTTTTAACAATTCAAAGATTAACTGTTTTTATGCATCACCTGAACAATGGGCACCTTTAATTTCAATATCTGAATTTCCAAAAAAGGAAACTCCAGTGTTTCCCCCTGCTCCAACACTGCTCTGAGGTCTCCTAAAGATCATTTGCTCTGAGCATCTAAGCTTCACTTTCCCCTCTGAAAGGACTAAAACTGGAAACAAAGCTTTTTTACTTTGATTTTCATAGTAATAGTGCACCAAAGGTAGCTGTGCAGTGCAGACGTTTCCTGAAACTGTGAGGCAAGACAAAGTACCCTAGCACAGGGCAGCACGTCATTTAATAATAATAATAATCAGTTTTTAGAGGTCTCTCCCTGCCTTCTCCAGCCCCCTTCATTCCCCACCCCCAGCTTCTCTGAAGTAGAACATTCCTCACACTCTTTTATGAAGAACTATTTCCCTTGGGCAGACTCAGCTCTGGGGCTACTTTTACATATGCAGACATTCACTAAGGGCTCTGCTAAGCAGCGGTCCCACACAAATCTCTGGCAAAAAGCTCTGAAAGAAAAATCTTCCGTTAATATTACCCAGCAAAGTTTCCTAGGCACCTGTTTCATTGTCTGCTGGGTGATCTAAGTGGAAAGAGGCTGCATTAAATTTATCCTCCTTGATATTAATTATGGCAGTTATATGGCAGAACATCTTGATTCACCTCTGCGGTTGTTGCTATGTTAACATTACATTTAAAAATCACAGCTATTTATGTGATGCTTTCAACACCTCAGACCTGTAAAAAACACAGTAAGGAGAACAACCAAACCAAAGACTTGGCTTTTTTTCCTGTTTTCTCTTTTCCATTTACAGAAACAACACATTAGCACATGAATATGCAAATACGCTTTCACGGAGGACCATCTCAAGTTACAGAGTCACGGAAACGATCTGTAACCCACAACTCAAATCCCCGTCCCTTCCCCACAGGTAAACGTGCTTATCAGTGTGATATGCATTGTTTCAGTGGATTTTCCCTTTCTCATAATTTTATTTTCTCTCATTTCAAACTAAGCTCATGTCAAAGGAAGTATCATTCGTGATACGTGTTAAAACAGCAAGGCAGACCTGATTCAGGACTAGGTGATAGGTACATGTGCTACTGCAGTGGGGTTTTGCAGTGAGAGAGACTGAACTCAACTGAAACATGACCAGGAAAAGTGGGAGTTTGTGGCCAAGGAGCACAGGGTGGGGACATCGGTGGGTGGAAATTTACTAAAAGGAAACTTCAGGGGTAAGTGTGTGTGGGGGGGGCGCTGTTCTGGCTGAAACAACCTGCAGGGTTCCTGCTGCAGGCAGGCTGGGTGATCACGTGTCACCTGGGGGGCGGGGGCTGGGAACTGTGCAGATGGACCTGATCAGATACTGGGGATGGGGGATTCTGGCTGACCTGACTAGCAGGGTCGAAATTAAGGCTGGGAGGGTGGGATGGGGGGAGGGACAGACTGGGAGCTGGGGACTGACATGTACGCACTGCTATATAGATAACCAACCAGGACCTACTGTACAGCTCAGGGAGCTCTGTTCAATATTATGTAACAACCTAAATGGGAAAAGAATTTGAAAATGATAGACGCCTGTAGACGTATAACTGAATCACTTTGCTGTACACCTGAAACTAACACAACATTGTGTTGACTTAAAAAAAATGCACAACATGATAATTGCAAGTTGAGGTTTGTTTGGGGCAAAATGAGGACTGCAGCCCTGGAGACAGCATTTCAGAGAGCTCTGAGAAACTGCTCCAAAGAGGCTGGGGTCAAGGTCAGTATACATGTGATTTTGGCGAAGGGGGAGTACACACAGTCAAGCACATATTTTTTGCAGAAGGTTTCTGCTAGTCACGAGGAGACGTCACCAAGGATTTTAGTGCTTTTCTAGATGCGAGGAGATGCAAGAATTGGGCTCACAAAATTGGCTCCTGAAAATATCTAACTATCTGAAGACCTGTTCTGCCCGTTTTCCCCAGAGCCCAGAGTGGCTGCCTCATTCCTGCTCTCCACCCTGAACTCCTCTCAGGGGGTGCTGAGGGTCAGCAGCTGCAGCGGCTCAGGATTTGATCCTTGTAGAGGTGGATGGCAAGTGCCAATGGAAAGTGCCAATCTGTAGTTGACAGATTATGATTGGCATGTACACACTGCTATATATAGAATAGATAACCAACAAGGACCTACTGTATAGCACAGGGAACTCTACTCAATATATATTTTTTTCACATCTTTATTGGAGTATAATTGCTTTACAATGGTGTGTTAGTTTCTGCTTTATAACAAAGTGAATCAGTTATACATATACATATGTTCCCATATCTCTTCCCTCTTGTGTCTCCCTCCCTCCCACCCTCCCTATCCCACCCCTCTAGGTGGTCACAAAGCACCGAGCTGATCTCCCTGTGCTATGTGGCTGCTTCCCACTAGCTGTCTGTTTTACATTTGGTAGTGTACATATGTCCATGCCACTCTCTCACTTTGTCCCAGCTTACCCTTCCCCCTCCCCACATCCTCAAGTCCATTCTCTAGTAGGTCTGTGTCTTTAACAACCTAAATGGGAAAAGAATTTGAAAAAGAATAGAGGCATGTATATGTATAACTGAATCACTTTGCTCTATGCCTGAAATGAACACAACATAGTAAATCAACTATACTTCAATATAAAATAAAATAAAAATTTTAATGGGGCTCTTAAGGACATGCCAAGCATGAGGTCTGACTGAAAATGGCTCAGAGGAGCCCAACTCGAGCTTGGTCAAGGAGAGATCCTTTGCCAATTGCTTTGTTGAATTGTGTTTTTGTAAAATTTACATATTTATCTCAAACGCTAAGAAAATTATTCAGTTCCAAGTAGCAAACAGGAACGCCTCCAATGATAAGTTCTCCTTCATGTTCTCTAAGTTGTTTTTGGACTGGGAATGGGCTGCCTGAATTGGAGGGAGCTGCTGCAGGGAGGAGGTGGCGAAGACCACCAGCGCCCAGGGTTCTAGCACAGGCGGGGTGGGGGTCCCTACACCCCGGGGCTGCTCCTGTCCATTACCGTGCATGCCTGGTTCGGCTGCCTCCTGCAGCCCTCCCAGCCTTCAGTCTGGGACATGCATGCCCCCGCCAGCCCCAGGTTCGCCCTCTCCCTATACACTTCTTTCTTCCTGCAGCTTTATTTTATCCATTTTTCTCTAGTCTCAAAACTTTCCTTCCATAAGCTAAAATATTTCTGACTGCTTAAAAAATCCACAAAGCCCAGATTAAATCATTCGTATTTTTCTTTTGAGTCTTTCTGAACAGACTTCATTGTGCCTCTAGTAATACCTCGTTTCTCTGAAATTAAAATATATTGATGTTACTTACATACTAGAGTCTTAGGAATAAATGGAACCTCCCCTATATTATTATTATTTCCTATGTGGAAAAGCATGGGCTACAATACAATATAAATTGTAGGGTGGCATTTCTTGACACAAGCTATGTAATGTATATTTATTATTATTCAATTCTTTATGTATGTATCTAGATACATGTCTCAAATTTCTAATGAATTAGTTTCAAACATGTTTGTCAGATATTTATTAAACATAATCCGCCAGATTTTTGAGTTGATGTGAATCATATGAATTGCCACCTAACTATAAAATTATTTCCTTTACCTTATAAGAGCATCCCTCCCATGTATATTAACCAGATAATCTTGTAGCATTAAGTTTAATCTTATAGCACCTTCTGTTTAATTTGTTTCAGAAATGTTTGGGCATAGTCGTATCCCTACCCTCCAATAAAATATTCCTTTATTCTTTTAAGATAAGAAAGGCCACCAATTTCTTTTGCAATCTCTATTTTCTTAAACTGAGGTCTCCAACTTTTTAATGTTATTTTGCACAAACGAAATGGAAGATACATGTAAAAGACATTATAATAAAATTGTGTTTATATTAGTCTTATGTGTCATCATCTTTATTTGCTGTTTGTTTTGCTATGAACACTTATCTTGTCATTCTGTAGAGAAAAATGACAGGAAACACTAGGTAAGATGTATTTCCAGAGACAAATCTTCTTGCTTCTCATAGCATTTGCCCCTCACCAGCGTTTGCCTATGCACTTCCTAAGTCTTCATCCCTGAAGAGAAAACTTAATTGCTCAAGATGTGAATGATGCTTAATGTAACAGATGGCAGAAGAGAAGGCCCTGTTCAATCCACTACATTTTCAAAAACATGAGATGCTGCCAGGAAAAATGCTCCAGAGACACATTTGACAAGAGTGCTCAGCTCATAATAAGGCTCCTCTGAGGAGTCCATTTTTTATGATCCCCATATAAACCGCTGAGACGGCATGTTAACACGCGCGCTGACGTGCTGCCCGCATCCTCCTGTGTTAATTTCCTGATGCCCAGAGTGCGATTCCTCGGTCTGTGCCCCGCTTTCCGGGAATCTCAGCCCCAGATCCACCCAGCTGCCAGGACTGCATCCCACCCCTGCCCTGTTAACACCTGCCTCTCCATGATGTCAGTTCCAAGGTGAGAACAGAGGGAGGTAAGGAATGAACCTGGGACACGAATCTGCAGTAGTCTCCCAGGTAAGAGCTAAAATCTACCCCAGCTTCACCGCGACAATTTGAAGGGAGAAAGAACTCGGCTGGATGCAGCAAAGTTACAAGTCAACATGATGGTTTTTATACCGATTTATTTATTAGAGGACGACAGTTCAGCTAGAGCTGACGTTCCCAAAAGAATGTGTGAAATGGCTTCACCATAACCTTATCAGTAAGTCAAACATGATCTCTGTTAACACCAGAAACAGCAAGTTGCAATTATTTGTTCAAAAACTATTTATGGAGTGCAGCCTATTGTATGGTATTGTACAAAATACTGGAGACTCTGCAATGGACAAAATGGCCCCAAATGTTTGTCTGTGTGGTGTTTGTCTTCTAGTGTGTGTGTGTGTGTGTGTGTGTGTGTGTGTCTGGTAAGTGGGGGGGTGTAGAGTGAGACAGACACTGAGATGAATACAGGTATGTAGTATGCACATGTGCATATGTGTGTCTATATGTGTATACAGATGTGTACCTGTATACGTATACAAGTTCTCTTAAAAAGGCAAACCAAGCACTCAGCCAGAAAGAACAGAAGCGAGAAGGCTGGGGGCAGCTGCAGTTTTTAAAAAGACCTCGATGTGGACCTCGCTGAAGTGACCCTCAAATGATGCAGTGAGGGTGGAACCATAGGGGCAGCTGGGGAAGAGCATCCTCGCTACCAGGGCTGAGATCACAGTGGGGAGTGTGACTGGCAGGGACCAGGTGGGACAGGAGAAAGGACAGCAGAGATGGGTGGCTGGGACCCCAGTGCGCTTCAGCTACCTGCCCTGTCTTCCTTTGAGAAATTAACACACCTACCTCCTCATTACATGTGAGAAGCGCGTGAAACTGACTTCTTTCAGACACACACGATCGTGTTTGTTTCCATCTCCAATGAGAAATAACACAATGTCAAATGAGACTTCAGGAGAAAGAAAAGCTTCATCGCATCCCACAATAACTGTTAGAAGATGGATTTCTTCTTCCTTCTGAATGTTATACAAAAAGAATGTTTGAAGAGCTGCACGGGGCCACCAGGAAGAGCCAACAGGAAGCTGGCGCTGCAGTAACCAGACCCGAGGGAAAGAGACAGCTGGGTACTTGGTGGCATTATTTTAGTCCCCAGATCAAACCTTGTTGGAAGAGAGCTGTCTCTACATCTCCATCATGAGAGTTGTTTATATTCTTTCCATTACTAAGTGCACGAAAATTTTATTCTGCAGAATCTGGCTGCAGCCTCTGGAGTAGCAAAAACCCTGACCTGACCTAAAAATGGAAGATGTCGTCAGGGAGACTTAAAGGATCACGTTACAACGTGCAATTTGGTAACAAGTTGAAACTACCACTGAGCACACTGGGAGATAAAAATTTAGATGCAGGTCGAGCTAGTAATGATAAAAGAGAGAAAAACTTTACATGGTCCCTGGTGATGGGGTTCAGAACACAATACCCCAAAATATGGTGCCTAGGCATGTGGAATACTTGAAGCTGACAGAGTGTGAGAACATGGCAGAAGCATGAAGGTCCCTCTGAGCTTCCCCCACAATTCTCCCCGAGGCAGGTCACAAAACCCTCAGGTGAGAGGTGCTCTCCCTAAGCCCAGAGGAAAAGAACATCTGCATCTCCAGACACAGAGGGACCCAAGAAGTGTCCCAAGAAGAAGACCCTGCTGACCCCCAGTTACTACATCACTCGTCCTCCCTGACCCCCTCCACCCTCCACAGGATGTGCCCTTCACCACACTCAGCATCAAAGTGCTCAGGTTTGTTTCTCCGGGTGCTCATGTCCTTGTGGAGGCTCCCATGTCACGTGAAACTTAAATAAATATGTAGGCTTTTCTCCTGCCCATCTGTCTTTGTTACTGTAATTTTCAGACCCAGCCAGGGGACCTAAAGAGTTGAGGAAAACTGTTCCTCTCCATATGGGCACATTGAATAAATTGATATTGTCTTCCCATTTGTCCAAGCAGTTAACTGGAATTTTGGAGAGCAGGATCTGCTAATATAATTGTTTCCCTATGAATGGATTTATTTTTATTCCTTTCAGAGATACCATGGAGTACAGGGTTGTAATACAAACAGTAGAAATGAGTACAAACAAGAGAAGATGTAAGTTTAGACATCATGTATAAATCCCAGAATAGTTATGGTGTTACATTTATCAGAAAAATGTTAGGAACTGATCTTGACTGTAACCCACAATTCTGTGAGCACCTCTACAATTATTTCCATGTATTATCGTAAAATTTGACTTGAGTCAAACTAAGACTAACTTTCCAGTCCAAATTGTTTCTTACCTGTTGTTACATTCACTGCCTGCAGTTAATGGTATGCTTTATTCAACATATGTGGTCAAGAGGAGAAACCATTCACAAATCCTTAAAATCTACTAGAAAGTCTCAAAATAATTTTTTACCCAAAAGATTAAAAATTATTTTACATTTGAACTCAAGAAATACCTAAATATTAAGCATCGTCCTCCAAAGACCGCCCTCTACTCTTGGAATTAAACAAATTTTCACACCAACAGACTATGCTGCCACAATGCATTACAGTCAGGAATTAATTATACTGTGAATGAAAAGACGACGTCACACTTATTTAAACAATAGAATTGTGTTTTAATGACAAAAATATTTATTTGGAAAATGTTTTAATAGCTCCTGAGCTTTTGGCTTTTTTAAAATGATGAATGATTACATTTGCTCTGGAGCAGTATATAAACTTGGAGGCTCTCAAAGAAATTCGAGGTCTGGGTCTTTCCCAAAGGATGTCTGACAAGAGAAGCTTCGTTACAATCTTACCAGACGTGAGTATGACCACTAACAAGCAAGTCCTAGACACAACACCTCAGCCACTGTTCCACCTCCCCTTCAGCTGTTTCATTTTCTCATCCAGGCTTTTACCCAGGACAGACCAGAGGCCCCATCCACCTATGCTGAGCTGAGGCCCTCTGCTGGTCCCACAACCCAAGGCCGTGGTTGCAGAGGGGAAGGGCATGTGGGGATTTTCAGAGGAGGTTTGAAGTGATACAAATTCCCTGGCCTTGGGGACCTGGGGGAGGGGTGTGTGAAAGTCTGGGGTGGCGTGGTGGCGGGGCTGAAGGAATTCCTCCAGGCCAGTCTGACACCCTGAGCTCTCCCCTCTCCTGCCCACACACCAACCATTGCATTCACGGTGCAGGCCTGGCTCATTAAATGCCACCCTCCCGCTAATCTGCTCCTGGTTGAAAGGAGCTGGAACTGAAATTTGCTGGCATTCTGCATGAGCACTGGTGTGTGTGTTTCTCACACGCACTGTGTGCACCCTCTCCTCACAGCTCAGTTTCTATAGAAAACATTCCTGTGTTGACAGATAAAAACCAACCTGGGCACAGGGAAAGAGGAGTTTTATTCAAAAGAGTGACTGCAACAGGGAAGGGGAGATGACTGTTCCCACCACGAGATCCTTATAAAGAAATAAAATGACTGATTGCTACTTTGGCATGCGTTTAAGTGCCATGTTAAAAGGTAGAACCATTGAATTAAGCACAATTTTTCCATACATCTTGAGCTTACTCACACTAAACTCTTGGCACACAGTGAGGATGTGAACAGGTGAGGAAGTGAGCACGTGGGGGGAGAATGTTCAGAGTATAACTGAGGCAATAAAGCCCTTGGTAGATTCTGAGCTTTTCCCATTATGTTTCTGGGCTTCCCGTGGGTGTTCTTGATCAGGAAAAGCAGCGTATTTCTTCTATCATTCTGTACCTGCCCTGTTTTCATTTACATGGATTTCTTGTCAAGTGGTACTGAACTTTCAAAGATATTTTCTTTTTCCACTGGACCCTGTGCAGAGCTCTGAGGTACTGATATTCACTGACCACATCCAATTAATTCTGATAGGTAGTAAATGCATTGAGGTTTCCACATAAAAGTTTTCTTCCTTATTATAAGACTACATGAAATCCAGGCATGGCCAGTACAGCTAAAAAGTAAGTACCCAGTAAAGTTCCAGTGTGAATACAAAAATCCAAATCTTCTTAAAGTTGAAAACTATGTGGAACCCTGAAATCTCAAAGCTACTACCCTACATTTTTGTTCACTGAATTTCTGTGTTTCAGTGTGGAGAACTCTGTATTTCTCAGGACTCCTGGCATCCCTGACCCTTGGTACTTGCAAAGTCAAGATAGAGAGAAAGATTCCTTAGATAGATGATAACCAGATAGATAGATAGATAGGGAATAGATAGATAGATAGATAATAGATAGGGAATAGCTATATAGGTAGGTAGGTAGATAGATATAGTGATTGGTAGGGATAGATAGATAGAAGATAGATAGATAAAAGAAAGAAGGGAAAACTAGGTACTGAATTCATGACTATCTACACAGAATAAAAGCTACCTACAAAATTTGATTTTAAGCAATGGAAATAGCTTTTAATTAAAGAGTAGTTTAGTAAGGAATGCATTACACTGTCATTAAATGTGGTACCAATGATGGAAAATAACCCGGAGCTACTGTAGGGGTATAAGAGCCAAGGATGGGCTGGCTCATCAAGAGTATGAAGACGAACAGTGTTCTAAAGGACTCACATCTCCCACAGCAAAAAAACCATTATAATTCACAAGTCTGTTACGATACATCCAGGATCAGGGGAGAGAGTGTCTAATGCAACCCTTATTTCCATTTCTTCCTTTAGTTTCATCTCATCTCTATGTGAAGATCCTAAAACATAGAATTTCATGATTCTGAGTAAGCCTTAGCCTTTCTTTTCTTTGATTCCTGGATGCCATCTCTCCCCTTTACTAGGTCTACATCTCACCAGAATCTCTGACTGTGGTTTTTACGGAGCTTGCTCTTCATTTGCAAAGCTAGTGGAGGACAAAGAGAAGAGCTGCACCCAGTTGCATGATAAAGTTACATTTTTATTGTTCCTAAGAAGCAATGATGCAAGGAAATCCTTTTGCTAATATAATATATACTTCATTTGGATAATGATTACTAATAACTCGATTATTACGTTAAGCTTTCTAATAAGTCAACCTCTTACTCTGAAATTTTTAGCAAGCACAACTTAATTACCTGAATTTACAGAAACCATATGCTTTCGATGACAAGTCACTGCAGCAGTGATAAACCCTTCATACAGGAATTACCTGACTGGTCCTCTTCATGGTTAGTTGGCAGGAAGATAAGAGGAGGGATATTAGAATTTTCTATATTGGTTTCAGTAAACTGATAAACACAGAGGGAATAGGACACGTGATCCCCACAATCAAATATATCAGACTGCAGAAAACTGGAACTATTTAAAAACAGAAGGGAAGCTGGGAAATCCTTTTGAGTTTGCTGTCCCCACATTCCTTTTCATGTTCTCAGACTTGTAAAAAATAAGAGCAAATATTATATATTAATCTAGAAACCTTGTTACAGCTTAAATTATTATAAGCCTTTCCTCTCAAGAAACAGGTTAATTTTTAAAAGTACAAACATATGAAACAATGCAAAGCCTTCTTACATAATGAAAAACATTCAAGGTTATCAGAGCAAATAGGTTACATACTTGGTCTTTTATCATTGTTTTACTATAGTAAAGACATTATGCTTCATAAACCAATGTGACTCATTGCACTAGCAACATATAGAGCCCAGCATAACCTATTCGTCCTAATTTCATATTGGCTCAAGACAGGCAGGCATCCACATGACAGAAATCTCTTTTTGTCAAATCCTGCCTTAAAATCAATGTGGAAATTTTGAATTTTTTTAAAAGAATGATAAGAATTTGAAAAGCATACTTGAAAATATGAATAATGATGAGAAATGATGGAATGGAGACGATTTAGTCCAGAGAAGCCCAAATCTATGCATGTGACTTTAGCCAACCTCTGTGGGCCCAGGAAGCAGTGTAGAGTGAGCACGGCCTCCTGGTATGGGATCATGTTGTCACCCCACATCTAAGGATTACCCAGGACACTATATGCATCAAAGTTTATCAAACATCCGTGCTTCTGGATGCTCTCTTCCTGACCCAAGAACAGACATGCCGAGTCTTCTCTACCTTTCTTGATTTTTTTTTCCCTTAGCTTCTCAACCCCACAGAATCCACCAAATCCCTCTTCTCCAGTCTTCCCTCCAGGTTACTCACATTTCCATACATTCAACAAACGCTACCTGAGGTCCGCCGTGCTTTCTGGCCCATGGTAATGCACCACTGAGTAGGAAAATGTCCCTGCGCTCAGGAGCTTACATTCCCAAGGCATAGATTGAAAAAATGCACAAGTGGACACACAATGCCAGGTACCAGTAAGTGCTATGGAGCACAATGTGGCAGGTTAGAGGAATAAGAGTGTGGTGAAGGCAGGAGGGAGCTCCTTTAAGGAAGGAAGGCTCACTGAGGGGCCAGGAACCTGGTCCCTTTTTACTCTCCTGGTGGATGAGACCCAGACTAATGCGGATGTAAGAATGGGAAGGCACAGAACCGTGGGCTTGGGATGGGCGGTGTCACCCCATCTCAGAGGCTCCTGCATCCAACTACCAAATGCAAGTCAGCAGTGACCTGACAATCTCACAGTAGCCTTCGAATACATAAAGGGATTTGTCAGTTTTCTGAAAACGTAAGAGGAAGTTCTTTCAAACTGCAATTAAATTTAAACATAATATAAACATAATATTTTACTAATAAACATTAATCACAAGAATAGATTACTGAGGGTAAACGTATAATCTTTCGGGGAGGTCATATTTAAAATAATATTTATTATTAACTTATTAGATCCACAAACATGTATCAGGCTTCTGTAATACAATGATACTGGCACTGAAAATAGTGATAAAGGCATAGTTCCTAGCTTTCAAATCAACTACAATGAGAACTCTGCTAGATAAACACAAGATGCTCAAGTCAGATCAGACGGTGCCCACACCCTGCTTCACAGACGACCACGCAGCCGTGACCTGCTCAGAGGTTCCCAGCCCCACTCCCTCCCCATCAGCTTTGTTGGGAAGGTATCACCTCGCTTGCATATTGCTGTGTTCCTGCCTCAGACCAGTGTTTTAAATATAGTTGGCATTCAATAGACACTTCTCCAAAGAAGACATACAAATGGCCAATAAACACATGAAAAAATGCTCAACATCAGTAATTATCAGAGAAACGCAAATCAAAACTACAATGAGGTATCAACTCACACCAGTCAGAGTGACCATCATTAAAAAGTCTACAAACAATAAATGCTGGAGAGGGTGTGGAAAAAAGGGAACCCTCTTGCACTGTTGGTGGGAATGTAAATTGGTGCAAGCCACTATGGAGAACAGTATGGAGGTTCCTTAAAAAGCTAAAAATAGAGCTACCATACGACCCAGCAATCCCACTACTGGAAGTATATCCAGAGAAAACCACGATTTGAAAAGATACTTGCACCCCAATGTTCACTGCAGCACAATTTACAATAACCAAGACATGGAAGCAACCTAAATGTCCCCCAACAGAGGAACACATAAAGAAGATGTGGTACCTATATACAATGGAATATTACTCAGTCGTGAAAAGAATGAAATAATGCCATCTGCAGCAACATAGATGAACCAAGAGATTATCATACTAAGTGAAGTAAATCAAAGAAAGACAAATATCATGATATCACTTATATGTAGAATCTAAAATACTGATACAAATAAACTTATATACAGAACAGAAACAGACCAATAGATATAACAAACTTATGGTTACTAAAGGGGAAAGGGGGTATAAATTAGGAGTTTAGGATTAACAAAAACACACTAATATATACATAGTAGATAACCAACAAGCACTTACCATATAGCACAAGGAACTATACTCAGTATTTTGTAATAACCTATAAGGGAAAAGAATCTGGAATATATATATATATATATATATATATATATATAACTGAATCACTTTGATGCACACCTGAAACAAGCCTAACATTGTAAATCAATTATACTTCAATGAAAAAAATTCTGTGCAAACACTAAAATAAATAAATACATATAGTCGGCATTCAATAATCATTTGTTGCAGGAATGAACAAACTAATAACAAGTAGATAATATGAGCGACCCCAGTGTGGGAGCAGGTCACGGGACACACAGCTGGTGCCAGCAGTTCCCAGAAGAGGCCACGGCTGAGTTGAATTAGGTCCCCAGGGGAGCGCCAGGTCAGAGAAGAGAGGACGTAAGGTATAGAGAACACGGCTATTCAAGGCTTCCTGTTCTTTCTCTGAGACTTGAGCAAGAGGTGGATACCAATGACAAAGGGGTCTGTGATAAAGCGGGTCTCACGGGTCCTGCAGAGGGGCTGGTGCTTCACACTGAACAGGAGGGAGGGGGAGAAGGCTGAGCTCCTGCTACTGCCTTTGACAGGACCCCTGTGGTGGGACATAGGGGGACGTGGTGCACCACACACACACACACCACACACACACACCACACACACACACATACACCACACACCACACACACACACCCCACACACACACCCCACACACACACCCCCACACACACACGCCCCACACACACAGCACACACCACACACACCACACACACACCACACCCCACACACCCCACACACACCCCACACACCCCCACACCAAACACACACACACACACCACACACACACACCACACACACACATACACCACACACCACACACAGCACACACCAAACACACACACACCACACACACACACCACACACACACACCACACACACACCCACACACACACACGCCCCACACACACACCACATACCACACACACACCACACCACACACACCCCACACACACCACACACACACACACCAAACACACACACACCACACACACCACACACACACCACACACACACCAAACACACACACACACCACACACACCACACACACACCACACACACACCCCACACACACACCCCACACCAAACACACACACACACACCACACCACACACACACACCCCACACACACCCCACACACACCACACACACACACCCCCATACACGCCCCACACACACAGCACACACCACACACACCACACACACACCACACCCCACACACCCCACACACACCCCACACACCCCCACACCAAACACACACACACACACCACACACACACCACACACACACCCCACACACACCACACACACACATACACCACACACACACACACACCACACACCCCACACACACACCACACCCCACACACACACACCACACACACACACCCCCCACACACCAAACACACACACACACACACAATGATATGACAACCCCCTGCTGAGAATAAGGGGAAGAGAGTCAACCAGGACGATCACAAGTACTGGCTCTGAATGTGTCCAGGATTTATCCCTGCCACAGGGAGGAAACCAGGAAACATTCTTTTCTTGACACCTCATTGCCTTTTTAAAATTCAAAATCTCTTTTTCCAAGCCTGAGCCCTGCTTTTGTGAACAAGCCATTTTAACTTCATTTTCTTCCCTATTTATTTATTGGTAAGAACATCAAGGAGACAATGGGTGAGGAAGCGTTTTAAAGTTACAGGGCGTCTACAGACATTGCTATTAGTGTGATTATTTTACTGTTTTTCTCCACTGCTTGTGCTTTCCGTTCTCTCACACATTTGGTTTTAAGATTTCCCTCAACTTCCTGCCTATATTACTTTTCTTCTTCACTTCCTTTCTTTCTTTCTTTTTCTCTTTCAGCACAATGACGTAGCTTATTAATGTCATAAGGAGTAATTCCTCCCCCCACCAATGAATGATCTCGCCATGAGAGAAACTTCAACAAAGCACCTACTGCAATATTTCCTGTGGGATATTTCATGTGTCTAGGCCATGGGAAGTATGCATATGTTCTAAAAGTCCTACAGAGGGTGTTACAGAACACAGACTTTGGTACTAATAATAACAATGATGATAATTATAATAAAGTGATACTTCTGAAGACTTACTGAGTTCCAGGCACTTTACCTCATTTAATTCTTACTATACTCTTGTGGATCCGTGGAATTATCCAAATCTTACCTGGACACAGAGCCCTAAAGAAGAATATGCAGCACCCCCAGGGTATGGAGCTGGAGATCAAGTTCATGTGGGTGTGTCTCCAAATACTTTGCTCCTAGCACTCACTTCCTCCCATATTTTTGTCAGGCTACTACCTTCCTACTTCTAAGTTTGTTCATCCTACGAGCACACATCTGGCATAGGACTGTGCCTGATTCTGGGAGAAAGTCCCAACAACACAAAGTAATGCAAATCAGTATTAAACGCATGCATGTAAGTACATTATAATTATTGGTAAATAAGTATAAAATGCTCCTCATAGGAGACTGTATTTAAATTGGAGGCATTTGCTAGAACAAAGCATAAGGCACACAAATACACAACATGTTCTGGAAAAATCAAGTAGTTCACAGCCCCAGGAAATCAGTGATGTTCCCCCTGGGAAAGCAGACCCTGAAGCTGTTGGTCGGAGAGGTCACAGTGACCCAGGTATGGGGGGCCCTGCACCCAGAGTTTCTGACACAGTGAGTCTGGGGTGGGTTCCAAGAATTTGCACTTCTAGAAATATCCTAAGTGATGCTGCTTGTTCATGGACCACCCTTTCTGAAATACAGTCTTAACAAAACCAGTTTCTAGATACCTTTCATATATATTCTCTCTTCTAAAATCTGCATGAGAAATCATCTGTGGGGGAAATCTTGAGCAAATTCTCTTTTCCTGTATCCCTTTTGTAATTGCCTTTATTTCACTTTAAACATGGAAGGCACATGTGGAATCTTTCTGTGATGTATTGGTCACCACACAAAAAGGCAATTACAAATATTGATATTAATAGGGAGAGTGTGAATGACTCCAAATGAACCAACTTTTGCAAGTCAGGTGGTTTACTTTCTTTACTTTCAACAAAAATAAAGGGAAATCTAGTGTAAATGTCATCTGATAGATTTTCTAAATTAATTCTGGGGGATAGATAAGTTTGTGAATTCAGCAAGGAGTTCAAACTCACTTAGTAACACTGGAATAAGTGTTTCTTCCATCTTTTATCTTCAAAATTTGTCAGTCTCTATTTCTATAAAAAGAAAAATAAGAATAGAACTAATGCTGAATTCTGGGTCATTCCAACCAAAAGTGACATTCATCCATGAATACAAAAAACAACATGGGAAAAAAAAATCTATCAATCTTTTTTTTTTTTTTTTTTTTTTTTTTTTTTACGCAGGCCTCTCACTGTTGTGGCCTCTCCTGTTGCGAAGCACAGGCTCCGGACGCACAGGCTCAGCGGCCATGGCTCACGGGCCCAGCCGCTCCGCGGTACGTGGGATATTCCCAGACCGGGGCATGAACCCGTGTCCCCTGCATCGGCAGGCGGACTCTCAACCACCGCGCCACGAGGGAAGCCCTATCAATCTTATAATTAGATGTATTGCAAATAAAAGTTTATCGTTATTTGTGATACTAATATACCAAAATCAGTAAGATTTTTAGGTTTCTTTGATCACTTTTTAGTACTAATAAGTGCAACAATATCCTAAACCAGAAGAAAGTTTTATTAACACTTACAGCCACATGGTGACAGGAAATTAAATCAAAAAATAATATTTCAATTCATGTACTCATTTATATTCAAACAATTACTTTAGGACTGACCAATAAAAGACCATCAAACAAAAAATAATGTAATAGGTTATAAGTCTGTAAATAAAGGAACTGCAACACGAGTTCAGGAATAAAAAGGAATCGTGTGTAAGGAAATTTGAAATAAACACACAAGATTACTGGATGTGCCCAGTGCAAAATCACCCATTATTCAGAGCCCACTGCCCAGGTTTTCTGGTCTTTCTTTACCCTTGTGCTGTTTTAAAACTCTGTACGTGGTAGATAACTGATGAATATGCAAAATAAATTATGTCTACAGACAGGCAAACAACTGTCCAGTAAATACTGAAGTGACTTACATTCCCCACCTCCTTAGAATATGCCAGTTTGGGTCCAGTGTAAATTAATGTCAGCATCTCTTTACTCTATATGCATTTGCTTTTCCTTCTTCTCATTTGAACCACTTGATATCTGCCTGGTTTCATGCTTAATCGGGAACTAAATACAATATTTAACATGTTTTCATTTTATCTCTGTGTGAGAGTCATGATTTTACCCCTTTTATTTTTTTTTATTTATTTTTTTTTTTGCGGTATGCGGGCCTCTCACTGTTGTGGCCTCTCCCTTTGCGGAGCACAGGCTCCGGACGCGCAGGCTCAGCGGCCATGCTCACGGGCCCAGCCGCTCCACGGCATGTGGGATCTTCCCGGACCGGGGCACGAACCCGTGTCCCCTGCATCGGCAGGCGGACTCTCAACCACTGCGCCACCAGGGAAGCCCTACCCCTTTTAAAATATTATTCTTTAATAGATACAATATTGTTAGCTGTATAAAAAAAAACTTAGTTTGTATATTCTCTAAATGGATGATAGTGAGTATCCAATTGCTACTTATTTAGATTCCATTGGACACTTTCAAAGTGTGATATAAAAACTTGATTTTAACATGTTGATATTTAAAATATACTGCAAATTATATTATGTTTAACTAGTTACACTTGTGATGAAAAGAACTTAGCTATTAACTTATAATGTACAAGGGATACTAATCATTGAATAAAACTCTTAAGAGTATTCTCAAGCAAAAGCACATAATGTGCCCCAGCATAGATTATATGCAAGGCCATAAACTACATGATAAGATGTGGAATGAGCACTTGGTATCAAATGCAGAGTACTTCAAATACCCTGCTAAAACTGAGGTTGCTCTGCAAACAATGGTTTTTAAAGAAGGGAATGAAACCATCTGACTTGAGGAAGAAAAAGATAACTTTGGTTGCAATATAATAAAAGGTGTGGAATAAGTGAGGAACCAGAGGCGGTGGAATGGGTTTAGATGATTATTACAATAGACACTTGTAGTCAATAGTTCCAGCTAAAAATAATGATGGTTTCCTAGTGAAACAGTGATAGAATAAAAAAAAACTGGGTGTGGGTGTGGGAGAAATTATGGAGACAAAATGTCCAGCAAACAGGGACTGGATGAAGTAAATGAGGTAGAAGAATCAGTAAGGACTCTGGGTAGGCAACACTCAAATCTCTGCCTTTATGTCCGTTTGTCTATCTCTCTATCCACCTACCTATCTATCCATCCCATCTCCCTGACCATTTAATTGAGCTGTACATCTGTGTGGAAGTCTATTTGGATATTTCCCTAGGACTTCTAATTCCTATGCCCTAAATAGAACTAATTACCTACCCTAGCTATAATAATCACTTCCTCTCCACTCTCTCACTTATTTTTTTCTGTTTTTTTTTTTAATTGGGGTATAGTTGCTTTACAGTGTTGCATTAGTTTCTGCTGTACAACGAAGTGAATCAGCTATATGTATACATATATCCCCTCCCTCTTGGACCTGTCACTGTCTGCAGATGACATGATGCTATACATAGAAAATCCTAAAAATGCTACCAGAAAACTACTAGAGCTCAGCAATGAATTTGGTAAAGTTGCAGGATATAGAATTAATACACAGAAATCCCTTGCATTTCTACACACTAACAAGGAAAGATCAGAAAGAGAAATTAAGGAAACGCTCCCATTTACCATCACATCTAAAAGAATAAAATACCTGGAAATAAACCCACCTAAGGAGGCAAAAGACCTGTACTCCAAAAACCATAAGATACTGATGAAAGAAATCGAAGATGACACAAACAGATTAAAAGATATACCATGTTCTTGGATTGGAGGAATCAATATTGTGAAAATGACTATACTGCCCAAGGCAATCTACAGATTCAATGCAATCCCTATCAAATTACCAATGGAATTTTTCACAGAACTAGAACAAATAATTTTAAAATTTGTATGGAAACACAAAAGACCCCAAATAGCCAAAGGAATCTTGAGAAAGAGAAACAGAGCTGAAGAAATGAGGCTCCCTGACTTCAGACCGCACTACATTTTGATTTATCTGCAGTGTTTTGTGTATACCTCTGTATTTTTAAATGGTTTTTCTAGGGATTACAATGTACTTAAGTAACATATCATAATGTACTAGTATCGACATTTTAACACTTCAAACAGAAAACATCCCCATGGTTAGGGCCTTCCTGTCTGTGATACTATTATTATCTCTTCATACATGGAAATGTCAGATAAAAATTTTATAATTTTAAAAAGCCAAGAGAAGAGTCTACTTCTTTATCCATATTTCTTGCTCTTTCCTTAGTTCTGATTCTCCTAGTTTTCTTCTCTCATTATTTCCTTGATGTTTGAAGAACTTCCTTTAGCAATTCTTTTAGAGCATTCTGCAGGTGACAAATTCTCTTAAGACTTCCTTTAACTGGGACTGTTTTATTTCACATTTATTTCTAAAGGATAAATTCTCGATTGAGAGTTCTGTTTTCCAAAATGTTTCTCCTCTTCTAGCCCATTTTGATGAGAAATCTGTGGGTTTGATGAGTTATCCTTCTATAGGGAATGTGTCTGTTCTCTTTGTTTCCCTTCAAAACTTTTTCTTTGCCTTTAGTTTTCAGAAATTTGATTATGATACATCTTGACATGGATTTCTACAGGTTTGTCCTATTTGGATTTTGACCAGTTTCTTGAATCTTTAGGTTTATATATTTTGACAGACTTGGAAAAGGAAAATACCACAGCATAAACTAAGACAAAATAGTGCTTTGTTATTAATAGCACCATAAGAGACCCAAGTGTGGAGCTCTTATAAACCCGGTTTAAATTTTATGGTCTAAACCAGGGTCAGCAAACTAGAGCCCAAAGGCCAAATCACCACCCCTTCTGTTTATAATAAAGTTTTACTGGAATACAGTCATGCCCATTTTCCTTATTATCTATGCCCACTATCAGCACGATCCACAAAGCCTTAAATATGCACTCTCTGGCCCTTTGCAGATAATGTTTGCTGACCTAGGTCAAGACTAAACGTTTGAGAGAGCCTCTCCTTTCTCTGAGCCTAGATTAAAATCTTGGGAATGTCCACCCCTCTGGCCAGTCACATGGTTCAGAAGATAAAGACACACCTGGGCAGGATATCAGCCAGGAGCCCACCAGAAAACGTGGGTCCCTCAAATTAAAACTATTCGGGGAGGTTTTACCCACAAAACAGCACTTACCACAAGGTGGATGGGTACAAAGGGCCCGTAGTGGATGTGTGATCATCTCGGTCTAGTGGCAGCAGAGGGGCAGCTACGACCTCAAGACTCAGGGTAACCAAGGGAGACGCAGTTACTGGAGACAAATAGGCCAGTAGAGGACCCTGAGGGGCAGCCCCTGGGCCAGGCCAGGTGACCCCGAGGGGCGTCTCAGAGACACAGCAGAGCAGCAGCCCTGCCCTCTCCTCCCCTTCCTTCTACCTGTTACTGGGGGGCCACTCGCAATCAGAGGGGAGCTCAGACGGCACAGAACCCAGGGCTTTAGCTGGGAACCAAGCGGAGTGAGGAAGGGTGAGAGGGGTCAAGGGGCAGAGGTCAAATGACAGGAAATATGGCAAGAATGTGAGCGAGTTTTTCCTAAGTTGGACCACCTGACCAGCCATTAATAAAAATATACTAATCAGTGACCTTCAATCAGAAAAGCAGAATGTGTGTGAGTGAGAAAGAGAAAGGAAGCAAGAACGGCCGAGGGGTTCACCCTAGTGTCCGTGTGGGTGTGCAGGGGGGCACATGCATGCACACACATACATGCACACGGGCACACGCATGCACGCACACATACATGCACACAGGGGCACACACTTGCATGCACACATACACAGGGGCACACACATGCACGTGACACATACCCACACATAGGGGACACATGCATATACCCACACATACACAGGCATATGCATGCATGCACACACAGGGGCACATGCATGCACGCACACAGAGGCACACGTGCACAAACATACGTGCACCCACACACGTGAGAAATACAGGAAAACTGTAACAATTCAACAATTTCCCCTAAATATGCAAATTCCAAACATGATTTTGTCCCAGGTTCCCTAGTTGCTTTGGAGGTCTGCTGAATACCTTCAGAAAACATCAGATATCAGGCCCTCAGCCTGTTCTCACCAAATCATTATCTATAAATTATTTAAGGGGGAAATTTTCAGTAGCAACTGTGACCAAATTCAAACAACACTAAGTTCTTGGGAATATCCTCGGCCCAAAATTATTTATGTAAGTTGCAGCAGATATAAATTGTGTCAGTAATCTATAAAATTCATCCTTTAATTCTTATGGCTGTTCTGCAAAAATGTATTCAACACTTAATGGAAGTCTTTTGCTGAAAATGTAAGCTCTGCCTAATTATCTCTTCTGTTAGTCATGACACCCCAAGTCGTTCCTGAGTATTTCCTCTGCGTACTCTAGAGAAAATGTGTGAACTGTGAAATGGGCAAAAAGATCACTGGGTACCTGTCTTCTGGCTATCTTCATCTTTAATTCTCTCTGAGATATTTTGCAAATCTCTAACTTGCAAAAAAACTGACACTATTGCAAATGATTCTGTTCAGATATGCAAATAAACTGTCCAATGCAAAGGAATTGATTATTTCCTGTGAATACTGGCCACTTTTGCATCGAGTTGTAAATTCATTTCTCATTCTAAGTGCCTAATATATGTGTGGTTTTTTGGATTCTCCCTGGAACCAACTGTAACACCTTAGTGTTTCACTCATTAATTAATTAAACAAAATCTTTAATACATGTCTCTTTTACATTTATATGAGGCATGGTTTTACCATTTAAAAAAATTCCCTTTATTAATAGCATGACTCCAGCCCAGGGTCACGATTTAAACTGAAGAAAGCAAGTTAGCTTCTCAAGAAGCTTTGAAAGATGTTGCTGGTTCCTTAGAGCGTGGAAGTCTTGCTTAGCAGCAGCTCAAGGAAACATCAATTCAAGCACTGGAGGTGCTGTGTGTGAAGCTGGTAAAGGAAACAACCTAAAAAGACCAGCACATCCAATGCTTCTTAACTTGATCTGTGATTTGTATGATCAACTACAGTATTTAAAAGCCTGCTGTGTAGCATTTCGAAAATACCTCAGAGAATGACAGGGTATGATTTCCATTATTTTTATGGTAGAGAAAAAAGTAACTTTATTGTTGTTTGAATATTTTTATACACAGCCTTCACACCTGGGCTCCCTCATCATGAAGATTGTGGGTTTCCTACTGTTCCACACTGTTATCAGGCTAAGGAGAAAAGGTTTACATCGCCTATAAGATTAATTAAGTTTCCACCCATTTTAAAGGTATCATCTGTATTGTGAGCTGAGAGAGAAGTTGGCAGTGTGGTCCATCACCTACCAGTTGGCCTGTACACGTGTAGACAGAAATAATATGAAATCAAGCATGCCCTGTGTGTAGTTACAGGGAGGAATGTTTCCCTTTGATGTTTTTTCAATTTCATGTAAAAATGAATCCACAAGTGCCTTTGATAATAGCCCAGAGTTTTACCTATATGAAGTGCCAACTCTAAAGTAAATATATATTTTTTGTAGAACTGAATCACTTTGCTGTGCACCTGAAACTAACACAACACTGTTACTCAACCGTACTCCAATATAAAATTAAAAAGTTAAATATATATGTATATATATATTTTTTAACGGGTGTTCTTTGGCATAGGAATCATGCTGAATGCCATAAACTATAGCTATGTGAGATGAACCCTTGGAGATAAAAACTCAGATGTATTCAAAGAGTGTTTGGTAAGTGGCACTGTGGTTTAAACAAATGAACAAACAAAGGTCTGTGATTAAGGTTCAGATCTAGCGACCCTTCTGACATATGAGCAGAGGTTGAGGGAAATGAGACCCGTTAGGTGTGACTGCTGAACCCCGTATAAAACTTCACAGAGGAAGGGAAGGAGACTTTCCTCATGGCTTGGCTCCTCAGGAGTGAAAGCCTTAGTTCATCCTCATTCTCTGCAGACCTGCAAGCTTTGAATTTTTTCTTCTTGTTGATGAAAAACGTAATTGCAACCACCTCCCATTCAAATGAGAGGTCACCTATGACTAGAGACCAAAAGCACAAAATCACCATCAAAGCACTTTCTCAGCATCAGAGAAGCATAGCAGTTAGTGGTGCTTTAGCAGAGGGTCCCTGACCTTTGGAACTTTCTGCTATTTGTCATGTGGATCTCAGCCAGTCCCAATCAGCCATGGAATGTAGCCAAGAAAGCAAGAGAGGTTAGAGACTGATAAACAGATGGTAAAGAACAAACAGATCTACTGACTTTGATGCAATTATGCAACCATTTCTTAGTTAGGGTCTGATTAATAGTGTCTCTCAAGCTGGAAGACCATCATTCAAACTGATTCCTAGTGGGTGGGGTCCTCCAAACCTGTCATGTGAATGCTCACAAGCAAACAAGGAGATCGTATAACGGTCATGACATCAACTACAGCTGGATTCCAGGCAGCAGGATCCGAGTGGAACTGGCTGCTTCTAGTGTAATGTAAACAAACGTTGAGCAAAGAGTCAATTTGGCCACAATAGGATTATTTAGAATAGTAGAGCACTGATCTCTGTTGCATGTTGACATACTCCCCACTATCTCTTTGGGCAGATGATTGAGGGTAATTTCTTTGTTTCCATCTCCAGGGCCAAGTGGGTCTGCCTTCACAGGCACTGAAAATGTCACATTCTGTGGTTGGGGGTTTATGTCTGAATGTAAGGCTAAGCATAAAATATTTTAACTTGTTGCTCACTTATCAGACACAACTCTCTCTCACACACATAAATGTACAGAAGAATACTGCATAGTTTCTGAACCTTCAAAAATTACAAATTTTAGGTTTAAAGTCTCTTAGGCAACAAAAACTTAGGTCAGCCTCCGGACGTTGGCCAAACTTTTGGTACAGGACTCTCATTTCACTAACATACAGTATCACCTTCAATAAAAGTTACTGCGAATTGCTCCGTTCTAACCCTCAGTGTAAATCCCACAGCTGTCTCCCCTTCAGTCTTACTGTGGTCTTAGAGTTACTTAAAGATTTATCACGGTTTAGGTGACTAAAATCTTTGCTTTTCATTCTTAAGTGTTTTTACTTTGCTATTTGTAAGAATGGGAGTTGGAACTGACCAGGACCCTGTTGGTCTCCTGAGCACAAAAGCCTTTCTGTGTCCCCCGATTTTCTTGATTACAGGAAATAGGCTTCATTCAGCCTCCATGACCTTCCCCAAGTTCCAAAGGGCAGGTTCAAACAGCTGCTAATCAGGGAAGGGAGGGGCTGCAGAGACAAGGGAGGAGCAGTCAGAAACAATAGTGCAGCCTTGGGGCAGGATCCTGGTTTCCCCTCAAGGGATACACAGAACCATATCTTTGAGCTCTTTACAGAACTAAAATTCCCCACAAATGGAAGATGAACTACTGATGAAGCAATCTTCATTCCAGAGAGAAGGTCATGGTTTGATAATGTTGAGAACCACAGAAGCTCATCAGGAGACACCCCCCCGCCCCCCCGCCCCCCCCGCCCCCCCTCCCCCCCGCCAGATTAAAGGAGCACAGGCCCTGCACACACCCTGATCCTTATCAGCAACTCCGCCCTTGAACCACCGCTATAAAACTCCTCACCAAATCCTCCCAGGTTGGGACACATGGTTTTTGAGGCAACAGTCTGCTGTGTCCCCCTTTGCCTGGCAAAGAAATAGCCATTCTTTTCTAATTCACCCAAAACTGTCTCTGAGATTCGATTTGGCATGGTGCATAGTGGCCCAGTTTTCGACATCAGAGTCCCCTTTACAGGCTGGGCCCCCCGTCCATTTTAACAAACCAGAAATTTTAGGAAGCATCATTGCTTCCCATCAGCCATGAAACACCCCAGGGTCACTTTGCTTTTCCCACTGAAGGTCCAGTTCTGCTGACCCACTGAGGAAACCTTGATTACTGGTAGTGAACAATAGTATCATGAGAAGGGAGTTGTGTGATTGTCTCTTTGTGGAAACAAACAAACAAACAAACAAAAGAACCAGCTATTGGTGTAAGGCCCTGAATTTACTTTGAACAGTCCTATTTCACTATCTTCAATTTATAACCAACATGGTCATCTGTGGTGTGTACAGAGTGACTCACAACGGTAACAGTTTTACATAAGATTGTATTATATCAATACTTATCTACAAGTTTTCATTTTGAAACACCTAGAATAAGTGTAAACTAACTACAAAACAAAAACATTTCTTTCTTCATGTGAGCATACAGATCTAATACATACTAATTGAAAGCAGAAAGCAAATCACAGAACTGAAAACATGGGATATTCAGAGCAGTCCATGTCTTTTAAATTGTAAAGCAAACAGTAAGGCAGTGTGAAATAAAATTCATATTTTATGGCAAGACGAGAAAATTAAAAAAAAATTTTTTTTCTCTGCCCCTTGGCCTCCTCTCTCTCTGCACTGCGCACTGCATGTCTGCATTATGTATTGGCCAAACTTCCCCATCAGCAGAAACACCTGCTCGCCCATGAAGAGCAACATTCTCCCAGCATCAACATGACAACTCCTTAAATATAACATTCCTTCTTGATCTCATAAGAAATCACATGGCACTTAGATCTGGATTGTGTAAACTGTCGATAAAACATCATTTGATGTAATGCCCTCTGTCTCAAAAAACTTAAATAACTGTGCCTTGACTTCTAACAGATGGAACGTTTCTCAGAGCTTTCTAAGATGCTCTTCCAGAGTTATAATCCTTGAATTTGGCTCAAACAGAATTTTCCATTTCTTTCTTAGATCGAATGATTAATTTTTCATCAACAGCAGTGAGCACAGACTTGTCTGTGATGTCCTATCATCTCCATCCCATTCACTTCTGATCTTTCTCTCGGAATCATTCATGCACAGTGTCCATCAGGTAAGAGGGGGCTTTGGGCAGCTCTGCAGTGACCCCACTTTATCCACCGATGCCCTGTCACTGTGACTTCCCCAGGTTGTGAGATGATACATCCTCCACCATAGACACTGTAGTTGAAGTATGTTTAATGGTCAGATATTTAACCTGAGCCAGTGATTTTCTCACAAGGGCCATCCCCATCAGCAGCAGTACAGCATGACTTTAGCTTAGAAGCTTGACGGTCCCAGTCAAGTTCCCAGGGACAGGAGGCCAGCCACTCCCATTTACCTATAGGTTATCCAGACACTCTTCTGACCCTCCTCTGAGAAGAGGGGCCAAACTTCTCAGACAGAGGGTCTGCTCATTAGGCCAAACTCCACCCAAGGAGAAAAGCAGCTTAAAAATTCCATCAATGGACCGCAGTTGGAAGGTAGGTTTCGTGGCTGATGGAAGCACTGAGTTTCCCCAGGAGCATCTGATGAAAGCTGAGCAGTGGAGGAAGAAGTTTATCCCTGGTTCTAGTGAAAATGTCTTTAAAAATCCCCACCTATTGGACTGAAAGTAAGTAAACAATGCTTCTCAGGGAGTGACGGATCCTGCACCCTTAGGTGACGCACCAAAGCTGGACGTCCACCCCCACTGCTTCTCTCTGTGTTTATAATAATTACGTCCTTGAAGTGACGTGTCACCTATGTGCTTGTCAACAGCTCCAAAGAGGGAGGTCCCTGCAAGCAAGCGTGTGACAGACACAGGGTGCTCCTGCTCTGCACACAGACCCGCCCTGCTGTGCCCTCTGTCCTCACACCCACAATTCTCCCAGGATCTTCACACTCAGCTGATGAACTCAACTGCTTATTCACTGAAAATATTAAAGCAAACGGAGTAGCCTTTCATAACTGCCTGTGACCACACCGACTGGCCACGCGTCCCTGTGGCCCATGCCGTGCCCACCACCGGTGGTTTCAGTTTCCACCGTCCTGGCCTTCACGCCTCTCCTTCCTCAGGGGCATCGCTTCCACCAGACTCTTGCCTGTTGTCTGCACCACTGAACTTTTCCTCTTCACTGGATTATTCAAATCAGCATGCAAATATGGCTTAATTTCTCTCTTATTAAAAAGACACAAATAAGCACAAATCTTCTCTGGGTCCCACCTGTGCTTCCAGTTCCCACAGCGTCCCTCTGACCCCCTCGGTCCCTGGCTCCACCGTCACCTTCAATCCTCTCAAAATCTCTAAACCCCATTCAAAGTTTTACCCTGTTATTCTAATGAGACTGTTTTCTTCAGAGTTCTAGATAACATCCACATCCCTCAATCGAGGACAATTTACCCAATCTCGGGACACTGGGCCTATGAGCAGAATTCGCCTCACTTTACTGGTCCTTCGAAATCTTTTCTTCACTCACTCAACTCGTAGGATATTATCTTCCTTGAAAAACAGGGGGACAGTGGCCAGTACGAGGTCGTGGGCAGGTTAGGGAGAAGATTTTGAAGGATCTTATGTGTTGCATTAAGAAGCTTGGATTTGTGTGTACACCACCTGAAGCCAAAGCTGGAGTTTTAAGCAGGAGAGTGACAATAGGATTTGTTTTGTGAGGACAACTCTGAAGAGTATTATTTAAACACAAACAGGAACATGGTGAGATTGTATCTCCCTCGACCCCTGTAAGAAAATCGTACACCCATGCTCTTTGCTGCGAAGGAAACATCTCTCCAAGCTGATGACACAGAAAAAATATTATTTCAGGAATTATTTCTAAAATAACTTCCAGATTCAGGCAAAAGAACGGCAATGCCTTACTGCTAACATTCTTCAAGAAACAGAAGCAACACGTTAGCTCAAAATTTGGTTAGAAAAATGCACAATTTGGGGCTAAAAATTATGAACTTGTGCTTGGGAATTATAGATTGTTCTTCTAAAAAATCTAATAGCCATGTCCGACTAAAGTTATTACAGCCACATGCTAAGCATCATCTCTAGACCACATTTTCCCAGGAATGCTCTGGATTCAATATTGGCTCAGAAGCCAACTCCTAATCTTGACCTCATTTATCATTTGGAAAAGTTGACTTTTCAAAATTCTCAAGTCTTGGCTCCTTTATGGTTAATAGACTCCCTCTATCATCTCTCCACTGTCACATTTTACTGTAAGCAGCACAGAGAAACCAGGTGTCAGACTAAATAAACACTTTCCTTCGAAACCTCCTTAGCTAGGTCCCTCAGGTAACTCAAGGTAGCACTTGAGCCCCAGCTCAACACCGACAGCGCAAATGCTGAGGGCAGTTCTCTAACCTCATAAGGTTGCTGTCAGCATTACTCCACATTAGGTCTGAAAAACTCGTTTACAATAACCAAGACATGGAAGCAACCTAAACGTCCATCGACAGATGAATGGATAAAGAAGATGTGGTACATATATACAATGGAATATTACTCAGCCATAAAAAAGAATGAAATAATGCCATTTGCAGCAACATGGATGAACTCAGACATTGTCATACTGAGTGAAGTAAGTCAGACAGAGAAAGAGAAATATCGTATGATATCACTTATAATTGGAATCTAAAAAGAAATGATATAAATGAACTTACAAGACAGAAACAGACTCACAGACTTAGAGAACAGAACTTATGGATACCAGGGAGGAAGTGTGGGGGGAAGAGATAGTTAGGGAGTTTGGGACTGACCTGAACACACTGCTCTATTTAAAATAGATAACCAACAAGGACCTACTGTGTAGCACAGGGAACCCTGCTCAGTATTATGCAATGACCTAAATGGAAACAGAATTTGAAAAAGAATAGATACATGTATATGTATAACTGAATCACTCTGCTGTACACCTGAAACTATCCCAACACTGTTATTCAACTATACTCCAATAAAAAATAAAAAGTTAAAAAAAAACTCGTTTGTAAACTGAAAAATGTCACAGATACTAGATACGACTTCTGTTCCCACAACTCTTGCTGTCTGTCAGTGCTGCTATTTTCCTGTTAATCAATACAGCCCCACATTTATCCCTCAGGGTAAGTAACACCTTCAGGCACACTGTTAGTGTATGTTTTTAAAACACCCAGAAAAGGATTAAATCACACAGAAGAAAGTGTGTTCAAGAGCTGAGGTTCTCCACGATGACAATGACCAGGGAAAGTCACCATAGAGCAACGATTTATCCCAGACACCCTGGGCCTCTTTTTGCCTACAGAGTAGAAGCAATTTTGTGTATTATTACTTTGAGCTACACTCTACTCTCAGGGGCCATTCCTCTCAGAGGGACCTTTAGCTGTTTTTATCCTGGAAAAACCACTAAAATTGTTAAAAATACAGATTTCTCTATTCTCCTCCTGGAGACCTGGATGCTGTGGGCTCCAGGTGGGGACTGGGAATCTTTATTATTGATCCGCCCCAGATGATTCCAAAGCAATAGCTGATGTACCACCAACAGGGTCCCACTATAGCCATCCTAGAGTCTGGTCTTATTAGTCATAAAAATCGACCTAAAATTTATTTACAACTCAATTTATAGATCTAGGTCAGTTATAAAACCAAGTTACTTCATGTAATTCCTATGCTACTTTGTGAAACTGCTTTGCTACTTTGTCTCCCTGAGGGACCTGACTCAGATAGCATCGAATTACAACTGCTTTTTTTTCTCAATTTTCTCTCTTCAAAACCTTTTTTATCTGACTTAGACCATCATGTGTAAAGCTCTTATTTACTAAATGTTTCCTTGGTATTACCTTAAATGGCAGGTGAATTTTTTTTAACATCTTTATTGGAGTATAACTGCTTTACAGTGGTGTGTTAGTTTCTGCTTTATAACAAAGTGAATCAGCTATACGTATACATATATCCCCATATCTCCTCCCTCTTGCGTCTCCCTCCCACCCTCCCTATCCCACCCCTCTAGGTGGTCACAAAGCACCAAGCTGATCTCCCTGTGCTATGTGGCTGCTACCCACTAGCTATCTATTTTACGTTTGGTAGTGTGTATATGTCCATGCCACTCTCTCACTTCGTCTCAGCTTATCCTTCCCCCTCCCCGTGTCCTCAAGTCCATTCTCTACATCTGTGTCTTTATTCCTGTCCATGGCAGGTGAATTTTAAGAAGCTGTTTTCTTCTCAACACACGGATTTTTGTTTTCACCATATACTTTACACTTTGCTGGTTCCTACGGACGGTATGGAGAACATGGACCATATTTCCTCAGGTTCGCGTGGAGCTGGCTTTCATTCTCTGTTGGGAGGCATGTATGAATGACCTCATTAATGATCTGCGGGAAACTGTCAAGGAATACAGCTTTCACTGAATCCTTCAGTTTCCTCACAGGATCCATGCATTTTAGGTAACTAACTAGACAGATTACAAGCCAAGTGGAACACATAAACTGCTTCCATTGCACAATCTCACAATCCTTCTCCAGGGCAGAGGTCACAGAAGGGAAACCTGGCTCAAAGTGGTTCTCTTGAAAAGCCCACAGAAAGCTCCAACCCACCGCCTCCCTTATGGCTTTGCCTGCAGTGAGCACCCTGTTTGGCGAGCAGATGTTGGGGGTAACCAGCCCGTGCCTCTCCTTTTTCTTTCTCTCTTTTCCTCTCTTCCTTTTCTATGAGCCCAGGACACTCATAGGCAGATGCGTGCACACACTGTCTCCCCTCCAAGCAGAGAAAGGATCAGATAAGTGGGTGTTCTTAGCTGAGTTAGGGAAGCTAAGGTCCTTAGCCGTCTCATCTCCCTTAAATATCCTTGTGAGGACATGCACATCATCTACATCTTTTCCACGGCTTTATTCCTCAGAGGTGTCCAAAACAACTACTACAAGCATCTGGGCCGTATGGTATCCAAGGGCCAACACAAATCTGATAAGATGGGCCTGACCTACATTTAGTAAGTTGCTGCCTGGCTTACCCAAGAATTCATTAAAAGAGTACCCCAGCAGCTAATGGTGGCACTGGGTCATAATTTAGGAATGGTAAAAATCAAACTTGGTTTAAAAACTACAGTCAAGGCATGACCCCATACCAGGATGACAAGAGACATGGAATTTAAAATACGTAGGTTGAGTCGCAATTTGAAGTCAATTACGAGTAGTTAAATCATTTATAGATTATATTGATTCTCTGGGTCCTCAATACACAAACCGACAAACCACCCAAAAACTGGAACTTACATTTTCCTGAATAAGAATAAACAGTTTTAACATTCAGATGGCATTTTCACTAGAATAACTGCAAATAAAAGCAATGTTCACAATCTCTAAAACCCAAATATTTAATAATGTATAAGTCAGATTCCTACCAGGACTAAATTCATACCTGGTGTCTATCAAGGCCTTTCCTATCACATTTTATTATGCGACTGTCCTCTGAGGTGCCCACACCTATCAAACCACAGAGGGGAGAAAAAACCATAGGAAAAGGTCACAGCACTGCACGGGGAACAGCTCCAATTTCAAGGGAATGTGAAATTCACATGCTGAGGAGCTGCCGACCACGTCCAGGAAGCCGCCAGGAGAAAGCAGCGTCTTTAATGATCACAGGCCTCTGCGTGCAATTGAGCATGACCGGGTAGAGCAGGAACCCAGACGTCTCCACCTGCTCGGCTGTCGGTTGAGATGTAGCTCCTGATAGCAAAGCGCTCCCCAGGGGCTGCTTTCTACTGAGAAGCCAGAGCAGCCCAACTCCAGATGGGGGAGGGCTCCTCAAGGGACCTGCCTGCAGAATTCTGATGAGTAAATAAGCACAGAGAGGGATGGGATTCCAAGGTGTTTTCTCCTAGTCTAGCAGATATTCCAAAAATAGTTTATGATATAGTCCTTATGCCTCAAAACCTCAAGAAAAGTAATTTTTTTTTTTCTTTTTTGGCTGCACCGTGTGGTTTGTGAGATTTTAGTTCCCAGACCAGGGATAGAACCCTGGCCTTGTGCAGTGAGAACACTGAGTCCTAACCACTGGACTGCCAGGGAATTCCCAAGAAAAGTAATTTTTATTTTGGTAAATCATAGCATCTTTAGAATCATCTTATTGTATATATATAATATATATATTATTTTATTATATACCTTATTATATATGTATGTATTATAGATATTATATATACATCTTTTTATATATGTATATAATTGTACCTAGATTTCCAAATAATACACATTACTTAAGTCAAAACAGATTAATCTAGACCTAATGTATACCACAGGGAACTCTATGTTCAGTATCTTGTAATAACCTACAATGGAAACGAATCTGAAAAAAATATGCATGTATATATAAAACTGAATCGCATTGCTGTACACCTGAGGTTAACACAACATTGTAAATCAACTACATTTCAATAAAAAAAGATCAATTTATTGAAATAGAAACAGACCAAAAGTGATAACCGTACCCAACTCATTTTTTGGGTATGTTATTATTTGAACATAATAAGAATACATTTCACCACGCAACCTAAGGTTTGGATTACCAAATGCTATGAAGGTGCTTGAGCAGAAAGGTGTGGAGATCTGATTCAGTGTTTCTGTGACACAGACAAGCAGGCTGAGGCCCACGGCACCTGTGAGTCAAGGCACATTAACCACTGATCTGTGCGACTCTCCTCCAGTCTGAGGGGTGTGTGACTGTGCACGAGGAATGGACAGGAAGGTCTGGAGATACATACAGGTCAGTGAGCACACAGGTAAGTTGTCAAAGGGCTTCTCCTCACCAGCAGCGTCACTGGGAATGCAGATTCACAGGCAGCACCCAGACTTGACGATCAGAAAGTCTGAGGCTGGGGCCCGGACATCTATATTTAACTGCACCCCTCTCCCCAGGTCACTCTGGTGCACGTAAGTGTGAGAGCAGGACCACTGACACGTGTGACAGCCTGTCTGCCTCATACCTTTGCTTTTTCCATAAAGACCTTTAGAATCAGCTTGTCAGACTCAATGAAAGGAAACAATTGCTGGGAGAGTTTGCTGGTATTGCACTGAATCTGCTCATCAATGAGAAAACTGACAACTTCTTCATATTTGGTCTTCCTATCCAAGAACATGGAATGGCTTCCCATTAACTTAAATATTCTTTGGCATTCTTCAATAAAGTTATATAATTTTCTGCATAACATACCTGATGATGTTGTCAGATTTGTCTCTATGTACCTTGTTTCTGGTTAACTATTCTGGTTAACTAAATTCAAAAGGCAATACCTTTTATATACTGATCTTAAACAAAGAACTCTTTCTGAAATCTTTCATTCAAATCATTTGTCTGGTATACCAGCTAAGAACTCCAGTGTTATGTTAATCAGAAATTATAATAGAAATGGTATCCTTCCACAGAAATACAAAGGATCATGAGAGATTACTACAAGAAACTCTATGCCAATAAAATGAACAACCTGGAAGAAATGGACAAATTCTTAGAAAAGTACAACCTTCCAAGACTGAACCAGAAGAAATAGAAAATATAAACAGACCAGTCACAAGCACTGAAACTGAAACTGGGATTTAAAAACTCCCAATAAACAAAAGTCCAGGACCAGATGGTTTCACAGGCAAATTCTATCGAACATTCATTTTGAGTTAATTTTTGTCTCTGGTATGAGGTAAGGGTCTAACATTATTCTTTTGCACGTAGAGCCCAGTTGTCCCATTACCATTTATTGACAAGACCATTCTTTCCCATTAGATGGTCTTGGCACCCTTGTCAAAAGTCAGTTACCGGGCCTCCCTGGTGGCGCAGTGGTTGAGAGTCCGCCTGCCGATGCAGGGGATACGGGTTCGTGCCCCGGTCTGGGAGGATCCCATATGCCGCGGAGCGGCTGGGCCCGTGAGCCATGGCCGATGGGCCTGCGCATCCGGAGCCTGTGCTCCGCAACGGGAGAGGCCACAACAGTGAGAGGCCCGCATACCGCAAAAAGAAAAAAAAAAAAAAAAAAAAAAAAAAAAAAAAAAAGTCAGTTACCAACAGAAATATGGGTTTATTTCTGGACTCTTAGCTCTATTCCACTGATCTACATATCTGTCTTTATACTAGAACCATGCTGTCTGTATTACCAAAGCTTTGTAATAAGATTCAAAACCTGCAAATGTGAGAACTCCAACTTTGTTCTTTTTTTTAAAGATTGATTGGACTATTCTGGGTGCCTTGAATTTCCATGTTAATTTTCATATCAGCTTGTCAATATTTTGCAAAGAAGCCAGCTGGAATTTTGTTAAAGCTTGCAGTGCATCTGTATATCTGTAGACCAACTGGAGAGTATTGCAATTTCAGCCTTCTTATCCATGAAAATAGGATGTATTTCCATGCAGTTAGATATTCTTTAGTTTCTTAAACAATATTTTATAGTTTTAAGAGTATAAATTTTGAACTTTGTTTCATTTATCCCTAAAGATTTTACTCCTTTTAATGCTACTGTAAATGAATTATTTATTAACTTCATTTTCAATTTGTTCAATGCTACTATTTACAAACACAATTGATTTTTTTTTTTTTTTTTTTTTTTTTTCTTTTTGCGGTATGCGGGCCTCTCACTGTTGTGGCCTCTCCCGTTGCGGAGCACAGGCTCCGGATGCGCAGGCCCAGCGGCCATGGCTCACGGGCCCAGCCGCTCCGCGGCATATGGGATCCTCCCAGACCGGGGCACGAACCCGTATCCCCTGCATCGGCAGGCGGACTTTCAACCACTGTGCCACCAGGGAGGCCCACAATTGATTTTTTATATTAACCTTGTACCCTATAAAATGGTTGAACTTGTTTTTGAGTTATACTAGTTTTTTAGTTGATTCCTTAGGATTTTCTGTATACAAGATCATGCCATCTGCAAATAGAGATAATTTACCTCTTTCATTTAATCTTTAGGCCTTTTATTTTATTAAAAGAAGCCATTTTGGCATAGGTTTTTTTAAAATTATTTATTTATTTATTTGCCTGCACCGGGTCTTAGTTGCAGCATGTGGGATCTTTGTTGTGGCATGTGGGATCTAGTTCCCTGAAAAGGGATCAAACCCAGGTCCCCTGCATTGGGAGCACAGAGTCTTAGCCACTGGACCACTAGGGAAGTCCCCTGGCCTAGGTATTTTTTTGTCAATAGTTATTTGAGTACTAATTCAATTTCTTTATTTGTCAGAGGTCTATACATATCTTCTATTTATTCTTGAGTCAGTTTCAGTAGTTTGTTTCTTTCTGGGAATTTGTCTACCCAACTAAGTTACATACTTCATTGGCATACCATCATTTACCCTATCACTTTGTAATCTTTTTTATTACTGTAAATTCGACTTTAGTAATTTGAATCTTCTCTCATTTTTGTCAATCAGTTGACCTAAAGGTGCTGGATTATAAGCTGTTAACCTCTCCAGATCCTCCTCTTGTTTACCCTGAGCGATTAACTTAATCATGCCCTCGTTTCAGACCCTTGATTGAGCCATGCTCTCTCTTGATTCAGGACTTGTCATACACCCTTCCCAGTGACCTAAATATTTTAGTGATCCTTTCCCTTCCATCCTCTAGTTAATTACTACTCAGCGTTTAGATCTTCATTTATGTGTCGTTTAATAGGATCCTAACCATGTCCCACAAGTTTCTCCCTCTCTTTTTAATAAGAACCCTCATCTCAATGTTAAATAATGAATAACTGTGTGATTATTTGATAAAGGTTTTTTTCCCCTTTTCTAGTATGAGAGCTCAGTGAAAATTCAAAGATCGTATTTCTCTGCTTCACACTATTCACTATATGGAAAGCATGGCCACATCACAAAGTCCTAAATTTTATTTGTTCTGCTTAAGGTACCAGAAAAGACAGATATAAAACCTCATAGTTCCAATTTCAAAATATTAATAAAGATTTGTGCTGAGCCACCTAGATTCATCAAATCCTGCTAAAAGGACAGACCACGTAGTACATAAATTACTAGAAGCATTCCACACGTAAGGCTGCAAGAGCAATGGAGTGGGTTATAGTGAATTCAAAATATACATGAGAAGGAAATTTAAATTTCCTTCTTCTACATTATAAGTTCCCTGTGACTAGACTTCTTTGTAGATGAAACTGCAATTTTTATCAAACCCAGACCTTGTCATAATGATCTGTACATAAGAGGCATTCAATAAATACTAAGTAAATGTAGTATTCTAAATTTATCTACACTTAGATATCTAATTTAGATATTACAATTTAAAAATGGCAAATTAACTTTCATCAGCTCCTTGTCAAGAAAGTCAATGTCATGTTACCAGCACATAAATTGAAAACAGTAAGCTTTCATGTATCTGTTAGAAAAAAAAAAAACGACTACACATATTTGTGGATAACTATATAAAATCAGCATGTGGGAATACATGTGTAAGATAACAAATGTGACTCAAAATAGATGTGGATAAAGATATGGATGAAAAGTCACCTGATGTGCAGTGCACACAAATTCTGATGTTCAGTGTACTTGTAGGAAATACATCACATAGTGTTTTTAGTCCTACAGTGGGCCCCTTTTTCACAATACTTAGGTATATGCTTTTCAGTGTTTGACTTACGAAACTGTTTACTTAGGAGAGACATCAATTTCAAAGCGTTTGGTGTTCTTTCTACATGAATGTATTTTGCACCTCTGGAAATGTATTGCTAAGAATAAAGCTCCACCCAAGACTTAATAAGGGATGAAATTCATAGGGGAAAATACTGGGTGAAAACAGTCCTTAAGAGTGTCTTTCCTGCATCGTTGCTTAAACATATTAATGAAAAAATATGAATTTAGACTGTTTAATAGATGCAAATTAACAAAATGGCAGTTGGGAGACCTTCAAGATGGCGGAGGAGTAAGACACGGAGATCACCTTCCTCCCCACAAATACATCAGAAATACATCTACACGTGGAACAACCCCTACAGAACACCTACTGAACGCTGGCAGAAGACCTCAGACCTCCCAAAAGGCAAGAAACTCCCCACGTACCTGGGTAGGGCAAAAGAAAACAGAATAAACAGAGACAAAAGGATAGGGACGGGACCTGCACCAGTGGGAGGGAGCTGGGAAGGAGGAAAGGTTTCCCCACACTAGGAAGCCCCTTCGTGGGCGGAGACTGCAGGTGGCGGAGGGGGAAAGCTTCGGAGCCACGGAGGCTTGTCTGCTCACCCGCCGGGGCGGGCGGGGCTGGGAGCTGAGGCTCGGGCTAAGGTCGGAGCGCTGGCGGCGTGAACACAGCCTGAAGGGAGTTAGTGCGCCACGGCTGGCCGGGAGGGAGTCCGGGGAAAAGTCTGGAGCTGCCCAAGAGGCAAGAGACTTTTCCTTCCCTCTTTGTTTCCTGGTGCGCGAGGAGAGGGGATAAGAGCGCTGCTTAAAGGAGCTCCAGAGACCGGCGCGAGCCGCGGCTAACAGCGCGGACCCCAGAGACGGGCGTGGGACGCTGGGGCGGCTGCTGCCGCCACCAAGAATGGCGAGCACAGGTCACTCTCCACACCTCCCCTCCCGGGAGCCTGTGCTGCCCACCACTGCCATGGTCCCAGGATCCAGGGACAACTTCCCCAGGAGAACGCACAGCGCCTCAGGCTGATGCAACGTCCCACCGGCCTCTGCTGCCGCAGGCTCACCCCACATCCATACCCCTTCCACCCCCCGGCCTGAGTGAGCCAGAGCCCCCAAATCAGCGGCTCCTTTAACCCCGTCCTGTTTGGGCAGGAACAGATGCCCTCAGGCGACCTTCACGCAGAGGCAGGTCCAAATCCAAAGCTGAGCCCCGGGAGCTGTGCGAACAAAGAACAGAAAGGGAAATCTCTCCCAGCAGCCTCAGGAGCAGCGGATTAAATCTCCACAGTCAACGTGATGTACCCTGCATCTGTGGAATACATGAATAGACAACGAATCATCCCAAAATTGAGGCGGTGGACTTTGGGAGCAACTGTAGACTTGGGGTTTGCTTTCTGCATCTAATTTGTTTCTGGTTTTATGTTTATCTTAGTTTAGTATTTAGAGTTTATTATCATTGGTAGATTTGTTTATTGATGTGGGTTGCTCTCTTCCTTTTTTTTTTAATATATAGATATATATATTTCTTTCCTTTTTCTATTTTTGTGACTGTGTATGCGTATGCTTCTTTGTGTGATTTTGTCTGTACAGCTTTGCTTTTACCATTTGTCCTAGGGTTCTGTCTGTCCATTTTTTTTTTGGCTGTTTCTTTTTGTATAGTTTTAGCACCTGTTATCCCTGGTGGATTTCTTTTTTGGTTTGGTTGCTCTCTTCTTTCTTTCTTTTTCTTTTTTTATTACTTTCTAATTTTTTTATTTTTAGTAATTATGTTTTGTTTCAATAACTTTTTTATTTTATTTATTTATTTATTTTTCTTTTTTTCTCCCTTTTCTTCTGAGCCATGTGGCTGACAGCGTCTTGGTGCTCCAGCCGGGTGTCAGGCCTCTGCCTCTGAGGTGGGAGAGCCGAGTTCAGGACACTGGTCCACCAGAGACCTCCCGGCACCACATAATTTCAAACGGCGAAAGCTCGCCCAGAGAGCTCCGTCTCAACACTAAGACGCAGCTCCACTCAATGACCAACAAGCTACAGTGCTGGACACCCTATGCCAAACAACTAGCAAGACAGGAACACAACCCCACCCATTAGCAGAGAGGCTGCCTAAAACCATAATAAGGTCACAGACATCCCAAAACACACCACCAGACGCAGTCCTGCCCCCCAGAAAGACAAGATCCAGCCTCATCCACAAGAACACAAGCACCAGTCCCCTCCACAAGGAAGCCTACACAACCCACTGAACCAAACACCACTGGGAGCAGACACCAAAAACAATGAGAACTACGAACCTGCAGCCTGCAAAAAGGACATCTCAAACACAGTAAGTTATGCAAAATGAGAAGACAGAGAAACACACAGCAGATGAAGGAGCAACGTAAAACCCACGAGATTGAAGAGGAAATAGGCAGTCTACCGGAAAAAGAATTCAGAGTAATGGTAAGTAATGATGATCCAAAATCTTGGAAACAGAATGGACAAAATACAAGAGAAGTTTAACAAGGACCTGTAAGAATTAAAGAACAAACAAATGATGATGAACAACACAATAAATGAAATGAAAAATTCTCTAGAAGGAATCAAGAGCAGAATAACTGAGGCAGAAGAACGGATAAAAGACCTGGAAGATATAATAGTGGAAATAACTACTGCAGAGCAGAATAAAGAAAAAGAATGAAAAGAATTGAGGACAGTCTCAGAGACCTCTGGGACAACAGTAAATGTACCAACATTTGAATTATAGGGGTTCCAGAAGAAGAAGAGAAAAAGAAAGGGACTGAGAAAACATCTGAAGAGATTATAGTTGAAAACTTCCCTAATATGGGAAAGAAAATAGTCAATCAAGTCCAGGAAGCACAGAGAGTCCTATGCAGGATAAATCCAAGGAGAAACACGCCAAGACACATATTAATCAAACTACCAAAAATTAAATACCAAGAAAAAATATTAAAAGCAGCAAGGGACAAATGACAAATAACATACAAGGGAATCCCCATAAGGTTAACAGCAGATCTTTCAGCAGAAACTCTGCAAGCCAGAAGGCAGTGGATGGACATATTTAAAGTGATGAAAAAGAAAAAGCTACAACCAAGATTACTCTACCCAGCAAGGATCTCATTCAGATTTGACAGGAGAAATTAAAAGCTTTACAGACAAGCAAAAGCTAAGAGAATTCAGCACCACCAAACCAGATTTACAACAAATGCTAAAGGAACTTATCTAGGCAGGAAACACAAGAGAAGGAAAAGACCTACAATAATAAACCCAAAACAATTAACAAAATGGTCATAGGAACATACATAATGATAATTACCTTAAATATAAATGGATTAAAGGCTCCAACCAAAAGACATAGGCTGGCTGAATGGATACAAAAACAAGACCCGTATATATGCTATATACAAGAGACCCACTTCAGACCTAGGGACGCATACAGACTGAAAGTGAGGGGATGGAAAAATATATTCCATGCAAATGGAAATAAGAAGAAAGCTGGAGTAGCAATTCTCATATCAGACAAAATTGACTTTAAAATAAAGACTATTACAAGAGACAAAGCAGGACACTACATAATGATTAAGGGATCAATCCAAGAAGAACATATAATTGTAAATATTTATGCACCCAATACAGGAGCACCTCAATACATAAGGCAAATGCTAAGAGCCATAAAAGGGGAAATCGACAGTAACACAATCATAGTAGGGGACTTTAACACCCCACTTTCACCCATGGACAGATCATCCAAAATGAAAATAAATAAGGAAGCACAAGCTTTAAATGATAAATTAAACAAAATGGACTTAATTGATATTTATAGGACATTCCATCCAAAAACAATGGAATACACTTTCTTCTCAAGTGCTCATGGAACATTCTCCAGAATAGATCATATCGTGGGTCACAAATCAAGCCTTGATAAATTTAAGAAAATGGAAATCGTATCAAGTATCTTTTCTGACCACAACACTATGAGACTAGATATCAATTACAGGAAAAAAAGTCTGTAAAAAATACAAGCACATGGAAGCTAAGCAATACACTACTAAAAACCAAGAGATCACTGAATAAATCAAAGAGGAAATCAAAAACTACCTAGAAAAAATGACAATGAAAACATGACCCAAAACCTACAGGATGAAGCAAAAGCAGTCTAAGAGGGAAGTTTATAGCAATACAATCCTACCTCAAGAAACAAGAAACATCTCAAATAAACCTAACCATACACCTAAAGAGATTAGAGAAAGAAGAACAAAAAAAATGCCAAAGTTAGCAGAAGGGAAGAAATCATAAATATCAGATCAGAAATAAATGAAAATGAAATGAAGGAAACAATAGTGATGATCAATAAAACTAAAAACTGGTTCTTTGAGAAAATAAAAATAATTGATAAACCATTAGCCAGATTCATCAAGAAAAAAAGGAAGAAGACTCAAATCAATAGAAACAGAAATGAAAAAGAAGTAACAACCGACAATGCAGAAATGCAAAGGATCATGAGAGATTACTACAAGCAACTATATGCCAATAAAATTGACAACCTGGAAGAAATGGACAATTTCTTAGAAAAGCACAACCTTCTGAGACTGAACCAGGAAGAAATAGAAAATATAGGGCTTCCCTGGTGGCGAAGTGGTTGAGAGTCCGCCTGCCGATGCAGGGAACGGGGTTCGTGCCCCGGTCCGGGAGGGTCCCGCATGCCGCGGAGCGGCTGGGCCCATGAGCCATGGCCACTGGGCCTGCACGTCCGGAGCCTGTGGTCCGCAACGGGAGAGGCCACAACAGTGAGAGGCCCACATACCGCAAAAAAAAGAAAAAAAGAAAAAAGAAATAGAAAATATAAACAGAACAATCACAAGCACTGAAATTGAGACTGTGATTAAAAATCTTCCAACAAATGAAAGCCCAGGACCAGATGGCTTCATAGGCAAACTCCATCAAACATTTAGAGAAGAGCTAACACCCATCCCAAAATATGGCAGAGGGAGGAAACTCCCAAACGCATACTACGAGGCCACCATCACCCTGATACCAAAACCAGACAAAGATGTCACAAAGGAAGAAAACTACAGGTCAATATCACTGATGAACATAGATTCAAAAATCTTCAACAAAATATTGGCAAACAGAATCCAATAGCACATTAAAAGGATCATACACCATGATCAAGTAGGGTTTATCCCAGGAATGCAAGGATTCTTCAATATACACAAATCAATGTGATATACCACATTAACAAATTGAAGGAGAAAAACCATATGATCATCTTAATAGATGCAGAAAAAGCTTTCAACAAAATTCAACGCCCATTTATGATAAAAACCCTCCAGAAAGTAGGCATAGAGGGATCTTACCTCAACATAATAAAGGCCATATATGACAAACCCATAGCCAACATCATTCTCAATGGTGAGAAACTGAAACCATTTCATTTAAGATCAGGAACAAGAAAAGGTTGCCCAATCTCACGACTATTATTCAACATATATTTGGACGTTTTCGCCACAGCAATCAGAAAAGAAAAAGAAATAAAAGGAATCCAAATCAGAAAAGAATAAAGCTATCACTGCTTGAAGATGACATGATACTATACATAGAGAATCCTGAAGGTGCTACCAGAAAACTACTAGAGCTAATCAATGAATTTGGTAAGTAGCAGGATACAAAATTAATGCACAGAAATCTCTTGCATTCCTAACACTAATAATGAAAAATATGAAAGCAAAATTAAGGAAACAATCTCATTTACCATTGCAACAAAAAAATCAAATACCTAGGAATAAACCTACCGAAGGATACTAAAGACCTGTATGCAGAAAACTATAAGACACTGATGAAAGAAATTAAAGATGATACAAACAGATGGAGAGATATATCATGTTCTTGGATTGGAAGAATCAATGTTGTGAAAATGACTGTACTACTCAAAGTAATCTACAGGTTCAATGCAATCCCTCTCAAGCTACCAATGGCATTTTTCACAGAACTAGAACAAAAAATTTCACAATTTGTATGGAAACACAAAAGACCCCAAATGGCCAAAGTAATCTTGAGAAAGAAAAACAGAGCTGGAGGTATGAGGCTCCTGGACTTCAGACTATACTACAAAGCTACAGTAATCAAGAGAGTATGGTGCTGGCACAAAAACAGAAATATAGATCAATGGAACAGGATAGAAAGCCCAGAAATAAACCCACACACATATGGTCACCTTATTTTTGATAAAGGAGGCAAGAATATACAATGGAGAAAAGACAGTCTCTTCAATAAGTGGTGCTGGGAAAACAGGACAGCTACATGTAAAAGAAAGAAATTAGAACACTTTCTAACAGCATACACAAAAATAAACTCATAATGGATTAAAGATCTAAATGTAAGGCCAGACACTATAAAACTCTTAGAGGAAAACCTAGGCAGAATGCTCTATGACATAAATCACAGCAAGATCCTTTTTGACTCACCTCCTAGAGGAATGGAAATAAAAACAAACAAATGGGACTTAATGAAACTTAAAGGCTTTTGCACAGCAACGGAAAACATAAACAAGACGAAAAGACAACCCTCAGAATGGGAGAAAATATTTGCAAATGAAGCACTGACAAAGGATTAATCTCCAAAATATAAAGGAAGCTCATGCAGCTCAATATCAAAGAAACAAACAACCCAATCCAAAAATGGGCAGAAGACCTAAATAGACATTTCTCTAAAGAAGATATACAGATTGCCAACAAACACATAAAGGGATGCTCAATATCACTAATCATTAGAGAAATCGAAACTGCAATGAGGTATCACCTCACACTGGGCAGAATGGGCATCATCAAAAAATCTAGAAATAATAAATGCTGGACGGTGTGGAGAAAAGCGAACTCCCTTGCACTATTGGTGAGAATGTAAATTGGTGCAGCCACTATGGAGAACAGTATGGAGGTTCCTTAAAAAACTAAAAATAGAACTACCATATGACCCAGCAATCCCACTACTGGGCATATACCCTGAGAAAACCATAATTCAAAAAGAGTCATGTACCCCAGTGTTCACTGCAGCACTATTTACAATAGCCAGGACATGGATGCAACCAAAGTGTCCATCAACAGATGAATGGATAAAGATGTGGCACATATATACAATGGAATATTACTCAGCCATAAAAAGAAATGAAATTCAGTTATTTGTAGTGAGTTGGATGGACCTAGAGTCTGTCATACAGAGTGAAGTAAGTCAGAAAGAGAAAAACAAATACCGTATGCTAACACATATATATGGAATCTAAAAAGAAAAAAAAATGATTTTGACAGGCATGACAGCAATAAAGATGTAGACGCAGAGAATGGACTTGAGGACATGGGGAGGCGGGAGGGTAACCTGGGATGAAGTGAGAGAGCGGCATGGACATATATACACTACCAAATGTAAAACAGATGGCTAGTGGGAAGCAGCCGCATAGCACAGGGAGATCAGCTCAGTGCTTTGTGTCCACCTAGAGGGGTGGGATAGGGAGGGTGGGAGGGAGACGCAAGAGGGAGGGGATATATGTATATGTATAGCTGATTCACTTTGTTACACAGCAGAAACTAACACCATTGTAAAGCAATTATACTTCAATAAAGATGTTAAAAAGAAAATGTCAATTAAGAGTGCAGGTTAGAAGAACATTGTTTACAGAAGTCCTAGAATAGCAAAGGTGATTTAACAAGTATCCCTGGGATTAGACTATGGAGAGAGAATAACTCAGCTATTTATACAGACGCCTATACAGCAATGCATGTTTTCTTAAAATTTAAATATTTAAAAGTTGTCTACTTGGAATATAGAATGCTCTAATATCTAGCTAAATTCCTTTAAACCCAACAAAACTCAATATTGTATTAATCTTCTGTGATAGTCAATATATTTGAAAAATGGAATAACTAGACACTCATTTCTCAAATTCAAAAAAGTAAAACTGTACAACTGACATCTCCTATGATTTAAAATTACTCCATTTTTTCATTCCCTGGCTCCAATTTAGGTAATTATATTATTATCAATATTACTTTTTAATTCCTGAATTGAGGCCCCAGAGTTCATTTACACATTAGTTGAGATCTTAGTTTGGAGTTCTGGGAGAGTCATAAAATTATATCACTTAGCTGAAAAACCAATATGTGAGGCAAAAATGTCAAGAGTGACATATTTTTACTTACACGATTAAATTTGTTTCTGTTCTTAATGAACTAGAAATTTCATTAATGACTTTTCTTTTCCAGTTATAGTTCAGCTCTGTGCATAAACATTCAAAGTCTTAATCTTAACATAAGCAAAGTCACTATATGAAGAAGACCCCTGCTTCAGTGTAAAATTGATATTATTTTTAACTTGAAATATAATATTTATAACTAATGGCTAGTTATTGAGCAGATAAAGTATTTTATAAGGAAAAATACAGCATTTTCAAAAAAAGAAAAATTATAACTATTTTAGTTCATAGCAAGGCATAACTATTAGAACTATTAAAAATATTTATGCTAAAGAGTATGTGAGAAAACTATATAAGCTGAAATGATGGCTTTTATCATAAGTCTAGCACGAGCTTAAGGATGATAACTCAAAAAGCCTTATAAATAGTTTTCCTTGGAATGGAAGACCCTAGGAATTGGACTGGGATTAGTACACAGCATCAGTCTTAGATACCATGATAAAGTGCATATCCCAGTATTTCTCGATATTTTGTTGCGTTTACCATCACTGGTTTCCTTCTAAGGTTTTTGTTGCTGTTTTTTTTTACTGTCTTTTGTCTTTTCTTTAATACTTTTTATTGAGATGTACATAAACTGCACACGTCTTAAGTAAACATGTTTATACATTTTTACATGTAAATACACGCAGGTATTTATCACCAAAATAAAGATAGAGGATATTTCCAGAGGGTTCCCTCACTCCCCTTCACATTTATCCCCTACTTTCCCCAACCTGAGGTAACTACAATTCTGAATTTATCACTCACTCATTAGTTTTGCCTGTTTTAAAACTTTTTATAAATGTGAACTTACAAAGTATGTCTTTTTCTGACATTTTTTGATCAACATTATGTCCATGAAATTTAGCCATGTTACTGTATGTATCAATTTTTTTACATTTAAAACTTGCATATATGTCAAGGTTTTCTCCTTTTTGGGGGGGTGGGCATGATTATTTGTTACATCATCTGATGGGTTCAGAGCTCTGGAGATGACACATTTGAGCCCTACAGTAGAGAAGGTGTTAACAGAAGGACACTGGTTAGAGTGCATGGCCCATTTCTAAGTCAAGAGCCAAGAGTGTCAGGATTAAACCTAGAAAACACACCCCATCCCCAGTATAAGAACTCTCAGAACCAGACATGGAAGTATTAACCATATTATCTTCTATCACAATTTCTTCATTTGATTCCACAAACTTCTTTGTAATATTAAAAATCAAAAAAATTTTACAGGACTATATGTACAATAGTCTTCTAAAATGGTCCATGTGCTACTTCAAGAGGCTCATGTCATGTCCAGGGCTGGCCTGTTTTGAATCAAATCTGTTTGACTTCATGAACTTCTCAGGGGAGTCGGTCTGATATTATATACATCCCCTGTCACGGATGGAACCATAGCATTGAGGATTCTCCCTACTTTCCATGAATCTTGTAAAGCATGATAGGAAGGTGCTTGATGTCAAAATAAAGCTGTCCAGTATTTCCTTTGAATGGTTAAGGTTTCAGATAACAGAGACTCAGTTTGTCTCCTTCTAGAATCAATCTCTCTTACCACCTCCAACACGCAGAGGGTCTGCTGAAGTACATGGCTCCCATCCTTCCCTCTGCTCCACTCAAAGCTGGTTACCTTTCAGGCCACCAGTAACTGGGCAACCAGTGTTCCTAAGTGTGGAGTGCAATGAATTCAGAACCTAAAGGGGTTCGTCAAGCAACACACTTCCTTTTCATACTAAGCGGTTCAAAACAATAATTAGCTCTTACCCTAGAGGACACATCCAGGACTGACCACTGGACTCCTGGGCTCCTAAACTTTATGCCTGTGTCCAGGTTATGAATCTGTAGCATCTGTCCTTCACCCTCTGGAGTACACCTGTCTCACCAATGCCTTCAAGGTGCTAGTCACCTCTTGCTCATCTGGACCAGGCAACATAATGTCACTAGTAGACTGGACTGTGGAATGCTCTGCAGGATTGTTCAGGTGGTCCACATTCTTTTAGGCTATATTATGTTAGAGGGTAGGGAAGCTAACAGAGCCTGGGAGAAGAACTGTAAATGTTTGGACTTTTTCCTCTCCATGTGAATCTAAAGTGTTTCTTATCCTTTTATTTTTTTTTCTTATTGTGATAGAAAATAACTGATTCAGCAAATCACTGGCTGCATACCACGTGCCTGGGGTCATACAAGACGGATACAGCAAATATACTACAACTGGAGTCCCAGCTGCAACAGGGGCAACTACTTCATTGAGCCTGCAGTGGTCAACAGTCATCCTGGGGGATGTTTTGGCAGCGGACCCGTCAATTTGGGTTGGGTTCTATCTAATGGTGGGTAGGGCCTTCACTGCAGCCATGCAGTGAACGATCCAGTTCTAAAGCCCCATCTCCTGCACGTTGCTGCAGTCGGGTTGTGTAGACACAGATCCCGAGAGGGACTTGGGTGCATGATGTTAGGGACCGGTACCTGTGAGAGGAGGGGAAGTCAGGAGGACTGGGTAGAGCACGAAGCTGAACTGCAGTGTAGACCAGGGAAAGCTCTGGCCAACCTGGCAGAGGACTGGAGAGCAACTACTGCCCAGCAGGTGGGTCCCTACGGTGGACGTGGCGGTGCCTTTCCCCCCCGTCTTGCTCAGACAGGAGACACAGGCTTCCCCAGGAGGGTGTGGCACTGGACAGTGGGCATTTCACTCTACAAAGGAAAGGTCCGCTGAGTGTACTTCTCATGACGGGCGGCAAGTCCCTCCTTACCGAGGGGTCTGGGTGGAGCCGCCTGGTGTCTCCCACAGATGATAATCTCCGTCCTATGATACCCTCTCAACCTTGTGCTCGTGGAGTCCTAGCTCACCTGAAGAGTAGGTCAGTCAGTTCCAAAGGGAAGAGAGTTCACCTGAATCCACCTGCTCAAATATTACAAGGCACCTAAGTTCACGGAAGTAGTTATTAAATGAATTGTACATGTTAGGGTACAAAACGGGAAAACTCTTTACCCATCTCCATGGACTACTTCCTCGTCAAGTTTCACATTTTCCTCACTCTCAGGAAATAGATGTATTTTCTCAGGAACTAGAACATCCAGTCCTGTGTAAACTAAAACCCCACACTCGCAGTGTGGGACATCCTCCATCCCCTGGCTTTTCTTACTCGACCCTGGGAGGTCTGCAGGTAGAAAGGTGCGTGGTCTCTTCTTTCCCTGCATCTCCTGTAGTAGCCTGGGGCCATCCAATCTCAGGAAATGCAGCTTCTAACTGAAGCTTAGAACTTCCACATTGGGTTCTGCATCTGAATATTTATGCCAACACTGACCTGCTGAGGTCACCTGCCTCTGGGAACAAGGCCCTCTTGTGTCCATCCCCGCACACACACCGAGTCCTCAAGCATCCTCTGTTAGTCTTCAGCCCCAAAGCAGATGCCAAACGAGACATTTCAGAAGGGAGTCAGAAATCTTTCCCTGAACTATTTCAACTCCGAAGCATACGTGCCAAAGGCCACAAATGGCTATCTTGAATTTTCCCTTACATAGCTTAAGGTGATGTAGGTTTATCTCCAAAAGCACAGCAGACTGGCATTTCTTCTGAAATAAATTCACACTCAATCTCTACAACTTTCAAACAAATCTTATTTCTGTTCTGAGTTGGATAATAAACTAAAGGTCACAAAACATTTTCGATATCTCTTATCTAGTCTCACTTCTGAGGTACAGCACTCATTTTACCTTTCTGTACCTTTGGGTATCTTTGCCAAAACTTTAAGATAACTGGAAATGCCTGATTTAATATACTTGTAAACACAGACGAACCTCCCCAGCCATGGTGACACCACATCACCCTCACGTTGTTCTTCTGCAGAAGAGGGAAAATGCAGTTAGGAGAGGAGAATGGCCCAGGATTTCACGACAGAAAATGGCAGAAGTAATTAAATGTCAACACAGATCACATATAAATAGTCTGATGGTTCTATATCCCTCACCTTGAAGGTGTTGTGAGACAATAAATGGGGCAAGCCTGCTACACACCATGTGTTCCATCCAATCTCACAATATCTCTGAAAATGTGGTCCCATAAAGACCTGTTTTTGACAGAAACAGACTCACAAGCTTAGAGAACGAACTTATGGTTACTGGGGGAAAGGGCGGGGGGAGGGATAAATTGGGAGTTTGGGACCGACACGTACACACGGCTATACTGAGAAAGGATAACCAACAAGGACCTACTGTAGAGCACAGGGAACTCTGCTCCATGTTAGGTGGCAGCCTGGATGGCAGGGAAGTCTGGGGGAGAATGGGTACGTGTATATATGTGGCCGAGTCCCTTTGCAGTGCCCCTGAAACTATGACAACATTGTTAATCAGCTATACTCACATATAAAATTAAAAAAAAATTTTTTTAAGTCCTGTTTTTTGGCTAAGGAAACTAAGGCTCCATGATTTGTAAGTTTCGCCCCAAGGAAATGGTGGGTCATGTCCAAGTCCAGTTCCATCAGCATCCAGAGCCCAAGCATTTCCAAGGACATTTTTCTAGTCAGTACTTTTGTGTGACCAGCAATGACAAGGTAAAGTAAAGGCCCTACTAAATCTGCTGACTTATAGACCTAGGTTATTTGAGGCACTCTTTTAGTTTCAATGTAACTCCTGTTGCGGCACTAACAATTTTTCACCCAGGCATTAGTATTTTTTAAACAGTGTAATGTGTTTGTACTGAAAAAACATTATCCAAGATTGAAATGGGTAAACTCAAAGAAGGCTCTTTGGGTGATGATAAGGGGAATATAAATATTAGTAATATGTTATTAATATTAATACTATTAATATTAATGACTCCACAATGCAGGTATATAATAATATAATTATATTCTAATTGGTGGAACCCAAGGAATATACATATAAGATACTTATATGTATATGTACAAGTACACGTGTATATATATACACACACACACAGATACAGAGGGAGAGAGAAACACACACATATATAAGAAAAGACACATTAGCACAAGGAACCAGAAAACAAAATGAGAACAGAGAAAATTATTTAGATTGGTAAAACAAGCAGGAGAGAGTTGTTTATTTGGGCCACCTCTAGACATTCTAGCCACAAAAAATACTTTTAGGCACATGATATATAAGAAGTGAATAAAACAGACACACTATCTTAATGGGGCTTACATTTTACCAGAATTAACAACTAAACGAGTGGTGATCAGTCTCTGGGGTAGGGTGTACCGTGGCTGCTTCCTCAAATTGCACCACTTACTGCATACATGTCAGTAATTAGAGGTCATGTTATAACAACCCCTGTGTTTCAGACAAACAATTTTAACTACACTTGCCTAAGGCTTTCCAAGATATTTAGGAAGAGGCGACTTGTACTGGCTCTCTTAACAAAAGCCCATCTTAGGCTGGAAACAGAGTATGTCCTCAGCAGGCAAAATAATTCTTTAAGAAAAATCCACAAAATGAACATTTAACAACTAAGCCTATGAAATAGATCAACCTACCACTTAAATACTTATTAGAGCCAAATGATCTCAGAGATTCAGACCAGTGGATACGTTTTACCTGTCAAGAACTCTTGGATTGAAAACCATAGTTATGAGACTTAAAGTAAGATCTTCATCATTTGGATGTCAGATCACTAATTCACATTTTCAAAACATCCGATTCAGTAGTTACTTTGGTTTTTAAATGAGCATGAGGTGAGACTGAATGAGAAAAAGTTGTATTATTTTACCCTGAAACTAACAGGAACCTAAATATTGTGTGTTATGGCTGCTGAACAAAATGCCCGAGCAGCCAGGTCACTGCCGCGGCCACTGCTGTCGCTGTGAATGGAGACGCCGTACCTGTGGTGCTGATAGATGAGCCCATCGCGGTCGGGGTCCACCAGCCGCGGGGACCCACAGGGGACCTGCCTACCCAGTGACAGCTGAGATGCCGTGATACAAGCACGAAACTGTCGGTGCACGGATACCCAGTGGGGACACTGACCAAGGGGAGGCGGGTCAGGGAGCTTCGGGATGAAGGCTCCTCCCTCCTCACCTGGAAAGGACCTTTCATGACCTAGTCCTCCACATGACCTCCCTAAAGACATAAGGGGAAAAGGGTATCTGGCTACTTCATGCTGGGGCAGGATCTTCTAAGAGTCTCCTTCTCACACGTCCCCCTCATCATTTGATGAAGACTCACCTACTCTGCTTTATTAGTAAAAGATGTCCTATCAATTTCCCTGCAACCAAATCAACCCTCTCATTTTCATTTATTTATTTTATTTAAAAATATATGGATATGGGCTTCCCTGGTGGCGCACTGGTTAAGAATCCGCCTGCCAATGCAGGGGTCACGGGTTCGTGCCCTGGTCCGGGAAGATCCCACATGCCGCAGAGCAACTAAGCCCCTGCGCCACAACTACTGAGCCTACGTTCTAGAGCCCACGTGCCACAACTACTGAAGCCTGTGTGCCTAGAGCCCGTGCTCCTCAACAAGAGAAGCCACTGCAATGAGAAGCCTGCGCACTGCAATGAAGAGTAGCCTCCACTCACTGCAACTAGAGGAAGCCTGCACACATCAACAAGGACCCAACGCAGACAAAAATAAATTAATTTAAAAAATATATATGGATAGAGTGCCTACTCTGTGCTAGTTACTATCCAGGATGTAGCACCAAAAATAACTGAGGAAGTTTCTGCCCTCATGGTGCTTACGTTCTAACACTAGGGAGTGAGATCAAGAAAGGATGCATTTATGTAGCAGTAAGTGCTGGGATGGAACAGAGCAGGAGTGGGGAGGGATATGCTGACCAGGTGAGACCTTCCCAAGGATCTAACACTTGGCCACTTGGCTGGAGACCTGAGTGACCCAAGGGAGTGAGCTGGATGAGCAAGCGAAGGAAAAACATTCTAGAGGGAAGAGCTAGGAGCTAAGACCCGGTGCAGCTGGGGAGCCGTGGACCCTGGTAACCTCCTGGGACGCAGGAGAGGAAGTGCAGCCATGATCACAGCAGGTTTTCTGCACAATGAGGGGCTGTCTACAGATCCCACTAGTCTTTGCCAGAATGAGTGTCACACATCCCAAAAAGGAGCAGGGCAGCCCCGCAGGATGTGAGCACGTGCATCTGTAGCGAGTTAATGAACCAGGCCTCATCCCTCCAAAATACTCATTACATCACATCTTTCTTTAAAATAAATTTATTTATTTTTGGCCGCATTGGGTCTTCGTTGCTGCACGCCGGCTTCCTCTAGTTGCGGCGAGCTGGGGCTACTCTTCGATGTGGTGCACAAGCTTCTCATTGCAGTGGCTTCTCTTGTTGCGGAGCACGGGCTCTAGGCGCGCGGGTTTCAGTAGTTGTGGCTCGTGGACTCTAGAGCGCAGGCTCAGTAGTTGTGGCTCACGGACTTAGTTGCTCCGCGGCATGTGGGATCTTCTGGGACCAGGGCTCGAACATATGTCCCCTGCATTGGCAGGTGGATTCTTAACCACTGCGCCACCAGGGAAGCCCCAGATCACATCTTTTGAGAATGAGAAAATACTGTGATGCCCCAAGATGTTTGTGGTTATTAAAAGTGTTAAGGTTGGGGCTTCCCTGGTGGTGCAGTGGTTGAGAGTCCGCCTGCCGATGCAGGGGACACAGGTTCGTGCCCCGGTCCGGGAAGATCCCACATGTCGTGGAGCAGCTAGGCCCGTGAGCCATGGCTGCTGAGCCTGTGTGTCCAGAGCCTGTGCTCCGCAACGGGAGAGGCCACAACAGTGAGAGGCCCGTGTACCGCAAAAAAAAAAAAAAAAGTATTAAGGTTATAAAAATATGGTGTGATTATTAAATTTTTTCAAATTCTATGAGACCTTAATAGATTTTTTTGTGATAGATTGAAAATTTGTTAAATTGATAGGCTGGTCATTTAACAGTCTCTACCAGAGGATGTGAATATGGTCTCACTGGAGGTATGAGTGATTTATAGACAATAGGAAGGGAAATGCATATACATTTTTAGTTATACTTCCTTCTTGACAATGGCGGTAGCGTAGATGGTCCTCAAGTCAGATGTTCGTCTCTATTCAAACCAGACTTTGTGATTCAAATACATATTTATTGTGTGCCTAGTAAGTGCCACACACTGTTCTGGATACTGAGGACACATTAGGAGAAAAACACAGGAAAAGCTCTGTCCTCCAGGACTGAATTCTGTTTCATGCTTTTAGATTTTAGATCTGTACCAGATTTTAGGTGTAGTGGGGATTTCCTTTGTAAAATAGTAAACAGTTTGAAAATTTATTGACTGCCAATTTGGGGCATAGAAATAGAGAATTAAGACAGCCACCATGGACACGAGTTCCATTTAAAAGACTTGTCTTTCTCTCTATATGGGTAGCAATATAAAATATAATTTTAATAAAATGGCATACCATTTTATCACCATTTTTACTAAAAGAAAATATGTTTGTGGTTAGAGCCATTCTCAGTTTTAAAGAGTGTGCATTATGGTGCCTAAAACATCCTAGCAAGTTTTACATCAAGCTCTTTATTTATACTGCCCTTAGTAGGCTTACCTACAATATTTTTCAAAAGCAAATCTTCTGACTGGTGATACAGCAATCCCGCAGTACTTTTTCAGAAGTTCACTCAAATATACATTGATTTGATTACTCTTTTTCATTCTTTTTGAGGTACCCGTACAAAGAACTTTGTTAAGTGAGCCAAAAGCAATCCATAAATTTCTTGTGATTTATTGGTAAATCCACTGTGACACTGCTAAAATAATGCAGAAAAAGTGAACCAATGGAAAAGGCATGCATAGGAATAAAAGTAATGGCTATCTTCTCAAAGAGTTAAAAGATGGTGTTTTGCATGATTACAGGGCTAGTGCTGTGCTGGAATCCTCTAGATCTTATTTACCCAGATTTTCATAACAAGGAAAAGTTGTTAATGCCATTCTTCTCAGATTTGTCCCCTGTCATTTATTCAACATATGTTTAAATAGTGCTACTGTGTTCTGGGTACTACGATCATAAATAAAAGAACATATGAAAAATACATTATACATTAAATTCAATTAATTGAGGCTGACTTACAAATAATTACACTGAAATGGGACAGGTACTCCTGTGGCCATATTCTTTTATTGAGCAAACCCATTTTTATCGGGTGTGGACTATGATCCAGGCTCTATGGTTAGAAAACTAAGAAGCATGGAATCTATCTACGGGGAATCCATGAAATAAACAGTTGAAATGTCTCAGGATGATAATGTGGCGATGTATTATCAGTGCATCAAAATCAGACAGAAGGGAGGGGTACAGGGAGGGGCTCTCAGAGGATGTGGTTTCTAACCCACGTCCTCAAGGGCAGGGAGCTTATCAGTGAAGAAGAGGGAAAAAACAGCCCGAGCAACGGAGCAGCGTGTACAGCAGACGAAGAAGGATCGTAGCGCCCTGGAAACCGCCCATTCGTCAGGATGGCAGCAGGAAGGCGTGATCTCAGGCAGGTAGAGATTCCCCTCCAGCACCAGTGGGGTGAGCAGTGTCAAGGGAGCTAGTCTGACGGCAGCAAGGTATTGGAAGCATCTGTAGTAATCCATGGAGGAAATAGTGATGCCCTGACTTAGTAAAGAGGAAGTAACGAGAAAAACCATTTAAGAGAGTATAGGTAAAGACTTGATCATACTTCGTGAGAGAAACTGAAGCCAAGAAGGACCCTGTGGGGCTCCCGGGCACAGAAGCCTTTCTGTCCCGTTTCTTGTTTGTAGGGAACAGACTCCATGACCTTCCCTGAGTCCCAAAGGGCAGATTCGAACAGTTGCTAATCAGGGAAGGGAAGGGATGCAGAGACAAGGGAGGAGACCACCTGAGGCCAGGCCCTGCACACACCCTGATCCTTATCAGCAACGCTGCCCTTGGACCACTGCTATAAAACTCCTCACCAAATCCTCCTGGGTTGGGACACACAGTTTCGAGGGCACGAGCCTAACGTGTCCCCCTCTGCCTGGCAAAGCAATAAAGCTCTTCTTTTCTACTTCACCCAACGCTCTGTCTGAGATTCGATTCAGCACCAGTGCACAGAGGCCAAGATTTCGGCATCAAGGGAGACTCCCAGATTTCAGGAGCTGTGGTTGGAAACACTAGCAGGTCCATCCAACTCACTTCCTGAGATATGAGCCTTTTTAAATGGCAGAGATATTGGGTAAACTGTATGTTGACATTGGGAGATTGGGACCAGCTGGACAGAAGGCAGGGGGAGCAGGAAGTGTGGTCACCCCTTGTCAAAGTCAACAGGAACAGCAGGCCATGAGAACTTGGAAAGCAGCCCCTGCGTTTCCCAAGCAGGACATTTCTGAAGACCTGGGAGGAGGGGTTTCCATGGCGCCATGAAAGAAAAGTTACGATGGTCATGAATCTGACATCACAAAATCTGCACAATATACATAGCTTTTCAAGCAAAAGGGTTTCATGGGGCTTCCCTGGTGGTGCAGTGGTTGAGAGTCCGCCTGCCGATGCAGGGGACGCGGGTTTGTGCCCCAGTCTGGGAAGATCCCACATGCCGCGGAGCGGCTGGGCCCGTGAGCCATAGCCGCTGAGCCTGCGCGTCCGGAACCTGTGCTCCGCAACGGGAGAGGCCACAGCAGTGAGAGGCCCGTGTACCACAAAAAAAAAAAAAAAAAAAAAAAGGGTTTCATGGTAAGCAGAACATTTATGTTTTAGATATGTCATTGTTATTTAAATGATAGTCTTGAAATACATTTATGTTGGGGAAAAAAAGAGCCAGTATAGAATTTGAAGATAAAGGTAGGAATAAGATTAAACAAGAAAATGGCTCTGAATACACAGGAAATTATTCAAAATATTATGGAAGTACAAAGGAGGAAGCCACCTCTGCCTGGGAGTGTTAATAAATGCTTAATGGGTAAATATCCTTTGCTATGTACCTTTTTCAAAGTATTTAGTAACTTGCAACGTAGTCAAGTATGCGTGGTTTGTTTGTTTTTTTTTTCCTTTACATACAGAGACATGAAATATTTCTGGGTCAGGGCTCTCTTCTGTGGTCCTTTGCATGGTGTGTCCAATCCAGCTCTCTCTGGCCTAAACATGTCTATTCACAGAATAAGGAGAGAGTGGAAGACCCATGAATGATTTAAAGCTTCTCTGCTGGTAAGTATTACCCAATAAATCTCATTTTCTATCGAAATATCACGGTACCACTGGTATGTGTGTCTGTGTCCCCTTGGCTCAATCATCTTGGAGGTTTACTAACAGCAAAAAGATGAATGAGCACTAAATTAAGGAAGGGAAAAGAAAAAGGTGAAGTTGTTTAGGTACTGGCCTGTTTGTTTATAGGATGGGGAAATGCGAATATCATTTTAGACATCTGTGTGGCTAAGCTTTTCTTAGAAATACACTGAAGGTGACTCTGATCCCAGTCTTTGAGGTTCTGCTGCCCAAGCAAATTTAGATTAATACTATGGATTTGCAGGAAGTTCGTCCTCAAAAGCATCTCCAGTCTGGTTTTTTAAGAACAGACTTGTCACAAGATGTTAATTAGTGTCACCTGAGAAAAAGTACCTTGAGCAAGACAATCAGAAAATGTGAAGTGAAACACCTTTCACTGTCTTAAATTTTTCAAAGCACCTCTATTGGCTTTAAAACACGCTTGCATGTTCTGTCTTCTCATTGGAAGGAGTCTGATCCCCCTCCCCTAAATCTGAGTGGGTCCAAGCAACTCACTTCAAACCATAGCATGAAGTGGAAGTGATGCTGCTTGGTGCCTGCAGGTCACAGGAGGCCCCGTGGCTTCCCCATCTCTCCCTCTGCTCCTGGGACCCTCCTCCTTGAAATACAGCCGCCGAGCTGTGCAGAAACTAACAGCCAGGCGGACTGTCCCTGTGATGTGCCCCCAGCAGCTCCAGGTGAGGCTGCTCCAGCCCACAACCAGGTGTACCAGGAGACGTACGACCCAGGGAAGCAGAGGGGGCTCCAGCCTCCAGCCTCTGCCCAGAGCCAGCTGAGGCCCCTGAGCTGCTCTGTCAACCCTCACACTGCAGACTCACAAGCAAAATGAATTCAGCATACTTTTAAGCCTTGGATTTTGGAGAGGCTGCTATTCAGCAACAGATACTAAAGTGACCTTGCAAAAGCTAATGATGCAATACTTCCTAAGAGGTAAGAAATGGAATATCTCCTGCCACATCAGTAAACAAAAGACATCACAGTCATCAGCGATTGCAGCCTTCCAACGTGAGCCGGTGAGCCCTGAGGAACTCAAGAGGGAAAAGAATACCTGCCATCTAGCAGCCATCATACTGCAGCCACTCCCTGCAGTGAGCCACGAGGAAACTAAGGATGTGAAAATACAGGACACTGGCCCTAGATAGTTGAGGTGCAGATCACAGGAATGATTTCATTGAGCCCAGACTCGTAAATCTTCCCATACAGAGAAAAGCGCTACATTTCTTAACTTGGGATATCTCATTTTTTTTTTTAATTAACAGTAATCTTTTGTTCCTACTACCTGCCCTTTGTTGCAGAAACTCCCGTATGTATCCTGGCTTTCCCCTCACCTCCTCGGAGCAGTTCTCTCAGGGTTACTTGAGACGCTGCCTCCCAGGCTTGAAGTCCTAAAAATTCCCACCGAGTAAAACATCACTGCCAACTTTTAGGTTGTGAATATATATTTTTAGTCAACAGAGGGATAAACCACACACTGTTCTGGAATTATTCTCTCAGGGATGCATTCTACACCAGCAAGTACAGCCCTGGTGCACAGAGAACCCACTTCACTGATCTTCAACATCAGGATTTACTTTTCTCTGAAATTGCTGGAATCATCCCTTTTTCTTTTTTTCAAAACTTTTGCTGAGTGTTATTTAGGGTCTATATCTTAGTAAGTCTATGATTTCTTCCATGATTGTCAGGACAAAAATGGTGCAATGTTCTAAGGAGCCCATTGCGTCCACTGCACTATTTTTTTTGCATTTTTTGCTAAATCAGAATTAAATACAAAGATACAGAGTAGACGTTGCCCTAACCTGTTGTGTTGATTTCTGAAAGAAGACCTTGTGGACAAAACCAATCAGGAATTTCTCAGACACTGTTTGAAGCAAACAAATACTCAACAGAGCTGCCTGTGTGAAGTTCCTCTATGAAGGTGTGTCTTCTATCAAACCCAACTCTTTCCATCCACAGAAAAGCAAATCATACATCCCATTATTCATGTCATTCGTCTTCTTCTCCCTTGGTTTTCAGCAAGTTTCTACCCTCACATTTATATATTTCCACGGAGTTATATGCTTTCAAGAACTACATTTTTTTCTCTGCCTTTCCTCTTAAGAAGTAAATGGGTGGGAGACCTAAATAGACATTTCACCAAAGAAGACATACAGATGGCCAAGAGGCACATGAAAAGCTGCTCAACATCACTTATTTTTAGAGAAATGCAAATCAAAACTACAATGAGGTATCACCTCACACCAGTCAGAATGGCCATCACCAAAAAATCTACAAACAACGAATGCTGGAGAGGCTGTGGAGAAAAGGGAACCCTCCTGCACTGCTAGTGGGAATGTGAATTGATACAGCCACTATGCAGAACAGTATGGAGGTTCCTTAAAAAACTAAAAATAGAATTACCAGATGCTCCAGCAATCCCACTACTGGGCATATACCCTGAGAAAACCATAATTCAAAAAGACACATGCACCCCAATGTTCACTGCAGCATTATTTACAATAGCCAGGACATGGAAACAACCTCAATGTCCAATGACAGATGAAATGGATAAAGAAGATGTGGTACATATATACAATGGAATATTACTCAGCCATAAAAAGGAATGAAATAGGGTCATTTGTAGAGATGTGGATGGACCTAGAGAGTGTCATACAGGGTGAAGTAAGTCAGGAAGAGAAAAACAAATATCGTATATTAATGTATATATGTGGAATCTAGAAAAATGTTACAGATGAACCTATTTGCAGGGCAGGAATAGAGGTGTAGACGTAGAGAACGGACATATTGACACAGTGGGGGAAGGGGAGGGTGGGATGAATTGGGAGATTAGGATTTACATATTGTATACACTACCATGTGTAAAATAGATAGCTAGAGGGAACATGCTATAAATCACAGGGAGCTCAGCTCAGTGCTCTGTGATGACCTAGAGGGGTGGGATATGGGGGAGAGAGGGAGGCCCAAGAGGGAGGTGATGTATGTCTACATATAGCTGATTCATTTCATTGTACAGCAGAAACTAACACAACACTGTAAAGCAATTATACTCCAATAAAAAAAAAAACTCAAAAAAGAATATCTAAGGAGATGGAAAGATGGCCTCCACAGAGTGGAACATCCAATGTAGCTGAGATACCAGTACTACTCAAAGTGATCTGCGGAGTCAATGCAATTCCTATCAAAATTTTTTCTTCTGCATTTTCTAATTGGTCCTTGTCAATCCCTTGCAATACATTTCCTTTCAGACACTAGTTTTCATCTCTTAAAGTTAGATTGGGTCCTTTTTATGTTTCTCATGTGTCTACTTCACTGTTTGAACTTATGGAATATAGCTGGAATAAATGTTTTAAAGTCCTCCTCTGGTGATTCTAAAAAAAAGAAAAACAAGTATATTTCTCTCGATGATGGAATGCCCACAGCACATGGCCATTTTCCAATCTTGATTTTCATTTCACAGTAAGATTATAATTACTGTCCTGTTTTAGAGTCTCAACTTTGGATTATTTCTCATCCATCCTTGGTGTGGTAGATACTGAACCCTCAAATATACCAAAATGATAGCATCTTCAGCCATGGTCCTGAAATCCAGTTTCAACTCATGAATTATGTTTTCCAACACAGATACCTCCTTATAGAGTTTCTTTTCCATTGTCCCAAAGCTCTAGGATAATCGTCATGAAGTTGGTATAATATAATAGAAGGTTTCATCAGACCTATCAGTTTTCTGGATTTAAGACTCAGAGTCCTGAAAAAGGACACTATATGTTGGTTTTATGTTTTTCTTTCTTTACATGTTCATGTAACTATCTGTAGTCAGATGTTGTAATTACACTGTTTTAAAAGGTTTTATATCTAGGCAAATCCTTTAATGGATGCATATCTAACCCCTCCTAAAAAAGCATCACACTTAGGACAAAAAACCTTGTATTAATGACGGGCCAGACTTTTATCTCCATGTTGTTATTTCTGTAGATTATCCATGAATAAAACCAGACCATGCAAAGATCTGGAAGAAGAGCCTTCCAGACAAAGGGAAAAGCGATTCACACAGCCCAGCTTTGCACACAATCTGGAATGCTGAATAAACCAGAGAAGAGCAATCCTGCCTGCAGCAGCAGGAGCTCAGCGGACAGGGAGGCCAGACCCCAGGGTCAGGGATCCCCTTAAGTCCCAGCTCCACCACCATGTGACCTGGGGCCACCTGCTCACTCCCTCTGAGCTCCATTCTCTCACCTGCTGCTAGGAAGAGCAGCACACCTATCTCCTGGCATCACTGCAGGTGTTGGGGGATTAGCAGGTGGAAAGGAGCAGGCAGATGGGGCAGGAGTGTCCTCGGCTGCACCAGTGCAGGGTGGGGTCAGGTCACACCACTGTAGACCAGGCAAAAAGTCCAGATGTTATTCCAAATGTGATGAGAACATCAGAGAATTCCAAGCAGGTGACAGATGTGAACTGAATTATATTCACTTTTTTGGGAAGTGTGGGCTCAGAACATGAATGGAAGGAAAAGGAGCACTAGGAGAGTATTTCAGGATCTGGACCAAAGGGAGGACGGGCCCATGCGATCGTAAGATGAGAACACTCCTAATTTGGTTTTCTTGACCCTAAATTGCCTCAAGCCCTGAAAACTATCTCCTGGACTTGGGACCAGATGTTATGGGACATTGAAAACACACTCATCTTTAAAGGACAAGAAGGGGGTCGTGATGTGGGTCTACACCTGTCATTAGCACATTGTATTAACTTGGGAGAGTCATCTGATATTTCTAACATCATTTTGCACAAAATTTAGTCACTTAACTAGATGATAATGGAGGTTACTTCTGGTTCTAAAATTCTACACTAAATTTTATTTGGTGATTTGAAAATTTATCTTAATATGAAAAGAGAAGTGAAATGTTACCTATCATTATATCAAAAATTAAACTTTTAAGCTATTGGTCTACTTAATTTAGCTCTTATTTCCATTAATTTTTTTTGTTTTTTTCCATTAATTTTTTTTCTGTTTGAAATTTGAACTTTTATGTCCAATAACTGTTTTTAATCACCTAATAAATTCCTCATGTATAATCAGGCATGAAGAGTTCCATAATCTAGGGTCATGGATTAAGGTAAGACACTAAATATTTCCAAATTTGCACTTAATAAAGCATTCGATTATTTTCAGAACTATACACAATTATGTCTCAAAATATTTTCAGGATAAAGCATCTCAAGATTTCACATGAGTACTGATTTCAATTACTTCTGGAGTGCACAGCCCCTCCCCAGCACTGATCCCATCGGCTTCTCCCGTGTTAGCTGTTCTACTCATTTCTCCTCCTTCATGTGTTTCCCCACTCCTTGCACATTTCTGTCTACAGCCCACCTCCCTCCTTCCTACATAAATTTTCTTTTGCTTTTTCTTATTGTGTCTCATCTTATCTGCTGAGCATTAGGTCATTTTAGGGAAATAAATAAGCATTGCAACCTTAGTAATAAAAATAACTTAAGAACCTCTATGTTTTACAGTTGCAATTCCTTCTGAGGCTAAGTTTCCTGGTTTTTCTGATTAAACCTCAATATCAAGAAGACTTTTCAGGGGCCTCCCTGGTGGCGCAGTGGTTGAGAGTCCGCCTGCCGATGCAGGGGATACGGGTTCGTGCCCCGGTCTGGGAGGATCCCATATGCTGCGGAGCGGCTGGGCCCGTGAGCCATGGCCGCTGGGCCTGCGCATCCGGAGCCTGTGCTCCGCAACGGGAGAGGCCACAACAGTGAGAGGCCCGCATACCGCAAAAAGAAAAAAAAAAAAAAAAAGAAGACTTTTCATAAAAATACAGCCATTTTTTCATTTGTGGCATGTTTCATACTTTAGTTTTTACCAAATGATAACATTCAAAATTGCAGCTATAAAGCTTTTAGTATTGGACACTAGTTATTTAAAATATTGCATAGCCCAGGGACATTACATCAGGAAACCTAGTATTAAACTAATCTGTGTAATAGTTACTTAGTAGTAATCTGTGCCTTGGTCTACATAAAATGCAGAATCCATTTTCTTCCAATGATATCATACATGTTGATGGGTGTTAGGAAGTATACAATCGTTATCTTTATCCGGGTCTAATGTACATTTTCCTTCTTTCCTCTTTTATCATTTTTATCACTTTAAAAATGGTAATGTTAATTATATAGGTAGTTTCTCGTTATTATCAAGTACATTTTTTGGTAAGTATACATAAACTTTTGATAATGTTTTAAACAAAAGTGTTCTTGGAGAAAATACTAGATACTATTAAGACTTAAAATGATTGTGAAATAAAATATATGAGAAAGAAAAGGGGTAGGCTAGTTTCAAAAGCATATTCCAAAATTTCTCGGCATATCATTAGAATAAATGTTTTTGATAACACTGAAAAGATAGAAAAGAAGTAATAATCCATTTTTAAATGCTTCTAAACTGAAATAATACCATTACTATAATACTCCATAGAATATTTGAATTTATATGTTCTCTGAAATTTCAATATATTCAAGAAAAAATTACCTAGATGATGTCTATTATTGTGTTGTATTGAATATGATGAGGCAATTTTGGTCTTTACTATGAAAAGAATATCTCTGTGAATATTAGCATTAGCCTTGTAATAAAGAGATATGATTACCCTCTCACTTTTATATATTTTCTCTTTCTTTGTTAAAATAGACTATACGATAATTAGGCAAGAGAAGAAGAGGTTCAGTGGTAATTTTGTTAAAATGCTACAAAAACGGCATCAATTCCTTCTTGTTTCAGTGATGTGACGGGACAGGAAATAGCAGATGGATATTTGCTGAGCTGAGAATGACTCTTGAGAAATAAAAGCCTTAAGAACATATGGACCCCTTATCTTTGACAAAGGAGGCAAGAATATAAAATGGAGAAAAGACAGCCTCTTCAATTAAGTGGTGCTGGGAAAACAGGACAGCTACATGTAAAAGGAAGAAATGAGAACACTTTCTAACAGCATACACAAAAAATAAACTCAAAATGTATTAAAGACCTAAATGTAAGACCAGACACTATCAAACTCTTAGAGGAAACCATAGGCAGAACACTATGACATAAATCACAGCAAGATCCCTTTTGACCCACCTCCTAGAGAAATGGAAATAAAAACAAAAATAAACAAATGGGACGTAATGAAACTTCAAAGCTTTTGCACAGCAAAGGAAACCATAAACAAGATGAAAAGACAGCCCTCAGAATGCGAGAAAATATTTGCAACTGACAAAGGATTAATCTCCAAAATATAAAGGAAGTTCATGCAGCTCAATATCAAAAAAACAAACAACCCAATCCAAAAATGGGCAGAAGACCTAAACAGACATTTCTCCAAAGAAGATATACAGATTGCCAAAAAACACATGAAAGGATGCTTAACATCACTAATCATTAGACAAATGCAAATCAAAACTACATTGAGGGCTTCCCTGGTGGCGCAGTGGTTGGGAGTCCACCTGCCGATGCAGGGGACACGGGTTCGTGCCCTGGTCCGGGAAGATCCCACATGCTGCGGAGCGGCTGGGCCCGTGAGCCATGGCCGCTGAGCCTGTGCATCCAGAGCCTGTGCTCTGCAACGGGAGAGGCCACGGCAGTGAGAGGCCCGCGTACCGCAAAAAAAAAAAAAAAACTACATTGAGGTATCACCTCACACTGGGCAGAATGGGCATCATCAAAAAATCTAGAAATAATAAATCCTGGAGAGGGTGTGGAGAAAACGGAACCCTCTTGTACTGTTGGTGGGAATGTAAATTCCTACAGCCACTATGGAGAATAGTATGGAGGTTCCTTAAAAAGCTAAAAATAGAACTACCATATGACCCAGCAATCCCACTACTGGGCATCTACCCTGAGAAAGCCATAATTCAAAAAGAGTCATGTACCCCAGTGTTCACTGCAGCACTATTTACAATAGTCAGGACATGGAAACAACCTAAGTGTCCATTGACAGATGAATGGATAAAGAAGATGTGGCACATATATACAATGGAATATTACTCAGCCATAAAAAGAAACGAAATTGAGTTATTTGTAGTGAGGTGGATGGACCTAGAGTCTGTCATACAAAGTGAAGTAAGTCAGAAAGAGAAAAACAAATACCATATGCTAACACATATATATGGAATCTAAAAAAAAAATAGTGGTTCTGAAGAACCTAGGGGCAGGACAGGAATAAAGACATAGGTGTAGAGGATGGACTTGAGGACACGGGGAGGGGGAAGGGTAAGCTGGGACGAAGTGAGAGAGTGGCATGGACATATATACACTATCAGATGTAAAACAGATAGCTAGTGGGAAGCAGCCGCATAGCACAGGGAGATCAGCTCGGTGCTTTGTGACCACCTAGAGGGGTGGGATAGGGAGGGTGGGAGGGAGACGCAAGAGGGAAGAGATATGGGGACATATGTATAACTGATTCACTTTGTTATAAAGCAGAAACTAACACACCATTGTAAAGCAATTATACTCCAATAAAGATGTTAAAAAATAATAAAACAGATGGAGAACTGAAAAAAAAAGGACCCAGGTTTGATCTAGGAAGGGCTGTAAAATATTCTCCCCTTAATGTTATGAAAAACTGGCTCTAGAGGCAAAGGAAAAACCATTAACATTACATATTAGGACCCTCTTTTACGTAATTTCTCCATAAAGATTCTTCAAATGTCCTCTTCCATAATTTAGTTATCAAATTAATTTGTAACTCTGTTTAACAGGGAAACATTCTATAAGATAGTCACGATATATGAGGGAAGTTGGCTTTCAAATATTAATAATATTTAAGCTGATTAAAGAGTAGAGATTCGTCTACTGAAAAAAATTCACTCTTACTTATGCATATGCTCCATAGATGTCAAATTACAGGTGTCCAACAGTTTCGCAGGAGTCTTTTAAATCAAAATATTTACCTTGTAAAACAGAAATCATATGAAAACCGAATGTCCAAAAACAGTGCATTTCTTTAAGTTGGCACTTAATTTTATCTTTATAATGAATTTCTCTGAGGAGAGTATAAAGGAAGAAAACCGTGAACATGTGTTCAGGTGGGGATAAAGACCTGTGGATTCATTTAGGGAAAACAAACTGGAAAAACAATGTGACTCTTAAATCAATGTTTTATAAATTGTCTTATTTGCTTGGATAAAAATCACTGGGCTTCCCTGGTGGCGCAGTGGTTGAGAGTCCGCCTGCCAAGGTAGGGGATATGGGTTCGTGCCCTGGTCCGGGAGGATCCCACGTGCCGCGGAGCGGCTGGGCCCGTGGGCCATGGCTGCTGGGCCTGCGCGTCCGGAGCCCGTGCTCCGCAACGGGAGAGGCCACAGTGGTGAGAGGCCCACGTACCGCAAAAAAAAAAAAAAAAAAAAAAATCACTAAAACATTTAGATCATAAAAGTACACTAATTTCAGATTACATTCTGAAGTGAAATATTTTAAAAATTACACTATTATTCTTCAACGTCTGTGGCTCTGCATTAGTGCAAAATTGCTTATATGGAAATAGAGTTTTGTTGCATGACTAAGGTGCTAAGCCTTCTTATTGACCATAAGGTTCAATGAAGTCTATGTCTAAGAATACTTGTTCAACTCATAGCACTGTCAAAGCAAAAATTTCCCCAGACACAGCTGAACAGGCAAGGAAGACCTCATCCAAGGTCATTACACAGGTGTGAGAAGCCGGACTCCGTCTGCGGTTAACTCCACTGAAACGAAGGGAAGTCAAGGTGTGCAGAGCTGGACTGGGAAGATGCTAGGTCACGTGTGTTTCCTTAGTGGTGCTTCCCAAAGGCAAGTTAAACTGTTATCTTCAGGAAAGGAAGCCTCTTGCATCCTACAGCAAGGGGCCCACAGGAGTCAGGTTCCTCCCAGTCCCAGAGTCCAGGGGGGTATCATCCTGTTTGATCTCATTTGAAAGGGTTGCTCAGTCAGGACCACTGTATCGAGCAAGACAATCCTGGGTCGTAAAACTGGCCAGAGGCTTTTCCAAAGATTAACATCTCCAAGGGCAGGGAAAGATGTGGAAAGTTTTCTAAATTAAATGCTCCAAGCCAGCAGTCCCCAACCTTTTTGATACCAGGGACCCGTTTTGTGGAAGACAATTTTTCCACGGACCAGAGGCAGGGGGATGGTTTCGGGATGATTCAAGCGCATTACATTTATTGTGCACTTTATTTCTGTTATTATTACATTGTAATACATATTGAAATAATTATACAACTCACCATAATGCAGAATCAGTGGGAGCCCTGAGCTTGTCTTCCTGCAACTAGATGGTCCCACCTGGGGGTGATGGGAGACAGTGACACCCGAAGTATGTTGCTATGTCCACTCTACTCGGTGATCTCGTTTTGGGTGCCATCACTGCAGAAAACCCTGCTTCTCAAGGATAGGATGCTAGAAGTGGAAGCAGGCTTTTCAGTGCTTTTGTGGCAATCTCAGGATATCCCACCTTGACTTTAATCCAGAACATATGGAGATATGAAGTTGTCTCAAACATACTTTTAAGGCCACCGTCACTTGCGATCTCAAGCAGTTGATCCTCTTGTAGCACAAAGTCAATCACCAGACTTATTCACACTGGGTCGCGGATCCATTCCTTCCCAGTTCAGGAGTCTTTTGTGGTTGGGAAGTAACACTCAAACTCTTTTGAAAGCTGAGATAGGTGATCATGCACCAGCTGGGAGAAAGAAGGCCCTGGCTCAGTCTCTTTCAAAATCTCTGCTAATGTTTGAATCATGTCAAAAATCCCAATGTTCACTCCTCACCCCCGTAATTCCAGTTCGGCTTTGAGTGCAGCCACTTTATCTGCTGACTTGAACACAGTTGTCGTTCTCCCCTGAAGTGACAGGTTGAGGTCGCTGAGCAGGTGGAATATGTCACACACGTAATCAAGTTTTGTGACCCATCTGTGTCACTGAAATGTGTTGCCAGTGGTGACTGTTCTTCTAAAAGAAATCTCTGGAGCAGCTCTCATAACTCAGAAACTCTGGCCAGTGATATGCCTTTAGAAGCCATCTCACTTCTGTGTATAAAGGAAGATGCGGATGCTCTGTGTTCAAATCCTCACAGAGCTGGCGAACGGACGTGAGTTAAGGGCATGTACTTTACTTTTTTTTAATCTTTTTTTTTTTTTTTTTTTCTGTACATGGGCCCCTCACTGTTGTGGCCTGTCCCGTTGTGGAGCACAGGCTCCGGATGCACAGGCTCAGCGGCCATGGCTCACAGGTCCAGCCGCTCCGCGGCATGTGGGATCCTCCCGGACCGGGGCACGAACCCGTGTCCCCTGCATCGGCAGGCGGACTCTCAAGCACTGCGCCACCAGGGAAGCCCAAGGGCATGTACTTTAATGTGGCTGATAATTTTAATCATATCCTGCAAAATGTTGTTAAATTAAGGTGACATTTTCCAGCTAGCCAGCATTTCTCTGCGATGACACAGTGTGTGGACTCACATTCAGAAGTGACCTCTGACCCGAGTCGTGAAACCAGAAAGCCGTCCAGTCACGGCAGCCCCTCTGTCCATACATATACCAATGCAAAACGACCCATTCAGTTTTCCTGATATGTAATCATTCAAAGACTTGACTAGTTCTGCAGCTGTGCTGTGGCAACAAAAGCACACATAACATATCCTCAGGCACATCCTCCTGAAAAATGTATCACACAAAAACAAGCACCGTTGCCTTGTTTTCAACAGTGGTAGACTCGCCAACCTGGATTGCGTACCACGGTGACTCACTGATCCTCTCTAACAATTGTGCCTCAATATCCTCTGCTATTTCATCGATTCATCTAGTTATGGTGCTGCCGGAAGAGGAACACGTGCCGCCTTTTGAACTGCAGCCTCTCCTAAAAGTTCACGACAACCGTCCTTAGCAGCAGGCAGGGTCGACTCTGCACCAACAGTAAAGGGCTTCCTAGCTTTAGCAATGCGGTCAGCCGCTAAGAAGGATGCTCACAGTGCAGACACATGTGATGAAGTGGTGGCCTTCAGTAATTGCTTCTGTTCTTCGTGTTCATGTTTTTTTCTTTTGAAAAACTCCAAAGCCTTGTCTTTTAATGCGGGGTGCTTGGTCTCCATGTGGCGAAGCAGTTTTGAAGGTTTCATGGCTTCATTGGATAGCTGGTAGCCACATACTATATAAAGCGGGCTTGGAGAATGTCAATCACCTGTTGAGATGAACCCATAATTTAAGCAGGACTCTTGGTATTTTCTCTTAAATGCAGCTTTCTTCTTGTTGGCAGCCTTAGGGTCTTCTACTGTCTAATCACTGGGTCTTTACCCCTTTTCAAAGAAGCTCTCCAGCGACATTTGTTTTTTACTCATTTTGGCTCAAGTTAGCTTGTGGGCTTACGAGAACTGTGACTGAGACAAGTGCGCAGTGCGGGGAAGAGGCACGGATGGAAGTGGTAAATAAAATAATGGGCGGGTCACGCACGGACTAAAATAAGTGTCGGATTCTGACTTAAAGCCTGCCACCAGATGCAGCTGTACAGCTCAAGTACATCAACTCACTTGCCACTATAACGCCTGCCACAAGATGCAGCTTAATTGTCACTTGCCACTCACTGATAGGGTTTTGATATGAGTCTGCAAGCAGTTGATTTATGATGGTCTCTGTGCCGTCAAACCTCTCTGCTAAGGATCATCTGTATTTGCAGCCTCTCCCCAGCACTAGCGTCACCGCCTCGGCTCCCCCTCAGATCATCAGGCATTAGATTCTCACAAGGAGCGCACAACCTAGATCCCTCGTGTGCACAGTTCACAGTAGGGTCCACGCTCCTGTGAGAATCTAGTGCCACCACTGATCTGACAGGAGGCGGAGCTCAGGCAGTAATGTGAGCGACGGGGAGCGGCTGTAAATACAGATGATGCTTCGCTTGCTGGCCCGCCACTCACCTCCTGCAGGGCAGCCCGGTTCCTCATAGGCCGCAGACTGGCACTGGTCCTTGGCCTGGGAGTTGAGGACCCCTGCTCTAAGCCAATGGAGGTCAGGGTCTCGAGTCAGGAAGGAGCCTGGCTAGAATTTACCTAGGCCAAGGTCAAGGCCATCTAGTCAGTGTGCACACATATGCCCAACAAGTTCTCAGGTCCCAGCAAAATTATAGTAGTGAATAAAATACCTAGGAATAAACCTACCTAAGGAGGCAAAAAGACCTGCATGCAGAAACCTATGAGATTCTGAGGAAAGAAATCAAAGATGACACAAACAGATGGAGAGATATACTGTGTTCTTGGATTGGAAGAATCAATCTTGTCAAAATGACTATACTACCCAAAGCAATCTACAGATTCAATGCAATTCCTATCAAATTACCAATGACATTTGCACAAAATTAGAACAAAAAAATTTTACAATTTGTATGGAAATACAAAAGACCCCAAATAGCCAAAGTAATCTTGAGAAAGAAAAACAGAGCTGGAGGAATCAGGCTCCCTGACTTCGGACTATACTACAAAGCTACAGTAATAAAACAGTATGGTACTGGCACAAAAAACAAAATATACATCAATGGAATAGGATAGAAAGTCCAGAGATAAATCCATGCACCTATGGTCAATTAATCTCTGACAAGGGAGACAAGGATATACAACGGAGAAAAGATAGTCACTTCAATAAGTAGTGCTGGGAAAACTGGACAGCTACATGTAAAAGAATGAAACTAGAACACTCTCTAACACTATACACATAAATAAGCACAAAGTGGATTAAAGACCTAAATGTAAGACTGGCTACTATGAAACTCTTAGAGGAAAACATAGGCAGAACACTCTCTGACATAAATCGCAGCAACATCTTTTTTGATTCACCTCCTAGAATAAAAATAAAAACAAAAATAAACAAAGGGGACCTAATTAAACTTAAAATCTTTTGCACAGCAAAGGAAACCATAAACAAAACAAAAAGACAACCCACAGAATGGGAGAAAATATTTGCAAACAAAGCAACCTACAAGGGATTAATCTCCAAAATATACAAACAGCTAATGCAGCTCAATATCAAAAAACCAAACAAACGAACCAAAAAAAAAAAAAAAAAAAAAAAAAAAAAACCACCCAACTGAAAAATGGGCAGGACATCTAAACAGACATTTTTTCAAAGAAGACATACAGATGGCCAAAAAGCAAATGAAAAGATGCTCAACATCACTAACTATTTGAGAAATGCAAATCAAAACTACAATGAGGTATCACCTCACACCAGTCAGAATGGCCATCATCAAAAAATCTACAAACAGGGCTTCCCTGGTGGCGCAGTGGTTGAGAGTCCGCCTGCTGATGCAGGGGACACGGGTTCGTGCCCCGGTCTGGGAAGATCCCACATACCGCGGAGCGGCTGGGCCCGTGAGCCATGGCCACTGAGCCTGCGCGTCCGGAGCCTGTGCTCCACAACGGGAGAGGCCACAACAGTGAGAGGCCTGCGTACTGCAAAAAAAAAAAAAAAAAAAAATCTACAAACAATAAAAGCTGGAGAGGGAGTGGAGAAAAGGGGACCCTCCTACACTGTTTGTGGGAATGTAAATTGATGCAGCCACTGTGGAGAACAGTATGGAGGTTCCTCAAAAAACCAAAATAGAGTTACCATATGATCCAGCAATCCTACTCCTGGGCATATATCCAGAGAAAACCATGATTTGAAAGGATATATGCACCCCAGTGTTCACTGCAGCACTATTTACAATAGCTAAGACATGGAAGCAACCTAAATGTCCATCGACAGAGGAATGGATAAAGAAGATGTGGTACATATATAGAATGGAATATTACTCAGCCATAAAAATGAATGAAATAACGCCATTTGCAGCAACATGAATGGACCTAGAGATTGTCATACTGAGTAAATCAGACAAAGACAAATATCATATGGTATTTCTTATATGTACAATCTAAAAAAAAAAGAAAGGTATAAATGAACTTATTTACAAAACAGAAATAGAGTCAAGGATGTAGAAAACAAACTTATGGTTACCAAGAGGGAAAGGGGAGGGGAGGGATAAATTGGGAGATTGGGACTGACATATACACACTACTGTATATGAAATAGATAACTAGTAAGGACCTACTGTATAGCACAAGGAATTTTACTCCATACACTGTAATGACCAATATGGGAAAAGAATCTTAAAAAGACTGGATATATGTAGATGTATAACTGAACCACTTTGCTGTACACCTGAAACTAACACAACATTGTAAATCAACTACACTCCAATAAAAATTTAAAATATATAGTCATGAGCCTACTAACACCAGGTAAGTGCTCTGGGTTCACTCTCCTACCTACTAATCTGATTTTTATCCTCAAATGAACCCTACACTCTCCTTCCGATCATTATTCCAATTTTCAGATGAGAATTCTGAGGCTCAGGTACTTGAACTTGCAGAAAAGTATTAGAACATAAATTCAAACACACGGGCTTGACTTCAGACCCCAAGATCTTCAAAGCAGGTTCCCGGCAAAGTGCCTTGGTTCCTTCCGCACACCTGGCTGTTGCTGGGGCCCTTTCCACAGGAGATGAAGGACATGAACTAAGTAAACACAGGATGCTTCCACGCAGGGTGGCACGTGGGTGGCTCTGGTCTCGAAGACAGATGGCACAGAGGGGCTTCCTCCCTGTTCCCTGGGAGGTGGGGCTCTCCATCCCTCCTCCCAGGAGAGCTTCCCTGGCTCTGTGTCTCCGACTCCTGCGAGGGTCTGAGATGCGTCTCCAGGGCATCCCGTCCCTTCTCCTTAGAGACAGTGACCCGAGGGGGAGCGGGGGCCCAGGCCTGAGTGGGAAGGACTAGAAATACCTGCCTTGTTGAACAGGATGAAGCGGGGGGAGGTGGACCCGCCGGGAGCAGTTTCTAGTTTCAGGGCCTGCACTGGACACGCCCGGAGGTCCCTCTCAAGTCCTCTGTGCGGAGGTACATACGTTACACGTGGCTCCAAGTCGTATCCTTTCTTTACTAAAATTTCATCATAGTCATTTCTACCCCTCATCCCTACAACCCAAGAGCCTCATCTCAGTTTAGCCAAATGCATTTCCACTTGAAAGCACAAGGAGTGTGGTTCTTTGAGCTGTGCCCGCGGGGAGGTGATGAAGAGAGCCAGGCTTGGCGGGAGCGGAGAGCGAGTCTTGGCTCCAATCCGCCCAGGGCTGGTCCTTCATCCTGCTCCACGTCAGAGGGAGACGTCAGCTCCAACCCTCCTGCTGAGGTTCTGTTCCAGCGAGTTCAGCCAACGGAACACACTGGTGACAGGTCAGGGGGATGGGAGATGGATTCCCCACAGTGCTGAGGGCTGGAGGCCCAGGACCGGGGTGGAATGGGGTCCCTGCTCCCGGCTCGGACCAGGAAGGGGCGAAGGGTCTTCCTGGAGCTTCTTTTAGGAGGGCACTGACCCCATCGCCTCAGGACTCAATCACCCCAAAGGCCCCGCCTCCTAACACCATCACCTCCGAGGGGTTTAGGATTCAACACGTGGATTTGGGGTGGATGTATTCTAACCAAGTCACATTTCTTTCTGTCCTTTATTCCCTTGGACCGCTATCAATGGCTCTAACGCTGAGAGCAGCAAGTTGAGGAAGAATACACCCGGGTATATATGAGCTGGATTCAAAAGGCAACAGCACAGAAAACAAAGATCACAGAGACAATGGAGAGAGAAGGGAAAAAACAAGCAGCAGGGGGAAAAACATCATCAGAAATTGTTACTTTGGAGCAGATGAAAATGTCTGACCGTATATTTCACCATGAAATGAAAGCCGTCACTTGTATAAAGGTAAGCACGAAGCAGCATTAGGTGGATTGTGAGCAGAGACAACAGGAAAGAAAAAACACGAGATGACAGGGTTCCGAACAAATGTGAAAAATCATAACACCACGGAGACTGTGAAGAGCACACACCTCAAATCTAAAGACGAAGGTGTGAACCTGTATCTGAGCAAGAGGACTTGAGAGCTAAATAAAGAATCTTCGGTTCCGCCGGTGGAAAGGACAAGTTACACATGAGCAGGAAAGTTCCTGCTGGGCCCTCAGGCCTCCCAGCAACGTTAAATGTTAGAAGTCATCGTCAGAATGTCTGTAAACTTCTCAAGAAGTGATAACCAAGAATGTCATGATCAGCTACTCTGGCATTTGAGTAGAAAAGGCACCAGGAAAACCTTTCAAGCATCGGCTTCAATAAGTTCTTCCTGAAGTCACCAGAAGATGAACTTGAGCCAGTGAAGGCACCTGTGGGCGTGAATATGGCAGAAAAACCGAGGCTGGCTCTTCTCTCGTTGTGCTCAAGGAACAGAATGTAAATGTTATAAACTCGACCAGAGATTTTATGCTCTGAATATTAACAGAACTAGAAGCAGCAGGGAACTAAGAAGTCCTGGATGTGCACTCATTTTCTCTCTCTTTTCTTTTGGCTGTGTCTTGAGGGATTTTAGTTCTCCGACGAGGGACTGAACCCGGGCCCTCGGCAGTGAAAGTGCCAAGTCCTAACCACTGGACCACCAGGGAAGTCCCTCTCATTTTTAACAAAAGAAAATTTTAAATCTTCCAATAAAAGTGTAAGTATATTTAAAATATAAAAGTTTATCAAATAACATTAGTGATGCTCCCTCAGGATACGGATAGGAAGGCTGAAATATATAAAGTTGTGTATTCTCCCTATGATCTTTTCTGAATTTAATATAATCTCCATAAGAATTCTAGTTATTTTTTTAATTTAATGAAGCCCATGTTGTAAGTTCTTACAGAAAACCAACTGGAATAAAATAAACTGAAAAGAAGAGAAATTCAAGCAAGAGGGCTCAATAAGGCATTTGTATAGGATAAAACTTGCATTTTCACTAAGTTGGTCAATGATACATTATCCAATAAATGATGCCAGTATATGGATCCATGAAAATAAATTCAGACTGATTAAAGAATGACACAATAAATGCACTTAGGAAATGAAAGAAAAGTTTTCTTTTGTTCACTGATTATTTTCTTTCTTGTAGAAGGAAGGAGTGTTCTAGACATAACTTAGATGTCATTCCTGGTGGCACTGACCCTCCTAGGTTGGGTTCCCTGGGAGACAGATGTCTGTCTGCTCCAAGTGGGCTGGGTGGTCCCAGGACAGCACCTCTGAGGGGCTCTGGGGGGACCAGCAGAAGAGGGAGGGGAGACAGCTAAGCTCCAGCTGCAGGAGAGAGAACTGGAAGGTTCTGTGTGCAGCCCTAGAGCTAAAGCGACCATGCAGAGTTGTCCTAAATTGAGGTCAGGGCTTATAACCGAGCAGGACCCTACGGGGCCTTCCCAGAATAGACCCTCACCCATGTCCTCCGCCTGCCTTTTGTCTGTAGAAAAACTTGAGTCAAAGAATACATTTAATCAGAGAAGGAGAAAATGCAGAAAGAGAGGAAAACAGTCAAGCAAAACAAAATAATAATAGTTTAGCCATTGAACAAACCCAAGGACCTTTGGTTCCTCCTCGAGGGCTGTAGATAATATTCTGAGCCATGGCCTTCGAGCTGTTTTGCAGATACTGAAGCCCCTACCAGGTGGGAGAAGTTAACTGCATGCTGCCCACAAGCACGTAGACCCCAGACCAGCTGGAACCAGAAGGCTGATGATGCTGACTCCCACTTACCTCCCCACCAGCCAATCAGAACAGTGCCCACCAGCTGAGGACGCCCTGCTCCTTGAACACTGTTAAGACCCATCACTACCCCCTCCAGGGCGGGTCACACAGTCTTGAGGGCATTACCTTGCTGTGGCCCCCTCTGCCTGGCAAAGCAAGAAAGCTTTTTCTTTCTACTTCACCGAAAACTCTGTCGTCGAGATTTAACCCAGCATTGGTGTACAAAGGCCGAATTTCGGAAACAGTCTGTCTTTGCTTCTGCGCATGGACAGTCATGGGGGTGGACGGCCCCTGAGGAGGGCGGGTCCCTGGATGGGGGCTTCCTTCCATGGAGAGAAATTCCTGGGAGGACCTCGGGGCTGGGTGGTCATCAGGCTGCCGTCCTGGGAGCTGAGGGCCTGAAGGGGAGGCCTGGGGGGCAACACGGCGGCCACCTCATCCCCACGCTGGACCCAAAGATGGAGAGAGGAAGAGGCGCGCGGTCAGGACCCAGGAAGGCAGGAGCACAGGCTCACCGAGAGCCGGAGGAGGATAAAGCGCAGAGTCCCCTGCTCCCTGGAGATGGAGGATTGGGCTGCCGACGGGAGAGCGGAGGCTCGGGGAGGGTCCAGGGAAGGCATGAGGGTTTTACCAAGGGTTTCACCAGGATAAAATGAACCAAGAAGCAAGAGCCCAGGAACCTCACAGGATAAGAAGAGTGGCAGGGAAAGGAGGAGCCCATGTTTGAGAAACAGCTGCAGGACCAGCAGGTACTTGCAGGGGTAACAGTAATGAACACACTCAATCTTCTAACCCTGGGTCACGGTCTCTCCTGAATCTCCATGTGTTTTCCTTCTCTGCTCATCCCATTAAAGACACCAGTAAACCGAGAGCAAAGGACGCCCCAATTTCATAATTCAGTCAATACCAAGTTCTCTAGACAAGAATTAACGTAACTAAACAAAAGTATATTTTAATTCTCCCTGCCCCAGTTTCACTGGGAGGTTTCCAATCACAAATGAATTTTGTAGGAAGAAATTATTGGTACTTTCCAACTTCAATTAAAGAGAATTAAAGAAAGACTGAAGTTCTCAACATCACGGGTCCTTTTAAGCATACTGATAAAATACTTTCTCACGTGAAAATATCTATTTTTCCCTGTAAAGAACGCTTCATTTTTAATGGGCTAACTTGGTTTTAATAGTGCTGAATATACAATATCCATTTACATTTTATGACACAATAGCTGCACTTTGCAGTATTTGAAAAAATTTCCAAGGGACATTTCAACATTACCCACAGGTTAATTTCTATATTATCAAGTAACAGAGCTTATCCAGCATTTAAATGGAAATGTTATGAAATTCTATGAACTACTGCTTGATATGCCCACACAATGACCTCAGGTTTATAATAATTTATGTCATGGGTCTCCTAACAGCCATCTGAACAGTTAAGAATTGATTATAACTTCCTAGGCTGTTCTTGTGAGTTTTTTTTTTTTAACCAGATAGATCCTGTCATTGCTGAGCTCTTAACTGACGTTAGAGAAAACTTTTTTTAACCTATGATTTGAAATTTCAGCTATAAGATAAAGTTTATTTTCATGAAACCCTTACCATTTCTAGAACCTTCTTACAAAACTAGTGTTAATTTTCCATGAAAAACAAAAGCTACTCTGCTTATTCATGTAACATTTTGGGCTTTTAGGAAACCACAACCTGTGGCATATATTTCTCATTTGGGAAGCAATGAACAGAATAGATAAATGTGCACATTTTATTGAATTGTGTGTGTGTGTTTAACATTTCTGTGCAGGTTCTATTCCTTTTAAGTTAGGGCGGAGAGCAGGGGTCACTGTAGTGGAAGAATAATATTTAGCATCTGGATTTGACCTCTTCCTCTTCTTTCTGAGCCTGGGTGGCCCTGACCTGACTATAGGTCATGAGGCGTGAATCCACAGAACAATAATTAGTATAGGAGCCTTGAAGGTAGTTTGATCTCACATATCTAGCTCAGTCCATGACTATAAGATTTCCATAATGAAAATAATACTTTGTCTCAAAGGACGGGGCAATGTTTAATACACAAATCACATGCCCAAAGAAAATCAGTTCATTATTAATTAATTTGGCCAATCAGACCAGCGCCAGCTCCCCTTTGCCCTTCGCAAGCCTGCGATGGTTTGTAGTTGAGATATTCATCAGGTGTAACGTTCACCCACCAGTCACTGTGTTTCTCTGTGTGTTTCCATATGTTGTAAGGTTGCTTCCTTTAACTACTTTTCTTACCAGCCTCATTTCCCTGAATCAAAGCTATAGAGAAAACACCTCCTCACATAAACCTCTGATCAAAATGTGCAGCAGTGAAAGGAACTGAAGCGGGTTTACTCCTAGGGGCAAGGAAGCCCATGTTTCCCACAACGGCACACACAGCCACAGATGGGCAACACTGTCCGCAGCGCTTCTCTGGTCCAGCACTCTGAGTGTGGGACAATGGGGACTAACTGACAAAAGCTCCCAAAGGTCCCAGGACACAGTCCCATGCGGGGGCGGGGTGGGTCTCTGCAGTTAGATGTTGGGACACAATATCTGTGAAAGATACTTTTCTTTAATGCTATGAAGGATGTGACCTTTAAAATGTCTACAAATGCAAACGTTTCACTACAGGTTGAGAAAGAGAGAGCAGTGTTTACGTTGCAAGTACTCCTGTTCAGATAAGTGAGAAAAAGTGGGAACATCCAGGGTTACCTCAACTGGTTCCAGAAAGTTAAGAGCCGTGTAATCATCTCACAATGTGCTTAAGTCTATTCACTGCACCCTTCTGCCTGCAGGATGATCAACTTATGGGAGAAAGGAAAGCAAAGGGGTGATTAAGAACCAGAGACTGATGGAAATTACTTAAGGCGACGAATCTCAAGGAATATTGAACTGAAAGAAAAAGCGTTTGAATGTACCATTTAGGAATACGTAAGACTAACAGACATTTTAAGACACTAAAAGCCAAAAGAAATACACTTTGAAAGCAAAACCTCTTACTGTATATACCACTGACACCTTCAGGGAAATGTCCCTGACTTTCCAACACTTGACTTGCATATAACCCAGACTTTCATATATTAAAGTTTGATTCCTAAAATTGGTATATTTATGCAAAGTGTTTTTTGTACATCCTTTGACAAATAATCATTTCAACCCTGCCTACCAGACTCTGATGTTGGAGGACAGGTCCAGGTCTCACCCAAACAGAAAGGTGTTTGTGGACCTCGAATGCACTTACGGGCTGTGTGAGCGAGCATCTCTGCCCTGCAAGTCGCTCCCATCCCACGTGAGGCACAATTTTACACCATAGCTTTTTTTTTTTTTTTTTTTTTTTTTTTTTGCGGTACACGGGCCTCTAACTTCTGTGGCGTCTCCCGCTGCAGAGCACAGGATCCGGACGCACAGGCTCAGCGGCCATGGCTCACGGGCCCAGCCGCTCCGTGGCATGTGGGATCTTCCCGGACCGGGGCACGAACCCGTGTCCCCTGCATCGGCAGGCGGACTCTCAACCACTGCGCCACCAGGGAAGCCCTACACCATAGCTTTAATGTGGTCTTGACTCTTCCTTACACAGTCTCCCTCATAAAATACATCTAAAGGGTTTCTTCAGGGTCAGCTGTTTTCATAAATGCATCAGATACACATCAGAAACCACCTCTGCAAATGCAAATTAACCCAGGCTAATTTGATTCATCATATTATTCATCTTGATAAAGGCATTTCAGAAAATCCCTTTCCTTATAGGCTCCATTAAAAGGTTTTCAATAACACCAATCATTACCTATTCCTTACAACACGAACTGCCTTTCCTGACCCCATCCTGCCATTCATCGGAGCAGTTATGTGATAACATCCCTGGAGTGTCCAGAACACCTTCCTTGACTCTAATAAACAGTATACGATATTTCCAGAAATCATAAAATTCTTCGGCTTGAAGCACTAATAAAAACAATGTTCAGCAACTGTCTCGAAATAATGATATCCTTTGGAATAGATTCGTTTTAAAGAATTCCTAATGTTAAGTCCCTCCCCTCCAGTGTTTCAGAAAGGCAACGGATTGTATAAAATATATCTTCTTTATTGTTATGTTCCATTATCTAGAATTGCTCTGACCTTAAGAACTTTCACTCTTTTCTTTCTGTGATTCATTCGTTTCCCGCCCCCGTCTCTCAAGTTTGAATCTAGAATTGGTGTTTCTTCTTCAAATCCTTTATAAAATATTGACGGGTTTCTAAAAAGCACAAATTCCCACTCACTTGGTAAATTTAACCTGCAAAGCTGGGTGCCAGAGGAGGCAACACTACAAAATAAAGAGTCGGTTAGTGAAACGTGACGTGTGCTTCTCAGGAGGAGCCCTACCTGCCAGGCGTTTGGGGTGAGAGTTGAGAAGAGAGAGAGAAGGAGACAGCTGGAGAGAGCCCTACACTATGGCTTCCTTCTAAGGGAATCCTGACAAGAGTGTAGTGATTACGAGTCGTCTGCTGCTGAGCCACAAAGTGTGAATCCTGCTTTGCCAACCCCTAGCTATGGATTGGGGGCCGAACATCCTGCACCTCAGTTCCGACATCTGTGAAATGGGGATGACACTAGTAACACTCATCTCACAGGATGTTCTAAGAAGTAAATGAGTTAATACTACACCACTTACTACAGCGTCTGACAGGTGAAACGAGCACAGTGATGTGAGGGACTGTGTGACCTCTGTGTGTGTGGTGTCCCACTGCATTACCTCCTACAAGATGTCCAGGTCGGAGAAGAAGGGTCCCCGAGGGCATCCAGCATGACTAGGCAGCCCCGCTTCAAGCTCCTCCGCATCCCCGTCCCGGCATCACTTCATCACCGCCTCCACCATTTTTTCTGTCTCCTCCTCACATGATACATTCCTGAGTGCCATCACCATCCCAGGCCCTCGGCCGTGACCTCAGGCCACTCCTGAAAACCCCATTAGGAGGTGCGCGAGAGCTCTATGTGCACCAGGACACAGGAGGAGCCTGGCCCCCAGGGCAGCCTCTGGCTAGCGCTCTCTCTGTGCAGACCCTGTGCCCACGGATCCCACTGTCCAGTCAGTTAGCTTCTGTCACTTCAACAACTTTCCAACAAGTAACTCTGGGACGGACATGATGCCGAGAAGCGGGGGTGCGAGTGAACACCGGGAAACTCGGTCCGGTAAACACACCCCCTGGAAACTCTGTGCCGGGAGCCGAGGCAGGCTCTGCCGAGGAAGTCGCGGGACGGCCTCCTTCACCGGCGCTAGCAACACATCGTCTTCCCGCATTTGCTTACTCATCACTTTCAGGAACAAAATACAAGAACTACTACAGTTTGAGTTAATGATTTTGCATGTAACTGCTTTTGAGCCCCTGACCTATTCAGACTGGCGGAAACGTATCTGGTTATTTGATGTGCATATCACTTCCAATACTGATATGATTATCATCATCACACCGCCCCTCAAGTAACTGATGAAAACACTCAGCACGGTGATGTCTAGGCTCACACCCCGACACACAATTTTCCACCCCGCAGCCACACTGCTGTTTCTGACAACAGTACTTATTTACCTTTATAATAGGCTGTTGATACGAATTGCATACGTTTTCAGGGAATTGAGGCTAAAGGCAAGGTACTGAACTTCAGAGAGTTTCACTGCCACCATCTCGAGCTGGTCCCTGTCCCCCTGGTGACGGAGCTCGCCTGCCCTCTCCCGGGCAGTGAGGAGGAGAGAGGCGGGTGTGCTCAGCCTGGTGGACGAGGATGAAGTGTGCAGTCCTGTGGGAACTCATGCTCTTCTTCTTCAGCGGGGAGCGGTGCAGGTGCACTTCCCTTCAGGTGAGGTGGGTGAGGGATTCCGAGAAAATCACTCCCCTCGAGGCAGAGGGCAGACTCTGACTCTCCTGTGGATGCTGCTGATGTAGATAGAGAGCTGACCCATAAGGATGCGGTGTCACAGGTGAGGCCGCAGGGGAGCACCCTGGGGGCCCGAGGGGGAGGTGGGCTGTCCCGTCCTGCTCCCTCCCAGCTGTTAGCAAAGAGAGTGAACAGCACGAGGTCTTGGGTCTGGGGGTGCAAACCACAGCGTCCGAACCACCTTCCAGTCTAGAGGTTTCTGAAGGGGTCGCAAGCCTCCAGTGGTCCATGCTAATCCTCTTTAAAAAGAAGATGCATCAATTCCAAGTCCAACTATTAAAATCCAGTTCCGGGGCTTCCCTGGTGGCTCAGTGGTTGAGAGTCCGCCTGCCGATGCAGGGGACGTGGGTTCGTGCCCCGGTCCGGGAAGATCCCACATGCCGCGGAGCGGCTGGGCCCGTGAGCCATGGCCGCTGAGCCTGCGCGTCCGGAGCCTGTGCTCCACAACGGGAGAGGCCACAGCAGTGAGAGGCCTGCGTACCGCAAAAAAAAAAAAAAAAAAAAAAAAATCCAGTTCCAAAGAGCTGGAGACAAGTCATAGACATACTTGTGGTAGGACAATGTCTCAGAGTAAATTGTTTTTTATTTTGTGGGTTTAAAAAAAAATTTTATTGGAGTATAGTTGATTTTTAATGCTGTGTTAGTTTCAGGTGTACAGAAAAGTAAATTAGTTATACATATACATATATCCCCTCTTTTTTAGATTGAGTACATGTTGTTTAATTGTTTAAATTTGTTTCATTTTATTTCTAACTTCTCTTGGAGGACATTACACTATAATATCCAAGAGCCTGCCTTAAACACAGATGGGCGATTTTAACTCTGTTAACTAGTTTATCTCATCAACAAGCAAAGTAAGGCCCTATCATATGGGGAAAATTAAATAAAAAATTTTCAGTTAAAATTGTAAAATGCTCCTTTACTGTTTGTAGCCCTCAGTCTTAGGATTTCTTCACTGTGTACCAGAAAACTTTTCCTTCTACTTATTCCTGTGCTTCATGCATATGGGTCTTGTCTTTCTTGGTACAAGTCCCTGTAATATTTCAGAATGCACCATACTGTTTAATAGATAGAATAGGGGGTTTGTTTATTTGTTTGCCTTTATTACTTCCTCACATCCAGTGTGGCAGGATAAAGGGAGATGGATTTCCATTCACAAAAGCTCCAGCTGTTACAACATTTCCTAATGTCAACTTAATATGAGTGATGGACAGTGATCATGACACTGACAGTCCCTCCCGCCCACACTACCTGCACCCCCAGGAGTAAAGAGTAGCTGTCATTTTTTAAAAGTTGTATGATTAAACTAACATGTTTAAAATGTCATTGATTCTAAAAGAATTGAAAGTTTAAGAATTTACTACAATTTTTTGGGACTTCCCTGATGGTCCAGTGGTTGAGACTTCACCTTCCAATGCATGGGGTGCAGGTTCGATCCCTAGTTGGGGAGCTAAGACCCCACATGTCTCGTGGCCAAAAAACCAAAACATAAAACAGAAGCAATATTGTAACAAGTTCAATAAAGACTTTATAATTGGTCCACGTCAAAAAAAAAAAACTGTAAAAAACAAAAGAATTTACAACAACTTTATAAAATTAATAAACCTATTGCTTTTTATTTTAAAAAAAGTTTGGGGGTAGAATTAGGAAAAGTCTGGCTTTTCATATATTTTTTTATGGCTTGGAAAATTTAACCTAAATTTTAAACCTTCACAAAATAAATAACAATATACACAACAGACATTAAGTGTCTCAAGTATCCTGAGCTAACATCAATAAATACTTTAAAAGTTAAGCAAACAAGACAGACAGTAAGCTTATACTAATTATAACACAGAGGTTTATAACCATCTACAGAGTCAAACACTGTTATTGTGTGAAAACACACATGGAAATATGAAAATGACATAAATACAGCATATGGCATCTGAAAATTTGTGAGGGACAATGGAACTGAAAGGCTTTTTCTAAATTAGTAATTAGCCATAACATGTCTTTTTGCCTTTTCTACATCTTTAAACTAGATATGCAAAATTCTGTTCATGACTTATTAAGTAGCAATTCTAAAATTGATAAACCTTCAAACAGACTCATGGAAAAAAAAAAAAAAGAGAGAGGGCCCAAATAAGTAAGATGAGAAACCAGGAGGATGAGAATTTACAATCAACAAGACAGAAATACAAAGCATCATAAGAGACTACTATGAACAATTATACACCAATAAAATGAACAACCCTGAAGAAATGAAAAATTCCCAGAACTGTAGACTCTCCCAAGACTGAATCAGGAAGAAATAGAAAATATGAACAGAGAAGTTATCAGTAATGAAATTGAATAGGTAATAAAAATACTGCCAACAAACAAAAGTCCAGGACCAAACAGCTTCATAGGAGAATTCCACCAAATACTCCAAGAAGAGTTAACACCTATCCTTCTCAAACTATTCTAAAAACTGAAGACGAATGAATGAATGCTTTCAAACTCATTCTGACAAGGACAGCATCACCTTGATACCAAAACCAAAGACACCCCAAAAGACAAAAGTACAGGCCAACATCACCAATAAGTATAGATGCCAAAATCTTAATAAAATATTAGCAAACTAAATCCAATAATACAATAAAAGGACTGTACACCATGATCAAGTGAGATTTATCCCAGGGATGGGATGGTTCCCATGGTTTCCCAGGATGCAGATGGTTCAATATCTGCAAATTAATCAACATGATATACCACATTAGCAAAGTGAAGAAAAAATCATATAATCATCTCTTGGATGCATAAAAAGCTTCTGACAAAATTCAACATTCATTTATGATAGAAATCTCAAAAAAGTAGGTATCAAGGGAACATACTTCAACATAATAAAGTCCAAATATGACAGACCTACAGCTAATATCATATGTAACACTGAAAAGCTGAAAGCATTTCCTCTAAGATCAGGAACAAGCCAAGAATGCCCACTCTCACCACTTATATTCAACATAGTTTCGGAAGTCCTGGCCACAAGAATCAGGCAATAAAAAGAAATAAGAGGAATACTAATTAGAAGGGAAGAAGTAAAACTGCCCCTGTTTGCAGATGAAATGATACCATATACAGAAGATCTTAAAGAGGACACCAAAATCTATTAGACCTGATGAATTTAGTAAAGTTGCAAGATACAAAACTAAATACAGCAATCTGTTGCATTTCTATTCACTAATTTGAACTATCAGAAATAGAAAGTAAAAAAAAAAAATTCCATTCACAATTGCATCAAAAAGAATGAAATACCTAGGAATAAATCTAACCGAGGAGGTAAAATACCTGTATCTGGAGAACTGTAAAACACTGGTGAAAGAAGTTGATGACACAAAGAGAAAGATATACCATGCTCAGGGATTGGGAGAATTAATAATGTTAAAATGACCATAGTCCCCAAGGCCACCTACAGATTCAATACAATCCCTATGAAAATACCAGTGTCATTTTTCACAGAATTAGAACAAATAATTCTAAAATCTGCATGGAATCACAAATGACTCTGAATAACCAAAACAATCTGAGAAGGAAGAACAAAGCTGGAGGTATCCTGCTCTCTGATTCAAACTATCATTCAAAGTTACAGTAATCAAAACAGCATGGTACTGGCACTAAAGCCAACACACAGATCAATGGAATGGAATAGAAGGCCCAGAAATAAACCCACACACTTATGGTTAATTAATCTACAACTAAGGAGGCAATACTATACAATGGAGAAAAGATAGCCTCTTTAATAAATGGTGTTGGGAAACCTGGACAGATACGTGCAAATGGTGCTGGGAAATACGTGCAAATGGTGCTGGGAAACCTGGACAGATACGTGCAAAACAATCAAACTGGACTACTTCCTCACAAAATACACTTAAAACAGCTTCCTCACAAAATACACTTAAAACTCAAAACAGCTTAAAGACTTAAATGTAAAACCTGAAAACATGAAACTCCTGGAAGAAAACATAAGAAGCAGCTCCTCAACACTGGTCTTATCAATGATTTTTTTGGATGAGACACCAAAGGACAAGCAAGAAAAGAGAAAAAAAATCAACAAGTAGGACTACATCAGACTCAATAGCTTCTACACAGCACAAGAGACAACCAGCAAAAGGAAAAGGCAACTTACAGAATGGGAGAAAATATTTGCGAACGATGTAACTAATAAGGCATTAATATCCAAAAATCTATAAAGAACCCATTCAACTAAATAACAACTGCCAAAAAAAATCCTCAATCCAATTAAAAAATGGGCATATGAACTAAAAAGACATTTTTTCAAAGAAGATATCCAAATGACCCAAAGGACATGAAAAAGTGCTCAATATCATTAATCATCAGGAAAATGAGGTCAAAACCACAGTGAGTTATCACCTCACACCTGTCAGAATGGCTATTATCAAAAAGACAAGAGATAGCAAATTTTGGTAAGGATATAGAAAAAAGGAAACCATTGTGCACTATTGGTGGGAATTTAAACTGATTCAGCAACTATGGAGAACAGTATGGAGGTCCTCAAAAATTAAAATATATAACCACAATTCAATCCAGGAATGCCACTTTTGGATATATATATATATATATACACACACACTTATACATACCCTCAAAGAAAATGAAAACAGGTTATGGAAGAGACATATGCAGTCCTGTGTTTATTGCAGCATTATTCACAATAGTCAAGACATAGAAACAATTTAAATATCTGTTGTCAGATGAATGGATAAAGAAGATGTGGTATGCATACACACACACAGACACGCACGCACACACGCACTCATACACACACAATGGAATACTGTTCAGCCACGAGAGAGAAGGAAATCCTTCCATTTGCAACAGAGGGTATTATGCTAAATAAGGGAAGTCAGACAGAGAAAGGCAAATACCTTGGAATTTAAGAAAACCAAAATCATGAAAGCAGAGAGTAAAATGGTGGTCCCCAGGGGCTGGGGGTGGGGGAACAGGAGAGCTGATTTTAAGGGTACATAATTGTAACTAGTAGATAAATAAATCCTGGAAAGCTAATACACAGTACAGTGCTTACAGCCAACAAAAATGTATTATAAACATTAAACTTGCTAAGTGACTAGAATCTGAATTGCTCCCAAAACTAAAACAAATAATTTTCTGACACAACAGAAGAATTAACTAACACTACAATGGCAATCATATTGCAATATAAATTATCTAATATTAAACCTTAAACTTACAAACAATGTTGTATATCAAATACATCTCAACAAAAATTTTTAGTGAAAATTTTTGTCAGCAGAAAAGGGAATTTCTATAATCTAGAAAGTTAATTTGTTTTGACACAACTGCAGACGAATTCATTTTTCTTCACAAAATATCTATGTTTGTTAAAAGAACAGTAATCACAAATGTATACTGGCCAAAGGAAAGGATGAAGACTGCAAGACTCTAAGTAAAATACTATGTTTGAAAGTTCAATTTGCAATCACCTCCTGAGGCAGTTTATTAATCTCAAAAGAAAAGCAGTATCATCTTTTACAAGTTACAACAGTAATTTCTTATGTTAAGCGCACAAGCCATGTTGATGGCTCAAATAACTTTTGCTTAATAGAGTTATTTATTACTCTTAAACGGCAGAAATTATTGCCCAAACTGAAAAGATCCAGAAGTACAATCTAAAATGTATATGAAGGCAAACAAAGAAAGTCCTCAAGCACCTGTACATAAGAGCATCACAGGGATCTCCAGAACTGGGTCACAGGCATCATTTTGGTCAACACAGAGGCAAGGTTTTCTGCCCCACAATACTAAGTGTTGTAGCATTTGTAAGGTCTCCTCCACACTATGAAATATGCCAAAATGTGAGAACGTTTTCGATTTCTACACTGCATTTTTGTTTCATTACATACAGTCCTACGGTGCAAACAAGTGTGCTCTAAAATTTTTAAATAGCTGATTGTATATTACTGAAATCAATAATAATAACACATGAAAAGAGGTGAAACATTAAATCCATGTAAGTGACTTTTAAACTGTCTGCTAGTTTAGATTATCTACTCAAATGTTCCTATATGTCCATCAAGCACTGACTCTAAGAAGTCCATAACACACACAGCCTGCTACCCTCTTCATAGAGATTTTTATTACAGGAAGGTAATTATTAGGATTGCCTTTGGCTTGGGATTGCATATTCCCTACAACTACCATGATGTTGAAAAACACACACACAGTGTACATGTGTACATATACACTTTGAGAGGAGGTTTAACATTAAACCTGCAGATTGCCTGAGCTCACACCCAGCTGTACAACTGGCTGCGAAACTACGGTCCAGTTTCTTAATCTCTGTTGCCTCTGTTTCATTTGCTGTAAAATGAGAATATTACAAAAGACGTCTCGTGCGGTTGTGCAAATGTTCAAACTAGATAATCATGTAAAAGTGTTCACCTCAGGGCCCGTCTACTGGTACACGATTCCGAACGTCACCTGTTCTCACCTGTCCTGATTTTCACCTGTCGATGGTGGAGCTCTGTTCCGTGACAAAGAGACACAGAGCAGTGCTCAGGGCCCAGCCACGACCTTTGTGGACACAGATCAAACTAGAGGCCCCCTCTGTTGTGTGGATGAGTAAAAACGACAGGAGGGATGAAAATGAGCAAACCAGAGCCGTGCTTCCAGTACAGAGAAACTGGTGGGCAGGAGCAGGACGTGAGTACCTGCTGACCACTCTGTCCGGCAGGCCCGGCCTCCTGTACGGGGACGGCAGCCCCTTGTCCTCACAACGGCCTCAGCTGGACAGCACCTCTGAATGGACGACCTGCTTAGTGCTACTCTCTTTGCCCTTATCTTGCTCTGGCTATTAATTAATTATTAAGTAAATAATTAATTATGTTTTATTTTTTCCCGTTAGTGAGTCTTGACAGCAGTGACTATTTTTTACTTTTCAATGCCATTACTCCAATGAATAGAAAATTATCTTTTACAAAGTAGGCACCACATAAATATTTCTTGCATGAATGGATGGATGGATACTATTTGAAAGAAGGATATTACTGTTTTTGTTCTATATTGTGGCCAAAGGCAATAGTTCCAGCTAAGACCTTGTCTATGTCATATATACGTGTGTCAAGTAAGCATGGCTAAACTTTATCTACTATTAAAAACAAAATTTTCTGCCACCAATTGTCCATGCGTTATCTTATTTAATCTTCACAATGCCTCAATGAAGTAATGTTTAGATTCCCACTGGGCTGAAGAAAGTGAGGCTTAGAGAGGTTAAGTAACTCGCCCAGTTAGTGAATGGCAGAGTCGAGATAACTACTTTGTATCTGATTTTATTTTACAGACAAAAAAATACAGATGTGAATCATGCAACAACCTATCCTTAAATCCACCATAAAAAGCAATTCAAAGCTCACATCCTCCCGTGATGCTTTAACAGCACTATTTGCAGGTTCAGAGACAAATACGTTATAAAATACACTTAAAATCCTGATCCACTTAATGCGAGATCAAAGAGTTCTGTGTATTAGCTAATTAGGAACTAAATAAAGTTCTTTAAATCCTCTAAGCAATGTGCTTCAGATAGAAATCAGCAAAACCATTGCCAAATTGCTGGTTCATTTACCTGCAGTCAATCTGTGCTATTAATAACCAGTGTTCCAGGTCTTGAAAGCCTTTTACAATCAATGAATATTGCTCCTGTGTAACAGTGAGGCTTCGGACCATACAGCACTTTGCACCGTAGCTTTTCAATACGGTGGTAACTGAGGACAAAATTGCAATGACAATTTACTCAGTAGTGATGTATTTTCATAATGCCTGTGGTCACTGAGAATTGTTACCAGCTCCATTATTTTCAGGGATGGCTGAAAACTAGGATGTTACGGGTTGAAGTTAATGGACTGTTACGATTCTGTTATAATCATCATCCTTGCTCCTATTTAAGAGACAGGGATTTCCGACATTCAAAATACCACTGACCAAGAGAAGGTGATTATCCTCTTGGCATCTTATGATGTGAGTAAGTCAGTGTTTATTCCTGACTCTCACTGTGAAGCACAATTATGAGTACCATTCTCAGAATCCATATAGTGATATGTGTTAGCAGACACTGGAACCCATGTATATAGTTTGTCGACTTCAATCGTCTCTAGAAGAATGACCCAGGCAAGCCACAGACTGAAAGAACATGAGCTGTGGTTAGAGAGATACCACAAGTTACTAGAGTTATTCCACATGCTTTGAAAATATGGAAACAGTGAACATCTTCAAAAGTTAAGTCCTTTATTCATAATCTCTTCAGAAACAGGATTTCCTTACCAATTAACTCTCCCCTTCCTGGCTACACCACCACATACTAAATCAAACTGGCTCAGCTTCGTGTTTTACTTCCCAGCTTATCAGCCACTGGCAATGTTGATTACTTCCTGTTTCCTAAGTATTTCTCTTCACTGGTTTATCGGACAACACACCGTGTTGATTTTCCTCTTAAAGCAATAGACACTCCTCTTCCGCCTCTGAAGGCTTTTTGACCAGGTCATTATATGCTGAATTTCCTCAAGCTTGGGTCCATTTTATTCATCAAGACCTGTGACATCAACATCTACCTAAACACACAGTACGTAAATGCATCCCTTGCCCAGAACCTTCCCGTTAGCACTAGGCTCATATGACCTCTTCTTACTGAATACTTCCTCTTGGATGACTCATAGGCAAAATACATTCTGTTGTTTCAACCATGGAAGTGTGATTTTACTTCCAAACCTCATCCCTCTCCAGTGACACTAATCGTACCTGATGACAGCACATGCAGCCCTGTCATTCTTCTCTGATTCCCCCTATCTGATTCATCACCAAATAGTGCCCAGATTACAGCCAACACCTTGAATCTGCTTAACTGGTTCCACTTCTACCATGGTTATCCCAGTCATTCTCTCTTCCGATTTAGTAAAACAGTCTCCAAACTGTTCACAACCACGCGTGCCCTGTGCCTTCCTCCAAGCTCGTCTCGACGATGCAACCAGAGGGATTATCCCAGAACACAGGTCTAACGCTGCTGGTACCTGGCTTAAAATCCACCAGTGGCTTCCCAATAGGGTCCCTTCAGGGAGACAGAAAAGGCAACAGGTATTTCAAACAGAGAAGATTTAATTCAGGAAACTGGTCACTGCCATGTTTGAAAGCTAAAAGAGCAAAAAATAAGAGAATCCAGAGTTCAATGACCGGGAAAAGCTACGAACCCCAGCACTGCAGAAACAAAAGGAAAAAGGTAGTATTTCAAGAACGTAAGGGCTCAGCAGAGGGGTCCTGCAGGGACTTTGATGAGACCTGAGGAGGAAGCGTCATGTAGCAGGTACAGAGCGGCAGTAGAATTCTGGATCCCACAGCTGCTGCACCAGTGCTGAGGGAAACAGGAAACAGGAAGAAAATCACATCTCCTCTCTTCTACCTTCTGATCTCCGTCCAGCCTGCTTCCTTAACGTAGAGTCTAATGGAAAGGCCTCCAGGGCCTGTGTCTTGGTCTGTTCTGGGTGTTATATCAAAAATAGCATAGACTGGGTGGCTTATCAACAATGGAAATTTGTATCTCACAGCCCTGGAGGCTGAGAATTCATAGATCAAGTTGCCAAAAGATTCAGTGTCTGGTGAGGGCTCAGTTCCTGGTGCACAGATGACCACCTTCCTGCTGACTCCTCACAGGGTGCAAGGGGTGAAGGAGCTTCCGGGGTCTCTATTATTAAAGCACCAATCTCATCACCTCCCAAAGTTCCTAACGCAAATACCATCACATTGGGGATTAGGATTTCAGCATATGAATTTGGAGGATACAATCAGCCTATAGCATTCTTCCCCTGGATCCTCAAAATTCATGTCCTTCTCACATGGAAAATACATTCAGTCCATCCCAATAGCCCTGAAATTCTTAACTTGTTCCAGCATCAGCACAAAAGTCTAAAGCCCATCTAAATACCATCTAAATCACCTATGGGTGAGACAAAGTATTTTTCATTCTGAGGCAAAATCTATCTTCACCTACAAATGTCTGAAGCCAAAAACGTTACGTGCTCCTAATTTAAAATGGTGGGACAGGCATAGTGTAGCCATTTCTACTACAAAAGCAAGAAGCAGAAGACAGGAAAGGGAAGACGTCCCAGGTAAGTTCAAGACCTAAGGGGCAAACATTAAACCTTAAGGCTCAAGAACTATCCTCATTGGGTTCCCCAAAAAACTAAAAATAGTGTTACCATATGATCCTGCAATCCCACTCCTGAGCATACATCCATAGAAAACTGTAATTCAAAAAGATACATGCACCCTTATGTTCATAGCAGCACTATTTACAATAGCCAGGATGTGGAAGCAACTAAATGTCCATTGACAGATGAATGGATAAAGAAGATGTGGTCCATATATACAAAGGAATATTACTCAGCCATAAAAAAGAATGAAATCATGCTATGTGCAGCAACATGGTGGGACCTAGAGATTATCATACTAAGTGAAGTAAATCAGAAGGAGAAAGACAAATACCGTATGATACCACTTCTACATGGAATCTAAAATAGGACACAAATGAACTTATCTACAAAACAAAAACAGACTCACAGACATAGAGAACAGACTTGTGGTTGCCAAGGGGGAGGGGGTGAGGGAGGGATGGACCCAGAGTTTGGGATTAACAGATGCAAACTAGTACATATAGGATGGATAGACAACAAGGTCCTACTGTATAGCACAGGGAACTATATTCAATATCCTATGATAAATCATAATGGAAAAGAATATAAAAAAAGAATGTACACATATGTATAACTGAATCACTTTGCTGTACAGCAGAAATTAACACAACATTGTAAATCAACTCTACTTCAATAAAATTAAAAAATGAATTATCCTCCTTGGCTCAGGGCTCTGCCTTCCAGGCCCAATGTGGGGTCAGAATCACCCCATGCTCAGCGGGGCCCCCAGCATCCCTTTTGTGGAGCCCTGGGCCCACGGTTCAGCCCGGCAGCCCTGTTCTTTGAAATCCATGTGGCGGTGTCCAGGCCCATGGCTTCAGCCCTGACCACACCAGCAGGGACCACATCCGTGTCCTTCAGACACACCTGAGTGCACTGTGTGCACCCTCTGAGGGCAGCCGCCAGGGCCCTGCTGCACGGAGGCCAAAACGTGGGCAGCTAGGGAGCGTGGAACCAGCGTGTGGGGAAGGGCTGCCGCGTGAGCTGGCCTGGGCGGCATGGGGCCCACCAGTGCCAGGGGCCCCTCCTTTGAAACCGCTTTGGCCCCAGCTCCCTGCTCCTAGTTCCCCTGCCACACACAGGCACAGACACACACACACACAGAGACACACACAGACACAGGCACACACACATAGGCACACATGCACACACAGGCACACACACAGAGACACACACAGGCACACGTACACACACACACACAGAGACACAGGCACACATACACACACACAGGCACACATACACAAAGACACACAGGCACACATACACACAGAGACACACACACAGGCACACATATACAGACACACACAGGCACACATACACACAGACACACACACAGAGACACAGGCACACAGACACGCAGAGACACACACACAAGGCACACATACACAGACACACACAGGCACACATACACATACATACACACACATAGGCACACATAAACACACACAGACACACACACAGGCACACAGACACACACACAGGCACACAGACACACACACAAACTCTGGGCCTGAACTGCCGCGGTGCTGGAGCACAGCCTGGCCCCTCCAGCTGCCCGTGCTCAGCTCCCTGTCCAAGGCCCCCGGCTACACCCCGAGGGGTCTCTTCTGAACAGGCTTCCTCACTCTTTCCATTCTGGACAGGCTGTGAACTCTCCTAATCTTTACATTCTGCTTCCTTTTTGATTTCTTTCCTCTTGGCTTTTACTAAAAGCGATCAAGAGAAGCCAGGCTCCCTCAACACTTTGCTCAGAGATTTCCTCACCAAACGTTCAGTTTCACAGCCTGTAAGTTCCACCTTCCATAAAACACGGGGCATGAACACAATTCAGCCACGTTCTTTGCTGCTTTCTAACAACAAGGGCCACCCTTCTTCCAGTTTCCCATCACATGTTCCTCGTTTCTGTCTGAGACTCATCAGAATGGCCTTTACCACCTGTATTTCTACCAGCATTCTGCTCAAGACCACTTAGGTCTCCGAGATGAAAGATCTCTCTCGGCCCTCTTTTCTTCCAAGTTCTCACCAAACTCACCTGTGATGGTCCCCCCACAGGAACGGAGGCTTTTCACCTCCAAGCTCTTTGACCTCTAGTCAGGACCCATTTCCAAAGCTGCTTACATATTTTTAGGTATTTAATACAGTGGTGCCCCACTCCTCATACTGATTTCTGTCTCAGTCTGTGCTGGCTGCTATAACAAAAATATCTCACTGGGTGGCTTATATATAACAGGAATTTATACTCACACTTCTGGAGTCCAAGATCAAGACGCCGGCAGACTCAGTGTCATGTAGGAGCCCACTTCCTGGTGTCAGGATGGAGGATTTTTTTGCTGTATGTCACATGGCAGGAGGGGGTGAGGGAGACTCTGGGGTCTCCTTTATTAAAGCATTAATCCCATCTGTGAAAGCTCTCCCCCATGACCATCATAATCACCTCCCAAATTCCTTACCTACAAATACATGGCATGGGGGGACAGGATTGCAACATCTGAACCGTGGGGACACACATATCCAACCTACAGCACACCCCGAGGGAAGGCAGTGAGTGAGCATGGTACGCTCCCCAAGAACAAACAGTAAAAACTGCCCATCTGTGATTCTAGAAAGAAACTTCATTTTTTAAGACCTGACACTGCACACAAAAAAAGAAAGAGAGACTGATGCTTATAAACTTGAAAAAAAACCTGGGGGTACATGGGCCCTGCCCCCCTAGGGCCTCCCACACCACTGTTTGTCATTCCTTCCCTGTGTTAACTGAAAGTCAAGTTTGCAAACAGTAAGAATCAGCCATATTAACATATTACTTGTTTTGATGTATTTTTGAATATGATCAAATGATCATCTAGTGCCTTACAATAAAATAAAATTGAACCCAACACCTAGATTCCTGTGTCTTACTTTATACGGTCTTAGAACGAAGTTTTTCTTGGTCTAGTTCCTATAGGGTAAATGTAAAATTTCTTCATTTAGGGATTATGTAATCACTCTAAATTTCTTGGAGCTGTACTTTATGGATATATGACAGTTTTCATTAGTGGAAGCAGGGCTTAATAGATATAAAAATTATTAAATTGTTTCAGTCTAATAATTTCCTTGATATCATGAAAATTTAATTGAAGAAAAATGTAAGTTGGATGAAAGGCAAAATTATGCTGGAAGGTGGTATTATTAACATTTTCCTCATTAGAAAGCCAGAGAGGGCTTCCCTGGAGGTGCAGTGGTTGAGAGTCCGCCTGCCGATGCAGGGGACGCGGGTTCATGCCCCGGTCCGGGAAGATCCCATGTGCCACGGAGCAGCTGGGCCCGTGAGCCATGGCCGCTGAGCCTGCGCGTCCAGAGCCTGTGCTCCGCAAAGGGAGAGACCACAGCAGTAAGGGGCCCGCGTACCGCAAAAAAAAAAAAAAAAAAAAAAAAAGAAAGCCAGAGAAAATGTCACAATTATATAATATTAATAATTAACCAATTTAAAGATGTTCCGTTTAGTTATGCTGCCAAAGTACAAAAAAAGATAGAAATTAATTGTACTCAAAGCAAAAGTGTCAGTAGGTTTCAACAAACCTCCTTTGTAGAAAGGAGGTTTATATCTTTAGGACTCAATCAAAAATTTAATAAAGGATTACAACTGGGACTTATGAAAAATAAAGAACTCTATGTGGATTTAGCCTGAGAAAAATCATTTAGACTGAAACACTGATGATTTAAGGATTTTAGGATTTAAGCGATTCACTTTCTTGTGTGTATGAAGATTATTTTATAAGACCTTCATTAACTTGTTTGAGCCATTAAGGAATCATTTGCCAGAACAATTTTTCAGCTTTATCCAGCTATGTAGGAATTTTCCCCTTGATTTTGCATATTAGAAATCTCTTATTATAACTGAAAATAGTTTCATCTCAGTTCACATCACTTTTTTTTGAATACCAAATCTACTAAAGCCATCATTATCCTAATTTTAAAGGCATGGAGTTATTTCTCCTGGCTCATAAGCATCACCTGTCACGGTTGCTCACATTGGTAACTTTATGGATATTTATTACTACTGATCTTTAAAAATTGATAAGCACTTTAAAACCTTATCATTTGCTCATTATGTTTTATTTCAAAAATGAGATTTTTTAGAAGAAATGATTTAAATTACTTTCTTTTATGAACATATAAATGTCCATCAGATACTAAAGAAATAAACAAGATAAAATTTCAATGGCAGATTTAACTGTTAAGTGACACATAAGACTTCGGGACACCAAGAATCTAAGTGCCAGACTCAGTCTGGTAACATGACTTCACCTAAGAACTCAAGTTTCCTCTATTCATTGCAATGTGAAAAACCAATTTTTCCACATTTTGATATCTGTGCTATTATGGTTTCTTTCATATAATTGCTTATTCAGAGATGACATTCAACTCGCATTTAAAATCTTGTAAGATGGACTTTCTCTAAGTGGGAGACATCTGCAGATTCTATGCTGAGCCCGCCTGGAGCTGCAAACAGTCAGGCCAGACATTTTATTATAAAGACCTGCCGTCTTTATAATCTAAACTGGGGCAAGAAAGCAAACGAGTTCGCAGTTCATGATGGGAAGGAAGTGTCTGAATGTCAACTAGTGCGTACAGATGACCATCTGAGTCACAGGCCTGCATTGTCTGACATTAAATGTTTTAACAGCTCATTCCTGTGAATTTCTGATGTTCTCATCATTCGGCAAATGGACCACATCATTATAGCAATTAGCAATTAACTTGGATTCAAAGAATAAATACTGTTAAAATGGCCACACTGCCCAAAGCAATCTACAGATGTAATGAGATCCCTATCAAAATACCCATGAGATTTTTCACAGAACTAGAACAAATAATCCTAAAATTTATTTGGAACCACAAAAGGGCCAGAATTGCCAAAGCAATCCTGAAAAAAAAAGAACAAATCTGGAGGCATATCTCTCCTAGATTTCAAACAATACCATAAAGCTGCAGTAATCAAAACAGTGTGGTACTGACACAAAAACAGACATACAGGTCAAGAGAACAGAAGAGAGAGGCCAGAAATAAACCCCCCATACCTATGATCAATTAATCTTCAAAAAAGGAGGCAAGAATATACAGTGAGAAAACACAGTCTCTTCAGCAAGTGGTGCTGGGAAAGCTGGACAGCTGCATGTAAATCAATGAAGCTAGAACACTCCCTCACACCATGCACAAAAATAAACTCAAAATGGCTTAATGATGTAAATATAAGATAGGATACCATAAAACTCCTAGAAGAGAACATAGGCAAAACATTCGCTGACATAAATCATAGCAATATTTTCTTAGACCAGTCTCCCAAGGCAAAGAAATAAAAGCAAAAACAACAACAACAAAAAATCAAACTTATAAGCTTTTGCACAGCAAAGGAAACCATAAACAAAATGAAATGACAACCTATGGACTGGGAGAAAATATTTGCAAACAAGGCAACCGACAAGGGCTTAATTTCCAAAATATACAAACAGCTCATACAGCTCAATATCAAAACAAACAAACAAACAACCCAATCAAAAAATGGGCAGGAGGCATAAATAGACATTTTTCCAAAGAAGATGTGCAAATGACCAATAGGCACATGAAAAGATGCTCAACATCACAAAATATCAGAGAAACGTAAATCAAAACTACAATGAGGTATAACTTCACATTAGTCAGAATGGCCATCATTAAAAAGTCTAAAGATAATAAATGCTGGAGAAAAGGGAACCCTCCTACACTTTTGGTGGGGATGTAAATTGGTGCAACCACTATGGAGAACAGTATGGAGGCGCCTTGAAAAACTAAAAATACCACTACCATATGATCCTGCAATCGCACTCCTGCACGTTATCTGGAGGACACTCTAATTTAAAAAGATACACGCACCCCAATGGCCATGGCAGCACTGTTTACAATCGCCAAGACATGGAAGCAACCTAAATGTCCATCAACAAATGAATGGATGAAGAAGATGTGGTGTATATATACAATGGAATATTACTCAGCCATAAAAAAGAATGAAATAATGCCATTTGCAGCAACATGGATGGACCTAGAGATTGTCATACTGAGTGAACTAAGTCAGACAAAGAAAAATACCATATGATATCATTTACATGTGGAATCTAAAATATGCTACTAGCTTATTTATAAAACAGAAAGAGACTCACAGACTTCGAAAAAAAGTTATGATTACCAATGTGTAAAGGGTGGGGAGGGGGCTTAATGAGCTTCGGATTAAAATATACACCCTGCTGTACCTAAAACAGATAAACAACAAGGCCCTACTGTAGAGCACAGGGAGCCCTACACAATATCTTGTAATAAACCATAATGGAAAAGACTATATATATACACACATATATATACGTATATATGTGTGTGTGTGTGTGTGTATATATATATATATATATATAACTGAATCACTTTGCTGTACACCAGAAAGTAATACTTTGTAAGTCAGCTATACTTCAATTAAAAAAAAATAGAAAAAAATGCAAGTCACAGAGGAAGAAAAATGTTATAATTGAATTACATTCTTATTAAGAATTTCTGTCCCAAAGGCACAGGAAATGAGTGAAATGGAAAACCACAGAACAGGGGAAGATACTTGCAACGCTTATGTGAATCTGATGAAAACTCATTCGGAATATACGGAGAACTACTACAAATCATAGCAGAGAAGAAAGATCTGTAGAAATAAAGACAAATTCTCTTAACACTTTATAAAATGGAATGTGTAACTGAATAAGCATACGGAAAATACTTCAATTCATTTGTCGTCAGAGACACGTAAGTTGAAACCACCACACCCTCCCAGGGCAGCTTCCCTGAGACCTTCAGGCTTCCTGGAGTGCTGGGGAGATGGCAGGGCAGGCACCCGTCCCTACCTGCCCATGGGAGCAAGTGCCTACCCATGTCTGCTGAAACTGAACATGGCATAGTGTGGACGCAGCAATTCCTCTCCTAGTTATAAGGTACAATCCCAACAGAAATGTGTAATACATTCATCAACCAGCATGTATAAGGATGGTCACAGCAGCATCGTGAGTAGTATACAAAGTCTGCACACTCCCCAAGTGCCCATTAGATGTCACTAGGAGCAGACTGGGTACATAAATCACACGGTAAATTTGATGTCTCATTAAGAATGAAAGCACTTCAACTATTCTACACAACATTTATGGATGCATCTTATAAACAATCTTGATCAAAAGAAGGCAAACATAAAAGAGTTAATCCTGTATTGGTTCATTTGTGTAAAATGTAAAGCAGACCGCTGGAAACTGGGCCAGTGGGGGCACTGGAAGCAGAGCAGTTACTTCAGGGGGGTCAGTGGGCGCATCTACACTGATGAAAATGTTTCTGTCTGTATTTAGGTTCTGGTTACACAGATGAGCTCATTTACTGTAAATTCATCAAACTGTATACATATGAATTTATGCCCTGATCATGTATGTCTGTTTTACAGTAATTTTTTTTAAACATTGGGAGATTCCTGTAAAGTGCGTTTGGAGTGTAAATCAATATGCAATTTGAAACTGTGGACATACGGCTTTAGGACAAAGAGTATTGTATAACGTGACCTTCATCTGCGTGCAATCAAGTAACAGGTAACGAGTCAGTCGGGACTGAACTATTCCTCTAGGCAGGGAGATGCTCTAAGACAGAGAAGTACCAGCGTCCTCCTCCGCTGTCACCTGCGTGGTCCCTGCCCTCATCTCCGTGCACCGGGCCCCTCCAGCCAGCGTCGTTGACCCCCCCTTCCCGCTTCCCTCTGGGAAAGTGCCTCTGCCCGCCCCCCCGGGGCGCTCCTCCTTTGATGGTCACTCACTGCCAAGGTCTGGCAACTCATCTCGTTCATCCTCACCTGGGCTCTCCCTACCTCGCCTGCAAATCTCATCCCAGCTCTTCTGTCTTCCCTCAACTGCCAGGCCCCCAGACGTTTTCTGAACCATGCTTGATTACATCACTCCTCTAATAAAACGGAACACAATTCCTCGAGTACCACCCTTTACGGGCGAAGTGTGAAACGGCCCGAGCTGTTTGCTCCCTGCCTTCCCTTCTCTGTTCTCAGCTGGGAACCTCCTCTACCCTGAGCCCGGCCCACGTGGCCGAATTTCCACTCTTCACAGTGTGCATTTACCATCCAGCATCCCTCAGGATTCCGTGGCCTCCACGCGAATTTTATGTCAACTTTCTTCTTTTTGACACGCAACTCATTCTACCGTGTGCACACCCGCACTCCCAGACTGGCACGCACCGGGAAAGGTGGGAAGATTCCCGCTTCCCAAAAGCTATCCCAGATCCCCCTGTTCTGACCTCAAACAGCACGACAGCCCTGCCTCTGTGTCCTCTCCACTCCTTCTTCTCTGAACTAGATTCTCAAGTTCTTTTTATTTATCTGTTTTTCTGTGTAATCATTACATTTGTTACTAGCCTCCATCTTTACCACTAGTTTTTGGATTTTCTCTAGTTTGTCAGTGACCCTCACAAGACACACTTCCAACTGAATGCCAGGCCATTTAACATTGTGATAAACCTGCATTTTATGTCTTGGTCCAAGTAACTCATTGACATATGGACAAGAATAGGGCTGAGGACAGACCTCTTGATTTCCATTCAGCTTTTTCATTGTCATTAGGCCATGCCCTTTGAATAAATCTGTAATTAATTAAAAAACATTTCCATGTGCATAGCTATTTATGCAAGAAAGCCAATAAATTTAGCATAAAATGTTTGTACAAATTCTCAACATTTTTCATCAAAAACCCATGCAAAAAGGAAAGGTAACTGATTACTAGTATAGTCTTAATGAATGGTATTTAAAATCTAGTTATGCTTTGCTAAGTAACCACACAAACTATCTAAATAATGATCTAATATATCTTTTAACAAAATATAAATATGAGACTGATATAAATATTAGCAATTATAATATCTGGCTTCTAAAAAGTTTTCCTCTGGAAATTCCTGATACTTGTCTATATTAAATCTTCTGCCAACTTGATCATACCTGTGAATCCTCAGATACACAGTGGTGTCTGGACCTGAAGTCACTTTTGCAAACCTTTGGTCCTATGATGTAACTCACCTCACCCAGGAGACCTAATTTATTTCAAGGGATGTGGTGAACTATCACCAAACCCTCAAGCACACATTTTAATTCCAAATCTATTTTTACATTGTTTCATTTTTTTTACATCGAGGATTATCTTTATTAGAAAATACAGAAGCTAAATAGAAAGGTGGTTTTTTTTTTCTTCCCTGTCATATGTTAACATATTGGCTATCCACTGGAGTTATCCATTTCTTATTTTTCTTTTATGTTTCAAGTGAAAGTGAAAAAAATGTTGTGCTTAGTTTGTAGTGATTCATACTTTGCAATTAATAATTCTGACAAGTCATTATGGGTTTATTTTAGTATTTTGTATTTCCTCTTGTTTCTAGCTGCTCCCTTGTAGGCTGGTTCTTTCAAAGTCTGTACCTTTGTAAAAACCCTGGCTCCTGTATTGATTTCTTTAAGTACCTTCATGTTTTCCTAATTAGAATTTTTGGTTATTCAAAATTTAGACATGTTATTATTCTACAACTTTTACACTGGTCACATTCCTCTTAAAGGAATATGTAAATATATAGACCTCATGTTTCTTAAAAATTTCATTTCTTAATATATTTTATAGTTCAGTGATCAAAGTTATTGATATGGAATAAAGAAATATGGTCAGAATAGAGATTATGACTTTATGTGAAATCCAGGGACGGGAAAAAGAGATGGATAGGCATACACTGGGTGCCCTCTGAGGAAGAGATTCATTTAATTCCTTCCAGGCACTCTTTGCAGTAAATGGAATGTATCAGAGACCAAGACAAGTTCCTGCTCTCGTGGGGCTTACATTCTGATGGCCTGAAGGGAAGAAAATGAAGAGGTTTCATGCAGAGGAGTGTGTTTTCCTGTTAACTCATGTCTTTAACATTTAACAGAGATGCACACTTTACAACCAAGTCATTCCTAAAATTTTGTGTAGCGTACTTTATAGAGTAGGCCCTGAACTGTTCATCGAAAGCCAAGTATATGTTTTGATTAAATATAAAGATTGACTTGATGCCCAGATTTGATAATCCAATGATGTGAGTTTTTAGCTCACATTTGGGTCTAGGCGAATAAAACCACCATACCACTTTTGTTTCATGCATCAGAAACAAAAATTGTATAGAAATATTCCTAACGAGTTTGGTTTCCTAGGATGCTCCAAAAGATAATTTAAATATTAAATGTGAATTGAAAAGGATACTCCAAAATATAATTTAAATATGAAATGTGAATTCAAAATTCAAAGGTAAACAGAATTGAGAGAAAATTTTCACTTCAGATAGTTTTTGATCAACTGTGGGAACATTATGACAGAAGATACTAGACATCTGTATAACTGTATGCATTGAAGCATTAAATCACTGATTATCCCTGTTGACTTACCTGACATTAATGGTAGATACTGATGTGTTAGCCATTAATAGTAGAATCCATTTGCCCTCCTTGGGAAATGAGGAAGTCTGAGAACTGAGATACAGCCACGAAGAGTCAAAGGGCTGAGTAAAATGTGCTCAAATGATTAAATAAGGGCTTTCTTGCCAGGTACTTTTGCAGAACAGAAAGCTTTCCAAATCACACAGTTATGCAAGCATGCATATATCATGCATCCTTTGACATAATCAGAGTAATCTGATTTTATTTCAATGTTATTAAGATTTGATTAAAATTATCTAAGGCAATTTATTGCTCTGATGGTTCTAAGATGCTATTTAAGCCATACTTCTTCTGAGGAAGTCATATAATTTTCAGCCTGATCGCTCAGTTCATTAATTACTGTATCTTCAAAAATATGGTTCTTTTGTAAACATGCGAATGTGATCCTGTTCAGAAGCTAAGACTGAATGGCTGTGGATGATAATTCATATCATATTTTCTACACTTAGTGAACACCACACTTACATGCAAAATATTAAAACCCAACACCTCATTACTAGTTTCCACAGAACAGAGTGAAACTAGTTTATACTGGGGCTATGTTGAATATTTTTCCATTTTTATTCTTTATAATTTGTTAAACCCTCATAAAATAATACAAGCTCAATTCAAAAATGCCGTTTCAGTTCATAGATCTTCTATGCCCTTTAGATCAGCTTCATAAGCTCACACACTCCTCCTAAAGAAATATTTGTAGTCACAAGTGAGTTTTCAACTTACGTTGTTTTGTTATTTTCTGTTCAAGGTCAAAAAGCAGGCAGTTTGTTGAAATGTGGGCATTACATTTTTAAAGAGCAATGTAGTTCAATGTTATGGGGAAGCTGAAAGCTTCAGAGTCTGGAAACAGCCCAGAAAAGCTGTTACTATCATTTCTGAGTATAATGATTAAATTTATTTTTTATTTCAATTCATTGGATATATCAAACCAATAATGATCTACATTATATTTTGTAATTCTTAGCTAGGTTATTTTGATGGAAATTGGAGAATATGATTTTACATAATCTTAGACTACATATTGGCCAATTATAAGAATGATAAAATCACATGAACTAGGGTCTTCAAATTTTTGTTTTCTTTTTGATTGATTTATTAATTTAGTGATTTTCAGTGCTCTTTGGACACTATTATAAGAGTGCTATTAGAGAAAAGTATAAACCAAAAATGCAAATGGGTGGAAATGATAACAGCCAATTCTTTTCTAACTGAAGCGGAGCTGAGTTACAATGTTATATTGGTTTCAGGTGTACAGCAAGGATTCACCATTTTCCTAGATGATACAGCACTCCATTTAAAGTTACTACAAAGTAATGGCTATATCCCTGTCTGTACGATATATATCCGTGTTGCTTATCTATTTTATACATAGTAATTTGTGTCTCTTAATCCCTTACCCCTGTCTCACCCCTCCCCCCTTCCTCTCCCCACTGGGTTCCACTAGTTTGTTGTCTGTTTCTGTTTTGTTGTATACGTTTGTTTTATTTTTTAGATTCCACATATAAGTGATAACATAGAGTATTTGTCTTTCTCCGACTTAATTTCACTAAGCATAATAACCCTCCAGGTCCATCTACACTGCTGCAAATGGCAGAATTTCATTCTTTAGAAGAGCCAATTCTTAAAGACGTCATTGTCAGAGGGCAAAATTTCATTTTTATTGGAAAGTGAAAGTAGTTAATTATGAGCTTTTTCTTTTCATTTGTATGGCTTTGTTTATATCTGATATTACAATTACATGTTTAATAACTATTTAACCTTTTAAAACATGTATTTAACATAAAATACTTCACTGGCAGTTTATAAAGTAGGTTGCTTTCAGAGTTGACCCATATTTTAAAATTTAAAAAAACAACATGAAAAATTCACAAGCTGGAATCAACCACAGAATTGAAATAGCAGAATGCATGAAAGTGCCCAATAAAAGATAAGGCAGTACCTCTCGTCCAGGCGCTCCATGTAAACAGCTTGGCAGCCTCACTCCTCTTTTCACAGTGAGAAAAATCTTAACAAACCGAACATCAGAACCTTCTCTTACTCCATCCGAGGACTGCGGCTGCAGGGCAAACAGCCCATCTGAAATCTGAAAAGACAGCAAACTCAGGCTGTTACAGCTGAGACCACCTTACCCTGAGCAGAAGCTGCCAGCTGCTATCATGTCCCCAGAAACTGGTGGGAACACGTAAAGGTAATGTAAGCAAATTGCTAGATGCTGCGTGCGGACCAGTGTGAGAATGAGGCGCTCCTGTGTCCGCGGCGCCGGCCAGCCATGATTCTCTGGCCGCCATCTCCGGGAAGCACACCAGGTTGCCACAATGAATAGTCGGGATCAATCCCCTCGTGGCTCCTTCTGGGAGAGAGGAAGAGTTCCCCTGGCGAAATGCTCCAGGGCATTCTTTATACAAACGCCTACTCTGCAGCGGAGAGACTATCAGAGATTTATCCAGCAGGGAAAGAGCATTTCCTGAAGCCAAGGTCCTGTGTCCTTCCCATCTCACATAATGGGTAGGGGGAGCTTTAGGGCTGGAGAAACCCTCCCGAAAGGCACAGGCCGGAGGAACAGCTGGTTGAGGGCCTGGGTGGCAAACCTAGGTGTGCCTGGAACATCCTGTAGCAGAAAGTAAGAAAGCGCCCCCAAAAGACCCACCACGTCAAGGGCATACAGGAGGCAACTGAAAGAACCCCCCCACCGGCCAAAGCTGGAAAAAACTTGAGCAACAAAATCAAGCAGTATTAGATTCTAACCAACAGTATAAAATAAATATCCTTGACTCCCTGACTCCCAACTGACCTAAGTCTGTGAGGGGACGAGCCGATCCGGGAGCAGCGACAGGTCCGTGCGGAAGGGCTGACGGCTCGTGAAAAAGACCCTGACGCAGGCGCGTGAGCGAGACCGTGACGCATGCGCGTGACTGAGACCCTGGCGCAGGCGCGTGAGCATAACTCAGCTCCGCGCGTGAGCATAACTCAGCTCCGCACGTGTGGCTTGTATGCGCGATTTCCCTCCCAAGAGCGCATATGGAAGGGGCTGAAAGGCAACTTTCCAGCAGGAAGCAGACAGACGCACTCCTGCAGGCGACCACGGGCGGCATCCTCAGGACCAGGCAGGCTGAGATCTGTCCCTCTCCTGTGAGGTTGTGAAAGCGGTACTTCGCCTCTGGTCTTCCTCTCCAAATGTACAAACACAAGCCCATCATGACACAAATACCAGACAAATCCCAACGGACGGACACTTTTAAAAACAGCTGACCGGCTCTCCTCAAAGGAATCAAGGTCACAGCCACGAGTCACCTAAGGAAACATGGATACTAAAGTCATGTGGTCCTGAACAACAAAGCACATTAGCCAAAAACGAAGGAAATCTCAGTAAATTATGTAGCTCAGTTAATAATAATACACTGATATCGGTTCATTAATCATAACAAATTCACTCCTACTAAAGTACGATTGAATAAGAGGGGAAACTGTACTACCCTCACAATTTTTCTGCAAATCTAAAACTAATAAAATTAAAAATTAATTTTAAAAAAAGGATGAGGCACGTTGAAAGGGCATAGAAACCAATCTGACTGGTCTCCAGTGACCAAAACTAGAAAAATTTGAGCAAGAAGATGAATAAAATCATAATATATTCAAAAACTCCATATCCATACTAATGTAAATGAGTAATTGAAACAAATGTAGAAGATATAGCTCTGTTTTTAATATAAATTGACTTATTAATTTCTTTTTTGGCTGCATTGGGTCTTCATTGCTGCACGTGGGCTCTAGAGTGCAAGCTCAGTAGTTGTGGCGCAGGGGCTTAGTTGCTCCGCAGCATGTGGGATCTTCCCGGACCAGGGCTCCAACCCGTGTTCCTTGCATTGGCAGGCGGATTCTTAACGACTGAGCCACCAGGGAAGCCCCGATATAGCTCTTTTTTACAGAAGAATTCAAATTAACAAATGTGTAAGGACTGCAGGAAATAGAAAATTATCATTAGAATTGCACAGGGTATTTGTTGTCTTGTCAAGATCCACTGATGCATGCTAAAATCAGTGAGCAAAAGCTTCAGAGGAAACAGGAAACTAATAGGTTATTTGCATGATCTATTAGTATCTCCTCAAAGATATTTATTGATTAGTATGAAAAGATAGTTATTTTACAGAGGGGAACCTAGGAGAAACCATCTTATGCAAGTGATTAAGGGTGACATTGTCAATAATAAGACAAATCAACATTATGTACCCTCAGATATCACGAATTTAGAGAGTCCTCACTCTGGTATTTTTGCCAGAAATAACCTGAATCAAATCTTGAGAAAAATCAGACAAACCCAATTGAGAGATCTCTGTTAAAATCAGTGACAATCACCTGCAGGCAGGCGTGGCAGTGATGGCTGGACCACCTGTATGCCTCGAGCCAAGGTCAAGGAACCCTCCGTGTTCTGTTCCTATCGGGCCATAGCAGCTGTTTACTTAGGTAACCGGGACTCATAGTGAGAACATATACTAGCAGGTTTCTTTTTAAATATTGACACCAGGAAGTAAAAAAACCTAATAATAATATATAAATAAATAATGATGAATGCTTTGAGAAATGTCGAGTTCCATGGATGTGTTTCTTATCTGTTTTAGCACTATCTCTCCCTGAATCAGCCATCATGATAACAGAGTGTAATAAAAAGGAAGATAACACAGGACAGAGGAAGAGAGAAATCAATGAAAGGATTTAAAATATGGCCTCTCCTCCCCCATCCATTCTGAACACAAGTCTTAATGAGCATTTTGGTGAAAAAGGAAGTACGTTTAATTCTCTTTGGTCAGTAGGGAAAACAAAGCTTTTGCTTTTGTTTTTTTTTAATATTGAGGGCCCACAATAGGCAGAACTCATTTTACTGTGCTTTGCAGATACTCTGTTTTTTCAGTTACTGTGGTTTTTTTTTTTACAAATTGAAGGTTGGTAGCAGCCCTGAATGGAGCAAGTCCACCAGCACCATCTTTCCAAAAGCATTTGCTCAATTTGCACCTCTGTGTCACATTTTGGTAATTCTCACAATATTTCAAACCTCCACCAGGAGAACACTATGACTCAATAAAGGCTCAGATGATGGCTAGCAATTTTTAGCCATAAAGTGTTTTTTTTTTTTTTTTTTTTTTTTTTTTTTGCTGTACGCGGGCCTCTCACTGCTGTGGCCTCTCCCGTTGCGGAGCACAGGCTCCGGACACACAGGCTCCGCGGCCATGGCTCGCGGGCCCAGCCGCTCCGCGGCATGTGGGATCTTCCGGGATAGGGGCACGAACCCGTGTCCCCTGCATCGGCAGGCGGACTCTCAACCACTGCGCCACCAGGGAAGCCCCATAAAGTGTTTTTTAACTAAGGTTTGTATGTTGTTTTACAGAGATAATGCCACTGCACACTTAATAGACTATAGTACAGTATAGTGTAAACATAACTTTTATATGCACCGAGAAACCAAAATATTTGTGTGATTCATTTTATTGCCATGTTCACTTCATTGCAGTGGCCTGGAACCAGACTGCAATGTCTCTGAGGTCTGCCTGTCCAAGAAAACCTTTGTCCTAGAGAACAGACTTGTGGTTGCCAAGGGGGAGAGAAGGATTGGCAGTGTGGGGTTAGCAGATGCAAACTATTATATATAGAATGGATAAACGACAAGGTCCTACTGTGTAACACAGGGAACTATATTTAATATCTTGTAATAAATCATAATGAAAAGAATATGAAAAAACAATGTATTATACATATAACTGAATCACTTTGCTGTACAGCAGAAATTAACACAACATTGTAAATCAAATATAATTCAATAAAATAAAAATTTTAAAAAAGCATCATCCGAGGGATAACTGATTCACAGCAACACTCGTGGAGAAGACATGGTGACCAAGTGTAACTGGAGGGGGTGATCTCTCACCCCTACAATAAAGACTGGTTTAAACTGAGAATGAATCTAAGATGGGGTGGGTGAGACCACAAGCTACAGAACAGAACTCACCCATTCATCCTTTGTCTTATTTTCACCGTTCTCAAATATTTATCCAGTACCTATTCTGTGTGAGAAAAGGAAGAGAAAGGGGGGAAGAAAGGAAATCAGGGAAAAGAAAGGAAGGAAAAGGATGTAGTTTCCATCCTCAGAGTTCACACGCACCGGCATCAGACATTCTGTCGTCTAAACAGTTAGTTGATATTGAACAGAGATTATCATCCTAAAGTGAGCTATTGGTTAATAACAGTGAACTATAATGAGGGTCTGATACACACATTTCAGTGGGTCAGCACTGACAGCACACGCCCAACGGGCATAGGAGGAATCTGGGACCTTTCTAATGTGATGCAGGATTCAGTGAAAGTACTCATTTCCGACATTCTGGAGCCAGTGCTATGGAACACTGGCTTCACAAAATTCTTAGTAATTTTAGAAAACACTCAAAGGCTGAGTGAAGCAGGTCAGGATCACAGATAAGGATCAGGAAAGTACAGCTATGAAAATTACAACTGCCATATTTCTTGTTAAGTATAATTGTGAAACCATGTTCTGGAAGATAATATACATTTGTTCTTAAAGAAATGATAATATTCTCATAGTAAGTAAGTAGAAAATATTCAGAATTGTGAATTTTAAGGATTTTTCTAGGTTATATTTCTTCTTTGAAATGAAGCAATAAAGGATAATTATAGTTACATGATTTCTTTTCCCTCTGGCCCTGCCCTACATATCATATCTTACCTGTTGCATTATTTTATGAATTTGTTCATGAAATTGTTGTTCTATAACCCTTCATTGAACCCTCTATGTATGTTATTTGGATAACTTTATTTTCCAAGTATTTCAGAATAACACTGTTAAAATTCAACATCTGAATGATTTTCATGTTTTAATTGAAGTTAGCAAAAGATAGTATATGAATCCCAATTTCATGAGGGTTGGGGGAGGGATGGATTAGGAGTGTAGGATTAGCAGATACAAACTACTATATACAGAATGGATAAACAACAAGGGCCTACTGTATATACCACAGGAAACTATATTCAATATCCTGTGATAAACCACAACAGAATAGAATATGAAAAAGAATGAAATATGAAAAAGAATTTATATATATGTATAGCTGAATCACTCTGCTGTACAGCAGAAACTAACACTGTAAATCAACTATACTCCAATTGTTTTTTAAATGTTAAAAAAATTTCATAAAGCAAAATTCAAGACTTCCTAAGTAATTATTCTCAAATATATTTCCATTGGTTAATTCCTCATAATCACAGAAAATATTTTTTTTAATTTCCTGGTTCTTAAAGGAGAACCTCCATTGAGTTTATATAGATATATATACATATATATATATAGTTTTATGAAAAGAGAACAGAAACTCAAAGAGAAGAAAATCGGAGCCAGCAGGGGGCTTAGAATGGGGCGTTTTTCACTACAGAACTACAGGCAGCTTCTAAAGGAAATTTTAAAAAGACAAATCAAGAGTTTACCCTCAATCATGTGGCATTTATTCTGCTTCATAAACACATATTTGGACCAGAAAGGACACTGAACAATTAGCAAAGAAATTAAACCTCCAGCAAAACATTCAGTGCCATATACAGTCTAAAATGAAATGATTTCTAATTTTAGGGTTGACATCAATGTACTCGCATTTTAAATTTTTAAAACTTTATGATCTAGTAAAGAAATTCTAGCTGCTAATTGTGAGATAAGGAAAATTGACACATTGATTGCTTTGCCTTTTCCTAAATTAATATGTAAAGTACTTCATTAAGCTATGGTCGTCAAGTGTTGAAATAAATAAGCTTACTATTTTTTTTTTTAAATATATCCACCTAGTCATAGCAGTCAGGAGATTCTGGTAAATGCTTTAAAACTTTCTTTGAGAAATATTTCTTTTTCTTTTTTTTTTTTTTTTTTTTTTTTTTTTTTGCTGTACGCGGGCCTCCCACTGCTGTGGCCTCCCCCGCCGCGGAGCACAGGCTCCGGACACACAGGCCCCGCGGCCATGGCTCGCGGGCCCAGCCGCTGCGCGGCATGCGGGATCCTCCGGGACAGGGGCACGAACCCGTGTCCCCTGCATCGGCAGGCGGACTCTCAACCACTGCGCCACCAGGGAAGCCCTCTTTTTCTTTTAAAAAATATATTACAAAAAAAGAAGGGCCTATGAAAATTATTTTAACAGTTTCGATTTTTTTAGTTGAGTAAGATATACTGTACGAATTTATGTCAGTTTACAGTTTAGGGCTTTCTCTAGAATTCTGTTGCTTATTTAACATAGTATAAGATGCAGGCCAACCATTCTAGTATAGTATAAAACTATACTATTTTTATCATACAATGACAACATGAGAAATCTATTCTCATAGAACCATTGCTTTCCTATTTACCTGTAGATAGTAAACTATTTGTAATGACTCAAGTAGATCTGAATAAATTTTGCTAATGATATGCTAATTTTAACCATTGTGTTTTATTCTCCCCATAAGCTTTTCTATATCTAGGCTACTGGAGAAATAGCAGAACTGTAGGCAGAATCTCTGAGTCTCTGTTGCTTATCTTTTATGAACACCTAAGGTAAATATGAAGGAAAACCCAATATTCCTTTAGATGAGATGGTAAAGTAGAGGCTTGGTTCTAAGTACATTTGCTTCAAGCCTTGATGTAACACTAACCTCTAAGCAGTAGTGGTGATCTAAGACCCATGTCAATCATCCTCAGTATCCAGACACATATGAGTAAAAGAATATACTACATCTTTTTATGTCAATACCACTCTCCAGTGTACATCTTGATGATTACTCTTTCATTCTCCTCTTTGCATGTTTCTAGGATATGAATGCTCTACACATAAGGAACCAAACACATACTGTTAACTCAACATTATAAATGTTTCTGTAAGGGGACTCTCCTACACTACAGGTGGGAATGTAAATTGGTGCAGTCACTGTGGAAAACAGTATGGAGGTTCCTCAGCAAACTAAAACAGAACTACCAGCAAATGATCCAGCAATCCCACTCCTGGGCATATATCCAGACAAAACTCTAATCCAAAAAGATGCATGCTATGTTCATAGCAGCACTATTCACAATAGCCAAGACATGGAAGCAACCTAAATGTCCATTGATAGATGAATGGATAAAGAAGATATGGTACATAGATACAATGAAATATTACTCAGCCATAAAAAATAATGAAATAACGTCATTTGCTGCAACATGGATGGACCTAGAGATGATCATACTAAGTGAAGTAAATCAGAAAGAGAAAGACAAACACCATATGATATTGCTTGTACATGGAATCTAAAATATGACACGAATGAACTTATCTGTGAAATAGAAACAGACTCACAGACAGAGAATAAACTTGTGGTTGCCAAGGGGGAGGTGAGGTGGGGGAGGGATGGACTGGGAGTTTGGGATTAGCAGATGCAAACTATATATAGGATGGATAAACAGCAAGGTCCTACTGTAGAGCACAGGGAACTATATTCAATATCCTATGATAAACCATAATGGAAAAGAATATTTTAAAAAAGAATGTGTATATATAGATATAGATATATAGATATATATGTATAACTGAATTACTGTGCTGTACCGCAGAAATTAACACAGCACTGTAGATCAACTATACTTCAATAAAAATTTTTTTTAAAAAACCAAGAGAAAAATCTATAACTATGTGAGGTGATGGATGTTTACTAAACTTACGTGGCAATCATTTTGCAATGTATACATATATCATATCATTATGTTCTATACCTTAAACTTATGCAATGTTATATGTCAATTATGTCTCAAAAAAACTGGAAAAAATTGTTCATTTTCTAATAAAATTGTTCATCATCAACTGAAAAAAAAATGTTTCTGTGTTCTTCTCCTGTCGTGCTTAATAGGTGCATCTATTAAGCACCCAAATTTATTATTATTTCTCTCAAATTTCTCCCAAATTTATTATTGTTTCTATTAAGTTCATACTTGCACTCTGGGTAGGGAATCATTTAAAAATCAATTTCATCAGAAAATTAGACACCATGTTCATTTTAAAGAAAACATTTCTGCCCTCTAGAAAAGCTGGGTAGATGATGCGCAGGACAGCTTTGCTGCCCGTGGTGAGATGTTGGCGGGCCCCCAGCGTTAGCAACGCCTATCCTGGGGGTGGTGCTCACACCAGTCCTAGCCTTCCTTCCACTCAATAAAGGCCCATTTGACTGAAGGATCTTCCATAGGTCGGCCTTACCTGTGACCCCACTAAGGAGCCCAATTTCCACCAGTGACCCAGAAAGGAAACACTGCATTTCACAGAACTGCTGGAGCCTCTGTAAAGAGGCTTCTGAAATTTCATGTCCTTGAAACATGAAATCCAACACACTGGTGTGAGTCTTTCACCCAAAACTGAGTTCAGAAATACAATGTGTCCTGGGCCGCAGAAGGAGGTCCAAGTTTAAAAAGAAACACAAATCTTTTCTTCCCTAGCACTTAATCATCAGAAAACCTGAAACCTGAAGTTACTGTGGCACAAGATCGACCACACAATTTTCCTCATCACCCAGTGGTGCCAGTTCTGTATTATTTATGCCTCAGGAGACCACAAAGGTTGCTTCACAATTATTGTAAGGTGTTGATTTGGGAAGTCCTAGAGAATCCAGGTGTATCACACATGAAAAGTACTAAATCTATTTTAGCCTGAACTGATATTTTTTAATCCAAATGATACTTATGCTGACCCACTTCTTAAGAAAAAAATTTGCTAAACAATTTACGTCTTGAAATGTTCTATGTTCGTTGATGCCCACAGCCAAGAGAGGCACAGATTTAAATCTAAGAAATATTCAGTTTAAATAGTGTTAATATCTGTGAAAGTGAATTTGATACCAACCTACACAGACATTTCCTTGGGTATTTATACACCCAAAGTTTTAGAACATCACACTGTTCTGGCATACCCACACTTCAGGATGTATGTAAATACACGTCCTAATACTGCAGTCGTGCTACAGAACTCATTCTGCGACTGCTTCTCTGTCAATCACTTTGCACCAGTGATGGCTTGAGTAGCTCCGCTGAGGCTTCTCCAGTGCTTCACTCCTACCAGTTACACTGCGTTCTCACCAGCACCTGCTGTCACCCGATTTGAAACTTTTTCAGACATTCTACATGATGTATAGGGAGGTGTATCACCTGTGTTTCCCTGGTGACCAACGACCTTGAATTCTTTTCATGGGCTCACTGGTCATGTGTTTGTCTTCCTTGGTGACCTGTTTGCTCAAGTCCTTTGTCTATTTTCAGTTTATTATTATCGTTACTGTTACTCAGGTTTGATCACTCTTACGTATTCAAGAAGAAAATGTATTCAGAGAAGAAAAAGAAAGAAATAGATAGATATTCAAAACTATGTTGAATAATAGTGGTGAGAATGAACATCCTTGTCTTGTTCCTGATCTTAGAGGAAATGCTTTCAGTTTCTCACCATTGGAGTGATGTTTGCTGTGGGTTTGTCATATATGGCCTTTATTATGTTGAGGTACGTTCCCTTTATGCCCACATTCTGGAGAGTTTTTATCATAAATGGGGGTTGAATTTTGTCAAAAGCTTTTTCTGCATCTATTCAGATGATCATATGGTTTTTATTCTACAACTTGTTAATATGGTGTATCACACTGATTGATGTGTGGATATTGAAGAATCCTTGCATCCCTGGGATAAATCCCACTTGATCATGGAGTATGATCCTTTTAATCTTTTGTTGGATTCTGTTTGCTAGTATTTTGTTGAGAATTTTTGCATCTATAATCATCAGTGATATTGGTCTGTAATTTTCTTTTTTTGTAGTATCTTTGTATGGTTTTGGTATCAGGGTGATGGTGGCCTCATAGAATGCGTTTGGGAGTGGTCCTTCCTCTGTAATTTTTTGGAAGAGTTTGAGAAGGATGGGTGTTAGCTCTTCTCTAAATGTTTGATAGAATTCACCTGTGAAGCCATGTGGTCCTGGACTTTTGTTTGTTGGAAGTTTTTTAATCACAGTTTCAATTTCATTACTTGTGATTGGTCTGTTCATATTTTCTGTTTCTTCCTGGTTCAGTATTGGAAGGTTATACGTTTCTAAGAATTTGTCCATTTCTTCCAGCTTGTCCATTTTATTGGCATAGAGTTGCTTGTAGTAGTCTCTTAGGATGCTTTGTATTTCTGCAGTGTCTGTTGTAACTTCTCCTGTTTCATTTCTACTTTTATTGATTTGAGTCCTCTCCCTCTTTTTCTTGATACTTCTGGCTAAAGGTTTATCGATTTTGTTTATCTTCTCAAAGAACCAGCTTTTAGTTTTATTGATCTTTGCTATTTTTTTCTTTGTTTCTATTTCATTTATTTCTGCTCTGATCTTTATGATTTCTTTCCTTCTACTAACTTTGGGTTTTGTTGGTTTTTCTTTCTCTAGTTCCTTTAGGTGTAAGGTTAGATTGTTTCTTTGAGATTTTTCTTGTTTCTTGAGGTAGGATTGTATTGCTATAAACTACCCTCTTAGAACTGCTTTTGCTGCATCCCATAGGTTTGGGATCGTCGTGTTTTCTTTATCATTTGTCTCTAGGTTTTTTTTAAATTTCCTCTTTGATTTCTTCAGTGATCTCTTTGTTATTTAGTAACGTATTGTTTAGCCTCCATGTGTTTATGTTTTTACGGTTTTTTTCCCTGTTATATACTTCTAACATCATAGCATTGTGGTCAGAAAAGATGCTTGACATGATTTCAATTTTCTTAAGTTTACCGAGGCTTGATTCGTGACCCAAGATGTGATCTATCCTGGAGAATTTTTTGTGTGCACTTGAGAAGAAAGTGTAATCTGTTTTTGGATGGAATGTCCTATAAATATCAATTAAATCTATCTGGTCTATTGTGTCATTTAAAACTTCTGTTTCCTTATTAATTTTCTGTCTGGATAATCTCTCCATTGGTGCAAGTGAGGTGTTAAAGTACCCCACTATTACTGTGTTACTGTTAATTTCCTCTTTTATAGCTGTTAGCAGTTGCTTTATATATTGAGGTGCTCCTATGTTGGGTGCATATATATTTATAATTGTGATATCTTCTTCTTGGATTGATCCCTGGATCATTATGTAGTGTCCTTCCTTGTCCCTTGTAACGTTCTTTATTTTAAAGTGCATTTTATCTGATATGAATATTGCTACTCCAGCTTTCTTTTGATTTCCATTTACATGGAATATCTTTTTCCATTCCCTCACTTTCAGTATGTATGTGTTCCTAGGTCTGAAATGGGTCTCTTGTAGAAAGCATATATATGGGTCTTGTTTTTGTATCCATTCAGCAAGACTGTGTCTTTTGGTTGGAGCATTTAATCCATTCACATTTAAGGTAATTATCGATGTGTATGTTCCTATTACAATTTTCTTGTTTTGGGTTTTTGTAGGTCCTTTTCTTCTCTTGTGTTTCCCACTTAGAGAAGTTCCTTTAGCATTTGTTGTAGAGCTGGTTTGGTGGTGCTGAATTCTCTTAGCTTTTGCTTGTCTGTAAAGCTTTTTATTTCTCTGTTGAATCTGAATGAGATCCTTTCCAGGTAGAGTAATCTTGGTTGTAGGTTCTTCCTTTTCATAAGTTTAAATATATCATGCCACTCCCTTCTGGCTTGTAGAGTTTCTGCTGAGAAATCAGCTGTTAATTTTATGGGAGTTCCCTTGTATGTTATTTGTTGTTTTTTCTTTGTTGCTTTTTTTTTTTTCTCTTTTGCGGTATGCAGGCCTCTCACTGTTGTGGCCTCTCGTATTGCGGAGCACAGGCTCCAGACGTGCAGGCTCAGCAGCCAAGGCTCACAGGCCTAGCCGCTCCGCAGCATGTGGGATCTTCCCGTACCGGGGCACAAACCCGTGTCCCCTGCATCGGCAGGCAGACTCTCAACCACTGCGCCACCAGCGAAGCCCGCCCTTGTTGCTTTTAATAATTGTTCTTTGTCTTAAATTTTTGTCAGTTTGATTACTATGTGTCTCAGCATGTTTCTCCTTGGGTTTATCCTGCCAGAGACTCGCTTCGCTTCCTGGATTTGGGTGGCTATTTCCTTTCCCATGTTAGGGAAGTTTTTGACTATAATCTCTTCAAATATTTTCTTGGGTCCTTTCTCTCTCTCTTCTCCTTCTGGAACCCCTATAATGCGAATGTTGGTGCATTTAATGTTGTCCCAGAGATCTCTTAGGCTGTCTTCATCTCTTTTCATTCTTTTTTCTTTATTCTGTTCCACAGCAGTGGATTCCACCATTCTGTCTTCCAGGTCACTTGTCTGTTCTTCTGCCTCAGTTATTCTGCTACTGGTTCCTTCTAGTGTATTTTTCATTTCAGTTATTGTATTGTTCCTCTCTGTTTGTTTGTTCTTTAATTCTTCTAGGTCTTTGTTAAACATTTCTTGCATCTCTCAATCTTTGCCTCCATTCTTTTTCCAAGGTCCTGCATCATCTTCACTATCATTATTCTGAATTCCTTTTCTGGAAGGTTGCCTATCTCCACTTCATTTAGTTGCTTTTCTGGGGTTTCATCTCGTTCCTTCATCTGGTACATAGCCCTCTGCCTTTTCATCTTGTCTGTCTTTCTGTGAATGTGGTTTTTGTTCCACAGGCTGCAGAACTGTAGTTCTTCTTGCCTCTGCTGTCTGCCCTCTGGTGGATGAGGCTGTCTAAGAGGCTTGTGCAAGCTTCCTGATGGGAGGGACTGGTGGTGGGTAGAGCTGGCTGTTGCTCTGGTGGGCAGAGCACAGTAAAACTTTAACCTGCTTCCCTGCTGATGGGTGGGGTTGGGTTCCCTCCCTGTTGGTTGTTTGGCCTGAGGTGACCCTGCACTGGAGCCTACCTGGCTCTTTGGTGGGGCTAATGGTGGACTCTGGGAGGGTTCACACCAAGGAGTACTTCCCAAAGCTTCTGCTCCCAGTGTCCTTGTCCTCATGGTGAGCCACAGCCACCCCCCACCTCTGCAGGAGACCCTCCGACACTAGCAGGTAGGTCTGGTTCAGTCTACTATGGGGTCACTGCTCCTTCCCCTGGGTCCCAGTGCACACACTACTTTGTGTGTGCCCTCCAAGAGTGGAGTCTCTGTTTCCCCCAGTCCTGTCGAAGTCCTGCAATCAAATCCTGCTAGTCTTCAGAGTCTGATTCTCTAGGAATTCCTCCTCCCGTCGCCGGACCCCCAGATTAGGAAGCCTGACGTGAGGCTCAGAACCTTCACTCCAGTGGGTGGACTTCTGTAGTATAAGTGTTCTCCAGTTTGTGAGTCACCCACCCAGCAGTTATGGGATTTGATTTTATTGTGATTGCACCCATCCTACCGTCTCATTGTGGCTTCTCCTTTTCTTTGGATGTGGGGTATCTTTTTTGGTGAGTTCCAGTGTCTTCCTGTCGATGATTGTTCAGCAGTTAGTTGTGATTCCTGTGCTCTCTCAAGAGGGGGTGAGTGCATGTCCTTCTACTCTGCCATCCTGAACCAATCTCTAGAAAGAGGTCAAGTCTTAATGTACGTTAGTCTTTGATAACTCAAAGATGCATACTGTAATCACACACTAGGCTTTAAAAAACAGAAAGGAAAAATGTTTAATTCCTAAGCTTATTAGGTGTAAAGATGGAAGGATAAAAATATTCACTTAATCTAAAAGAAATCAAGAAAGGAAAGAGAAAATAATAGAAATAGAATATTTAAGCATAAATATATCAGAAATTACATTAAATATATGAAGTGCATACTACAATTACATGACAAAGGCTGCCTGACTTGATTACAAAAATGGGTGACACAACTAAAAATATAGGGAAACAGAAAAATTAAAAGGAAAAACATGAAAAGAAACAAGAAAAACATGATAATAATCTACAGAAACACTGTCAAACAAAGCTGATTTACTAGTGTAATTAGAAATAGTAGATGTTAATGTAAGAAACGTTCCTACAGATAAAAAGGATCTTTACAGTGTTAAAGGTTTGAATCTGCCAAGACAATGTAACAATTTTACTTTTATATACCCTAAAATATAAAAAAGTAAAATGTGGCAAGACTAAAATAAGTAATAGAAAATCTGACAATCATATTGCAAAATTTTAACAAGCAGCTCTCAATAACATATAATACAAATAAACTAGTTTAGTAAGGATATAAAGATATAAACAATTTAATTAATCTTTTTCTAAACAACATATGGGTACAAAAGAACTGCAGAGAAAAACTTATTTTTCTAATACACATGACATTTTTCTAAATGACCATATGTTAGTATGCTAAGCATGTGAATCAAATTTCAGATATAAAATCATGTAGTGCATACTTTCTAACAGCAATGACTTTATGCTAGATATTAGAAATAAAAATACTAAAATAATTCTCATGTTTGGAAATCTAAAAATCAATTCTTAATAACAAACAAGTCAAAAATCCCAGAGGAGGGCTTCCCTGGTGGTGCAGTGGTTAAGAGTCCGCCTGCCGATGCAGGGGACACGGGTTCGTGCCCTGGTCCAGGAAGATTCCACATGCTGTGGAGCGGCTGGGCCTGTGAGCCATGGCCGCTGAGCCTGCGCGTCCGGAGCCTGTGCTCCACAACGGGAGAGGCCACAACAGTGAGAGGCCCGCGTACCGCAAAAAAAAAAAAAAATCCCCAAGGAAATTAGGAAATATTTGAACTAAATTATTATATATGCAATATATGTAATAGTATATAGTATATAACATATGTTATATATTAGCTTTCTAATATAGCTAAAATATAACTAGAAAGAAGTCTGTAACTTTAAATCCATTGTATATATTAAAACAATAAGATAGCAAATCTATTTTGAAAACATTTCCTCAAGAAGTTAAAAAAAAAAAATCAAGTGAAAGACACAGAGAGAAGGAAAGATGGAAATTACAAAAACGATGGTGAACTTTCATGGAATATGTATGTATGTATATATGTATATATATATGTGTGTGTGTGTGTATGTATATATATAAATACATTTATAACACAAAGATAAATGTTAGTTCTTTGAAAAGATTGACCAACGAGACAGTGATCAAGAAAAAAGGATATAACAGATGAAGTATAAATTATACTGGTGTAACTAACAAGAAAGGTGACATCACTACAGATCTCACAGATAAAAAGATATTAAGAGGATAATATGAGCAAATTTATGCCAACAAGTTTCACGGTTTAGATGAAATAATCAAAATCCTAGAAAAGTAGACCTTTTGGAAACAAAAAACTTTAAATATCTACTAATTTAAATGTTCATCTCCCAAAAATATCTTCACAGAAACATCCAAAACAATGTGTGTTAACATATATGGGCACCATAGTCCAGGCAAGTAGAGACATACAATTAATCATCACACTCTTTTTCTGAAGCATATTCATGTAAAATTCTTCAAATGGTAAACAAATTAAAATTCTTCAACAGCATTAATTTTATGATATGTTAACCAGGAAGGACAATTGGTATTGCTTTTGTTCTTTAGATTTACTCCTGTCAACTAACTTTCTCCCATTTCCTTATACTGGGTTTATAGCTCAGCTCACAGAGGATGAGTGAGTGGAGTGTAATTCAGGAGATGCATATTGAGAAGCCATAGTATTTAAGATCATGTTACCAATTTTAATTTTGGATAAAGAAATGTTTTATTTACAGCCAGAAAAACTTATGTTTAACCCAAGGTATTATAACTGAATAGTGGTTTGATGACCGCATATCCTAGAATGCTAAGGTTATATAATCATATTCCTGCCTGCAAAGATTTTGGTTTTATTTAGTGGTGACCATGCTCTTTAAGCATAATATATAAGACTTCTTTTGGTAGTTTTGTTGGCAAATGGATTGGCTTACTAGTAGTTTTCCTGTAAGTTAATTAGAATTCTAAGGATTTACCTTTTGGCTTAGTTTAATACATCTGTCAGATGGAGTCAAATTATAGAGGAGGCTGTGAAGGCTAAATTCCTTTTAATACCATTGCTTCAAGATTTATTATACTGATTCAGCCAAATCTCTAAATGGCTTCTTCCTTGTTTATCTTAAAGCTTGATTCAGTTGAGAGAATTCTGTGTCAATTCTCGTCGGGTAGTTAGGGCCTTTCCCCCACTTGACCCTCTGAGTGTTTTGTTTTGTTTTTAAAAATATCTCATATCCTTGAATATTTGTGAAACACAAGTTGTATGCTCAGAGTTTGAATGAATGAAATTGATACATCACAGTTAGGAGTGTGTTAATTGTCCTTTCTGCAGTCGGCCCTGAGAGACACAAGGATAAGATTTACTCCTTAGAGATTTGTAAGTACATTCTATAATTTTACTTTTCACTGAGTAGGGGGATTAATTGGGTTTGTTTTATTTTATTTTATGCTTAGAAAACTAAGAATATGAAAATTAATAGCCAATTAATAAGTATCTTACAATTCTCTCTACCAGTTAGAATGTACCCACAGTTACCACATGGCCTATGATTTCCAGGGTTCTTTGGTACTTTTCTCCAAACCCTCATAAATTTTGACCACCAAAAACATACAATACAGGTGAATTATTCTATTTGCTCACATGTAACGAGAAACACATTTTTTTTTGTTTGTTTTTTTCGTTTTTGTTTTTGTTTTTTGCGGTACGCGGGCCTCTCACAGCTCTGGCCTCTCCCGTTGAGGAGCACAGGCTCCGGACGCGCAGGCTCAGAGGCCATGGCTCACAGGCCCAGCCGCTCCGCGGCATGTGGGATCTTCCCAGACCGGGGCACGAACCCGTGTCCCCTGCATCGGCAGGCGGACTCCCAACCACTGCGCCACCAGGGAAGCCCAAGAAACACATTTTTTGAAATCAGTTTTTATCTCCCTGTCCTTTTACATACTCTCCTTTATTCAAAATAAAGCTGGTTCATAGACTCAGCTCTGCCACGGAGAGAAAGAAGAAATTAAGTAAAACCCATATTTAGCATTTGAATTTTTAAAATAAAGTTGCATAAAGATAAAGGAATAATGCTTCAATTAAACAAGTAAAAAATTAAAAAAAATAAATAACTCATAAAAGAAGATAAAGGAATACTGTTTTCCTGACTGATAGGCATCTTTAGAGAAATCCAGAGTATGTGATAATCACCTGGGTGTCTTATTAAGTATTGACTTCTGAACCTGGGGCAGGAAGTGAGTAACACAGTCCAGGATTCTGCATATTCATTCATAATTTTTCTTTACACATACAATTGTTTTTAAATCACTGCCCTAGAAGGTTTGAAAAATGGAGAGAGGGGCTTCCCTGGTGGCGCAGTGGTTGAGAGTCCGCCTGCCGATGCAGGGGACACGGGTTCGTGCCCCGGTCTGGGAAGATCCCACATGCCGCAGAGCGGCTAGGCCCGTGAGCCATGGCTGCTGAGCCTGCGCGTCCGGAGCCTGTGCTCTGCAAGGGGAGAGGCCACAACAGTGAGAGGCCCGCCTACTGCAAAAAAAAAAAAAAAAAAATGGAGAGAAATTTTTTAATTAAAAGAAGGTATCAGTGATATCAGTGATATCAGTAAAGCAAGGTTCCTCCTATCACAAATGTTCAGTGTGTTTTCAAATTAAGAGTTATGAGAAGTAGCATAAAAAATCCAGCTGAGAAAGCCCCACAGGTCATGTAAATGTAAGCTTCTAGGTCTAGAGCAAGTTCCCCAACTCAGCACCATTTCCACCAGGTAATTCCCTGTTATTGGGGGCTGGCCTGTGCATTCTATGACGTTTGCCCAGTAAATGCCAGTGGTAGCCCACCCCATTTGTGACAACCAAAAATGTCTCCAGACCCTGCCAAATGTCCGCTTTGGGGAAAATTGCCCCACCCTGGTTGAGAAACTGGTCTAGAGAAAGGTTTATGGGAAACATTTCTTCTTTTGTGTATTCATTTACAAGTACTTTATGCTTTGATAACGGTTACATCTGGATAGTTTGAGGAATACCTACTACTGATATAGTTCTTATTTCCAGTTTTTATCACAATTAGTCTACTGAAGTTGGTCGACATCTAACAAATTGACTTTTACTGGAAAGGCTGATGTTCTTTGCTGCTTCCCTGTTTTATCAATCACCCTTTTATTTACCCAAGTCATATTTCTGTCCTGCTATATTATTTTATTTATCTATTTATTTTTATTGAAGTATAGTTGAGTTACAATATTATATTTGTTTCAAGTATACAACATACTGATTTAATATTTTTATGGATTGTACTCTATTTAAAGTTATTACAAATAATGGCTGTATTTCCCTGTGCTGTACAATATATCCTAATTGCTTATTTATTTTATATATAGTAACTTGTACCTCTTAATCCTATACCCCTGTCTTGCCCCTCCCTTCTTCCCTCTCCCCAGTGGTAACCACTAGCTTGTTCTCTGTATCTATGAATCTTTTTCTATTTTATTATATACATTTGTTTGTCTTATTTTTTTAGATTTCACATATAAGTGATATCATGCAGTATTTGTCTTTCTCTTTCTGACGTATTTCACTTAGCATAATACCCTCTAGGTCCATCCATGTTGTTGCAAATGGCATTATTTCATTCTTCTTTATGGCTGAGTAATATTCCATTGTAAATATGTTCCACATCTTCTTTATCCATTCATCTGTCAGTGGACATTTAGGTTGCTTCCATATCTTGGCTATTGTAAACAGTGCTGCTATGAACATTGGGGTGCGTGTATCTTTTATAATTAACGTTTTCATTTTCTTCAGATATATTCCCAGGAGTGGAATTGCTGGATCATATGGTAGTTCTATGTTTAAGTTTTTGCTTCCATATTATTTTTTAACAGTAAACTGATAGATAATGTTTTTTCATTGTTCAAAGTAGATGTCAGTGCATAGATTCAAAATTATTTCAGATCAAACTATTTTATTATATGTAAATGCTCTTTGTCCTTCTTAAAGGGAAGGATGTTATTCTGTGACTTGGATTAGCTACACTGCTCATAAATTACTACATATAAACAGTGGTTGGCTTAGTCTAGTAACTTTGCACCAAATCCCCCATCTTCATTGACCCAGTGTCTGAATTTCTGAGGGGCACAGCACTCACTGCGTTGGGATGTTTCCAAGTCTCTGATCTGCATCATCAGAAGCCCCCCAGGTTGTGCCCCTTCGTCCTGTCCTGGAGAGTCTATTGTTCTTTTAATCCTCACAAACAGCTCCTGGTGACATCACTGGGGTCCCACTGAGGACCACGGGGAACACTTGGCCTTTCTAGCCTGTCTCAGGTTCCTGATGAAGAACAAGCCCAGAACATGTAAAATTATGCTCAAGTCAGGAAAATTCCAATCAGTCTGAGCTCTGCAACTTTATTCTCTAGAAACAGTGTTCTGTCTGCAGCAAGCTTCCTACAAGGGCACAAACATGGAAAACGGCAGCAGGACTTGCATCCCATCAGCTTGGTGGTTGTCTTAAAACTACCTTCTGACCCATCACCATGAAGCATTTTATTTTTCTATTTCCACTAAAACAAATTTAAATTAAAAATTAAAGTAGGGCTTCCCCGGTGGCGCAGTGGTTGAGAGTCCACCTGCGGATGCAGGGGACACGGGTTCGTGCCCCCGTCCGGGAAGATCCCGCATGCCGCCGAGCGGCTGGTCCCGTGAGCCACGGCCGCTGAGCCTGCGCATCCGGAGCCTGTGCTCCGCAATGGGAGAGGCCACAACAGTGAGAGGCCTGCGTACTTCAAAAAAAAAAAAAAAAAATTGAAGTAGTTTCATGTGCAACGAATTTTATATGTTTGTAAATTAAGGATGGAAGTTTTTAATTAAAAAATGTCCCCAATATTAGTAGACCTTGCTGTTTTTTTTAACATCTTTATTGTACTATAATTGCTTTACAATGGTGTGTTAGTTTCTGCTGTATAACAAAGTGAATCAGCTATACATATACATATATCCTTATATCCCCTCCCTCTTGCATCTCCCTCCCACCCTCCCTATCCCACCCGTCTAGGTGGACACAAAGCTGTTTTTATAAGGTTTCAAAACTAACAAGGGGATACTCTTTTACTAATTACATCAGGAGAAAGGGCAATGATTTGAGTGTTCGATTTAAAAAAATATTTTTTAATGATATAGTAGTTCATTCATATACACATCTAATACTATTTTCAATGCTAAGTTTAGAATATTCTAAACATGTGATGCTATCCATATAAAAGTACCTTATTTGCAGCAAAAAAAATTAGCAAATTAAACTTATTTTAAAATTGTAATACAAAAAAAAGGAATTTCTCTTAAGAATTAGTAAGTATTTTGACTGAGACCATGAGTTCTAGAACATTTCTTTTTATATATTTTAGGCATTGAATTTTTTGAAATTGTATTTTTTTCTGCTTATCCTGAGAAGAATATTGATGAGCCTGCCATTTATAAATGTTTCTTTTTTTTTTTTTTTTTTGCGGTACGCGGGCCTCTCACTGTTGTGGCCTCTCCCGTTGCAGAGCACAGGCTCCGGATGCGCAGGCTCAGCGGCCATGGCTCACGGGCCCAGCCGCTCCGCGGCATATGGGATGCTCCCAGACCGGGGCACGAACCCGTATCCCCTGCATCGGCAGGTGGACTCTCAACCACTGCGCCACCAGGAAGACCCTATAAATGTTTCTTTTGTTAACTAGTGAATATTTTATCTTTCCCTGAATATTATATTTTAGATGCTTTAGTAGAAATCCATAATATATCCTGCATTAAAATAAAATGTTCTTATTCTCCCTATATGATGATAATGCTATTTTAAGTGATTCAAGATGTTGATAATATTTGAGGATGAACTCAGGTACATTATTTACCATTATGACCAATATTGGAAGTGGAAATATTGGATGGTGGGAATGGAAATAAACTAGGTGGTCCACGTGACTGTAAAACCAGAGTTACACTAAGCAGGAATATAACCTATTATTCTGATCAGTGGTCAGATGTAAAAATGAAAAGTAGAGAAGAACTCCACGTTATCTCTAGCAGTTATGCTCTTAGTCCTTTCTGCCTTTCTGTGTGAAGAGGATAAGGGTTTCCAGAGAAACAATAAAGGTCAGGTCTGCTGCTGTGGTGTTAACATTGCAACTTAGGCTGATTTATTTAGACCTCAAAGGTTTCCAATGAAAGATTCTGATCAAAGTTAATCCAACAGATGAAAACCTTTTCTTAAATCATAAATATATTCATGTTTTTCAAGGAAATTACCAATAACATCTACAGAAGAGGCTACAGTAGTTAAACTTTGGTGGGACTAATGAAAAGAGCCCAGACCCTGCACTTGAAACACATGGATATAGTTCTGGCTCTGACATTTTATTAGTTGCCCAACTGTGGGTGGATCAATTAATCCCTGGGGTTTCCCACTGCTCCACTGCAAAATGAAAAAAAGGTTAACTCTTAAGATCCTTCTATCTCTGATATCAATGATTCTAATAATAATCTTTGGTAATATTTTCATCGAATAAAACAAGCATTCAAGTAATTAGGGATCAAAACAGGTGGTAAACAAAGCAACATACTGAGTTCTCAACTATCAACTACATGGTAACATGTTCCAAGATTGCAATGACTCTGGGTTAAAATTGTAAAACAATATATAATAATAGTTTATATTAAAGTACATTTTAATATTTTGCAGCATTTACACAAACTTGTCCTAGCAAAGTCATATGAATTTTGAAAATAAATACTGTTGAACCAACATTAGGAATAGACAGTCCTCATCTTAAGCCATCACAGGCTCTTTTATTGGCTTCTTCTCATATGAAGATTTGCCTTTTAGAATTTATGCTGGATATAATCATATCTTGGTTGTGGTTCTAGATGTAAATGTGTATTACATAGATTTTTTGAAAATTTTTAAAATTTTTATTAAAAATTTTTTTTATTGACATAGTTGATTTATGTGTTAATTTCTGCAGTACAGCAAAGTGATTCCATTATACATATATATACATTCTCTTGTAAATATTCTTCCCCATTATGGTTTATCATAGCATACTGAATATAGTTCCTTGTGCCATACAGTAGGCCCTTGCTGTTTATCCCATTTCATACAAGACAGCTTACATCTGCTAACCCCAACCTCCTACTCCATCCCTCCCCCAGAGGTCTCCCTCGTGGCCACCACCAGTCTGTTCTCTGTGAGTCTGTTTCTGTTTCAAAGATAGGTACATTTTTGTCATATTTTAGATTTTACATATAAGTGATATCATATGGTATTTGTCTTCCTCTGTCTGACTTACTTCACTTAGTATGATAATCTCTAGGTCCATCCATGTTGCTGCAAATGGCACTATTTCATTCTTTTTTATGGTTGAATAATATTCCATTGTATACATGCACGGTATCTTCTTTAGCCATTCCTCTGTCAATGGACATTTAGTTTGTTTCCATGTCTTGGTTATTGTAACTAGTGCTGCTATGAACATTGAGGTGCATGTATCGTTTTGAATTATAGTTTTGTCTGGATATATGTCCAGGAGTGGGATTGTTGGATCATATGGGAGCTCTATTTTTAGTTTTTTGAGGGACCACCATACTGTTCTCTATAGTGGCTGCACCAATTTACATTCCCACCAACAGTGTAGGAAGGTTCCCTTTTCTCCACACCCTCTCAGCATTTGTTACTTGTAGAGTGTTTAATGATGGCCATTCTGACCATTGTGATGTGGTAACTCATTGTAGTTTTGATTTCTATTTTTCTAATAATGAGTGATGTTGAGCATCTTTTCATGTGCCTTTTGACTATCTGTATGTCTTCTCTGGAGAACATCTCTTTAGGTCTTCTGCCCATTTTTCTTTTTTTTTTGTTTGTTTTTTGGCGGTACGCAGGCCTCTCACTGCCGTGGCCTCTCCCGTTGTGGAGCACAGGCTCCGGACGCGCAGGCTCAGTGGCCATGGCTCACGGGCCCAGCCCCTCCGTGGCACGTGGGATCCTCCCGGACCGGGGCACGAACCCGCGTCCCCTGCATCGGCAGGCGGACCCCCAACCACTGCGCCACCAGGGAAGCCCTTCTGCCCATTTTTCGATTGGGTTGTTTGGTTTTTTGCTACTGAGTTGTATGAGCTGTTTCTGTATTTTGGAAATTAATCCTTTGTCACTCACATCATTTGCAAACATTTTCTCCCAGTCTGTAGGTTGTCTTTCTATTTAGTTTATGGTTTCCTTTGTTGTGAAGAAGCTTTTAAGTTCAATTAGGTCCCATTTGTTTATTTTTGTTTTTATTTCTGTTGCCTTGGGAGACTGACCTAAGAAAACATTGGTATGACTTATGTCAGAGAATATTTTGCTTATGCTCTCTCCTAGGAGTTTTATGGTGTCATGCCTTTCATAGATTTTAAAAATCATCTTCTGTGTTATATTTTTTAATGTTACTATTCACTTTATATCAAGCACTCATTTTGACCTTACATTTAATCATCAAACTTCAACAATATTTGATAAGCTTCCTTTCACAGAAGCCAAGTTATGTGTCAAAGGCCCACAGCTAGTTTTAGTTATGGGGTTGGAACTGGAACTCAGATTTTCCCACTCAAATCCCAGGGATTTTTCCACAGTGTCATAGCTACCAGGAAATACATTTTCTGTGCAGGTGACCATGACTCTTGGGCTTTAGAATGACATTAAATTTTAAGGCAGTAGATACTTGAAAAAACTGTGTTTGTCATGATTTGTTTCATGTAAAATAAAACTGATATTAACTGCATGGATTTCTTAAAGAAAACTACACCCTCCAAAAAGCAAGTCCAAGTTCCCTGTCAACACATTTTATTAATATTACTATAGGATATAGCTATCTTGTGGTCAAAACTGTTCTCTGTTTTAAAAATATATGATAGTAACACTTAGAAATGGAGGATAAAAACAAAATCGAGATCATTGGAGAAGTGTTTCCAAGCTCAAGACATTAGGAAGCAATAAACCATTGTTCTTCATGATACAGTCTGTTGACTCATATCTGAAATTCTGAGTGATGCACATGTGCCAGGAATGATAAACTACCCTGAGAAAAGGTGATGCATGTACCTGCACAGCCCCTGTACGATGTATCAGGATTGAGCCTGAAGCATCGTCTTCCTTTCCTTCCTCCTTCCTTCTTCCTCCTGTTAATTCCTTGATCTGTTTCTGTGCTCTTACAAACCATCCTCCTTCTGATCCTTCTCTATACTTTTCCCCAAAATCCTAAGAATATGATGGGCTGTCTAAAAAACATTTTGACGATGTCACATATCTGCAATATTTAGGAGAGTATTTTTAGACAACGCTAGTGGAAATGTGCTTGTGTTTCTGGTTCCTATGTTTTTGTTTTTGTTTTTTCTATATAATTCATTCAGAAATTAGGGATGGGTTAAATCAGACTAGATTTTTATGCCAATGAATTTAACAGCTGATTGAATTCTTTCTTTTGTGACACACCTTCTTTGAAGTGGGTGACTCACCATCTTTCTTTAAAGTATGTTGTTAATATTTCCCTTTTAGTAAGCATCAATACTCATTATAAAAAAGGCTAAATTATAGAAAATTAGAAAGAAAAAACAATTATTGATATATTACTATTATACTTAATATTATCTTTCTTGTTTTGTTAGCATTTTTCTTCATATTAGTTTTGATAAATTTAGGATCTCACAGTATACACAATTACTTTGCTGTTGCTGTTGTTTTTATATGATTTTCTTTCAATTTCCAAATATAATAAGTCCCATGTTCTTTTAAGATCTTTGGAAATACTTTTAATTGCTGTGTAATACCCTGTTGGTTAACTATCGGGTAATATTATAGTAATTCTCAATTGTTTGTTACCCTTGTATAGTGATTAGTCTGCATTTTATCTAAAGTACGAGCATTGCTCATACTATTGACTAGGTAATCCCACCTAGTCGCAGCTATAGACGCTGTAATAAATATTTTCAAGTGTAATATGTTGTCATTGTTGTTGCTTTATTTCCTTTTGGTAGACTCCCACAAACGAAACTGTTGTCACAAAAGATAGAGAAAATTTTAAGATTCTTGATAATGAATGCCAACACCTTCCCAAGGACTGTCCTACTTGTTTTCCACGAGTTACCCAGGAAGCAGCCCATTCAATGACATGCCCTGTCAAGCTGTCAGTGGTTTCCAACCCTGTGTGAATCCACCACAAGTGACGTGGGTTTCACGACTCACCCCAATGCTCCACCTGCTGCTGTTTTCCACACAAAGCCAAGTAACAGCAAGGGAAGATCCTTTTTTTTTAAAGATTTATTTATTTATTATCTATTTATTTATTTATTTTATTTATTTTTGGCTGCATCGGGTCTTCTTTGTGGCACACAGGTTTCTCTCTAGTTGTGGCATGCGGGTTTTCTCTTCTCTAGTGGAGGTGCACGGGCTCAGTAGTTGTGGTGTGTCGGCTTAGGTGCCCTGGGGCATGTGGGATCTTAGCTCCCTGACAAGGGATTGAACCCGCATCCCCTGCATTGGGAGGCGGATTCTTTACCACTGGACCACCCGGGAAGTCCCAAGGGAAGACCCTTTTAAGTCAAAGTTGACTGTGAAGAGATCTCTGTGCTAATTAAGAAGCTCTAGTTGTTAATAAGAGGGTAAAGAAACCCTTCCTCTATTTTTACAGCTATGTCTTGACAATCCTTATCGATTAGATGCCCCTCTGAGGATTTTCTTTTTCACTCAGTGACTGTGTCACATGCATAACGTCATCAGAGGATGATCCCAAGAGAATTTTTCTCAGTGACATTTCACTCTTTATACAAACTAGAAAGAACAGCAGCTCTTTCAGAGGCGTTTGAAAGAGGAGAGGAGATTTGAAGGGACCGGTACAGGAGAAGGAAGTGGCATCTACTATGTAAGGACCACTTCACAGGTATCATGGAAACACAGGCAGGACTCAGGTGTCAAGATAGTTCTGGTAACCTGCATAAACTTCCCCCGCGACATCAGAGAGGAGACCCAGGTTGTTGTGACCTGGGGGCGAGCCCGGCAGGAAGACACAAGCCAGACGTGGGGAGCAGAACAGTGACCGGGGCCTGAGACGGGAGAGGCAGTGAGAGACGTGGGTTAAGTCCTGGGGGGGGGGGACCGAAGACGGGAGCCTGGTTTTGTTCTGAATTTCATTAGTCACTCACGTTTACTGGCCACGTTCTCCACTTTCTAGTCGATGGAGATGCAGCGGAGAACAAGTCTCCATCCTCAAGTTGCTGACTTTCCACAGGGGAGAGGGCTGCATTATTAACACCGACAGTGTTTTCAGTCTTCCATAACTCTATGAATTATTATTATTTACATCTTTGGACCAGCTCAGTCATAATTTCCAAATACCGCCTGTCCCTGCACGTCGGAAGGGCACAGAAGCCGGCATGGATCCGGGCGCACACTGGGGTCTTAGTGGTTAACAGACTTAAGATCAAGAAGTACGTGGACCCGTATCTCCGGGCACATGGCCACGTCACAGCAATGCTCATTACTATCTGCCAAGGAGAAGCTGCCTTTTTGTGAAAACAACTCTTCCTCGGATGACAAGAACCACATTAGTGCGTAAAGAAAATCGTCCTGGGTTCAGAGAGGTTCCGGCAAGGAGCCACACAAGGTGAGGCAGGCTCAGCCACGGGGAAGGAGGAACCAACGGGAAGTGAACGTTGGTCTCCATTTGTGCTGGGAAGGAGGCGCCGTCAGAAGATATGGGGAACAGGATTCTGAGGCAGACAGGTAAGTGCGGAGGCCTCGAGGCTGTTCTGAGCATCAGGAGCGGAGGGGCAGCAATGAGCCGAAGTCTCAGTGAATGATGAAGAGACGGGGAAACGGAGCGAAGGGGAAGGTCGGCAGGTGCCACCAGACGCCACCTGGCCCAGGGGTCCCCTCCCACTGGGTCCTAGTCCCAACGGCGACCTGTCAGATGTTCTCGGGTACCGAAGGAGCATCATGCCCACGTCATGCCCAGGAAAGTTGCCCTGCCTTCCTGCCAGTTAAGAGGGAATAAATCCTGATCACGAGTGGAACCCACGGGAGGTGGCCTTGCCCCTGTGTTGGGGAAACTTGTGCACTTTGACCTTTGCAGGATTTCCCTGAATACATTGCACACTGAGAGTTTGTGTAGCCACCTTGACCTTAAAGCTTACTGGCGTCCATCTCCCTAACAGTGAAATGCGTTAATAAAAGCGACTTCCTTGCTCCTCTTGGTCTGTTGTTTGGATGAAGTGGCGACATCTACGTGAAACCCCCCAGTAAGCTATGAACCAGTCCTCTAGTGCTGTCATGGTCTGTTCTGTTAAACTGTCATTTGGCAAATGTGAAACCCATCAAAAGCATATACATTTCTGGGAAACAGGACTTAATGGTATTGCTTCTGATGTTTAGTGACTTATCCAAATTCCCACAGCTATTTAGTAGCAGACCAGACCCTAGATGATTTATCACAGTGGTCCCCAACCTTTTTGGCACTAGGGATTGGTTTCGTGGAAGACAATTTTTCCAGGGTGGGGTGATGGTTCAAGCTGTAATGTAAGCGATGGGGAGCAGTGGGGAGCAATGGGGAGCAGTGGGGAGCGGTGGGGAGTGATGGGGAGCGGTGGGGAGCAGTGGGGAGTGGTGGGGAGGGATGGGGAGAGGTGGGGAGGGGTGGGGAGCGATGGGGAGTGGTGGGGAGCGGTGGGGAGCGGTGGGGAGGGATGGGGAGAGGTGGGGAGTGGTGGGGAGCGGTGGGGAGGGGTGGGGAGCGGTGGGGAGCGATGGGGAGTGGTGGGGAGAGATGGGGAGGGGTGGGGAGCGATGGGGAGCGGTGGGGAGCGGTGGGGAGCGATGGGGAGCGATGGGGAGCGGTGGGGAGCGGTGGGGAGGGATGGGGAGAGGTGGGGAGGGGAGCGAAGGGGAGTGGTGGGGAGAGGTGGGGAGGGATGGGGAGAGGTGGGGAGCGGTGGGGAGCGATGGGGAGCGATGGGGAGGGATGGGGAGAGGTGGGGAGGGGTGGGGAGCGATGGGGAGCGGTGGGGAGCGGTGGGGAGCGGTGGGGAGCGATGGGGAGGGGTGGGGAGCGGTGGGGACAGGCAGATGAGGCTTTGCTCGCTCTCCGGTGCTCAACTCCTGCTGTGTGGCCTGGTCCCTAATGGGCTTCCGTACTGGTCTGCAGCCCAGGGATTGGGGGACCCCTGATTTATCATCACAAAAAATGTATACTCTTCCTTTCCATATTCAGAGATCAAATATTAACAACCCAGCCAGAAAAGTTTAATAGCCAGAAATTAAGGGGGCATGGTTAACTTAATCAAGTCAAGAAATATGGCAAGTTATTTGTTTATCTATCATCTATCTACTATATATCATGTATCTATCTATCTATCATCTATCCATCTCTACATCTATCTCTATATCCATCTATCTATCAATCTATCTATCCATCTATCTTTCTCTATCTGTCACTCTATCTATCTTCCTATCTTCATTTATTTACTTACTTTGGTGGTTGTTATCCTCAATTAGGTCAAAAAGACCCAGAGTGGCTGAGTCACAAGTTACAAACACATTTCGAGAAATATTCAAGGCTTTTGCTGTTCTCACCAGTACTGTCTCTGGGGTCACTCTAACAAATTTTACTTTTAAATGAAATATCCCGACAGAACACCTACTGAACGCTGGCAGAAGACCTCAGACCTCCCAAAAGGCAAGAAACTCCCCACGTACCTGGGTAGGGCAAAAGAAAAAGAATAAACAGAGACAAAAGAATAGGGATGGGACCTGCACCAGTGGGAGGGAGCCGTGAAGGAGGAAAGGTTTCCTCACACTAGGAGCCCCTTCGCGGGCGGAGACTGCGGGTGGCGGAGGCGGGGAAGCTTCGGAGCCACGGAGGAGAGCGCAGCAACAGGGGTACGGAGGGCAAAGCAGAGAGATTCCCGCACAGAGGACCGGTGCCGACCGCCACTCACCTGCCCGAGAGGCTTGTCTGCTCACCCACCGGGGCGGGCGGGGCTGGGAGCTGAGGCTCGGGCTTCAGTCAGAGCGCTGGCGGCATGAACACAGCCTGAAGGGAGTTAGTGCGCCACGGCTGGCCGGGAGGGAGTCCGGGGAAAAGTCTGGAGCTGCCCAAGAGGCAAGAGACTTCTCCTTCCCTCTTTGTTTCCTGGTGCGTGAGGAGAGGGGATTCAGAGCGCTGCTTCAAGGAGGCTCCAGAGACGGGCGCGATGCACGGCTGAAAGCGCGGACCCCAGAGACGGGCGTGGGACGCTGGGGCTGCTGCTGCCGCCACCAAGAAGCCTGTGTGCGAGCGCAGGTCACTCTCCACACCTCCCCTCCCGGGAGCCTGTGCTGCCCGCCACTGCCGGGGTCTCGGGATCCACGGACAACTTCCCCGAGAGAACGCACGGGCGCGCCTCGGGCTGACGCAACGTCACGCCGGCCTCCGCCGACGCACGCTCGCCCCGCCTCCGTGCCCCTCCCTCCCCCCCAGCCTGAGTGAGCCAGAGCCCCTGAATCAGCGGCTCCTTTAACCCCGTCCTGTCTGAGCGAGGAACAGACGCCCTCCGGCGACCTACACGCAGAGGCGGGGCCAAATCGAAAGCTGAGCCACGGGAGCTGTGAGAATAAAGAAGAGAAAGGGGAATCTCTCCCAGCAGCCTCAGAAGCAGCAGATTAAATCTCCACAGTCAACTTGATGTACCCTGTATCTGTGGAATACGTAAAGAGACAATGAATCATCCCAAATTGAGGAGCTGTGTGGATGAAAGGCTCTTGGTGCTGCAGTCAGGAGTCAGTGCTGTGCCTCTGAGGTGGGAGAGCCAACTTCAGGACACTGGTCCACAAGAGACCTCCCAGCTCCACATATCAAATGGTGAACATCTCCCAGAAATCTCCATCTCAACGCCAAGACCGAGCTTCACTCAACGACCAGCAAGCTACAGTGCTGCACACCCTATGCCAAACAATTAGCAAGACAGGAACACAACACCACCCATTAGCACAGAGGCTGCCTAAAATCTTAATAAGTCCACAGACACTCCAAAACACACCACCAGACATGGACCTGCCCACCACAAAGACAAGATCCAGCCTCATCCACCAGAATACAGCCACCAGTCCCCTCCACCAGGAAGCCTACACAACCCACTGAACCAACTTTAGCCACTGGGGACAGACACCAAAAACAGTGAGAACTACGAACCTGCAACCTGCAAAAAGGAGACCACAAACACAGTAAGATAAGGAAAATGAGAAGACAGAAAAACACACAGCAGGTGAAGGAGCAAGATAAAAACCCACCAGACCTAACAAATGAAGAGGAAATAGGCAGTCTACCTGAAAAAGAATTCAGAATAATGATAGTAAAGATGATCCAAAATCTTGGAAATAGAATAGACAAAATGCAAGCAACATTTAACAAGGACCTAGAAGAACTAAAGATGAAACAAGCAACAATGAGCAACACAATAAATGCAATTAAAAATACTCTAGAAGGGATCAATAGCAGAATAACTGAGGAAGAAGAACGGATAAGTGAGGTGGAAGATAAAATAGTGGAAATAACTACTGCAGAGCAGAATAAAGAAAAAAGAATGAAAAGAACAGAGGACAGTCTCAGAGACCTCTGGGACAACATTAAACGCACCAACATTCAAATTATAGGGGTTCCAAAAGAAGAAGAGAAAAAGAAAGGGACTGAGAAAATATTTGAAGAGATTATAGTTGAAAAGTTCCCTAATATGGGAAAGGAAATAGTTAATCAAGTCCAGGAGGCAGAGAGAGTCCCATACAGAATAAATCCAAGGAGAAATACGCCAAGACACATATTAATCAAACTGTTAAAAATTAAATACAAAGAAAACATATTAAAAGCAGCAAGGGAAAAACAACAAATAACACACAAGGGAATCCCCATAAGGTTAAAAGTTGATCTTTTAGCAGAAATTCTACAAGCCAGAGGGGACTGGCAGGACATATTTAAAATGAAGAAGGAGAAAAACCTGCAACCAAGATTACTCTACCCAGCAAGGATCTCATTCAGATTTGATGGAGAAATTAAAACGTTTACAGACAAGCAAAAGCTGAGAGAGTTCAGCACCACCAAACCAGCTTTACAACAAATGCTAAAGGAACTTCTCTAGGCAAGAAACACAACAGAAGGAAAAGACCTACAATAACGAACCCAAAACAATTAAGAAAATGGGAATAGGAACATACATATCGATAATTACCTTAAATGTAAATGGACTAAATGCTCCCACCAAAAGACAGAAATTGGCTGAGTGGATACAAAAACAAGACCCATATATATGCTGTCTACAAGAGACCCACTTCACACCTAGAGACACACACAAACTGAAAGTAAGGGGGTGGAAAAAGATATTCCATGCAAATGGAAAGCAAAAGAAAGCTGGAGTAGCAATTCTCATATCAGACAAACTAGACTTTAAAATAAAGACTATTACAAGAGACAAAGAAGGACACTACATAATGATTAAGGGATTGATCCAGGAAGAAGATATAACAATTGTAAATATTTATGCACCCAACATAGGAGCACCTCAATACATAAGGCAAATACTAACAGCCATAAAAGGGGAAATCGACAGTAAGACATTCATAGCAGGGGACTTTAACACCCCACTTTCACAAATGGACAGATCATCCAAAATGAAAATAAATAAGGAAACACAAACTTTAAATGATACATTAAACAAAATGGACTTAATTGATATTTATAGGACATTCCATCCAAAAACAACAAATACACATTTTTCTCAAGTGCTCATGGAACATTCTCCAGGATAGATCATATCTTGGGTCACAAATCAAGCCTTGGTAAATTTAAGAAAATTGAAATTGTATCAAGTATCTTTTCCAACCACAATGCTATGAGACTACATATCAATTACAGGAAAAGATCTGTAAAAAATACAAACACATGGAGGCTAAACAATATACTACTTAATAATGAAGTGATCACTGAAGAAATCAAAGAGGAAATCAAAAAATACCTAAAAACAAATGACAATGGAGACAGGACGACCCAAAACCTATGGGATGCAGCAAAAGCAGTTCTAAGGGGGAAGTTTATAGCAATACAATCCCACCTTAAGAAACAGGAAACATCTCGAATAAACAACCTAACCTTGCACCTAAATCAATTAGAGAAAGAAGAACAAAAAAAACCCCAAAGTTAGCAGAAGGAAAGAAATCATAAAAATCAGATCAGAAATAAATGAAAAAGAAATGAAGGAAACGATAGCAAAGATCAATAAAACTAAAAGCTGGTTCTTTGAGAAGATAAACAAAATTGATAAACCATTAGCCAGACTCATCAAGAAAAAAATGGAGAAGACTCAAATCACTAGAATTAGAAATGAAAAAGGAGAAGTAACAAGTGACACTGCAGAAATACAAATGATCATGAGAGATTACTACAAGCAACTCTATGCCAATAAAATGGACAACCTGGAAGAAATGGACAAATTCTTAGAAATGCACAACCTGCCAAGACTGAATGAGGAAGAAATAGAAAATATGAACAGACCAATCACAAGTACTGAAATTGAAACTGTGATAAAAAATCTTCCAACAAACAAAAGCCCAGGACCAGATGGCTTCACAGGCGAATTCAAGCAAACATTTAGAGAAGAGCTAACACCTATCCTTCTCAAGCTCTTCCAAAATATAGCAGAGGGAGGAACACTCCCAAACTCATTCTACAAGGCCACCATCACCTTGATACCAAAACCAGACAAGGATGTCACAAAGAAAGAAAACTACAGGCCAATATCACTGATGAATATAGATGCAAAAATCCTCAACAAAATACTAGCAAACAGAATCCAACAGCACATTAAAAACATCATACACCACAATCAAGTGGAGTTTATTCCAGGAATGCAAGGATTCTTCAGTATACGCAAATCAATCAACGTGATACACCATATTAACAAATTGAAGGAGAAAAACCATACGATCATCTCAATAGATGCAGAGAACGCTTTCGACAAAATTCAACACCCATTTATGATAAAAACCCTGCAGAAAGTAGGCATAGAGGGAACTTACCTCAACATAATAAAGGCCATATATGACAAACCCACAGCCAACATCGTCCTCAATGGTGAAAAACTGAAACCATTTCCACTAATATCAGGAACAAGACAAGGTTGCCCACTTTCACCACTCTTATTTAACATAGTTTTGGAAGTTTTAGCCACAGCAATCAGAGAAGAAAAGGAAATAAAAGGAATCCAAATTGGAAAAGAAGAGGTAAAGCTGTCACTGTTTTGCAGATGACATGCTACTATACATAGAGAATCCTAAAGATGCTACCAGAAAACTACTAGAGCTAATCAATGAATTTGGTAAAGTAGCAGGATACAAAATTAATGCACAGAAATCTCTGGCATTCCTATATACTAATGATGAAAATCTGAAAGTGAAATCAAGAAAACACTCCCATTTACCATTGCAACAAAAAGAATAAAATATCTAGGAATAAACCTACCTAAGGAGACAAAAGACCTGTATGCAGAAAATTATAAGACACTGATGAAAGAAATTAAAGATGATACAAATAGATGGAGAGATATACCATGTTCTTGGATTGGAAGAATCAACATTGTGAAAATGACTCTACTACCCAAAGCAATCTACAGATTCAATGCAATCCCTATCAAACTACCACTGGCATTTTTCACAGAACTAGAACAATAAATTTCACAATTTGTATGGAAACACAAAAGACCCCGAATAGCCAAAGCAATCTTGAGAACGAAAAACGGAGCTGGAGGAATCAGGCTCTCTGACTTCAGACTATACTACAAAGCTACAGTAATCAAGACAGTGTGGTACTGGCACAAAAACAGAAATATAGATCAATGGAACAGGATAGAAAGCCCAGAGATAAACCTACGCACATATTGTCACCTTATCTTTGATAAAGGAGGCAGGAAAGTACAGTGGAGGAAGGACAGCCTCTTGAATAAGTGGTGCTGGGAAAAATGGACAGGGACATATAAAAGTTTGAGATTAGATCACTCCCCAATACCATACACAAAAATAAGCTCAAAATGGATTAAAGACCTAAATGTTAAGGCCAGAAACTATCAAACTCTTAGAGGAAAACATAGGCAGAACACTCTATGACATACATCACAGCAAGATCCTTTTTGACCCACCTCCTAGAGAAATGGAAATAAAAATAAAAATAAACAAATGGGACCTAATGAAACTTAAAAGCTTTTGCACAGCAAAGGAAACCATAAACAAGAACAAAAGACAGCCCTCAGAATGGGAGAAAATATTTGCAAATGAAGCAACTGACAAAGGATTAATCTCCAAAATTTATAAGCAGCTTATGCAGCTCAATATCAGAAAGACAAACAACCCAATCCAAAAATGGTCAGAAGACCTAAACAGACATTTCTCCAAAGAAGATATACAGACTACCAACAAACACATGAAAGAATGCTCAACATCATTAATCATTAAAGAAATGCAAATCAAAACTACAATGAGGGATCACCTCATATCAGTCAGAATGGCCATCACCTAAGAATCTACAGACAGTAAATTCTGGAGAGGGTGTGGAGAAAAGGGAACACTCTTGCACTGCTGGTGAGAATGTGAATTGGTTCAGCCACTATGGACAGCAGTATGGAGGTTCCTTAAAAAACTACAAATAGAACTACCATATGACCCAGCAATCCCACTACTGGGCATATACCCTGAGAAAACCATAATTCAAAAGAGTCATATACCAAAATGTTCATTGCCGCTCTATTTACAATAGCCCGGAGATGGAAACAACCTAAGTGTCCACCATCGGATGAATGGATAAAGAAGATGTGGCACATATATAAAATGGAATATTACTCAGCCATAAAAAGAAATGAAATTGAGCTATTTGTAATGAGGTGGATAGACCTGGAATCTGTCATACAGAGTGAAGTAAGTCAGAAAGAGAAAGACAAATACCGTATGCTAACACATATATATGGAATTTAAGAAAAAAAATGTCATTAAGAACCTAGGGGTAAAATAGGAATAAAGACACAGACCTACTTGAGAATGCACTTGAGGATATGGGGAGCGGGAAGGGTAAGCTGTGACAAAGCGAGAGAGAGGCATGGACGTATATACACTACCAAACGTAGGGTAGATAGCTAGTGGGAAGCAGCCGCATAGCCCAGGGAGATCAGATTTGTGCTTTGTGACTGCCTGGAGGGGGGGATAGGGAGGGTGGGAGGGAGGGAGATGCAAGAGGAAAGGGATATGGGAACAGATGTATATGTATAACTGATTCACTTTGTTATAAAGCAGAAACTAACACACCATTGTAAAGCAAGTATACTCCAATAAAGTTGTAAAAAAAAATTAAATATCCCTCTAAGCACATAGTCATTAATGGTATGTTTTATTTTTGATGTGTTCTCAGGACATTCTTCTCTCTGCTTACTGGACTCGGGGATGCAAAGAGCCATTTAACGTCTAAAAGACACTGTAATTTTTTTTAACCCAGCGTTTTCCATTTGTTTTGCCAATTATGAGTAAATGTGAATATCCCACCTGGGAATTTAGTTGGCTCCTTGACATTTTCATTTCCAGCCAGTTCTGAAGTTACACTGCTCTATTCCATTTGTGATCAGAACTTTTTTCCTCTTTTGAAACTCTTTAGACTCAAATAATTTTGAATGTTTTAAACTGTGCAAAAAATGATCAGTAAATCTCTAGGAAGATTACATATTACCTGGAGTAAATCTGTTGTTTCAGAATGAACCAAATTTAAAACTATGTATTCATTTATTTAAAAATTGGATACTGTCTATCTGCCAGGCGTCATTCTTAGCACCTGGTACTGATCAATGGAAAATTACCCTGACAGACGTGGAAGCAAGTTTCTAGTTGTAGGAGACAAACAATAAGCAATAAGCATAATGTTGAATAAATTATACACCATGTTAGAAGGAAACAAACACTGTGACAAAGACAGCGTAGGGTAAGGACCAGCACATCTATTTCCATCATTCTTCCTCTTCTGCTGACCCACTTCTGCTGAATTAGCAGCCTCAACATTGAACCGGGCATGGACAGTCCCATTTTGGTGCTTGGCCCAAACTGGCAGGAATTTCTCAATGCCCTTTCCTAATTCCTGTGCAGTCAGGGCGGACTCAACTATGGACCAGAGCCAAAATAGTCCTGGGAATCTCCAGTCAGAGGCTCATCCATGCATCTAGAGGAGAAGTTCTTACAGACCAGAAAACGCCTGGTCACGGGGTGCATTTTATCCTGTGGTTCACGATCATAACAGCTCCAGAGACCACGTTTTCAGGGAGCCTGTTCATATTACGGGTCAGCAGCAGGCATGTCCCTTTGGTGATGGAGTTAGGCCCACTGGTGTCTTTCCTTCAGGGAGGAATGTCTTCTCCACAAGGGTTCCTTCAGATTCCTTCAGGTTCCTCAGCCAGGACTGGGTCACTAGGTTTGAAAAGTCAGTGTCTGCACTGACCCTTTTGTTGTGGGGTGGGGCCGCTGCCTGTCAGGAAAAAGTGGTAGAAGATTTAGGCAACCCATGGCATCAACCACGATTAGATTACCAGGTATTTTGACACCCACCAGTATATTTATTTATCTTAGATGCTTTTTTTTTTTTTGTCCTTTAGTCACTAAACCTTATCATGGTTAACAATAAATGGAATTTCTATGACAGTTTATTAGGAAAACCAGCTCGGTTAAAATTTCCAAGAAATATCAGGAAGTTTGTTAGTTAAGTATCAAACATACCCTGAAGCCAACACTTACATATCTTACTTAACATATGTAATAGATTAAAAAGCCTGAGATAAAACCTACAATTTAATAAATGCTTACCAAGTCTTTTACTGAAGGTGGCTCAATTAAATTATCTAAAATCATGCTTCCATTAATAGAGTCTACTTTAAGTGAGCCAGTGTCTACTTTGAACTAAATTTATGACAATCATTTAGAATGTATTAAAAAATTAGAAGTTTTTGATCAATGGATTTTTTTTTTTTTTGCCTTGAAAATAGAACAAAAACTCAAAAGTCATTCATGTAAGGAGAAATGTTTTGTTCTTCCTTCTTGGTAAAACAGGGACATGCTTCCCCAATGAAGATTAAAGAAGGCAGGAAGCATATTACTCATTCTTTCGTGTGATAAATAGTTCTTACTGAAAAGCAAGACTGAGAGTTACTATTCTGGAGTTAAGGGTGCAGGGCTGAATTATTTGCATAATTTGGTCTGAGGAATCACAGTCTTCTGGTAAAAATATTGACGTGAAAAAATAAACTATAAAAGCTAAAATAGATGGGACTTTTCTGGTGGTCCAGTGGTTAGGATTCCACGTTCTCACTGCCCGAGGGTGCGGGTTTGATCGCTGGTCAGGGAACTAAGATCCTGCAAGCTGCGTGGTGTGGCCAAAAAATTTTTTTAAAAAAGCTAAATTAGAAACATGGACACAAGACATACTATATTCTGGAAACACAGAGGAGGAATCTCTAGCTTTGCACAGAGGATTAGAGGCGGTTCCCAGGGAAGGTGGGCACCTGAGCTGGTCAAATGAAAATTCTTTTCCTGGACAGATGGAGGGAAGGGCTGTCAGTGGGAAGGAACCAGCAGAACACGGAAGCGTAGAAATGAGGATTCGGGAGAACTTGGGTCCAAGTACCGGGAACAGAAGAAGAGTAGGAGTGAGGGGACGGACAGACGCAGACGAGACAGAAGGGTGGACACACGTGGGCACGGGCTATTCTGGGAGCCGTGTGGGAGGCCGGGCTGTGGGGAGAGGAATGGGAGGGTATTCTGAAGCCAGCAGAAACCTCCGCGGTCACCGGAAGTGTTGAAAGAGGTGATGAAACGAACTAATTTCATCTCTCATTTATCATTCTGACAACCACAATAAGATACCATTTAACACCCACCGGATGCCAAAACCTAAAAGGACTGATGATGTGAAAAGGTGTAAGGATATAGAGCCACTAGTGGGAGTGGGAAAGGTACAATCACTTTGGAGAAGTGTTTGCCAGCTTTTTACAATGCTTAAAAATAACAGGACCCAGGAAATCCACTCCCAGATGCTGACGCCAAGAAAAAGGTAAACATATGTTTGCAAAACAGATTGCAGAAGAATGTTCACCTGACTTTATTCATTAGAGCCCTGAACTTAACATGCTCCAAACTTAACATGCTCTAGTTGCTGGCAGAGTAGATGAACGAATTGTAATCTGTTCACAAGGTGGAATACTACTCACCAATAAAAACTAATAATCTGGGACTTCCCTCTGGTCCAGTGGGTAAGACTCTGTGCTCCCATTGCAGGGGGCCCAGTTCCGGTCCCTGGTCGGGGAACTAGATCCCACATGCTGCAACTAAATGTCCCGCATGCCACAACTAAAGGTCCCGCATGCAGCAATGAAGATCCCGCATGCTGCAACTAAGACCCGATGCAGCCAAATAAATAGATATTGAAAAAAACTAATAATCTTTAAAATAAACAACATGAATGAATCTCAAAAATATTATGCTAAGCAAAAAAGCCAGACACAGTATAATACATACTGGATGAATCCATTTATATGAAGTATAAGAAGACGCAAACTAATCTCTTATTCTATAAATCCTAACAATGATTGCTGGGAGGGGGAGGGTTGAATGGAAGCGGGCTTCAGGAAATTATCTGGAGACATTAAGAAGCTCTAACTCTTGATTAGGGTCATGCTTGCACAGAGTACATATTTATGAAAACTTATGGGATATTTCAGATTATCTGAATTCCCTTAAATGTTGTTAGTTGAAGTAAATGTTATTTTGATTTAAAAAAATGACAATTTTGATAGCAACATGGAGGTGAACCACAAAGGTAGATGGAGATGCTATAGCAAAAATACTGCTGAAGAGAACGATGCCTTATTATGGTAAAAGGTAAGGATCTGAGCGAAGACAGTGGTAGAGACGCCAGAGGAGAGCAGATTTCATGACAGAGAAATTTCAGAGGAATCGAAGACTGTTCATAGTATGATGATGGTGAGGGTGATGGGTGGAGAGAAAGAGAAGCAAATAAAGAATGGATAGGGCCTCCCTGGTGGCGCAGTGGTTGAGAGTCCGCCTGCGGATGCAGGGGATACGGGTTCGTGCCCCGGTCTGGGAGGATCCCATATGCCGCGGAGCGGCTGGGCCCGTGAGCCATGGCCACTGGGCCTGCGCGTCCGGAGCCTGTGCTCCGCAACGGGAGAGGCCACGACAGTGAGAGGCCCGCATACCGCAAAAAGAAAAAAAAAAAAAAAAAAAAAAAAAAAAAAAAAAAAAAAAAAAAAAAAAAAAAGAATGGATGTATTTTGATGTCAATGTGAAAAAACATATTAAAGGGCAGAAAACCCAGAATAGCCAAACACAATATCTAAGTAGAAAAACAAAGTCCGACTAGACATCAAAACTTACTACAAAGTACAGTCATCTGGACATTGTGATATTGGTGAAAAATAGACAAATAGATCAATGGAACAGCATAGAGAATCCAGAAATAGTCCATATAGTCAAGTGATCTTTGATGAAGGAGCAAAAGGACAGTCTTTTCAAAAAATGCTTCTGGAGCAAAGGGAAATCCATACGTAAAAAAATAAAATCTAGACACAGACCTTTCACAAAAATAAACTAAAAATGGATCATAGCCCTAGAAGTAAGGTGCAAAAGTATAAAACTCCAGGGAGATACCATAGGAGAAATCAGACATGACCTTGCTTTTGGCAATGACTTAGATACAAAATCAAAAAGCAAGGTCCATGAGAAAATAATTGATAAGTTGGATTTCATTAACATTAAAAACTTGTGCACTACAGAAGATGCTGTTAAAAGAATGAAAAGACATATCTGATAAAAGACTAGTATTTAAAATAGTCAAAGATGGGACTTCCCTGGTGGTCCAGTGGTTAAGACTCGGCACTTTCACTGCCGAGGGCCTGCGGTTCAATCCCTGCTGGGGGAACTAAGATCCCACAAGCTGCGCGGCGTGGCCAAAAAAAAGTCAAAGAACTCCTGAAACTCAGTAATAAGAAAATAAACCATACAGCTAAAAAATGGGCAAAGGATGTGAACAGATACCTCACCACAGAAGATACACAGAGCATTTGAAGGGATGCTCTACGTTATATATCATTAGGGAAATTCCAATTAAAACCACAGTAAGATACTACCACACACCTATTAGAATGGCTACAATCCAAACCACAGACAAGACCAGATGCTGGTGAGGATGTGGAACAGCAGGAACTCCCATTCCCTGTGGGTCAGAGTGCAGGATGGTGTAGCCACTTTGGAAGACAGCGTGGCAGTTTCTTCCAAAGCTGAACATACTCTTACTGTACAATCCAGAAGTTGTGCTCCGTAGTATTTACTCCAAGGAGTTGAAAACGTATATTCACACAAAACCTGCACACGATGTGTATAGCAGCTTCACTCACAATTGCCAAAACCTTGGAAAACCAAGATATCCTTGAGCAGGTTAGTGGATAAGCAAACTGTGCATTCATACATGGAATATTATGCAGTGATACAAAGGAATGAGCTATCAAACCACAAAAAGATACCTTAAATGGAACCTTAAATGCATATTACTAAGTGAAAGAAGCCAATCTGAAAAGGCTACAAACTGTATGATTCCAGCTACATGACATTCTGGAAAAGGCAAAACTATGGCAACAGTAAAAATATCAGTGGTTGCCAAGATTTCCAAGGGAGGGGAAAAGGGATAAATAGTTGGAGCACATGGCATTTTTAGGGCACAAACTTACTCTGTATGACACTGTAATACACATACGTGTCAGCATACATTTGTTGAAGCCCACAAAGTACACAGCACCAAGAGTGAACACTATTGTAAACTAGGGACTTTAGTTAATAATGATGGATCAGTACTAGTTCATCAATCGTAACAGATGTGCCACACTAATGGAAGACATTAATAAGGAGGGAAATTGGAGAATGTTACTAAGAGGATATATGAAAACTCATGACTTCAGTTTGACATAGATTGTGTAGGTACATGTTTGTTATTCAGGTGGAGAAATATAACAGCAATGAATGTATCTACGATCTAGTAAAAAATGGATATACATAAGTGTAGAGGAAGAAAAAGAAGGGTCTATGTCAGAAATCTAAGAAACATCAGAACTTAGGAACGGGGGGAATTAGTTCAGTAAGTGGAGAAGAAACAGAACAGGTTGGTTTTGTGTGAGTCAAGCTGAGTACATTCTCTTGTGTCAAATGCTGCTGAAAGATGCAGTCCTTCATGAATAGGAGAAAACAACGTGAAAGCTGGGCTACTACTTTTAGTAAAGTTGTAGGAAGTAAGCCAATTTGTAACAAGTTGGATAAAGAAAAGGATTTAAGAAATAAAATTGCAAGTTCAGAGTAATGATTGAAAAGTATGATGAAGAAAAAGAGGAAAGGTCAACCACCACCTGTCATGACTCATCCTGAAAATTTCAAGGCAACCTTTACTTTAAAGGTCTAAAAATCGGGATTCAGGTCTTTGATGAAGTTCTGTTATTGCCACTGTGGTTGACTTAGCATAAAGTTGGTTAACAGGATTCTGTGAATTTTGAAATGCATTCATAAATTGTGATAAACTCATGTAACCCTCTTACAAAGGAGATGCCTCCAGAAATTTATTTAGCAACAAATGAGTGAATCTTCTAAAGGATGTTAAATTTGGGATATTAAAACTGAATTCTCTGGAAAATTAATGATAGTTTTACAGAATTTCTTGTTGACCTATAATCTACACCGTTTGAAATTTAAGATGAAGTGTCATTCTGAAAACTATAGCTTCTATTTTAAATGATGTATTCATGACCACAGAGGCACTTCTCTTATTAAAAGTTGATTTCCTAAGACAATCTCTCTGACCATAATTCTGACCAACATTTAGGTAATTTGAAGGGTGACCCACATTTTGCTTATGTTTCATATATTTATGTTACTCTCAAAAAATTTATCAAAACAATAGGAATAATCATATCATTAATGAATAATACATATTCTATTAGAAACACTTAGGACAAGTGAAATTTTGAATTATTTATTTTCTGATGTGCTTTTGGTTGTTACAAGGCAGTTCTGAGGACTGGGTCTGTCTTCCAAACAACTTTATTAGGTTTATTTTTTTTAAGCAATATTTTCTTTTGAGTCTAAGTGGTGGGTACTTTCCTAACATTTTACTGAAAATTTTTCTAATGTAGAAATATACTGTATGAGCTATTAAAGCCAATGTAAGTTTTCAAACATTCATATTCTTTAGTGGTGAATATACATAAAGGGTATAATATGTCAAAAATATTGCTCCAAAAAGCTGTCCATTTTTATTGGTCTTTTGAGGATAAAGATTAAAATTTATCATCTCTCCAGCAAATAAACTCTCAAGAAGGTCATGGCATTGTTTAAACTATTTGAAGCAATTCAATCAGTCCAATAAAACAGCTTTAGAAATTACTAAGTATTCTCTGATAAGAAGATATGTATCAATGCAGTGCTTATCAAATTGCTGTGGTCAATGCAATTAAATTAAGAAACTTGGTTGGCATAAAAATAGAATGCTACAGGATCATTACTAATAATTGTAGAAAATTCTGAACCTTTTCAATGTTATCTAGGATAAATAACTATGCAATAATACAAATTTAATTATGTTTATGTAGCAAAGATTTTCAAGAGTGCAAATGTATAATAAAAGGTAATTGGTTAATTTTAACTATAATACAATCACACAATGTAATACTCTGCAGTTATTTAAAATTACACATTGAAGAATATGTAATGACATAAAAGAGATTAATAATATTTAGGTAATTGGAAAAATCCAATTTCAGTGCTTCTGGGGGGAAAGATGAATCCCTCTTCTAATTACAAGCAGTGTCTCTTTCATAGCTTCTTGAGAACTGAAGCCGATCTCCCAGTGAAAAGACGCCATTTCTACAGCCTTTCTGTCTGTGCTTGGATTTAAGATCAATTCACATGGGGAAGAGATTTTCCACCACTAGGACTAGCATTAGGATCCTTATCTGTTTTACATATGTCCTTCAATTTTTATAACAACAGAGAAATAAAGGATTCTGAGTAATTGATCCCCAAGGTGAAAACACTGTTGCACATTGAAGTCACAGAGTATCAGATTTGGAAGAGCCCTAGAAATCATCTAATCTTGTTATCGTCTTGGTGGGAAAAATCTAGCGGCTGGACTGTTGACTTATTCTAAGTTCCATTGCTGATGGCACACTTGGGGCTAGAATTCAAGACATAAACAGTATTCAACATTCATCATAGCTTTTTTTTTTTTTTTTTTTTTTTGCAGTATGCGGGCCTCCCACCGCCGTGGCCTCTCCCGTCCTGAAGCACAGGCCCCGGATGCGCAGGCTCAGCGGCCACGGCTCACGGGCCCAGTTGCTCTGCGGCATGTGGGATCTTCCCAGACTGGGGGGCACGAACCTGTGTCCCCTGCATCGGCAGGCAGACTCCCAACCACTGCACCACCAGCAAAGCCCCCATCATAGCTTTTAAGTCCAAAAAGAAAAGCAAAAACTGATAGAACATGAATGAGCCCCAATTTCTCTGACAGTCACGTGGGAGATTTTATCACAACTCTCAGAAAGCAGCAGATGGCTTAGTAGAACACAAGTAGGGATGCAGAGTTTTGGATAACAAAAATTTCAAACATCATATGGAATATATCTATACAGATGTACACATCACTCTGTAATTAATAGAAAGAAAATAGATATTATTTTCAAATATGCATTGAACATTCACTGATTTTGATTATATAGTAGGCCACAAAGAAATTCCCAATATATTTTTTAAAAGTTCTTTTAAGCCACTATGTATGTAAGTCAATACTTAAAAAGGGGGAAAATATATACTCAAATTAACAACAATTGCATCTTAAAAAGCATACATCCAAATAACTCTTTGAATGAATAGGTAAACAGTACAAAATTTTAAATGATTGAGAACTAAGTGACAAAAGAAATCACAATGTATCAACAACTGTGTGATGTGGCCAAAGTAGTAATCAGATGGAAACTTTTAGCTTTAAAGCCATCAATTAGAAAACAAAATAGGAAAAACAATAATTTTTTTAGGAAACAAATAACTTAAGAGAAACACAAAATTATTTCCAAAATTCTTGAAAGAATAAAGAAAAACAAACAAGAGAAAACAAAATTGTTCAATAAACATCTGGCACATATGATTATGAAAGGAAAGGGATGAAGAGATAAGATGAGCGTCACAGAAGGAGACTGACACATATATATTCAGAACTTAACATTGTAGAGGCATTTATGTACAACTTGAGCTTGATAAATACAAAAACCTAGAAAAAATGATACATTTCTTAGAAAATACAATTTCATGAATTAAACCTGAATTGTTCAAAAATCTGAAAAGGTATTCTGAAAACTATCACCCAAATAGAAAGCAAACCCAGGAGATATTATATGTGACACCTACCAAATCAGCAACAAACAGGCAATACCTATCATCTATTGGTTTATTCAGAGTCATAGTGAAAGATGAAAATATTTCCACGTTCATTCCACAAGCAAAGTAAGATTCTGACATAAACATCCCAGAGAGAGTTCTCCCTCATAAAAATAAAATTTTAAATAAAACATTAGAAAGTGAAATCCAATTCTATACTAATAGGTCATAGCCACACATGGTTTATCCCCACAGGACAGAGAATCTGTTGACCTAATTTACCACATTAATAGTTGGGCAAGAAGAAGGAGAATATGTGAGGTTAAAAGACTTTGATAAAATCCTCAAAAATCATTATATAGAGATGAAAAAACTTGTCAACCTGCAATAACAGTATAAGTTAATTCTAACAAGCACGACATTTAATGAAGATATAGGGAGCACAGAGTTGACCCTTCATCAACTCGTGAGGCTCACAGTCAGCCCCACTTATCAGTGGCTCCTCTGTATCTGAGTTTCCTCTGTATCCGTGGTTCCACATCCATGGATTCAACCAAGCTTGGATAGTGTAGTATTGTAGCATTTACTCTTGAAAAAAAAGTGCATAAGTGGACCCACACAGTTCAAAGGTCAACTGTATTCTCATTAAATAAGAAGATAAAGCAAGATCAGTTCTCATGATTCTTACTTAATATTTTACTAGAGGTCCTAACCAACTCAACAAGATAAAAAACAAAGGAAATATAGAAGGAAACAAAGAAGCTAAATGTCATTATTGGCAGTGAATTTACTTGATTTCTCTCAGCCATAAACAGTCACTTAGAAACAATCATCGGAACAGGACTCACATACCCTGAACCAACAACAATACCATACATTTTCAAAGGACAAGAAATGTGGGGACTTCCCTGGTGGTCCAGTGATTAAGACTCTGTGCTCCCAATGCAGGGGGCCCAGGTTCAATCCCTGGTCGGGGAACTAGAGTTCACATGCCATAACAGTAGATCCTGAGTACTGCAACTAAGACCTGGCGCAGCTAAATAAATAAATAAATAAATAAATAAATAAATAAATAAATCAATAAATAAATAAATAATAAAAAGAAAGCTTAAATTAAAAAATGTGGAAAGATGCATAAGGAGAAAATTCTAAAATGGTACTGACTCTCGGAAAAGAAGACTAATGTCAACTGAGAGACACTACTATCTTCAGTAGGTGTGGAGATAAACTCACTACCAACCTCTTGTTTGAGCAACTGAACAATCTATCTTATGGCTTGTAAATATCAAAGGGACCCTTAAAATCACTCCCATCTTCTTCCCATAGATTTGTCAACATGCATTGAAAATTTAGGATGTGATCATACTTATTGCTTGCTTAACATGTGATGCACTAAGAAAATTTCCTAAACTTGCTCATTGAAATTAGCATATTTTCTATTTTACACCTCTCTTAATTTAATGTCTGCTTTTCTACTGGATTATAAAACATTTCCTCATTGATTTATAATTTTTCTTTGCATAATAAATAAAATTAACCCTATGTTATTTGTGTCAGTTTCTCTCGGTTGTTATTCCTTTGTTTCTGTCAAAATAAATTTCTGCTTAATTTTCATTTATTTTAAATAATCAGCATTTGCATTTTATGTAATCAGATTTATCCATTTCCATGTTTTTGCTTTTGGGGTTTTTAGTTATGCTTAACAATGTATTCCCCATTCTAATGTTAGGGGAACCACTGACAGAAACTGCCCACCCTGGCCAGGCATGATGGTAACCACTTGCATGAGTTATCTTACAACAGGAGGTCTTGGTACGAAACGGGAAACTAACAAGCTACCACCAGCTGGAATAATTTGGGAAAGGTCAAAGGAGAGAGGAGACTCCAGTCCATATGTCCTGCCAACCTCCCAGAAGCCATCAAGCTGGAATCCATCTTGGCTGAGCGATGCGTGTGCCACCAGGAAGGACCCTGAGTCAGAATGATTGGCCAGGGCTTCCCTGGTGGCGCAGTGGTTGAGAATCTGCCTGCTAATGCAGGGGACATGGGTTCGAGCCCTGGTCTGGGAGGATCCCACATGCCGCGGAGCAACTAGGCCCGTGAGCCATAACTACTGAGCCTGCGCGTCTGGAGTCTGTGCTCCGCAACAAGAGAGGCCGCGATAGTGAGAGGCCCGCGCACCGTGATGAAGAGTGGCCCCCGCTTGCCACAACTAGAGAAAGCCCGCTTGCCACAGCTATAGAAAGCCTTTGCACAGAAACGAAGACCCAACACAGCAAAAATAAATAAATTAATTAATAAACTCCTACCCCCAACATCTTTAAAAAAAAAAGAATGATTGGCCAGAGACAACCCGGAAACTAACCCCATCACTATAAAATCCGAGACTGAGAGCCACGTGGAGAGCAGTCCTCCCGGGTTCCCTACCCCGCTGCTCTCTGCCCAGGCGCCCCTTCCCAATAACGTCTCTTGCTTTGTCAGCACGTGTGTCTCCTCAGACAATTCACTTCTGTGTGTTAGACAAGAGCCCACTCTTGGGCCCTGGAAGGGGTCCCCCTTCCTGCAACACTAAGATTACACATTTAATACAACTTTTTAAAGATTCTGTTTCTATGATTTAAATGTTTAATAATCTGAAATGCACTCTGATTCAATGAGTGAGGTATTAGATTTTTGAGTCAGTTAAGAATAATTTTGGGTTGGAAGACCTCAGGGAAGGTGGCAAATTGGAGGCACATATTAACTTTCCCCTCTCTTGAAACCACCATAAAATAATGATAGAGGGATTTTTAAACATGCATAAGCAAAAAAGCAGATGATATCAGCTACAGAATGATGATGGAACTGAGCTGAGTCGGGAGAGGAATGGGACCAAGGAATGGGACCACGGAACCCTAAGAAGGTGGACAGGATGAAAACACCTGATCCCCAGGAGACTCCACAATTAACAGCACGTGGTTACTTCTTCACGTCTAGGTAAAAGGCTAAGGCTAAGGTAAGGAGGAGTGGCTGAAGATTCATATAAGAAGCAGTCAGACTTACTCCAATGGCCCTTCCCTCCTGCAAGAGGGGGCAGTGGACTTTCTAGAGGATAAAACACAGGATCCCTGGAAGCGAGCTGATCATGCCCAGATGTGTGGAGTTTACATCCAAATGCAGGGAGATTAAGCAAATTTACACCTGCTGAGCTGAGGCCCCCTAACTCTGCCCCAGCCAGGAATTCAGGAGCAGCTGACTGGATGGTTTGGGCTCAGAGACCCTCTTGCATTGTGGTCAAAATCTCGGTCAGAACTACAGTCATTCAAAAGCTCAGCTGGGGCTGGACAGTCTCTTCCGAGGTAGCTCACTGTCCTGCCTGGCAGCCTGGTCCTGGCCAGTTGTGAGGAGCCTCAGTTTTTCCCACATAGGCATCTTGAGGGTCCTCACAACTTGGTGGTGATCTCTCCAGGGAGCAAATAATCAGACAGACAGCCAACCAGCCAGACGAAAACCATTCTTTTTATTACTAGCCTCAGAAGTCACATAGCATCATCCCTTCATTTCCACGTGATGCCATCAGGGCCCAGGGGAAACTCAGACACTCTGTCCTTCTCCATCCCCATGTTCCCCATTCTCAGAGGCAGTGAAAAATCCCACTTTTGCTGTGAAGATGTTAGTAGGGGCTGAACCTACAACCCAACCACCCATGATGAGGCAGTGCTGCTATGAATGAGTGCCTCATTTTTGCAAGCAGTGAGTTTGGCAGGGTCCAGATAAGAAGCTGAATTTACAAACCCACCTAGCACTGTGGTTATCACCTAACAGGGGAACTGCCTACTTAAAAAAAAAGGTTAAATAGGATCCAGTCATAACATAATATCCAAAATGAGAAAGATAATCAACAGACAGCAATACCAAGATGAATCAGTTGTTGGAATTGTCCGACAAGGATTATGGAAGCATAAAAATGCTTCAACATGTAGTTACAAATTATCTTGGAACAAAAGGAAAACCAGAAAACCAAAGAAGTGAATACTATGAATAGAACAAGATAACAGATAAATTGAACCAGATGACCAGATACCTGAAATAAACAAGCTCACTAGATGGTCTCAATAGCAGAGCAAAGATAGCAGAGCAAAGATGACAGAGGATTAGGATAAATGAACTGGAGAATCAGTGAATACATGAATTGGATTTACCTAATCTGAATATCAGAGAGAAAGTGGACTAAAAAAATAAGGGAATAGCTTCAGTGAGCTGTGAAGAAACAAAAGAACTAACATTCATATTATTTGCACTAAAGAAAAAACAGAGAAAGAGACACTGACAAAATACTTGAAGAAATAATGGATGAATACTCCCCAAGTATGGTGAAAGATGTAAACTTACAGATTCAAGAGACTGAGTTAACACCAAATAGGTTATACCCAAGAAAGCCACTCCTGAAACATCTGAAAATTTTAAACAAACAAACAAAAATCTTAAAATTGGCTAGAGAGGGACCATATTACTTACAGAGAACAACAATTCATATGACAGGAAATTTCCCATCTGAAACCACGGAGGACAGAAGGAAATGGCAAAACATTTTTCAAGTACTGAAAGAAAAGAACTGCCAACCACAAATTCTATATCTGGCGAAACTATCATTCAGGAATGCACAGGAAATAAAGATGTTCTCAAATAAAAGGAAATGAAAACAAAGATCACTAGCAAACTTATCTTTTAAGTAGGGCTAAGAAATTTTTTAAAGAGAAAGAAAATGATAGCAAAAGAAGGCTTGGGACTTTAGAAGGAAATAAAAACATTGGAATGGGTAAAAAAGAGGGGCAAATAAGACTAATCTCATTAGTTTCTTAAATCATATTTGATGGTTAAAGCAAAATTAAAACATCACCTAAGTGATGCCCTACATATGCAGAGGAAATTCTTAAGACAATTATATTTAAAGAACCAAGAGGGTAAAGGGACCTAAATGGAAATAAGGTTTCTGCACTTTGTTCGGAGATAAAAATTCCATATCAGTAGACTGTTATCAGTTAAATATGTATATTGTAATATCTAGAGAAACCAAGATAGACTATACATTTGGTCATAAAACAAAGCTCAATACATTTAAAATAATTGAAATTGTTCATAGCATATTCTGTAACCATATGGAACCAACTAGAATTAACAACATAAAAACAATATAAAAATCTCCAAACATCTGGAAATCAAACAACACACATGTAAACAATCTCTGAGTCAAAGAAGAATTTAAAAAAGAAATTAAAAGTGCATAGAACTGAATGAAAGTGGACACACAACATAACAAAATGTGTGAGATGCAGCTAAAGCAGTATAGGAAGTAAATTTATAGCAATAAATGCTTATAATTAGGAAACAAGTTTCTAAAATTTATAATCTAATTTCCTACCTTAAGAAATTAGAGAAAAGAAGAGCAAAATTAACCCATATAAGGAAAGATATAGTGAAGATAAGAGATCAATAAAATTGGAAAATAATAGAAGAAATCAATGGAACAAAAATCTGATTCAAAAAAATTAATAAAAATTATAAAGCTCTAAGAAGACTGACAGAGATGGGAGGAAGACAAATCATCAGTATCAGGGATGAAACCAGGGCTGTTCCTATGCATCGTGCATTCACTAAAAGGATGAAAAGGGAATATTACAAATAACAAATAAATTTGATAACTTAGAGGCATCAATTCCTTAAAAATCACCAACTATCAACACTCAACCACAGTGAAAACATATAACCTGAATAGTCCTCTACTAAGTAAAGAAATTAAGCTTGTAATTAAAAAGCTCCTGAAAGGAAAAAAAAATGTCAAGAAAAATATCTCAAGATCTCATTTCAAAGTACAACCTGAACTAAATTGAGCTGTACTGTTGTTGATTGCAGCCCAGAACTGGATTACTACAGCAAATCTAATTAGCATTACTTGTTTAAAAAAATTTAAAAAAAGAGCAAAAAGCTTGTTTTGCACTAGCCAGATAAAATAAGTAAACAAAAATTCACAAAGATAAACATAAAAGGTTCTTTGTAGATCTTGATTTAGAAACTCTATCTGTAGCTATTTGAGGACAAAATATTGTCCCTGTACCCGAGCAGGACCCTATGGGGCCTTCTTGGGACAGACCCCTCCCCCCATATCCTCTGCTTTAGCTCCTCTCTGAAGTACCCAGATAAGAGTATCTGATGCACATTTCCTCAGTTTTTCAGATGCTAAAACCACCACCAAATGGAAGAAATTAACTACTTGATGATCAGGAGCATGTAGCCCCCAGACCTTCTGGCACCTAAGGACTGATCACCGTCAATCAATCAGAGGATTGTGCATGAGCTGATCACACATCCTGGGACACCCCCCCCCCCCCCGCACCCTTGCCTTTAAAAATGCTTTGCTGAAAACTTTCAGGGAGTTCAGGGGTTTTTAAGCACAAGCCAGCCATCTCCTTGCATGGCTCGGCAATAAACCTTTCTCTGCTCCAAACTCCAACGTTTGGTTTGTTTGGCCTCACTCCATGTTGCGCACTTGAACTTGCGTCAGGTAACAGCCTGATGAAAATAACATTCTGAGTCAAAGAATAAATTCACTCCACACACATTCTTATATGAAGGTTACTATATTAATAAATCTGCAGGTCAAACAACTTTTAAAAACATATCTGTATTAATCTCAGGGACAGAATTATTTTTAAAAACCTTTTTGATTTGCATATTTTTAAATTTAATAACCTTGGTATAAGAAGGTGTCTATGTGTAAAGAGAGTTTATTGTTTGAACATTCTGATACATTTTATTTTATACACTTTTGTGTCAGTACCTTTTACCCCTCAGTAAAATTTATGTATTTATAATTAATGTTCCTGAAAATTTTAAAATATTTTTCTTAAAAATAGTCAAGAGTTATGTCTCAATGTAAAGTAAAACAAATTTTAATTGCCTTATTGGTCATTTTCCAGTACCATCAATTTAGTAATCAATAATTTAATCAGATTCACCCTCTGGTTTAAATATTGAAAAATGTCTTTTTAAGAATTACCATAATTAAACTGATTGATGTGGTTTTCATATTTATTATAGCTTTTAAAGTCAATTTATCTACTGAATGTTTAAGTTAAATCACAAGAGGGCCTGTTTATGAAGTTTGTTAAAGTGGGGTTGGTCTCTAAAAACAAACAAACAACAACAAAGCCTGTTATACTACCCTAGCAATTCCATTTTAGTTTTTTTAAAAGTTTATTTATTTTTGATGCCCCTAATGAAAATTTTAGAAATTATTGCTACTTTCTATTAAATTAAGATCAGATGATTTATAAGACTTAGATGGTTTCAGTAAATAAAATTCTGAGATGAGGACACAGAGTGATCCCTCTCGGCATGATTCCAGGATGGTGTTGGCAGGCCTTTAATTTGGTCCTGAACTTTTAATACCCAGGGTTTTGCTTCATTTTTTCTTCTTTTTTATATGCTGAATTCAAGCTTATAGATGGAGATGGCATAAGGCATCACTCTAGACAGTAGACTTTTATAGCTCAGATATTGGTTTCCTCGTCTTACAATGTAATATTTCAGACATGGCCTTAGGATAACTCACTTAACCCTAAACCACAGCCCTGGTGACATCAGACACTCTGCAAAGCCCATTAACCCCCATGGCCCCTTGTCTGCACCAGCTGGCTGTAACGGAAAGGCAACCACACTTGCTTGGTTGGCAAACAACATTTTTTCCTAAAGACAGAGCTGCAGTTTGGTCAATTCCCATCTCAGCCCACCAGGTGGGTCGCCTGCTGGTTCCTGGCTTGCTGCTGCTGAGACCCAGCGTGTGAGGGGATAAGGTCATTTGAGGCAGGGACCAAGGTGCTAGGGGAGCTCCCTGTTTTCATGTCACCTCTTTCCCTGACTCTGAGTAAGGGTGTGTCCCAGCTCTGACTGAAACAGAGAAACTAAAAATAGAATTACCATATGACCCAGCAATCCCACTACTGGGCATATACCCAGAGAAAACCATAACTCAAAAAGACACATGCACCCCAATGTTCGTTGCTGTGCTATTTACAATAGCCAGGTCATGGAAGCAACCTAAATGCCCATTGACAGAAGAATGGATAAAGAAGATGTGGTACATATATGCAATGGAATATTACTCAGCCATAAAAAGGAACGAAATTGGGTCATTTGTAGAGATGTGGATGGATCTAGAGACTGTCATACAGAGTGAAGTAAGTCAGAAAGAGAAAAAACAAATATCGTATATTAACGCATATATGTGGAACCTAGAAAAATGGTACAGATGAACCAGTTTGCAGGGCAGAAATACAGACACAGATGTAGAGAACAAATGTATGGACACCAAGCGGGGAAAGTGGCAGCGGGGTGGTGGTGTTGGATGAATTGGGAGATTGGGATTGACATGTATACACTAATATGTATAAAATGGATGACTAATAAGAACCTGCTGTATAAAAAAATAAATAAAATTCAAAAAAAAAAAAAAAAGAAATGCACAGCAGGTGGGGGAGGAAAGATGGGGGCAGGAGAGGAACCACAGACCATAAACAAAAGATCAAAACAGCAGTTTCTCTAGAGAGAGAAGACCTAGAAGCAGAGAAGCACGACCACCCTGGAGAAGTTCACAGCCCCTCACAACCATTCCTGTGTATTTACTAACAACAGGGTCCCGGGAAGTCTGCGAAGACGAAAGGGCATCCTGTAAAGCGCCTGGCACAGGGAGATGCGCGATGAGTCGGACCTTTCCTGTACATCCTCGCGATGGTTATTACAGCAGCCGAGAAAGAAAGTGACGAATGAAAGATGGCTCTGTGTGTGTGTGTGTGTGTGTGTGTGTGTGTGTGTGTGTGTGTGTGTGAAGAAATGGAGCTCCATCAACATCTTCAGAGATCCCAATCTCAAAGGTGGTTAGAAAGAGACCTCTTGCCACTATACGCTGAGTATCTCTCTCTAGCATTGTGGCAGATCTGAAAATGAGGGTAAGAAAACTTAGAGAAGAAATAGAGTTAATAAAAAAAAAAATTCCAAGCAAAGTGTCTTCTATAATAGGTGTTCGTTGATGGATTAACTTCATGTTTAGTACAGGAATTGTTAAAAGGATAAAGAAATAAGTAAGAAAGAAACTCGACCTCTGGGTCAAGTTCAAGGTCAGAGTGACCCCAATGTTGGCTGTTCATGATGTATATGAGTTATTAATTGGCGTGAGGTGACAGAAGTGACAGGAAAGGGGCTGGGAATCCGAAGACTTGTGTCTTGCTGTGACCGATTTTGTAAAGCACGTTCAGAAACACACAAAAAAGCTCTAGCCCTGTCCGGTACTGTCCTGCACCAGTGTCTCTTACTCTGCTCACCCCAAACACCTCACCCCTCTTCTGCTTTTCTAGCCTTTTCCGTTCCTACACTGGTTCTCAACACAACTGGGAAGCAGGCAGTGAATTACTCCCCTCTGGACCCCCCACTCTGACTTGCAAGGTCCCAGCTACCCCTCCCATGTCTCACTCCTCAGCTACCCCTCCCATGTCTCACCGCCTACTTAATTCTCTTCCTTTTCCTCCCCTGTGGTGCTTTGCTCACAGCAAGCTTTCTATTAACCCCCATGGAGGTGTTAAATGATAACCCGGGTGTTAACTGAAGTGTGAATTCTCTCTGGATTATTTAAAATTTGAAAGCAGGCTCTTTAAAGACCCAAACATTCAGTTACACAGGGAGCAAGACGAGGGACTTCCCTGTGACCTTCCCTGTGGCTTTGGAAGAAGGCTGGGGTTTAGGAGTTTTGCCAGTCGGGGGAGGTGAGCTGGACCGCACCAGGCCAGCATAAATTCTCTGCAGACAGGCTCATTCTACCTCTTTGGACTCACACCATTTCAAACTTGCACTTTGTTGGCAAATCCTGTTCACTGTCATATCTGGAGTTTGATGCCCTATTGGAAGCTTTTCTCCCAAGACAAGTACCACTGTCACTGTGAGTTTTTCCACAGATTTTTACAACTGGTAGCTAGCAGTCCATGTGGGGCTGCATTTTTGGAAGTTGCCAGTGACAGCTAGATATGAAGAGATTCTATGAACATCTGAGGTCCAGCAGTGAAATACATGCATTTTGGGTAAATGGAGAATATACCTATAACTGTAGCTATCTATTGGAAGGTGGTCATGTTAGCTTCAGATGGCGACCACCATGCTAAAATCCAGACCACTATGGATTCTGAAGGGGGAGAGTTTGTAGCACTATCCCTCATCAAATAATCAAATATTCTGTAGCAAATAACACACACATCTTTCTTAGAGGTTGGAAGTTTTGTTTTTGTTTGTTTTTGGCCACGTGGTGTGGCTTGTGGGAATCCCCGACCAGGGCTCGAACCCAGGGCCTGTGTAGTGGAAGTGGAGTCCTAACCACTGGACCACCAGGGAATTCCCTGGAAGGTCATTTTTAATTTACTAATTACTTCTGCTGTGCATCAAGTTTCATCTAAAGCACACTTTCTGTGCTTTTTCTATCAGATTTAAATTAAAAAGAATGAGGTTTTTTAAACGTATTAAAATATTCTCATTGAATTGAGAGTAAAGTACTTCCAATTTTGAAGGAGAGCAGTGAGGCTAGGGTGCAGCAGCTGAACGACAGAGCATCTGGAAGAGGCCATAGCAGTGGGCTGTCCTAAGGATGATCTAATGATGTGGTACGCAGGAATTAGAACATTTTAAACTAACGGCCAGCTGTAGAGGCCCAAACACACATCTTTGGAGAATTAGTACACATCAGTGTTCTCGAAGTTATCTGAAACGTGTTGACATCAATCGGTGCATCTATGAATTACAATTGTAGATTCTGTTTTTTTCTCCCCTTGCTATCATTCGAGTGGAAAAGGGGGAAATGGTGGGAAAATTTTTTTTTCTGAGTTAAAAAATAGCAGATTTTTTCTTTCATTTTTACATACTATACATTCATTTTTAAATCCTGTATTTAAAAAATAGCAGTGTTAATTAATCATGTCTGACTCCTATTTTAATATAGTTTGAAACATGTTGCACAAATGTTACATGAGATTGAAACGGAGAACGTGAGAAGGTACAGCTGTTATTCAAATAGCTCCTCAAGTTTCAGAAGCTCCAGGACATTTTCAAAGGTCACCGCTTTGGGAGATGGACTTCTGGCTGAAATAATCTCTAATGATTCACACAGAGATACAGAACGTGATCGCAGTGTTTTAGCCTCTGTGGATCTCCTGATATGCATATAATGTTCACTTCACCTACATCATCTAAGTCTGTGGGAGAGTCTGTCTTCGTCAGATTCTGCTCACAGGGGGCCAATGACTGATTGCCTTCCAGTTTATTTAGAATATGTGGAGAAGCCAGAGGGAGCCGAGTATTTTGTCATAAATGCAAATGTGGAAGGCAAAATGAGTTTCAAAGCTCTCTTCCAGGGTGCAGTAGGGAGACACAGACTGGGCTTTTAAGTTTTCGGTTCAAGTCCTAGAGCGTAAACTACAGCAGCCAAGGCGTTTTGTTGAAGGGGGAATAAGGTACAGCACGTGAGGGATGGGGGCGGGCGCACGCGCCCCACGTAGTTAAGATTCTCTCCTTAAAAAAAGAAGGGAAAGGAAAAGAACTTCCGCCCTTTAACATGAAGTTCACGCACACGTAGCTAAAATTTTCTGGACTCCGGCGCATCCCCGAGGCCCCGCGGGCGGCTTCCCCCGGGGCGGGCAGTCGGAGGAGCCGGACGGTGACGCACCGAGTCGTCCTCAGCTCGCGTCTCTCTCCGACCGCGCAGCGCGGAGCCGCAGGGCAGCGGCTGGGAGACCGCGAGCCCCGGTGCAGCTTGCGCCCCGGTGCCGAGCGCGCCCCGAGCCCCGCGCCCCCGGGAGCGAGGCCGGTCGGCGGCCGCGCCGGAGCCGGTGCGGAGGGGGCGGGAGGCGGATGCGGGTCCGCGCGGGCGCCGCGTCCTCCGCTTCCAGCCGAGTCGCATCCGGAGCGCCCGCAGCTCGGATCCGGGGAGGAAGGTGGGCCCGGAGGAGGCGGGACGGGAGAGGGGTCGGGGAGGGGTCCCGGGGAAGGGGGCGGGGAAGGGGAGCGTGGATGGGGGAGGGAAGGACGGAGGAGCGCGCAGAGCCGAGCGGCGGCCGCGGGTGGGCACGGGCGCGCGGGGCCGGCGGCGGCCACGGGAACCGGGAGCGGCTCCGGGAGCGTGTCCAGTGTGTCCGGCGGCGCCGGACCTCCTCCCGCCCCACCCAGCTCCCGGCCGAGACGCGCGGTCCGGGCCCTCGTGTGATCCGGCCCCGCTTTCTCCGTCCACAGATGCTCCGGGCGCCGGCCGTGCTGTGCGTGTGCGCGGCCGCCTGGTGCGCGCAGGCTCTGGCGGCGGCCGCGGGCCGGCCGGCCGGCGGCAATTTTCTGGACGACAAACAATGGCTCAGCACGGTGTCCCAGTACGACCGGGAGGCCGGACAGTGGAACCGATTCCGAGACGTAAGTCGGCGCCTTCCCGCGCGCGAGCGCGCTGCCCGGGGCGGGGTGGGGGTCGGGTTGGGGCGCGGGGAGGAAGTGGGCGCCTTGGAGGCCGCACCGTGCTGGGGGGTCGCCTACCCGGGGTCCTGGTGCCCCCAGGTCCCCACGGTCCTCTCCCCGCCCCCAAAGGTTCGCAAAGTGCCACCTGCCCAACTTTGCACGGGGCCTGGCGCTGGCGGGCACGGCCAGGGGGCTGGCGAGGCGCTACGCTGAGGTGGCCTCGATCTCGCGGCTGGCGGCGCAGCCGGTGGCCTGGGGGGCGGGAGCGGGAAGGTGTGGGCTCGTCGGCTCCCGCCCGCTCCCGGGGACTGAGGGTGTCTGGGGCCCCGGTGAGCGTCAGCCTCCACACCCGGCGAGGACCTGCACTCGATCACGATGCGCGGCGAGGGTGGGCCGCTGGGGCGGCAGTGACAGGGTTAAACTGGGGACCCCCCCCGACCCCTCCACCCCCCACGTCCCGCATCCTACTCGGGAGCTTCGTCCGGGACGATGAGGGCTATCGAGACGCAGCCTGTACCTGAGACCCGACCGCGGGTCGCTGCGCACCTGCTGGTCAGTGTCCATCCGCTGGTCAGTGTCCACCGCACGCGGACGCAACGGAGCCGCGGGGCTGGGCGCGGTGGTCTCGGTGGGGCTGCCCCTCCCCCCACCCCCTTAAGCCTCTGTGGTCGGGTTGGCAGACGCCAGCCGCGCTCCGCACACCTGAGGACCCTCTGGACCCGCCCGCAGCGCCTCGTGCGCAGAGGCGGATCTGCTCCCTCGGGCAGATCACACTCCGTGCTCATTTGGGAAATTGGGAAAGTGAGTGGAAGCTCGGGCTAATTTCATCCTGGGCCCTTTACCCCCAGCCGCTCGCAACACCCCACGTGGAGCCGATTCTGGCAGCCAGATTCTGCAAGAAACGCTCATTTTTACTTTAAAATTCGACGTGGCATCTCATTGATAATAGGCCTGCGTATAGGTGGTGGAAAACGATGATGGTCGCATTTAACAGGGCTCTGTCTTACATGCCTGTGAGTGAAGCCTAAGCAGCATTTTACTGCTGAGTACAATTTCTTTTACCGGCGAACCCCTTACCCTCCTGTTTTATTCAAGTTGATGCTGATGTCGAATACGATCCAAAAGGTCAGCAGGCGAATGAGATATTTCTAAACCTAGGGGAAAATTTCTGTCCATCCTGCCTTCATTTGGGTTGAACATTTGTAACTGTCTGAATAATGCTTCCTATTATGACATTTCGTTGCTGAATGGCTACTTTAAAAATCTTTAGAAAATGGATTTTATGCTTCCTTCTCTAAAACATATTTTAAAGCTTGAATACCTTAGTATTCTCTGACTTTATTCAAATTACTTTATTGAATTATTAAGAGCAAACCAGTGTGTACTCGGACAGTTTGTAAATGTGCTTGATTTAAACGACTGAGAAAGCTGAGTGGCCTGGAAGGATTAAATATTCCAGGATTCCTGCAGCCAGCTTCTACGGAGACCAAGTAGACTATTGTATTGCTACCATGTTTGCAGTTATTTTTATGTGTTCTCAGGGGCAAAATCCATCAAAATTATATTTTAAATTTAAGTAAAGGATTTACTGAGGTTTTTTTTTTTTAGCAAACATGTTTGAAGTACATGCAAATATACATGCAAATGTAATAGGGATTTATTTGAAAAACTTCTGCAAGGTTTTAGGCTTACCGTTTTAGTAAGACAGTTAAATTTTGTGGATGGCTTCTGGAGGGCAAGCAGGAGATAAGTGATTGTTCCCCCTTGAACCACCTGTAGCTTATTGTTAACATGATAAAAGGTGTGCTGACAGTGTGAGGTCTCAATGCTGAATGCACGCTGTACCCTTATTTAGACCGCCCACCCCACTGGCAATTTACATATTTTCTTTATGTTTTGGGGAATTGTTAGGCTGATAATTTCTTTCTTTTTCACAATGTTGTTTATTGGTTGGTTCATTTTAAACTGGGAACACATGGTTAGGAGGCATTGCTTGAAACAAGTCTGTACTGCACGGATCTACCTTCAAATGTTCTGCCTCAGCTCTGATATCTTAAATAATGGCGTTGCATACTCAGTTTGTATAAAGGCAAAGAAACAAGGAAATCTGAACCTCTTCTTTTGGAAACAGTTTGACTGAAGCACTATCTGTTTAGTGCTTTTCTCCTATTAAAATATAATTAATTTCATTTAGAAAAAAGCTTTGAGATTTCTTAGCATAATTGATGCTGAAATGACCTTCTTGTGGCTATTTTACACAGTTACCATTACTTTAGAAGTAACTCCTTAATGAAAGCTGGAAATATATTTTCTTTCGAATGATATTGGAAAACTATTTTGAATAATATTTGAAAATACAATTAATCATTCTATTTTAATTGAATAATTTTAAAAATAAATGTAGTCTTTAAGTAGGTTTTATATAATATAAATTGTTTTATATGGTAAAGCTTTAGAAATAAGGACCATGGTTAGGAAATATGTGAGAGCAGGTGAACAGAAGAAGCAGCATCGTTGATGACTCAGTGGTGAAGCGTGAGTCATCTTCCCAGTTTCCTCAGGATAAATCACAGAGAAATAAGAAAACCACAGGCACGCTTACAGTGAGTAAGTATTCACATAGGAGAAGCTTCAAGTAATTTTGACCACTCTATACCCTGTACTAGCAACGCTCTTTGAATAAACTTTTATTGCCCTTTTAAAGTGTACAAAATGACGTATAGACACAGAACTTTTATCCTTTTGAAAATTAAAAGGATATATTATATTTGGTTATTGGTATAAAATTCCTGTATAGATTCTAGTCTCCATGTTTTAGGAAAAAGTTTAATTTGCAGATAGAAAGAGGTCAACACATTTTAAAATAAGTGTGGTAGATTGAGCCAGCCTATTCAGGGTATAATGATGAGATGTTGAAGTAAAGCAGACAGAAAGCTCTCAACCTCAGGCTATGTTAAGTAGATAGATACACTGGTTGCGTGGCATTTCTACTTTTTTAGTTCTGTTGAGTGGTGATAAAATCCAGAGCCCAAGACTCCTCAGTGGGGGAGTTGTGGGAATACTACGACCTTCACCAGGTACAGGGTAGAGACCCCCCCTCACCCCGTTTTTGCAAACATGAATGTACACACCAGTCTATTAGGAGAATTGGATATCAGTATCATTATAAGGAAACCGTGAATCACATGGTTTATATATTATATATTTCAAACATTTATGACTTATAAGTCAATTAAACTATACTCTTTATCATGTAATAAATGAGTATGGAATTTGGAAACCAATAAATTAATCGGCAGTAAATGATATAATACCACCGTCAACCTTTTATATTATTGATTTCACTGGAGGACATATACTAATTAGGAATGATGGAAGGGATACTGTATGTTGGCCGCAGTACAATAAAAGTCTAGCAAAAGTGGCAGTGTTGGTCGTGCTAATTTTAAATAACTCATATAATCAAATCAGAATTCTGTCCTTAAATTGAAATTCCAGTGCTTCTGGGTTACATTTCTTTTTCAATAAAAATACCTGGGAGTGGTGGGTAGGGGGAAGAGGTAGGGATGAATAGGTGGATCACAGAGAAATCATTTTTTTAATCAAAGATACTTTAAAAAAATTTTTTTTCAGCAATATAGTCAATTTACAATGTTGTGTTAGTTTCAGGTCTACAATAAAGTGATTCAGTTATATATATATATATATATACACAAGATATATGTATGTATGTGTGTGTATATATATATATCTATACACACACACACAAGATATTGAGTATAGTTCACTGTGCTATACAGTAGGTCCTTGTTGATTATCTATTTTATATATAGTGGTATGTATATTTTAATCCCAAACTCCTAATTTATCCCTTCCACCAACCTTTCCCCTTCGGTAACCATAGTTTGTTTTCTATGTCTGTGAGTGAGTCTGTTTATGTTTTGTAAATAAGTTCATTTGTATCATTTTTTTAGATTCCACATATATGTGATATCGTATGATACTTGTCTTTCTCTGACTTAGTTCACTCAATATGATAATCTCTAGGTCCATCCATGTTGCTGCAATTGGCATTATTTCCTTCTTTTTTATGGCTGAGTAATATTCCGTTTACATATATGTACCACATATTCTTTATCCAGTCCTCTGTCCATTGACATTTAGGTTGCTTCCATGTCTTGGCTATTGTAAATAATGCTGCTGTGAACATTTGGGTGTGTGTATCTTTTTGGAATTAGTGTTTTCGTTTTCTTCAGATATGTACAGTATGGAGGTTCCTTAAAAAACTAAAAGTAGAGTTACCATATAATCCAGCGATCCCACTCCTGGGGATATATCTGGAGAAAGCTATAATTTGAAAGATACATGCACCACAGAGGATTTTTTGGGCAGTGAAAATAGTCTGTATGATAGTAAGATGGTAGAGACATGTCACTGTACATTTGTCCAAGCCCAAGGGTGAGCCCTAAGGTAAACCATGGACTTTGGGTGAGTATGATGTGTCCTGTAGTGGGATCAGTTGTAACATTGTAACAAATGTCGCATCTGGTGGGGAGGGTGACAAGGGAAATTCATGCACGTGTGGGCAGTGCGTATATGAGAAATCTCAGTACCTTCCTCTCAGTTTTTCTGTGAACCTAAAACTGCTCTACAGAAGTAGAGTCTTAAGGGGCTTCCCTGGCGCAGTGGTTAAGAATCCGCCTGCCAATTCAGGGGACACAGGTTTGAGCCCTGGTCCGGGAAGATCCCACATGCCGCGTAGCAACTAAGCCCGTGCACCACAACTACTGAGCCTGCGCTCTAGAGCCCACGAACCACAACTAGAGAAAGCCTGCGCGCAGCAAGGAAGACCCAACAGAGCCAAAAAAAAAAAAAAAAGAGTCAAAAAAAATCATAACCACAACTCCATCACCTCAAAAAACAGATTAAAAACCAGGGGCTCGTTTTGAACAGTTTTAAGAAGCAGTTACCATTTGTGTTGCAAAACCTGAAATCAACTTCAGTTACATTTGTTCCTTGAGTAATTTTTAATACTCTTTAGATGTATTGGAAGCAGTAGGTAGTAAAGTTTTACAATTTAACTTTAAAAATGCAACCTTAACGTAAATTAAGGGAAATGTGAAATGTGAAAATGTAAAATATAGGTCGAGATGTCTAAGAGGCACTCAAATTATAAGTTAGTCTTTTAAAAATGCCTGATTTGGATATACTGGATAGTAAGTAAACACTTACGGACTTCTTTTTTTTAAATTTTACTGAAGTATAGCTGATTTACAATGTTGTGCTAATTTCTGGTGTGCAGCAAATTGATTCAGTTATACGTGTGTGTATGTGTGTGTGTATGTATATATGGTCTTATTCTTTTCCATTGTTTACCACAGAATATTGAGTATATCAGTAGTTCCCTGTGCTCTACAGGAGGACCTTGTTGTTCATGTATTCTCTCTATAATAGTTTACATCTGCTGATCCCAAACTCTTATGAACTTTTTTCTTTTTCTTTCCCTTTTCATTTGAGTTGGGGTTCGAGCGTACAGATTATTTGAGAGAGAAGGCTGGTGGGGAGGGATGTTTCCGCGTCCTTAGTGGCTGCCGAGGAATAAAGCGCCCCCCAATGCCCCCCCCAACCCCGGCATCTGTTAACTGGGACACAGCTGTTAGAAAGTAAATAGGATGGTTTCTGTGCCCACTCCAAGGAAAGGACTCTTGATTTAAAAGGCATTACATACGGTATTTGTTTCTCCCTTTCTGACTTACTTCACCTTGTATGCTAACACATATATATGGAATCTAAAAAGAAATTAAAAAGGTTCTGACGAACCTAGGGGCAGGACAGGAATAAATACACAGACATAGAGAATGGACTTGAGGACACGGGGAGGGGGAAGGGTAAGCTGGGACAAAGTGAGAGAGTGGCATGGACATATATACACTACCAAATGTAAAATAGATAGCTAGTGGGAAGCAGCCGCATAGCACAGGGAGATCAGCTCGGTGCTTTGTGACCACCTAGAGGGGTGGGATAGGGAGGATGGGAGGAAGACGCAAGAGGGAGGAGATATGGGGATATATGTATATGTATAGCTGATTCACTTTGTTGTAAAGCAGAAACTAACACACCATTGTAAAGCAATTATACTCCAATAAAGATGTTAAAAAAATAAAAATAAAAGGCATTACAGTTCAGTCAATGGAAATCTTTAAAAGACCCCTCTCAGTGAGTTTCTTAGGTTTACAAAGGGCCCTGGCTGTGTGTCCTGACTACCCGGTGTCCCCTCAAAACTGAGGCTCTTTTTTTATTGAGATATAATTGACAAATACAATTGTATATATTTAAGGTGTATGGTGTGATGATCTCATATTCATATGTCTTGTGAAATGACCCCTTTTGTGGTACTTTAATAGTAGGCAAGACTTGTATTACTTTGCTTTTCAACAATATGCACCAAAAATAAAATTAAACAATTAATAACAATTTGGGGAAATTTAACACATTAGACCATTATTCTCTCTGTTCAGGCATGCTTTCTCAATAGTGCATATCCAATTCTGATTTTTTTTCAAGTATATTTTTAGTGCTTCTCACTATGAAGCCACATTTTAAAATGTGACACTATTATGTTTTATCACAGTTGAGAACATGGAGTCTTCTTGGGAATTCTTCACAGTTAATTCCTTGCATTTTCACGATTGTTTTTCTCTGTGTCTTTTAATCTTTTGATGACAGTGGGCCACAGTGTGTTTAAAAATCCAAATCCGTAGCAGCCTTTGTAGACAGTGTCTGTATTTGTAGATCAGAGCTGGTGAAGACTATAGCATGAGGTGCTTTTTTATCTTGGACTGTTGTTCATATTGTTGAAATGAGGGGGGTTACTAGAGAGACAGGCGGTTGACCTCCTAAAGGAAGCAACAGGCTTTAAAGGCCATGGGCCAGTGAGTGGCCTCAGCAGCAAGGGGCCATCCCCATGCAGCATCCTGACCTCTTCTGGTCATCAGGGTCCTGGTTAAGCCATGGCCCTGGTTAAGCCCTGGCCCTGTTTAAGCACTGATTTTATACAGTGTCCACATCCCTGTTTCTTATCACTATCCCCCCCCATACTCACCACGGTGTCAGGATGTAGGGTAGGTTTAGTTAAGTCAGCATCATGTGAGGAAGCAGGTCAGACGATGCCCAGGGATCTGCCGTTTGTGCAGATGGGCTCCTGGGTGGAGCTGACCCCGCATTGTCAGACCCCATGAGGAGGCCTGAACTGAGTACAAAATTTAGTCGATTCGCCTTAGCTTCGTTCTGACAGATAGAAGTTAGGGGCGTGGGTAACACTTTAACTCTCCAGCTCTCATAACTTCTAGTGAATTATTAGGAAAATGTAGCTAAGAGGACTGAGAAATAAGTTACCCTATATGTGTGTGTGAATACGTGTTCTGTATGTGTCTATGTGTGTACATATAGGTCTGTGCATAAACGTATATGTGTTGTATATATGGTTTACCTGTGTGTGTGCCTCTTCAAATAGGTAACATTAAATAATTAGAAAACCAAAGTGTTGGTATATTGTATTATAGATATTATTTTTATATGTTAATTAGAAAGCAGACAGTCCCCCTAAAACGTTAAGACATGGATCAGTGTTTTTTTTTCTGGTTAAGTTTTCCACATCTCATGAATTGAGAACATGATCTCATTTACTGTTATGTGTGTGTTCCCTGTGTGCTTTCCTGGTTCTTACGGGAAGTCAGCTTGTTGGGGGTTATATGCTAGATATACTTTTATAAACTTTTAGCTAGATATACAAAAGGAACAGCAAGCACTGCTATAAAGCATCTATTTTCCTGCTCTTACGATAAGACTGGTTTTATTTTATTTTTTGCTTGTAGTAGAGTTGATTTACAATGTTAATTTATGCTGTACAGCAAAGTGATTCAGTTATACATACATATACATTCTTTTTTTTCATATTCTTTTATATTATGGTTTATCACAGGATATTGGGTATAGCTCTCTGTGCTGTACAGTAGGACCTTGTTGTTTATCCATCCTTTTGAATATATGTAATAGCTCACATCTGCTAATCCCAAACTCCCACTCTGCCCCTCCCCCACCCTCTCCCCCTTGGCAACCGTAAGTCTGTTTTCTATGTCTGTGAGTCTATTTCTGCTTTGTAGATAAGTTCATTTGTGTCATATTCTGGATTCCACACATAAGTGATATCATATGATATTTGTCTTTCTCTGAATTACTTCACTTACTGTGATCATCTCCAGGTCCATCCATGTTGCTGCAAATGGCATTATTTCATTCTTTTTTATGGCTCAGTAATATTCCATTGTATATATGCACCACATCTTCTTTATCCATTTATCTGTTGATGGACATTTAGGTTGTTTCCATGTAAGACTGCTTTTAGATCTCAGGCCTCTGACTCAGAGTAACATTTTCTGTTCTTATACAACTTTAGTTTTCATGATCTGGGCCAGAATTCTTTTATTTTACTCTCTGTATTTACTTTTTAAGCAATCTGTGAATCTTCTACATTCACCATCCAAGTCCCATGCGCTCCTGGAGCATCTACATGCGTCGTTCCATCTATGAACACCCTTTAATCTTTTCAGCTCTTTCTACTTCTGTGAGCTTACAGATTTCCCTGCCCTGTTGGGCTGTGAACTCTATACCACAGTAGACTGTGCTCTCTCCACCCCACACCCCTGCAGTTCATGGGCATCCGCACAGTGACCAGCTGGGAGTAAGGATTAGATAACACTGACCACGAAGGAGCCCTATGTGAGATTCACCTGCCACCTGCCCAGTCGCAAGGAAAGCCTTTCAGATCTGTGTGCTTTCTAGGGAACATTTCCCTTTCTGGCCACCCCCCACCCAGTTTTGTAATTTGAATGAATATTTAATTGTTATAAAATGTCAGGTGTCAAATCCTAAACTGCCTTCGCCCATCAGTCCACAGTGTGCCCAGGTGGACGTGCTGGGTCACTGTGACCATGTCCACTTGACCGTGGACTGTGATCCTGTGCATCCCTGCATCCCCTCTGCCAGTCCATCTACTTCTTCTGCAGTTTCTCTTTGACCACAGAACATTGTTGCTCTAAAGCCTTTAGAGATCTTTTGCTGCCCACTAGGTAATATCAAACCCAGTGTCCCCCCTGTCTTATTTGACTACTGCACTTCAATTCATAGATGTGCGTCTGAGTCCAGACAGCTCACGGCGCATCCAGATGTATTCGTTTCCGTCACTTCTGCCTCACTTACAATTGCTGGTATTTCAGGTAGCGATGTGTTGGGTTCCTGCCTAAGGGGACTGAATCTGAGTGCCCGGGTACAGATGGGATTTCACCTCCCCACCGTGTAACCGGCCCTCAGGAAGCGGGTGGTCCAGGCCTGGGATTCAGTCATCCTCTCGGGTCTCCATCAGTGGCCACTTTCTGTCCAGCAGGAGGGACTTGAGAGAGTGGGGGACACACAGCTTGTGCTGGAAAGGACTGCAGGTGGCCAGGTGGGACTGTCCCACAGGCCAGGAGTGAGGGACATGGCTCCCTTCCCTTCTCCAAGGGCAGCCGGGATGTCAGCTTATCACAGGGGTGGGAGGGATGCTGGGAGGAAGGTGGCCAGGCGGGTACAGGGAGGAGGATACAGGTCACTACTGGGCTTGTTTCAACCATCTCAGTATTTCTTGGAAGTACTCCCTGTGCCCACGGAAGGGATTTTTATTATTTCCAGTGAGCTGTTTGCCTTGACCTCGACCTTTTTTCCTCCTGGGTCACAGGGCTCCCAAGGACCAGTCAGGGCTTCCCCAGTCCCGACATTTTGGATCTCGCACTGCGGTATGATGCTTCTTGGCCTATAATTACTATTTTTCGGTGTCTGGTAGGTGCCAGACATATTAAGTATATTATTACATTTAGTAGAATCTTTAAAAAATATTTTTAATTGTAGTAAAAAACACATAATATAGCATTTACCATATTTTCCATTTTTCAGTGTATAGTATAGTGGCTTAAGTGTATCCACGTTGTTGTACAACCATCTGTAGAGCATTTTCATGTTGCAAAACTGAAAGTGCACCTGGTAAACCACCCCTGTTCCCCTCCCGCAACCTTTGGCCATCGCCCGTCTACTTTCTGCTTATATTAATTTGACGACTTTAGGCGTGTCCTGTAAGTAGAATCATAGAGGATTTGTCGTCTTGTGATTGGCTGTTTTATTGAGCACAATGCCCTCAGAGTTTATCCATGTTGTTGCAGATGGCAGGATGTCCTTCCTTTTTAAAGCTGAATGATATTCCACGGTGTGTATACACCACACACATTTGTTTATCCATTCATCCATGGATGGACACTAGGATCACTTTCACCTCTTGGCTGTAGAAATAGACTGCCTTGAACATAGGTGTGCAAATATATCTTCAGGATCCTGCTTTCAATTCTTTGGATATATACTCAGAATTGGGATTGCTGGCTCATATGGTAGTTCTATTAAAAAATTTTTTAGGAACCTCCATACTGTTCTCCATAGTGACTGCACCAATTTACTTTCCCACCAACAGTGCACAAGGGTTCCAGTTTCTCCACATCCTTACCAACACCTGTTTCTGGTTTTTGATGATGGCCATCCCAACAGCTATGAGGTGATATCTCACTGTAGTTTTGATTTGCATTTCCCCCATGATTAGAGATGTTGAGCATCTTTTCGTGTACCCGTTGGCTATTTGTGTGCCACCTGGAGAAATGTCTATTCAAGTCCTTTGCCCATTTTTATTATTTTTTTTACCAACCTAAGAAGTAGACATTATTGATATTTGTTTTACAAATGGGGCAGACTTATTTTCAACAAGCTTAATTAACATGCTTAAGATTAGTGAGACTGGGCTTCCCTGGTGGCGCAGTGGTTGAGAGTCTGCTTGCCGATGCAGGGGACGCCGGTTCGTGCCCCAGTCCAGGAAGATCCCACGTGCCGCGGAGCGGCTGGGCCCGTGAGCCATGGCCGCTGGGCCTGCGCGTCCAGAGCCTGTGCTCCGCAACGGGAGAGGCCACAGCAGTGAGAGGCCCGCGTACTGCAAAAATAAATAAGTAAATGAAAAGATTAGTGAGACTACTAGCTCTAAAGATCATGTTTATTTATTTGTCCGTTTCTTATTAACAGTTGACCACTTTCAATGAGTAATTACAAGCAACTCAAATTAGTTTTTTTTTTTCCATTTGAAATGTTATGTTGGGTCCTTTTAAATGGTCACAATTACCATCTTTTTGGTTCTTGTCTGTTAGACCAATAAATTGATAAAGACTTGGCATTTTTATTACGATTATGGAGGGAGTGTCTCTTATACAGAGTTACAGTGATATTACTATAGCTTGACCGTTTCATCTTGAAGCTACAATAGAAGACTTCCAGTAGAACAGCGTTTATCCGGACAGGCATAGTACATGTGAGCATGCATAGTACCAGCATTTTTACTTAGTAAGGAATTCTTTCGATATCACAGTGCAGTTCTGAATATATCTTCGGTGGGCAGGAGTGCTGTGAAAAGGAACACTAATGTGTCCTTACGTGGCTGGGACTGGGCTTCTGAGGACACCTACAGCATCTTTGGGAACCAGTCTTCACCACTGTGCCTGCATTCCACCTGCTACAGTTGTGGATTTATTTTCAAAGTCAAGAAAGTGGAAAAGGAATCATGTCTTACAATTTTAGACTAGAAATCCAGAAATTTTTATCGTATACAGTCAACACCTACGCCTGTGTGATCACTGTTGAACGGGTGCTGACCCAGCCTGCCAAGTTCTATCTGTGGTAGATCACTTATTTTTCTGTATTTCCCATGTTGATTATCAAAGATTGATGGAACACCGTTGATTTTTAAAAAAATGAAATTGCGTCGTATTTCAGATAGGTTAGAGCATGTCTTGCTTTTAAAATACTTTTGTTGTCTACTTCTGTTTGGAGACTTCTCCATCTAGAATTTCGTTGACGTTATTCAGTATGAACTATTTCATTGAACACGAATTCTCTGCCTTTAGAGTTTTGTAACAAAAGAGCCAAGTTAATTAGCTGCCACACTGAGGAAAATATGGAGTGACTTGAGATTTAATAATTTCTGTATTTTATAGTTATTTTGGTATGTGTTGCATGTTCCAGATAATTCTGTGGGTTTTTTACTCTTAGCATAAGGAAAAGCCCATTATTTAGCAGGAATAAAAGAAGGAGGAGGGCCAGAAATGCAAACTTAATCTAATTGTGTCCCCAAATAGATAAAACATTGCAGGCCATTAGCTTCCTGAATCTGGTAAAATGCTTACTAGCTCTAGCTCCTAAAATAGTAATTTGATGGTCCCTTAATCACAGCTCATTTTGACTCTTCTATCACCAGCTTACTCCATGACTTTCAAAATATTACGTGGGGCTTTCTAGGCAGGATCGTCTCAAACGTCTGAAATATGGGCTTGCTAGTTGCCTGGACGCATAGTATTAGCATCTGCTGAAGAGCCGTTTTAGAATATGGGGATATTTCTAGGCCGTCTGTAGCGTACAGTGTAGGGTGAAGTTACAGTCGTCCAGTAGGACCGGCCTGGTGACATCTGCTCTTCTTCCCCAAGTCCCCGGGCAGTCACATTCACCTCAATGAACATTCCCTGAGGCACAGCTTTTCTGGAACATTGTATCAACAAGCACTACCTTCGTATGACCTGCAAAATGTTTCTTTTTTTTTTTTTTTATTCTTTTTTAAAATTTTTGGCTGTGTTGGGTCCTCGTTTCTGTGCGAGGGCTTTCTCTAGTTGTGGCAAGCGGGGGCCACTCTTCATCGCGGTGCGCGGGCCTCTCACTGTCGTGGCCTCTCTTGTTGCGGAGCACAGGCTCCAGACGCGCATGCTCAGTAGTTGTGGCTCACGGGCCCAGTTGCTCCGCAGCATGTGGGATCTTCCCAGACCGGGGCTCGAACCCGTGTCCCTTGCATTAGCAGGCAGATTCTCAACCACTGCGCCACCAGGGAAGCCCCAAAATGTTTCTTTGACATGAAACATAATTTCTTGGAGTTCAGATGTTAAACACTTTATTGTTTTAAAGGACTGTTGGACTTCCTGAAACTATGTGAATCAAGGGTGCACTCCATGCTGGTGACTGAGGCGCTGCTGGTTTGGAAGCTGTGACGTTTGAAAGTCACCCCCAGGGAAAGTCATGGTTTTAGGTAGATCATCACGTTGATCACGTTATCCTCAGAATTTCTTGTTGATGACACATGCCTCCTTGGCTTGCTGGTGTTGTCGCTGAAAATCGTTTGTTTCAGAATTGAATGCTTTCACTTATTTTTTTATTTCACATATTTGCCTAAGTAAAAGAATTTAAAACACGGGAAAATTGCCAGTGGGGAATGACATGTTTAATTCGGATAGCAAATTAATAGTCAAGATAGGAGAAGACATCTCGCGAATAGGAAGTATTGGGGGGGGGATGCATTTTGAACGTTTGCCGTGCATCCAGTTTTGAATATCACTGAGAACCGCCACAGGTTATAGGTCAGGCTGTGGGACCTGCAAATCCAGTTTCAGAACTGCTTTGTTTGCTGAGTAGCCGAAAGCCAGCTGGCCTTTGCTGCCGAAAGCCTTGTGTTTATTCTTTGACTGAGGGCCTCTTTATTTACACGTGCTGCTGGTCTGACTTGTGGTTTGGGAGGCTGGGTCACCACAGTCACAGGTGACAAAGGCACTTCTGCTGGTCCCCTGCTCATGCTGGTCTTGGGTGTAGCTCCCTCACCTGCTACCCAGATCAGAAGAAGAGTAAAGCACCAAATGTCATCTAGGGCGAAGCCGACGACCGTGGGGCTCTGGGACATGTATGTGCCTGTTCACATAATCTTTTTCTGAGCTGAAAGCTATTCGCTGACTTCTAATTGGTCTGCCTGTGTGTGTGCCCTGAATGGCTCTCAAGTTTCCTTATTCCATAGCTGTCACCTTGGACTCCAAAAATAAGTTCTTTGTGAGCAATAATCCTTGTAAGTAGTAGGTAGTTCTAGGTATAGGTGGTCTTATGTGTAATTAAAACCCATTTGTTCTTAATTGTTGAACTTGAATAACTAATTTTCACTTTTTCATTGTTGGGTTAGACTGCAGTGTTTCTGATTTGTATTTGTGGTTGAATAAAAACCTTTTTTAAATTGTAGTTCTTGGGTTTAACTTTTTTAAATTTGAATTAAACTATAAATTTAAAGAACTTTCTCCTTGATGGTATGATGACACTTGTACAGTTTAATTTTTACAGGGGTTTAGCAGTATTGATGTCACAATATCAGTATAGCCATTTCTGCAGAGCTTAGGACAGTCTTCAGCTTCCAGCTGTGCAGAGATTTTCCTAAGGCTCTCAGAGTTTCAGGGCAATATTTACTGAAGTGTGTGGGCCCCTGTTCTCCCGCACTGTCCCCACCAGCTCACCTGCAAGGTCCCTCAAGGTCTTCTCTCATCCTTGGCTGGGCTCCCCCCTTTCAACCTGGGCTAGTCTTGTGGATGGATGGCTTCCGTGTTTCTAGGCTCTTCTGTGCCTACAGCATCTAATGCTTTATCAATACATTAATTTCTCCCAAAGTACAGCTTGTATAGGTGTGGGGTCATCTTAGAGGGATACTGTGTGATTCCTAAACCTGTTAGGGTTGAGGTTCGCTGTTTGCAATCGTAAAACATACTTGGAGGAGGATTGTTCATCAGATGGGCTCTGAAGTGAGCGAGAGAAATAGCTCAGGAGAGAGACAGAGGGTGCTTCCGAGGCTGGTCTGAGGTTCTGCAGCAGGTGGGTGACAGAAATTCCTCTTCAGGCCGGGTGAGCCCGGCCCACTCGTGATTTCAGTGGAGCTCAGCCTCGGGGAGAGACGGTACCAGCCACAGGGACACTGCTTCCTGCTGCTGGAACCAGGTGTCTGAAGCCTCGGGGCTGTAGGCAGGTTCTGGTGGTGGGAAGTCCCTTCAGGTAGCATCTCAGCATGAGGTCACCGTGGACAGCTGGGACCCTCCTGGGGACAGACGGGTCTCACCGGGAGCTGCTGCTCAAGTGTCAGCCCCACTGACACCCGCGGCCCTTCATCACCTGCTCTCTTCCCTGTTTTCTGTCTCAGGCACCCACGCCCCGGCCGGGCCAGCCTCCCTCCTTCTCTCTGGGCGGTTCTCACCTGCACACCTGCACAGGGGGCCTTTGCCCGGCTTCTCATCTCTGCCCTAACAGGTCTCATTTTTTGTGCCGGTGTGTCCTAACCCCTCCCCGCTCGCCACGGTCGGATGCAGCCTCCCTCTTGCTGCACCTGCCCTGACGCACCTGGCGAGGCCGGTGTTGGCGGTGGGGCAGTGCCGCCGCTCCTCAGGCCGCAGAAGGGGGTCATGAAACGGGGGGACACGGGGCGCGTGGGCGGGCCCGCGGCCCTTCCGCTCGGGTGTGCGAAGTCACGGTTAAGGCAGAGCTCAGGGCCCAGTAGTTGATGCTACAGCATTTTATTGTATTTTTTCCCAGGGTTTTAGTGCGCGTGACATCATGGAACTTGGCTTCCTTCCCAATTCCTTAGACGGTCTTTCTTAAATATCTGACTTCTGCATTTGATCCCTCGTTTATAAGAACGCTGTTGCTTTTTGCCATCAAGTTTGAACTACATTTAAAAACAAAACAGGGCGTCCCTGGTGGCGCAGTGGTTGAGAGTCCGCCTGCCGATGCAGGGGACACGGGTTCGTGCCTTGGTCCGGGAAGATCCCACATGCCATGGAGCGGCTGGGCCCGTGAGTCATGGCCGCTGAGCCTGCGCGTCCGGAGCCTGTGCTCCGCCACGGGAGAGGCCACAACAGTGAGAGGCCCGTGTACCGCAAAAAAAAAAAACAACAAAAAACCAACAAACAAACAAAAAACATTAGTAAGGGTTTCCATGTCCTTGGAAACGTTCTTGCACCTCCTGGTCTATAACGACTAGGAAAATGTCAACCCTAGGCTGCTGGATTTTTGCCAGACGTTGCCACAGAAGTTAGCCGCCCCAAGTCCAGGTTTCAAAGCTAGAAAAAGGATTTTCCTTTACTCTTTTTGTTTAAGCTCAAATTCTCTAAACATGAGAATCCTAAGAAAGAAGAAACATCGTAAAGTGCCCTTAAAACTCAGAGGATTGGTTCCTTCACTGTACGTAACAGTGAAGCAGAGGGAAATTTATAGCTTTCTTTTTTTCTGGAAGAGCATCTGTTGAAAGGAAACTTCTTAACCTGATTTTGTAATAAAAATATAATGTTAAGAACAACCATTTGGAAAACACCTCTCGAAAAGACACAAGTGCTCTGAGATATATTTTGTAGCCTGAAGTTTAATCATGTGAATTAAGAAAAATATAATTTTTAATTATCCTAAATGCAGTTGAAATGACAACTTCTCACATAAACTTTCTTCTTCCTACATGTAATCCTATAGTGTTCCGCATTCAACTCTGGAGAAACTAAATTCCTGAAGGAAGACAGATTTATAATCTATAACATAGATTAAAGTTGCTTAAGAAGGATAGTAACAACTGCTATTTGTGGATATTTTATTCTTTAAACTATATAAAAACAGTAATAACAACACATACAAGACCCAAACCAGGAATTATCTCCACTAGCTATTGAGTGGTTTGGCTATTTCCTTAAGCGGTTTCTAAATTTTCATCTTGATGGCATCCTTAGCCAATTGCCGTGGAGGTGGTATCTACACCTGTAAAATCCGAAGCAGAAATGAGGCCTCTGAGAGCATAGTTTGAAATCAAATCATGTGTTCCAATTGCTGGAATATTCCCATATCATTTTATAGTAGAGTAGTGTAGGATCAAGGTGTTGATTGTCATTATAATAAAACTTCACAGATCTGAATCCTGCAGTCTTGTGACAGTGCAGTAAATGAGCAAACCCACGTGATGAAATGTCATCTTAAAGTTTACCATCTTTTATGGTGACTGCTAATTAACATCGTGATATGGAATTTTGTATTCAGTGCTCTTTTGAAAAAATCTTAAAGATTCAGAAATTCAGTGCTTACTTTCTTATGCTTTCAGGGTCTGGGGTTTATAATACAAGATAGTTAAGTTGTATTCAAACCACGACTGTTTCGTCTGTAATTGTGTTGGTTCACAAACCTCCTGAGAAGTTCCCTGGGTGAGACCTGGAACTGGCCCCCGTGTACGGAGGGCTGGGAGAGACCACAGACCGAGGCAGACCCTCTGGGTGGGAGGCAGCAGGTGTAATGGATAAGGGGACTGACTCGGGCGCCACAGGACGAGTCGATCACCACACCCACCCGCCAGAGTCTTACAGTTTATACAGAAGCCTCGTCTGGGCTCACGACGTATTCAGTCCAGGTGGTCTCAACACTGTGTTACTCTCTCAAGGCTGCATCCTTGGAACAGCTCCTGGGGTGGGAACTGTGGGCAGAGCCTGTGTTCCAGTGACTGGGGACAGGGGAGGGGGTGAGGAACCTCCAGTTACCCAGGTCCAGCTCACGATCAGCTGGCAGTCACGTCTTCTGAATGACCTCCGCCATCAGGTTGTTACTGAGACAGATCACAGTGGAAAGGAGATTCCTATTTTCTCCTGTTTTTATTTTATTTATTTATTTATTCACTCATTCATTTTTCATTTTTTTGTTTTATCTTATTTATTTTTCTTGCCCCGCTGCATGATATGCGTGATCTTAGTTCCCCAACCAGGGATTGAACTCACACCCCCTGCATTGGAAGCTCAGCGTCTTAACCACCAGGGAAGTCCCTCTTTATATTTAAATAAACAGTTCTGGCAGTAGTGTTTGTGTTTCAACCTAGACCTCCAGTTTCTTGGTTAACACTAAATAGCAGCTGATATTAGTGAAAAATGACAATTAAATAAAAATTTTCTTGCTAAATATTTAAGTTTTCTAAATTTGGGGGACAGTTTCTTTTACATTATTACTTAGAACATGATTTTTTAAAGGTTATTAATGCAGTTTAACAACTTTAAAAGTAAATACTTAAATAAGTTATTCATGTACAGCAGAAAAGATTTAAAAATGATTAGAACTTTTAAATAAATTATATATCTATAATTGTATATTATATGTCTATATATGTATAGTCACTTCAAATGCTATTTAATATAATTTTGTTACATAAAAATAATCAAATTCAAATCAGAAAAGAAGCAGCAAATTAAAAAGTTTGATTTAAGTACTGTCCAGAAAAAATTAGTCATAAAAGAGGTTAGATTTTGGTACCATTTTACAGATAGCAGACATGATGGCAAAACTATAGAAAAGTGAACATTTTAGTTAGGTACTTTTTTCTCCTTTATGAAAATACCCAATGACTGCTCATTTTCCCATAAAATGCCTTTAAAATTGATTAATTAAATTGATGACAGGTGAGGCTAAAGGTAGGGGTTCACTGTTACTATTATTATACTGTTAATTGATGCCACCATACTGTTAATGGTTAGAAAAGCTATCAATGAATGGGCTGTGTATTCTCACCCAGGGTCATCGTGGAATCTGACAGGTGGTCTTCCTTTTCCTCTGCACCTCCTGTGACTTCATATGACACAGAATGACATCTGCCTTGGCAAAAACACAGGAAGAAATCGCACCTGTAAACAGTTCATTTTAAGCACCTGTGAACGATTCATTTTAAGCCAAGAGTAAAATTAAAAGTACCTCATTCTCACACATTAGTGGCTGTTTGTTTCAAGTGGTTACAGGAGGAGGGTAGACCTGTTTCCCTACGGGGAACTGAGAGCCATAGGAGCAGCTTTGCCACTTTCTGCGTCACCTCCGAGCACAGTCTGGCACTGGCCGCAGGTGCAAACCTGGTGTCCCAGGCCCAGGTGGTGGGGTCTGGAGCTGCTCAGGGGGAGACCACACCCCAGCATGCTTCTCACCACAGGTGGGACCGTAGCCAGACCACACATGGTAAGGTCGTTCCTAAGTTCACGTAGACGAATACACTGCATTTTATTTGTTTCGTATTTTGCCATATGCCTTGAAAAAAAATGCAAACATTACTGCAATTTTCTAAAATACTTGACTTTGTTAAAAGGTTTCTAGCTTCCTACACTACAGGACTTCTAGTGACGTTACGTAAGCAAGTTGAAACAACTGTGTTGTGTCAATTTTGAAATGATTTTCAGTGGATTTTGGATCGCATGAGGTCTCTGCTCTATACTGTGATCTGGCTGAAGAAACGTGACCCTTGGTTCCTGATTCCCTGATTTCCCTGAAATGGTTTATGGTACAGAAATAACTTTTGCTCTTATTGAAGCAATAGGAATAGAGGAAAACATGATTTAAGTTAAAATAGTCAGTTTTTCTTGAATGCAGATCTTTGTCCGTAGTTGAGAGGTAAAAGCATCAATCTTTAAAAAAATAGTCAAAGAGACAAAACAACAGCTTCGTTGAAGACTCAAACTGAGGGTAACTCAGAGAACAGCACCCAGGAGCAGAAAAGCATGGGGTGAAGCTGCTTTTGTTGTGCGTTGTCTGTAACAACAGCCCTGAGATGTAGGCCTAGCATCCATACTTAGCGTACAGCCTGAGCGACCAGATGAATAGAAAGTAGTGCTCAGAGGGTTTTTTAAAAAGTGGGAAAATCATGTCTTATGATGCTAGAATCAGGGTGTTTACCCTGTTTAGTGTGTAGTAGCTTGAAAAACTTGGTAAGTAGTCATGTAACAAGACGGTGAAGTCTCTGTTTTTTATGGTGACATGCACAGCGTAACAGGAAAAATGCCTAACACTGTTGATTACAAGTGAGCTGTTGTCTGTTGTTAAAATGAAAAGTACCATATTTATTACATTCAAATATGCATATTTTATAACTTTTAAAAAGTCATTCCTGAAAATGAAATGAATTTTGTAGTCTGTGTGTAGGTTTAATATGACAATGTTTTTTTTTGTTTGTTTCTAAACACTATTATTTAATAATTAGGAAGGTAGGAACAATCTTAATACGATTTAAAGAAAGAGAAACTATATGATATTAAAGTTTGAGCTTCATGTAGGAGCAACCTGATATGTCTTTATTTTAATATGATTTTGGACATGTCAGTGGCTCTAATATGGTCAGTAATAATAAAAAGCATTAATACAAAAAAAAGAAACTAAACTGTATACAAAGGTAGTTTGATTAACTGTAGCGAGTTGCCTGTTAGTACTTAATGGTCCGTTAAAAGCCCATTTAAAGAAGTCAAAAACCACAGTGCATATTTTGGTTTTTGACATAATCTAAGACAGTATTAGCAAAGGGCTCATTAGTCTACGTGGACAAATATTTCCATTTTATTTGGAGAAAGGTAGTTTGAAATTTGCTCTCATCCAGGAAAACAGTTCTCATTTCCCAAGATCATTATCGCTTTTAAGTGAAGAGATGAACCACATCGAAAGTGTCCTGTCCCGCTTCTTGTGGGGTGTTATGAAGGAGAGCTGGTGTGGTTCTTGGGCTACAAATAATAGTGTATGTAAGAAAAAACATTTTTGTAAAGTCTTAGAAAAAATATGAAAGGATTTATAAAGAAAAGCAGTTTTACTGTGTCTTGTTTTTTTTTTTTTCTTTTTGCGGTATGCGGGCCTCTCACTGTTGTGGCCTCTCCCGTTGCGGAGCACAGGCTCCGGACGCGCAGGCCCAGAGGCCATGGCTCACGGGCCCAGCCGCTCCGCGGCATATGGGATCCTCCCAGACCGGGGCACGAACCCGTATCCCCTGCATCGGCAGGCGGACTCTCAACCACTGCGCCACCAGGGAGGCCCTGTGTCTTGTTTTTTGAGATACTGATCAAACACGAATGACTTTATTCAGAGCTTCCTAGAGTTCTAGGCACCTGTTTCTGAAGGTTCTTAAGTTGTGTATTATTAATATCTTTGGAAAATCAAAACCTGATGCTATTGATCGATTGACTGCTGGGCAGAATGCATTCAACCAGAGAAAAGTGAGGAAATGCTTCCATTCAAGTGATAGCAGGGGCCTTATTACAGTCTGTAAGCACGTGGAGATGCCATTGTCTGGTTTAGTGTAACACAGTCCTGCTGTTGGGTGTTGAGAGGTCGGGTCTTGCTGCTGTAATGCATCATTGTGGGATGACCCTTGTCCTGCAGCCAGACCCCCTGAGTCTGAAGCCAGGTCTGCACTTCCTGCTCAGTGACCTTGGCAGGTCCTCTTCTGCCACGTGCTTCGGTTCCTACTGCACAGGGTTCTGTTGGGCCGTGAGGTGTTCATAGATGTGAGGTTCTTAGTTCACATGGGCGTATGTTAAATATATGATATGGGGCTTCCCTGGTGGCGCAGTGGTTGAGAGTCCACCTGCCGATGCAGGGGACACGGGTTCGTGCCCCGGTCCGGGAAGATCCCACATGCCATGGAGTGGCTGGGCCTGTGAGCCATGGCCGCTGAGCCTGCGCATCCAGAGCCTGTGCTCCGCAACGGGAGAGGCCACAACAGTGAGAGGCCTGCGTACCGCAAAAAAAAAAAAAAAAAAAACATGATATGTGTTAATCATCATTATTTCATTATGTAAATTTACAATTTAAGTTGAACTTAAAAAAAATCATTCATTGTTCAACAACTGAGCCATGTCTAGATGAAACATGTTGTCTGAAATATGTAGGATCTGGCATTTTCCAGTAAATTACAGGTATCTATTCAATGACAAAAGTAGTATCAGATATTAAGAGAAAACTATTTACAGATTGAGAGCATTTTGCACTTACCTATGTGCTCTAGAGCTAATCACAGAACATCTGCAGGAGGTGGTTACTTAGCTTGTAAAATGAGAGCAGTTGCCCTTTCAGAAAATCAGATGATTGTTATAAATAACAAATGATCAAATGCACATGAAAACACCTTGGAAAATAATAAATTGCCAAAGGATGATATTTCAAAAACAAACATTCTTCATCCATTTAGCAATCTAAGTTTCTCTTTTCTAAATATACACATTAATTTTTTTGATATTTATAAACTTTATATTTATGATTGAGACTAAAAATATATCAAAACGAGGAAAGGCTGCTTTGTTTTTAAATAATTACATGTGCCACTTTTAGCCCTGCATCCAAGATGGGCCGTCGCCTCCCAAAAGAATCCTTGGAAGAGTTGAAGAGTTTGATGGTTTGAGGAATGCTTGGGATGTGCCATGACAAGAGAATCAGATGAGTTTCATGCAGACACATAAGTGCCTCTTAGGGAGGTGACTCAGTGTGGCCTCATGGGGTCCATACACTGGATTCTGGTGGCTGAGGAGGGTTTGGGCAGGTGGGCAGGTGGGAGAGAGCCTCCCTGGCAGGCGTCTGCAGGCACCGAGGTTTGGAGGTGTCATATCCATGAGGGTTTAAGTGTGGCTTGATAGAGAGAATGACAGGGAGTCCTTGGAGATGATACTGACAAGTGGCACGGCTAGAATTAGCTGTGCTTATAAAAGCTGCTAAACAGATTGTCCTTAGAGACGATGGAGGGAGGGCGCCTACAGTTCCCGCTCTGCATCTGCGGCCCGACTGATTTTGGCGGACGTCCCCAGGGCCAGAGTAAACCGTTGCAGATCCTAATCCCCGAAGGGTCCCTTTCCCTTCCCCGCACGTCATTCAGAATAAAAGTGAGAGGCATTTCAGTGAAGGTCTGCCTTTTCCCCCCATGTTGTCTACTTTGATTTGATTCTTTCAGGAAAATTAAAAGTAGAACAATTTTAACTTTTTTTTTTTTGGTCTCACCACGTGGCATGTGGGATCTTAGTTCCCTGACCAGGGATCGAACCTGTGCCCCCTGCAGTGGAAACGCAGAGTCCTAACCACTGAACCGCCAGGGAAGTCCCTTTAACTTTTTATTTTAAAAATTTTGTTTGGTTGTCTCTGGTTGCTGGTATTCTGAGCACATGCTGCATCTCAGGTCACGCAGCCTGTTTTGTGTAATGGCTGGTGAATTGTTCTACATTTCATAGTGTTCCTTTTGAAGTGGGAATGAGCACTGATAGAATTTTGTATCCCAAACTGGGCATCAGGAAATCCCTAAGACGAATGTGGATATATTGAACATGAGGACTTATAAAGACCTAAAAGCTTCCCTCCTAGCCTCCAAACCCAGGAAACACCTGAATTTCCATACTAGATCAGATAGCAATACTTTTCAATGTTTGCATCGCTTCTTTGAAAATAGCATTTTTCTTTAAAATTTACCTACCTTTTGCATTCCATTCTGGTACAAAAGACAAACTCAACTCATCCATCAAAACCCAGATTAAGCATTATGAATCAATCATTGTTGCAACAGAAAAGAATATTCTCAAATACTCACTGCTGGGAAGCAAATCTACTTCTCCAGGGTGAGGGCGTCCCCGGGCGTGTGGTCCAGCCCTCATGCCTGGGCTGGTAACATGGTGTTCACTGCGGTACTCGATCCCTGCTGGCTCATCGGAACCAAACTGCTGGTGACCTTCTGGCTTCAACTGTGACTGGAGTAGTCGTGGTGGTTTTACAACAAAGGAGAAAGGAATCTGAATCTGACACTTTCCTGCTTCCTGTGTTTTTTTGTTTTTTGTTTTTTTTAATTTATTTAATTTATTTCGTTTTTGGCTGCATTGGATCTTTGTTGCTGCACATGGGCTTCCTCTAGTTGTGGCGAGCGGGGGCTACTCCTGGTTGTGGTGCGTGGGCTTCTCATTGCGGTGGCTTCTCTTGTTGCAGAGCACGGGCTCTAGGCGCCCAGGCTTCAGTAGTTGTGGCACGTGAGTTCAGTAGTTGTGCACGTGGGCTCTAGAGTGCAGGCTCAGTAGTTGTGGCGCACGGACTTAGTTGCTCCGTGGCATGTGGGATCTTCCTGGACCAGGGCTCGAACCCATGTACCCTGCATTGGCAGGTGGACTCCTAATCGCTGCGCCACCAGGGAAGCCCCTTCCCGTGTTTTTTATGTATTAAAATGTCAAAGGAGAAATTTAACTGCTAGTGACTAATATGCAGAACACAAAAAAATGATAATTAACTAGCACATGTAGTGTTTGATGATGTATAGGCTGTTGTATTTAATGTTTAAAGATTTAATATGTTTTCTTTTTAGGATGCTATTTTAGATTCTTATTACTTGTAAGTGCTATAGGAAAGAATACTTGGCCAGTATTCCTGGCAAAGTACTCATAAAATGATCACTATTCATTATAATAGCTGAAATCATGCTAAATTTATAGAAATATTTTCTCATATTTTCAATAAGATCTACTACTTCAACGAAAATCTAAATTGAATGTAACTCACTGAACTACCATTAAGTAGTAAATCTGTTCCCAATTCCAAAAATGTGCTTATTTCAGAAAGGTATAAGAAGATACAAAGAAGAAAATATAAATTCCAGTTAAATTTGGATAATAAAGTTGAGAATGTAAGGTAGTTGCCCCAGGGAACTTAGCTGGGAGGTCTTAGAGGCGCCTGCTTGACCCTGAAGCCCAGGTTCTTGGTCACAGTTCTCCACTGGCTTCCCAAATTAGACTGAATTTTCCTAAAAGTAAATGACTTGAGTCTCTAACAATTTGGAGAGAAATAATAGCTCTGAAATAAAGCACCCACGTTTCCTATTATTCCTGCTCATAAAAAAGGCCAACTACAAATATAGTAGCCAACAGCAAGTGGTTGAAAACATTACCCCTGTTGCTATACCATTTTAATTCCACTCATTGTTCAGTAAACTTCTGTGTGTCCCCTCACCACGTGTCCTGCTGTGCTCAGCAGTGATGACTCAGACAGGTGTGTAAGGGCTCTGCCTTCATGGCTTTGGTCTGGAAATGTCTTGTAGAGGAGTTCCTGGGGTCTGAGTGCTGAGTTAAGGTGTCAGGGATTGAGGATAGGGCGGCATTCAAGTCGGAGGAACAGAGGGTAAGAGACTGAAAACTCCAGGAAAGTTTGGAAAGACACTTACAAACCAGGGCTCCTTGGCCCTAAGGGAACATGGACTTGCCTTCCTTGATCATAAACTAAATGAAAGCAGCATGGCTCAAACTCTGCTGGAGAGCAGAGGCAATCTGGAATTTAATCTTTATTATAGAGTTCAACAAATGCGTGATCCCAGACTGATAATTGTGTATTAATTTACTGAAGTAGATTTACGTTTATATTTACCGTTGCTCAAGAAATGTCTAAAACGCTTCACAGTTTTTTAAAATGGCATATTAAAATGAATATTGTAAATAGGACTACAGTGGGTTTGTAGGTGATAACTGAGTACGCAACGTGATTTTATGTTATGCTCACCACTGATTAAAGTATTTGAAGGTTCATATTAAAAATTATAAAAAAATAATTTTACACCCAATACATGGATGGTATAGTAATTAAAATGATTGTTATTCTAATATTATTTTCTTATATTAACTTTACATCTTTTTATTAGAAAGCCAGGCAATATAGTATCATATTACTATATATAATATTGCATTAATATATTTCTAAAATACATTCATAATGCTGTGATTCCAAAAGTGCTATTACTTGAATGTTCATATATCTCTATGATCAAGTCTTAATTTTTTGGTCAAAGTAATAGTCCCAGTTTACTGTCAGATATCATAAACAAATAATAATACATACCTAAAGAGTAAATCGAATCTGTCAAGGTTTATTACCTGTGTATTCTCATGTAATTTTATTCCAACCTGAAGACAAACTCCATGGAGAATTTTCAGATGGACAGCTGGCCTCTTAGTCTTTAGTTTTGATAATTTTCAGCCATACAACTTGTTCATTAGACTAAAACTCACATTGCCCTGGAAATATTTATTTTTCCTCAAGATCCATTAGTTACCGGAGCAAACATCTACATTTGTTCAGGAAAGTGACATTCCCCTTGATGGATTTATAAACAACACAATAATTTGATTTTTTATGTAATGTTTATATATTTGAAACCAGCTGTTATTTAATAAAAATTATTCATTAAATTTGTTTGCAGATACAAATATTATTTTCTCTTCATGATGTAAGGATTCAACCTGTATCTGCAACCTATGTAAACATACTTCTTTAACAATACTTTTTAGAATTACAGGTTTGTAATGAAACTTCTGACAGGTAGTTGCTTAAACAGGTTGAAAATAAAAACTTTTTCTAAAGTACTTAAACGAACTTAAGCTGCAAAAAAAGCGCCTTTTTTCCTGTTTAGGAATTGTTTTCATTAAGGTAAAGACTAAGCCGCAGTTAAAAAAAAAAAAATGACAGAAGAACAGTGACTTACACACTTAGAAGATTATTCCTCCTGGGTGTAGCAGCTGAAGGACGTCCGGGGGCAGAACCCACACTCCTTTCTCGGTTCTCACCTCCTCCCGGAGGAGTTTCTGCCACGTCGTTCACGGTAGCTGCTCTATAGCCCTACCATCACACCTTCATCCAGCTTCTAGGAAGAGGGGCAGGACCTGCACTTTCTAGGGTTCAACCTGGGAAACTGTACATGACAGTTCCAGTCTTATCTGTTTGGCCAGGACTTAGGGACATGAGTTCACAGCCTGCAGAGAGGTTGGGAAAGAGTCTTTAGCTGTGTGTACATCTAAAATCGGAGGCTCTATTACTAACAAGGGGAGAATGGATATTAGGGGAAAACTAGCCTCTTGTCTTACAGAAATATTAGAATATATTTATTTTAGAAAGTTTACATAAACATTGCTTGTCTTAAATATTAATGTATCATTTATGATACTTTCAACTGCAGGTATCAGAATTCAACTATAAGTAGCTTAGAGAATTCCCTGCCCGTCCAGTGGTTAGGACTCTGCTTTCACTCCCTAGGGTCTGGGTTCAATCTCCGGTCAGGGATCCAAGATCCCATGAGCGGTGGGGTGTGGTCAATAAACAAAGCTATAAGTAGGTTAAAATATAAGAATATTTCTTACCTCACGTAAGGAGAGCTGTGATAGAACCGGTTTTATTTTAAGTCTCAGAAATTTATCAAGGACTCCACATTTTTTCTACATTCTCATTCACATCCTCAGCAAGATTGCCACTCATAATTATTCACAGTATGAATAATTGTCTTCATGGTCACAAGATGGCTGGTGACCATAGTCACATGCAGCTCCAGGCATGGCATTCTCAGAAAGCCATGTCCAAATGCAGGAAGAGCAGTTTCTATTGCTTTCTCTTTTCTCTCTTACGTTCTCTTCCATCTTTCTTTCTTCTGCCTTTTTTTTTCTCTCCCTCTCCCTCTCCCTCCCTCTCCCTCCCTCTCTCTCTCTCCCTCCCTCTCTCTCTCTCTCCCTCTCTCCCTCCCTCTCTCCCTCCCTCCCTCCCTCTCTCTCTCTTTCCATCAGATAGAAAAACATTTTCTATTATCTCCCAGGCTGATTTCCCTCAGGCTTCAGTGACTAATATTGAGTCACAAGTTTTTGCCTTGGTTGCAGGGATGTTAGTATTGTTATTTTTAGCACCTTTATTGTGAAAATGTGCTCTATCAGAAAAGATATTTGGGAAAGTCTGCTTGGATGGCATCCAAGAGTATTTGCCACAGTTAGGTTATGTAATTTAAAAAAATTGTGGATAAGATGTTTACTTATTTATTTCAAAAACATTCCTCTAGAAAACTCATGTGACAGTTTTAATAGAAGGAAGTGTTATGGTTCTTTAACATTGGATTTTGAATAAATAAAAATTCTTTATGGCCTTATGTCATTGTAGTAATGCTATTCCTAAATCTTAGTAGTAAATAACTACCAGTATATAGTTTCATGTATAATAGTAAAAACAAAATATGAAAAATCTGTAATACTTGAAAAAAGTTTCTGTGAAATCACTATTTAATCTGGTTAAATAGTTTATAATTTTTCACATTAGGAATAGTCATATTTTTATTTAAAGGATATTCAAGGATGTAATTTTAACTTCTTTGTGCTTTTCCCAATAATTTAAAAATTTTCTCAAATAAACACATTATCTTATAGTAATAATACATATTATTTAACTTACGCTTATAAAGGCATTTAAAAAGCAGGTAGGAAAAAGATCAAAATATAATTGGTGGTTATTCTTTGGGTGCTGATATTATAAGTAACAGTATTTCCTCTATACTCTCCTGCATTTTCCAAATTTTCTAAAAGTAAAAGTAATCTTTATTAGAATTAAATTTTACTGATTTTGGAAAATAATGTAAATCAATTTAAAATAATGGTGCCAGGACAATTGGACATCCATATTCAAAAATATGAACTCCGCCTACTCACCATACTTTATACAAAAGTTAGCTCACGCGGGTTCATGCCCCGGTCCGGGAAGATCCCACATGTCGCGGAGCGGCTGGGCTCATGAGCCATGGCCGCTGAGCCTGTGTGTCCAGAGCCTGTGCTCTGCAACGGGAGAGGCCACAACAGTGAGAGGCCTGCGTTCCGCGCCAAAAAAAAAATAAGGATCACAGACCCAAATGTAAAAGCACAAAACTATAAAACTTGTAGAAGGAAACAGTCCTTGTTGTCCACATTTTTTCTTTTAATTATGTAAGCATTGATAGTAATATTGATCCAACAAAATCGTTATTTTACAATATTTTATAGAGGAAAAGACCAAATACAAGAATCTTAAAACTCTCAAAGGTGTGTTTAAAGGAGAGAAAAAAATCATAATACTAAAAAGTCGTCAAATGTAGGCCAAGTGGTTTGCTATTTCTCTTCATCAATATCTTAGTACTGCTGACCTCTGGTTTTGAGCTAAAAATGTTTAAATGGGACAAAAAAGGCAGTCTTTCTGGTTTCCTGCATTAAATACTTGTAAGACGATTTCAGGGATAGATATTCACTGAAAGTGTAAAGAGAGCCTTAGTTTATGGGGCGTGTACCTTTCACAGTTGATATGGGAACTTTGCTGTTTAAGACAAGTTTACACAGTTGAAGAGTGTGAGTTACAGAACTGATCCCAGGGCAAATGACAGAGTATGTGAACTGGTTTGTGGTGTCAGCAGTTGGATTTATGTGGTGTGCCCAAACATCCCCAGTGCATTGGTTGGAAAAAATCTTCTGTATATCAAGTGTGCTTTTACGTTACCGGCCAACTGATTACAGTGCTCACTTTCAGGAATCTAACTTTTCTGGGCTTTTTGTAAAATGTCATGTGCACAGTGTATTTTTTTCTTTCTACGTCTGTATCTATATTTGCTAGTTGAAAGTGAACCAAAACTATGACATAAGTATTCTATCAGTCAGAATTGCTGTTTGATTACAGTAGATAATTGCAGTTGCTAGTGGTATAAAACTGCATAGTTGGAAACACAGTTGGATGAAACTTACATGGTGTGCAGTCAGGATATGGCGTCTAAGAGGAAAGTTTATATGACTTTTCCAATTAGGCCAATGAGCCATTTCTAATAATGGTCATTAAGTTATGAAATAACATTTACTTCTCTGTGATTTAATAAAGTTGTATTTATTTTTGGAAGCCAGAGTATATTGAGTTGACCAAGAGATTAATAAATTCTGGCCATTACATTAAGTAAAGTTCATAAAAGTTGAAGAAAAGCAAATACACCCGCACGAGTTTATGATCACAATATATGGAGCTGAGAAGTCGCCCCTGAATCTTTGCAGGAGTGGGGTGTTCTCTGGAGTGTCTGCAGGACAACTCGAGACTCCTTCAGTTGTATCATTAGAAGCTGTTCTAGGTTAAACCTCCTTCTACTGTATTCCTGCCTTTGAGTATGTCACATGACTACTGGGTGAAGTTCGGCTTTAGTTTCCAAAACGGGTGAAATAGTCCCACGTTAGTAGTGACTGTAGGAGGGAAAGTAAATGCGAGTCCTTCTGCTGTAATTGAGAAAGTTGCTTTTAATTTGCATATTTATGCAAGAAACCATTTTTACATTCTATTCATTACCTGAACTTATACAAATATGTCTACTAATTAGATAGTATTACTCTTGCAAAACCAGGCAGGCATTCATCTTCAGCTGTTTTGTTCCATTAATGGTTTTGGACTTCAGTTTAACTCCAATTTAAATTGGAATTCAGGGCTTCCCTGGTGGCGCAGTGCTTGAGAGTCCGTCTGCCGATGCAGGGGATACGGGTTTGTGCCCCGGTCCGGGAAGGTCCCACATGCCGCGGAGCGGCTGGGCCCGTGAGCCATGGCCACTGAGCCTGCACGTCCGGAGCCCGTGCTCCGCAACGGGAGAGGCCACAACAGTGAGAGGCCCGAGTACCGCAAAAAAAAAAAAAAAAAAAAAAAAATTGGACTTCAGTTTCCGTCAGATACATGAAGAAAAATAGGAGAGGTTTTGTGATCAGTCTTCATATTTCTTTTCTTCTCAAAACTCCCATATATAGACTTTTTGGATGCAGGTTGTTTATCATACATTGTTCATTAAATGACCAAGAAAGATGTTGTCATCACCATCAGGACACAACTTTTAATCTGTTAATGTGCTCTAACAGTGTGCAGATACTGTATGTGTTCCTACGGTTAGGAAATATCACACATGCAGTACAGTTTTGGTTTTCCAGCCTCTATATTCGTTCTTAATTCTTTTTTTTTTTTTTTTTTTTTTTTTTGCGGTACGCGGGCCTCTCACTGTTGTGGCCTCTCCCGCTGCGGAGCACGGGCTCCGGACGCGCAGGCTGAGTGGCCATGGTTCACGGGCCCAGCCGCTCCGCGGCACGTGGGATCCTTCCGGGCCGGGGCACGAACCCGCGTCCCCTGCTTCGGCAGGCGGACTCCCAACCGCTGCGCCACCAGGGAAGCCCTCGTTCTTAATTCTTAGAGGGGCACACTTTTATTCAGTACTTGCTCTCCTGGACGCCTTTGTTCTCCTCTTCTTCCCAAGTCTCCCCTTCACCCTTTCTCCCCCCTTCCCCTTCCCAGCTTCTCTCTCCATGGCCCCCGGGAGAAACTGCTAATATCCAGAGAGGAAGTGTCATTCAGCGCACGCGCCTCAGTGTTTGATCCGAAGCCTCGGTAGGCTGTGCAGGGAGAGCTACAGTGAAATCGTGCATTTGTAGGTGGTCCGTCCTTGTGGAGCCTTGCGCAGGGCTGTGCAAGAGGGCAGGGTTTATTCTCTGTCGGTTACAAGTGGCAGGTACCTTTGCTCTCTGTAAAACAAGTCATTTCTGTCTGTTACCTCTGATGAGATGCGGCTTCGAACTCAGCTGCAGCCGCGCTGTTTTCTGTGCTCCCGGGTCGTGGACCTGGCGGTGGCCTGGGCTCCTCTACAAGGTCTGCTTCCCCGGACTTCGCTCGTTCCTCGGTATCTGCTCCTTCTCTGAAGACTTCTGTCTGGAGCTGTTACCGGCTGTAATATTATATGTTTGTTATTGCAGAAAAGTGCTTACGTATGGGATGTACGAGGAGGATACGTGTTGAGGTGCTCTGGGGTGTCTCTGGTGACTGATGCTGTCCACGGCCTTCTCAGTATAGCAACACCTGCTGTATTTTGCAGTTGGTAATATCAACCTACGGATTCAGTTGTTAATGAAATGGCACGTGACCTCCTTAAACATCGGAAAGAGTATGTCCTGGTTGCGTTGTGCCTGCTTCCCTCTGAAATTGATGGGATTTGTTGACCCCTGTGTTAGGGAAGGAGTAGATAACATTGTATTTCTTTGAATACATAGAAGTTCTAAGCTGATCGTCCACGGTAAGCAGGAGTTCAATCCCTCAAGCAGATGAACCCCCTTGATGCTTGCTCCTTTGCTTCCTGAATTATCAGACAGGCAGTGATTATCGGAAAACGCTTCATTGTATTTAACATACAAATGGACGAATTCCGCGTGTGGGTGCTGAGTTTGCCTTCTGGAGAAACATAAAAATATACTTCCGGGCTTCCCTGGTGGCGCAGTGGTTGAGAGTCCGCCTGCCGATGCAGGGGACGCGGGTTCGTGCCCCGGTCCGGGAAGATCCCACATGTTGCGGAGCGGCTGGGCTCGTGGGCCATGGCGGCTGGGCCTGCGCGTCTGGAGCCTGTGCTCCGCAAGGGGAGAGACTGCAACAGTGAGAGGCCCGCGTGCCACAAAAAAAAAAAAAAAAAAAAAAAAATTTCCTTGTCTAGATGATCATCACACAGATATTTGAAGGTGTTTATTATATCTTACGTTTTCCAAGATAAACATTCACTGTTAAACAAACATATACCTTCTGTAGATTGTAGACTATTCATGGATTTTTTTTTGCATTTTTTGTAATTATAGTCATTGTTTCCATTATTAATATTTTTCAAAAGAGATTATTTCTCTTTAAAGTTACAGAAATATTCAAGGTTTAGAATAAATTATACAGTAAGTGCAGAAAAGCACAAAGAAGAAATACTGCCTGTGCTGTCATCATCCTGTGGTAACCATGGTTATTTGTACTGGGTTTTAAAGTTATTATTTTTTAAAATTTCATGAAAACTGTAATAGGTTGGGTTCCCCAGAAACAGACCCTGGGATTTGAGAGCAGGAAGTTTTGCGGGGACACCTGCGGAGTGAAGAAAGCAGGCTGGGCAGAGGGGAGCTGACCTGGGGTGAAGCTGTGTGAGCAACTGGGGAGTGGCCCCAGGGATGGGGTGTGGCCGTGGCGGTGTCCGTGGGGGACTCACCTGTGCGCCGTCACCAGCCCACACGCCTCACCTGGGGAGTCACGCCTGCCTCCAGAAGAGGCACCTGGGCAGAGCGGCTCCCGCTGCACATGCGCACAGGACGCGAAGCACGGGGCCTGGGTGCGGGGGGGTGGTTCGTAACTCGTCTCCTTCGACATCTTTTAGACTTTACAGTGATTTCTGTGACTTGATGTATTTGAAATTTCAGGCAACAATCCATCTCACGCTGCCCTCCGGTAACCTGAATGCAGTTTTAGCTTTTCTGACTTGTTTTTCTGAGGATTCCATACCATTAGTGACTATTTTGTGTATTCAGAAATAGACCTGTGGGCAACACAAGGTGAATTATGAGGTCTTTTCCATAAAAAGTAAGGGTGATTTTAGCTACTACGTAATAGGTTTCCTGGGACTTCTTAAGTTAAGGGACAAGTTTTAAGACTATATTCTGTATTCCTGATTACATAGGATTGAAATCTACTACTTTTACTCCAGTTTACTAGATGAGAGCCACTAATTGATTGAGTTTGATTTTGTCACCTAAGTGTGTGGTTGTCCCGCATCTGCCCCTGAGGGGCTGAGATCCCCATGGTCAGATTTAAACCGTGGTCCTTGGAGACTGAGCTGGGAAAAGAAGTGAGGGGTGGGATTGGTCTGTGAGAGTCAGAGCCTGGATTCATAGGAAATCTAAAAGAGAGTTCAAAGGTGAAGGAGGGAAAACGGAGATACAAACCAACACAACTGCAGTCTTTCCTAATTATTGTCATATGTAATATGCAGATATGATGGGCAGGGCCCTAATAGCAGATGCTATATTCTGTGAGTTTATCAACTAAATGCAGATTTTAGTACTCCTTCATCTATTCAGAAACCTGGTCATGTTAGAGATGGGGGAGACCGATTTGCTTAGGAACTTCCATGAATCCTCACTTTTCTAAAGAAGCTGTGGGTTCAGCCAGGTGTGAGTTCATGTTTTTCTCCAAAAATGTTTATAACCAGTTTGCTGGACGGGGCATCACCCAGCAGGATTACAAGCCATTCCAGGCCCTCTGGTTGGGCTCTGGGCATTACAGCAGGGATCGCCACAGAAATCTGTTTTTTTGTTACTGTTTTTAATGCTAAGTAACAAAGAGGGATTTATGATTGAGTTCATAAGACCAACTAGATCTCCGCTTTGCTCCGTTTTAACTCTCTTATTTTCAAGAGCAAAATATGTTTTTCTAGACTCATATTTCTGTCCTTGGCTATCAGTATTCATGATCTGATCCCAGGTATATTGGAGGCAACTAAGAAAAGCTGTGCACGTAGATTTAGAAAATGTATAATTATGAAGTAAGATGAGCAAACACAGATGAATGTAGGAGGTGACCCTGACAGAGACAGGCCAGCCCAGCAGCTGGGGGTGGGGGTGGGAGGGTGTCCAGGAGCCCTCCTGCAGGTGGGAAGCAGGTCGGGGAGGGACGTGGCACGCTGCTCTCTGTAAGGGGTGGGGCGCTCCCTTGCAAAGGCTGTGTGGAAGCCCACCTCACTGACTGCGCTTATTTTTCAGGCCTGCCGTTGAAACATGACATGTACACTCGGTGAATTTAGGAATGGAAATAGCTAATTTGTGACGAAAGCTTAAGTTTATCCTGTTTATTTTCTTTTCTTTTTAAATTTTTACTGGCGTATAGTTGCTTTACCATGTTCTGTTAGTTTCTGCTGTACAGCAAAGTGAATCATTTATTCCTATACATATATCCCATCTTTTTTGTATTTCCTGCCCACTTAGATCACCACAGGGCATCGAGTAGTTCCCAAGTTCCCTGTGCTATACAGTAGGTTCTCATTAGTTATCTATGTTATACATAGTATCGATACTGTATATGTCAATCCCAGTCTCCCAGTTCATCGCACTCCCCCTTCCCCGCTTGGTAACCATGAGTTTGTTCTCTACATCTGTGTCTCTATTTCTGCTTTGCAAATAAGATCACCTGTACCATTTTGCACGTATAATATTATATATTATATGATATCTGTTTTTCTCTTTCTGACTTACTTCACTCTATGACAATCTCTAGGTCTACATCCTGTTTCTTAATTATTTTAACATTATTTAAATGACATAAAAATGTCTTGCCACTTTGGTTTAATGTTTCTTTTTCTTCTGATTAAAAGCCATTAATGCATTAGAGAACAACCTTCAAATAGTTTTAAGGAGATTTACTTTTCAAGTATTTATACAGAAATTGAAAATTAGTGAAGTATAGTTTTCTCATCCTTGAATTCCAATGGTTTATTTTCACTCTCCTTATGTTTCACTTACATTATAAGTAATAGCCTCTGATTTCACATATCGTGAATTAAAGTACATAAGTTTAGGGACTTCTCTGGTGGTGCAGTGGTTAAGAATCCTCCTGCCAGTGCAGGGGACACGGGTTCGAGTACTGGTCCGGGAAGGTCCCACATGACATGAAGCAACTAAGGCCGTGTGCCACAACTACTGAGTCTGTGTGCTACAGCTGCTGAAGCCTGCGCACCTAGAGTCCGTGCTCCGCAACAAGAGAAGCCACCGCAATGAGAAGCCCACGCACCACAATGAAGAGTAGCCCCCGCTCGCTGCAACTAGAGAAAGCCCGCGCACAGCAACAAAGACTCAACGCAGCCAAAAAATATGTATATAAATGTTTAAATTGCAGTCTATATTTTGTGGGTGTTAGTAATACCTGTTTTGTCCTTTTTAATAGCTCTGAGTGTATCCCTAGATCCATGACATTGAAATCAGTGAATTTATAAAGTTATACACAATCCTGTCCTTTAGGTAGATTTGTAACTTACCTCTCCCTTTCTGTGGTGAATTGGTGGCATGCATGAAAGTCTCCCCTTTACCTCTGTCTTTTCTGTGCCTCCTTCCTTATTATGGCTGCAAAGTATTCCATGGTATGGTTAGACCATAAGTTCTTTAATCAATGAAATATAGCTGCTCATAAGAGGTTTTTTCCAGTCCTTTTTTTTATTACGAACAATGCAATGACTAATCTTTTTATGCATTCTTTAATATTTTTCTTAGATGGTAAAACAGTGTATATGCTATTATACTAAATTTTCTTTTAAAATCTCTTCATTATGAACTTCCATTTCCATATATATTATCTTCTGATCAAGAATTTCAGAAATGTGCATCCCTTTTCATCAAATGATGAATCAGATAAAGTGGGTGTGAGTTGTATATAATGCTGCTTTGTGAACTTTACCATGAGGCTTTCTGATACCATTAATTACCTACATGAATACCAGAATATTTTTAATCACATTATATTCAATTCAGTTATGTATTTCTGAATAGTTTTATATAGGATTGCTTGAGGGAAAATCACAAACATACGTAAATTATTATTTTAAAATAGTTACAGAAATCATCTTTTTTCCTTTAGTGCAAATTCTTGATTTAGTTCTGTTAGTTAAATTTGCCACCTATAATCACCAGGAAGTTAGGGACAGAGCTTCTGTTTGAATTCAGGCATGTTCGACTCCCAGCATGTGCTGTTTCCTCACTACTCCTGTTAGCGAGGCAAACAGACAAACAGGTAGATCTCCTATCCGAACTCGTTTGGCACCAAGAATCCTGGTGTTCTTCTAGGAGAAATGAAAGTTATCTAGGATTCTTTGGGAATTGTTGAATATTCTGAAAAATCTATACAGTAAGTGTTTTCATCCTTGTGAGAAGAGTTGAGAAAACATTTCTTTCTTGGAAACTTTTAAAAACATCTTAAAATAACCCAGCATCCTAGATGTCCAAGTAGAAATGGTGAACATTTAGGGGCATCCACTTGGCTGACTAGACCAGCCAACTCAAACCTGGTGAACAGAAACTTGACTAAACTGTTGCATGATGAATATTCAGTTTTCTTGTTCTAAAACATAAATAGAAAGTGTGGAAATTCAGGAAGACATTGGGATTACAAGTCAGCAAATAAGCATGAGTTGAGTTGAGTACGTTTTTACTCAGCTCTGTGCTGCCTTCTGGGGGATGTTAAGGCAATTTTGGAATAAACCTAATACACTTGAGACTTTAGAGTAATTTCAGGGGTTTTAAATATAATTAAATATTCTGGGACACAGAGACTCAGCTTTGGCTGGAATGGAAAGTAGACTATAAAGAAGTGTGAGTGAAAAAAATGGGGAGTTCCCTGGCGGTCCAGTGGTGAAGACCCTGTGCTCCCACTGCAGGGGGCACGGGTTCGATCCCTGGTCGGGGAACTAAGATCCCACAAGCCACATGGTGTGGCCCCACAAATAAATAAAATTTTTAAAATGGCATGTTTATGTGTTAGATTATGGAGAAAGCAGAGAGCAGGTTAGGTTTGTGATTGGGGAGGTGACGTGAGGAAGGTGTTCAGGAAAGAGCGGCTGAGGTCAACGCTTTGCTGATCAAAAGGGCGGAAGAGGGAAACGAGGGAGGCCACCTGGCGAATTGTTGGGTGGGAGCCTGACGTTGTTTCTAGAAGGAAGTGGCCGAGCTTCGTGCCCGTGAGACACAGAAGGTGGAGAGGGAGGTGGAGCAGGACATCCTGGAGGACGGTGAGGCCGTCGGGGATGAGGTGGTCTCTGTGACTTGTTAATTTTTCTTTTCTTAATCAATGTCAAGTTAATATAAAGTGATCATTTCTTGACCTATTTTATAAATTGTATATTTCATATCCTACAAGTGGGCTCCTGTCTTGAATGGAGGTTTGTTTTAAATACGCACCAACTATCGATGAAACCAAAAATATAAAGTTGGAATATATACATATATGTATATATATATATGTATTATTATTATTTTTTAGATGTTGGGGTAGGAGTTTATTAATTTATTTATTTTTGCTGTGTTGGGTCTTTGTTTCTGTGCGAGGGCTTTCTCTAGTTGTGGCAAGCGGGGGGCAGTCTTCATCGCGGTGCGCGGGCCTCTCACTATTGCGGCCTCTTTTGTTGCGGAGCACAGGCTCCAGACGCGCAGGCTCAGTAGTTGTGGCTCACGGGCCTAGTTGCTCCGTGACATGTGGGATCCTCCCAGACCAGGGCTCGAACCTGTGTCCCCTGCATTAGCAGGAGGATTCTCAACCACTGCGCCACCAGGGAAGCCCTGGAATATATATTTTTAAACGTAAAAGCAACATTTGAGTTTTTTGTGTTTTACATAATTATTTTAGCTTTGCATTTCATGTTTCCATATGAACATAATTTAGTTGTAATATCCAGGCCTAACATTTTATAATTAGTTGTTTCATGCAATGTTTGTTTTACTGAAGGTTTCTCTTAAAGAGAAGCTCTGCCTGCTGTGGGAATCTCAGTTATTCTTCCCTCTTTGTCCTCGTCCAGTATCAGTACCACATATTTTTATATTGTTAGAGTGCTGTTGTAAAGTAAATCTGAACAAACAGGAAGGCATGAGGTATGTGTCATTTTCGAGGAAGTGCGTTTGTGGTTTGGAAATGGTAAACAGTGTCGGCTGATCCTCACCCTGATCAGCACAGCAGTTTGTCAAGGTGTGTGGGTGTCAGAATCTGGGAGAAAAGGGAGGGAAAGAAAACAGGTAACATTTTCATTTTTATTTAATAATAAAAGGCATTTCTCTTTTTTTTTAATTTTTAAATTAAATTTAATTTATTTCTTTATACAGCAGGTTCTTATTAGTCATCAATTTTATACGCATCAGTATATACATGTCAATCCCAATTGCCCAGTTCATCCCACCACCACCACCCTCCCTGGCACTTTCCCCCCTTGGTGTCCATACGTTTGTTCTCTACATCTGTGTCTCAATTTCTGCCCTGCAAACCGGTTCATCTGTACCATTTTTCTAGGTTCCACATATATGCGTTAATACACGATATTTGTTTTTCTCTTTCTGACTTACTTCACTCTGTATGACAGTCTCTAGATCCATCCACGTCTCGACAAATGACCCAATTTTATTCCTTTTTATGGCTGAGAAATATTACATTATATATACGTACCACATCTTCTTTATCCATTCATCTGTCGATGGGCATTTAGGTTGCTTCCATGACCTGGCTATTGTAAATAGTGCTGCAGTGAACACTGGGGTGCATGTTTCTTTTTGAATTGTGGTTTTCTCTGGGTATATGCCCAGTAGTGGGATTGCTGGGTCATATGGTAATTCTATTTTTAGTTTTTTAAGAAACCTCCATACTGTTCTCCATAGTGGCTGTATCAATTTACATTCCTACCAACAGTGCAAGAGGGTTCCCTTTTCTCCACACCCTCTCCAGCATTTGTTGTTTGTAGATTTTCTGACGATCCCCATTCTAACTGGTGTGAGGTGATACCTCATTGTAGTTTTGATCTGCATTTCTCTAATAATTAGTGATGTTGAGCAGCTTTTCATGTGCCTCTTGGCCATCTGTATGTCTTCTTTGGAGAAATGTCTGTTTAGGTCTTCTGCCCATTTTTAGGTTGGGTTGTTTGTTTTTTTAAATATTGAGCTTTATGAGCTGTCTATATATTTTGGGGATTAATCCTTTGTCCATTGATTCATTTGCAAATATTTTCTCGCATTCTGAGGGTTTTCTTTTCATCTTGTTTATAGTCTCCTTTGCTGTGCAAAAGCTTTTGAGTTTCATTAGGTTCCATTTGTTTATTTTTGTTTTTATTTCCATTACTCTAGGAGGTGGATCAAAAAAGATCTTGCTGTGATTTATGTCAAAGCGTGTTCTTCCTATGTTTTCCTCTAAGAGTTTTATAGTGTCCCGTCTTACATTTAGGTCTCGAATCCATTTTTTTTTTTCGGGGTACACTGGCCTCTCACAGTTGTGGCCTCTCCCGTTGCAGAGCACAGGCTCCGGACGCGCAGGCTCAGCGGCCATGGCTCACGGGTCCAGCCCCTCCGCGGCATGTGGGATCTTCCCGGACCGGGGCACAAACCCGTGTCCCCTGCATTGGTAGCCGGACTGTCAACCACTGCGCCACCAGGGAAGCCCCTCGAATCCATTTTGAGTTTATTTTTGTGTATGGTGTTAGGGAGTGTTCTAATTTCATTCTTTTACATGTAGCTGTCCAGTTTTCCAGCACCATTTATTGAAGAGACTGTCTTTTCTCCATTGTATATCCTTGCCTCCTTTGTCATAGATTAGTTGACCATAGGTGCATGGGTTTATCTCTCAGCTTTCTATCTTGTTCCATTGATCTATGTTTCTGTTTTTGTGCCAATACCATATTGTCTGGATTACTCTAGCTTTGTAGTATAGTCTGAAGTCAGGGAGTCTGATTCTTCCAGATCCGTTTTTTTCGCTCAAGACTGCTTTGGTTATTCGGGGTCTTTTGTGTCTCCATACAAATCTTAAGATTTTTTGTTCTAGTTCTGTAAAAAATGCCACTGGTAATTTGATAGGGATTGCATTGAATCTGTAGATTGCTTTGGGTAGTATAGTCATTTTCACAATATTGATTCTTCCAATCCAAGAACATGGTATAGCTCTCCATCTGTTGCTATCATCTTTAATTTCTTTCATCAGTGTCTTATAGGTTTCTGCATACAAGTCTTTTGTCTCCCTAGGTAGGTTTATTCCTAGGTATTTTATTCTTTTTCTTGAAATGGTAAAATGGGAGTGTTTCCTTAATTTCTCTTTCAGATTTTTCATCATTAGTGTATAGGAATGCAAGACATTTCTGTGCATTAATTTTGTATCCTGTAACTACCAAATTCATTGATTAGCTCTAGTAGTTTTCTAGTGGCATCCTTAGGATTATCTATGTATAGTATTATGTCATCTGCAAACAGTGACATTTTTACTTCTTCTTTTCCAATTTGTATTCCTTTTATTTCTTTTTCTTCTCTGATTGCCGTGGCTAGGACTTCAAAACTATATTGAATAATAGTGGTGAGAGTGGACATCCTTGTCTTGTTCTTGATCTTAGAGGAAATGCTTTCAGTTTTTCACCATTGAGAATAATTTTTGCAGTGGGTTTGTCGCATATTTCCTTTATTATGTTGAGGTAGGTTCCCTCTATGCCCACTTTCTGGAGAGTTTTTATCATAAATGGGTGTTGAATTTTGTCAAAAGCTTTTCCTGCATCTATTGAGATGATCATATGATTTTTATTCTTCAAGTTGTTAATATAATGTATCACATTGATTGATTTGTGTATATTGAAGAATCCTTGCATCCCTGGGATAAATCCCATTTGATCATGGTTTATGATCCTTTTAATGTGTTGTTGGATTCTGTTTGCTAATATTTTTTTGAGGATTTTTGCATCTATATTCATTAGGGATATTGGTCTGCAATTTTCTTTTTTTGTAGTATTTTTGTCTGGTTTTGGTATCAGGGTGATGGTGACCTTATAGAATGAGTTTGGGGGTGTTCCTTCCTCTGCAATTTGTTTGAAGAGTTTGAGAAGGATGGATGTTAGCTCTTCTCTAAATGCTTGATAGAATTCACCTGTGAAGCCATGTGGTCCTGGACTTTTGTTTGTTGGAAGATTTTTAATCACAGTTTCAATTTCATTACTTGTGATTGGTCTGTTCATATTTTCTATTTCTTCCTGGTTCAGTCTTAGAAGGTTATAGCTTTCTAAGAAGTTGTCCATTTTATTGGCATAGAGTTGCTTGTAGCAGTCTCTTAGGATGCTTTGTATTTCTGTGGTATCTTTTGTAACTTCTCCTTTTTCATTTCTAATTTTATTGATTTGAGTCTTCTCCCTCTTTTTGTTGATGAGTCTGGCTAATGGTTTATCAATTTTGTTTATCTTCTCAAAGAACCAGCTTTTAGTTTTATTGATCTTTGCTATCATTTCCTTCATTTGTTTTTCATGTATTTCTGATCTGATCTTTATGATTTCTTTCCTTCTGCTAACTTTGGGTTTTGTTTTTTCTTCTTTCTCTGGTTCCTTCAGGTGTAAGGTTAGATTGTTTATTTGAGATTTTTCTTGTTTCTTGAGGTAGGCTTGTATTGCTATAAACTTCCCTCTTAGAACTGCTTTTGCTGCATCCCATAAGTTTTGGATCATCGTGTTTTCATTGTGATTTGTCTCTAGGTATTGTTTGATTTCCTCTTGGATTTCTTCAGTGATCTCTTGGTTATTTAGTAATGTATTGTTTAGCCTCCATGTGTTTGTGTTTTTTACATTTTTTTCCCTGTAATTGATTTCTAATCTCATAGCTCTGTGGTCAGAAAAGATGATTGATATGATTTCAATTTTCTTAAATTTACTGATGCTTGATTTGTGACCCAAGAAGTGATCTCTCCTGGAGAATGTTCCATGCGCATTTGAGAAGAAAAGTGTAATCTGCTGTTTTTGGATGGAATGTCCTGTAAATATCAGTTAAATCTAGCTGGTCTATTGTGTCATTTAAAGCTTCTGTTTCCTTATTTATTTTCATTTTGGATGGTCTGTCCATTGGTGTAAGTGAGGTGTTAAAATCTGCCACTGTTGTTGTGTTACTGTCAATTTCCTCTTTTAGAGCTGTTAGCAGTTGCCTTATGCATTGAGGTGCTCCTATGTTGGGTGCATATATATTTATAATTGTTATATCTTCTTCTTGGATCAATCCCTTGATCATTATGTAGTGTCCTTCCTTGTCTCTTGTAACATTCTTTATTTTAAAGTCTATTTTATCTGATATGAATATTGCTACTCCAGCTTTCTTTTGATTTCCATTTGTGTGGGATATCTTCTTCCATCCCCTCACTTTCAGTCTGTATGTGTCCCTAGGTCTGAAGTAGGTCTCTTACAGACAGCGTATATATGGGTCTTGTTTTTGTATCCATTCAGTAAGCCTGTGTCTTTTGGTTGGAGCATTTAATCCATTCATGTTTAAGGTAATTATCAATATGTGTGTTCCTGTGACCATTTTCTTAATTGTTTTGGGTTTGTTTTTTAGGTCCTTTTCTTCTCTTGTGTTTCCCACTTAGAGAAGTTCCTTTAGCGTTTGTTGTAGAGCTGGTTTGAATTCTCTTAGCTTTTGCTTGTGAGTAAAATGTTTGATTTCTCTGTTGAATCTGAATGAGATCCTTTCTGGGTAGATTAATCTTGGTTTTAAGTTCTTCCCTTTCATCACTTTAAGTATGTCATGCCATTGCCTTCTGGCTTGTAGAGTTTCTGCTGAGAAATCAGCTGTTAACCTTATGGGAGTTCCCTTGTATGTTATTTGTCATTTTTCCCTAGCTGCTTTCAATAATTTTTCTTTGTCTTTAATTTCTGCCAATTTGATTACTATATGTCTTGGCATGTTTCTCCTTGGGTTTATCCTGTATGGGACTTGCTGCGCTTCCTGGACTTGGGTGGCTGTTTCCTTTCCCATGTCAGGGAAGTTTTCAACTATAATCTCATCAAATATTTTCTCTGGTCCTTTTTCTCTCTCTTCTCCTTCTGGGACCCCTAAAATGCGAATGTTGGTGCATTTAATGTTGTCCTAGGGGTCTCTTAGGCTGCCTTCATTTCTTTTCATACTTCTTTCTTCATTCTGTTCCACAGCAGTGAATTCCACCATTCTGTCTTCCAGGTCACTTATCCCTTCTTCTGCCTCAGTTATTCTGCTACTGATTCCTTCTAGTGTAGTTTTCATTTCAGTTATTGTATTGTTCATCTCTGTTTGTTTGTTCTTTAATTCTTCTAGGTCTTTGTTAAACATTTCTTGCATCTTCTCAATCTTTGCCTCCATTCTGCTTCCGAGGTCCTGGATCATCTTCACTATCATTATTCTCGATTCTTTTTCTGGAAGGTTGCTTATCTCCACTTCATTTAGTTGTTTTTCTGGGGTTTTATCTCATTCCTTTACCTGTTACGTAGTCCTCTGCCTTTTCATCTTGTCTGTCTTTCTGTGAATGTGGTTTTTTTCCACAGGCTGCAGGATTGTAGTTCTTGCTTCTGCTGTCTGCCCTCCAAAAGGCATTTTTCTTAAAAAAGTTAAATAGGGATAAAACCCTGTTTTAAGAGAAGTGATCTCCCCCCTCCACCCCTGAGCTCAGTGGTAGTTATTTGTGTGTAGGTTTTCCTTTCATGAGCACTTGGACTTTTCCTGCCACCATGCTGTCAGGACCCAAGTTCTCGTTTGTGTGAAGGGGGGCTGTTACTGGGCAGGATGCCCTCCACACCCTGGTTTGAGCTGAACTACGAGCATCTCTCTCCATCCCAGTTTTCCCTGTTTCTGGTCATAGGGTGTGACTTCACTGAATAATGAGTTTCCCCAATGAGCTGGATTATTCGTGGGCGTGGAACCCACCCAGCAGGTGGTGCTTCCAAGGGGAGGCTTGAGTCCTGGCCAGGCCGAGCTGGGGAGACTTGGGGCCGCTTCCTGGAGCATGAGGAGGAAGGGGCTGGGCGGGGGGTGCAGGGGAGGCACCTCACCAAGGTCGGGGATGTTTACGTAAAAAACCAGCGCTGACCTGCTCTTCGGCCAGGCTCTGCCACTCCCTTACTGTCCGAGTGTCCCCACTGCCCTCACACTTCTTGACCTGATGACACTCCGGAGCCTTGAGAGACTCCTCAGATTCCTGTGGATTTCCAATATCCTGATGTTTTCCTCATCCCTGTCACGTGTAGTTTCTGCTTCCCATGGAATTCATTTAAATTCCTGACCTGGAGGTGGAATCCCCTTGCCCCAGGCTGGTGGGCATAGGGAGCGGCCGGGGGTTATGATACAAGCAGTTCAAGATGACTAGCAGACATCCCTGTTTTTAAAATAACCTCTGCTTCCCGTTCTGCTGAATAAGTGTCAGGCTCACGTCTGCTCCCACTTCAACAAATCGCCACATGTACCATCTTAAAGGGGACTCGACAATAGATTTTAGTTTCTTCCCGAGATAAAGTGAAATAACGATTTCTCTTAGCTCCCAAATGAAGACATTTTTCAAGGTGTTTTTTCAAATTGGATTGTTCTCTTCCTGAGATGAAATCTGGTGCCAGCTGTTTTATTTTCCAGTGTCTAAGGTTGTGATATGCTGGCTTAGTCAGTCGGGCTGGTGTGTTATCCTGGTTCTGTGTTGGTTCAGCAAAGCTGAGCCTCGTTTCTCTGATCTGTAAGGGTCTGTTTCCTAGGTTATGGGCTTGAAGGAGTTAACTCCGGTGAAATACCTGTGATGGTGTGTAGCTCAGTGTGCATACCTGTTACTGAATCGTGGGTGGGTGTGGTTTTTCTGGACCCCAAGGGTTGCCGGTTACAGTAGGAGAGATGCCTTTGGTGGGTCAGGAGCCTTGGAGACACAGTGACCAGAGGCCACGCTGTGAGCCCTCTGATTCCTGTGGGGTGAAATGTGCTACCTGAAGCCAGATTGGCCATTTCCCAGTGATAGATTCTCTTGACAGAGTAAAGGAATAGCTAATGTCCAGGTATATGTAGGATGATTCTTTGGGGAAAACAGGCCTAAGGGTGAAAGGGGATCCATTTCTAAGTTCCTCCAAATTGAAGTCTTTCTTTAAGAAGTATGTTCCATGTACACATAAAAAGGCTAATTTCTTTCGGTGTGTATATTTCACAAGAACAAATGGGAATTTAAGAAAATTACCTTCACAACCCTTTGATTTATTGCCATCTTGGTGACTCATGGACCATTTGGGCTTCGAAGAAGTGTTCCCGGTATGATATTCAAAAAGGTTTTTCAATTATTTTTTTATGGTGAACTCTCATAAAAGTTTCTGTGTCTGGATATTTCTTCTGTGTCTTCTTTTGACGGGCCCTGAGGCAGCATTAGATTGATTCTGGGAAACTCTGCCAGCCGAAGACCTTTTGCTGGCATGGTTCTCAGAGGCTTCTAGACAATCTCTTATTTACAGTCTGATAAGATGTAGGCTTGTCTTCATTAAGTTTTTCAAAGGATAACTCTTATTCTGGGAACTCATTCTTGTAGGCAAACTGTAGTTTTACGTGGCTACTGTATGCTGAAATTCTCTGCGGAATAATAAAATACTAGCATCAGTGAATATCACAAGTCCTCCATTCTCCTCATTCCTCTTCTGTTTTGTTCAGACTTCTTTATCATGAAAGCACCTCAGTATGACATTTTATTCATATTTTTCTAAGAAGATAATGCATTAGAAATTCTTTCTGTGCATTTTTTAAAGGGTCATTTTTTTCATGCTCTTTGCTAAATTTTGGTTGGAAGTCATTTCCTGTTTTTGTACTTGGTTGAACTTTTTTTTGACTTTTCTTGAAGAAATCTTCTTTTAGGAAGTTTAAAGGAGTATTCTGGAAAGAAGATTATACTGGCTTGCTGTTGATGCATAGCAAACTACCTCAGAACTCAGTGGCTTCAAACAATGATGGTTTATTATCCTTCAAGCATCTGTGGCTGGGCTCAGCCGAGCCCTTTCTCCAGGCTCTGCTGTTGGAGACTGTGCTCTCCCTGCGGTTCTGAGGGCTGCGTGCACGTGCTCTGGTCCACGTGCCTTTCTCTCGTCCTGGACCACGAGGGCGGTCAGGGTCTGCTTGGATCACTGGGAAGACCAGGGAACAAAAGTGATCTCAGGAGATCCGCCAAGGATGAGTAAGAAAGGACACGAGCCCGTTTTGTGAGAACCCGACACGTGTGTTTTCATAATTGTAGATTTTTTTTTTTTTTTTTTTTTTTTGCGGTACGCGGGCCTCTCACCGTTGTGGCCTCTCCCGTTGCGGAGCACAGGCTCCGGACGCGCAGGCTCAGCGGCCATGGCTCACGGGCCCAGCCGCTCCGTGGCATGTGGGATCCTCCCGGACCGGGGCACGAACCCGTGTCCCCTGCATCGGCAGGCGGACTCTCAACCACTGCGCCACCAGGAAAGCCCCATAATTGTAGACTTTAACTATTCGCTTCCAGTGCCTCTCAGGTACCCTGGAGCCTGAGCGTGGGGAGCGAGTTGACCTTTAGATTTTATTTTCCTTGTGGCTGCAGAACCGCCCCCCCCCCCCACTGCATGTTCTTCTGCTCGTGTAAAACTGTGGAGGGTTGAGTGGGGCTCAGTGTGGTAACGTGAGTTCTGGTTTCATGTTATTATACTATATTAAGCTTTATACATATGTTTATATATATATGTTTTCACATATGCTATATTATATTATACATAATTTCTATTCTGTTGCAAACAGAGCAGGTATTACAGTCTGTGGTTGTGTTTCGAGTGTTAGAAAACAAAGCATGGATTAAAATTGGTAACCAAGGAAAACATTAAGGCCGCCAGACTGCATGTAATGTGTTCTCCAATAATTTGTGAAAAACATAAAAATGGCTAGAACTTTATGAATCGTAACTCTGCCCAATGAGTTATTTAGAAGTCATGAAAGAATAGATTTAAACAGGACACGTTGTAAATTATGGAGTCCTGAATTTTTGAGATTATTTAATTCATTGAACAGATGTTTACTGAGCATCTGATACACACCTGGGGACCACGGGGGTACAGTGAACAGTGTCAGGAGCTCATGGCACTTCCCTTCTAGCCGGGGGACAAACACTCACAAAATGGGTATAGCTTGGGAGGTTCTTGCAGTGAAGGAAAATAAAAGATGAAGTTCATGAGAGGAGGAAGGCGTGCCAGGTGGTATTAGGGGATCAAAGCGACATCCCTAAAAGTGGAACTTCTGAGTCCGGCTTGGAAAAAGTAAGAGAGGGAGCCATCCATGTATTTCATTGAATGTTGTTTTAGTTAGAGGTCAAAGCAGGTGCCTGGGGACTTGAGTGATAGCAGGGAGCCTCAGGCTGGAAGGCGGGGCGGGGGAGGGGACGCTGCAGGGACACAGTCAGGAGCTCAGCGAGCTGGATCTCAGAGCAGCTGAGGCCAGGCTGCCATGTGGATTTCAGGGAGATGGGAAGCCAGTGGGAGATTTTAAAGGGGAACTATTTGATCCATTGTTTGCAGACCAGACTAGAGCAGACGTGGAGTCTAGGTAGGAATTTCTTGTAGGGTCTTGCAGACGGTGGCCTGGTGTCAACAAAGAGAGTGAGAAAGGGTCAGACCTGGGCTAGGTTTTGGTGGACGAGTCACAGGATGTGCTGGCAGATTCAAGGTCAGCCTCGGAAGAGAGGAGCCAGGGATGACCCGAGGGTCCCTGTCCTGTGCATTTTAAGAATGGAGTCGCCTTTAGCAGGATGGGAAAGGGAGAGGCCGGTGGGGAGAGTCAGATGTTTGTCAGCGTGCCTGTTTAAGATTTCTCTAGACACCCTGGTCTGTGGGCAGGCGTTTACATGGAGGTGCTCCCCTGGAGGAAATGGGGACAGGATTGGGAGTCAGAGGCCACAGTCTGTATTTAAAGCCATGTAAGGGGTGAATCAGTGCCTGGGAATCGGCCCTCCTCAGCATGACCTAACTTACAGTAGAAATTTATTTTTTATTTATTTCTAAAAATTTTTATTGGAGTATAGTTGATTTACAGTGTTGTGTTAGTTTCAGGTGTACAGCAAAGTGATTCGGTTATATATATATATATATATACATATATCCACTCTTTTTTAGATTCTTTTCCCATAGAGGTTATTACAGAATATTGAGTTGAGTTCCCTGTGCTGTACCTCAAGTAAGGCCTTATTAGCTAGCTATTTTATATGTAGTAGTGTGTATATGTCCACCCCAATCTCCCAGTTTATCCCTCCCCCACTTACCCTCCAGTAACCATAAGTTTATTTTTTACATCTGTAACTCTATTTCTGTTTTTATAGTAGAAATTTAAATGGCACCAAAATAATTTTAATTTGGAGTTAGACAAACAATCTGTTGTTTCTAAATTTCGGTGTAGTTGGAACACATCCATTTTTAACTCTTCAGGTGGCTGCAGACTTATCTGTATGTAACACACGCATTAAAAACCAGAATATCGTCTCTCATGTGGATACCCTTCAAAATGTTGGACCACATCTTCCTGGTTTCAGTTTGACCTTCATTCAATACCTGGATTGATGAGCTCGTAGTCATAAACTTAACTATTTTCTCCCCTTGCTTTAGTGGCTGTGGAATAAGAAAATCACTAACCAGGTTATTTATCTTTTTTTTTTTTTTTTTTTTTTTTGCGGTACGCGGGCCTCTCACTGCTGTGGCCTCTCCCGTTGCGGAGCACAGGCTCCGGACGCGCAGGCTCAGTGGCCATGGCTCACGGGCCCAGCCGCTCCGCGACATGTGGGATCTTCCCGGACCGGGGCACGAACCCGCATCCCCTGCATCGGCAGGTGGACTGTCAACCACTGTGCCACCAGGGAAGCCCAGGTTATTTATCTGCAAAGTATAAATGCTGAAATATCACGATGCCTCATTATTCTGTGCATAAAAATGAGACCTTAACTGTATAGGCTTCCGTATTTCTTGCTACTTACAGACTTACAGGAACATAATTACTCTTCAAGGTTCCCTTTATTATTTGTGTGTTTTCTCGTCAAGGAGAATGAACTGTGAGTTCTGACGTGGTTGACACTCATCCTGGGCCGCTGCTCACGTGATATTTCACTGTCCTGCGGGCCACCGAGGCTCCTGCCTGTGTGGGCTTGAGACAGGAAGGGGGCAGGGCACAATCGTTAAAAGAATGACGTAGCCCGAGGGCAAGACATAAACTGGTTACAGCCAGCTAGGTCCAAGACGGCGGACTAGTCGACTTCCACTAGACCTTGAGCCCCAGCATAGGCTCATTGTAACACATCATCTAAATGATACACCCACAGGTGCCAGGACAGTTCCAAGGGTGACCCTAAAGGTCAAAAAGTGGGCCGTGGCCCAGTTCCTGGCAATCCCCACCCCTTCCCCAAAATAGTTGGAATAATCCTCCTGTTCATTAGCCTGTGAAATGACCCACCCCTATAAAAACTGACAACCCTGTACCCTGGGGCCTCTCGCTTTCCACGATGGCCCAGACTCTGTCTGTGGAGTGCGTACGTCCCTGAGTAAACCTTCTTTCACTTCACTGTGGCTCGCTCTTGAATTCTTTCCTGCACCAAGAACCCGCCCTCGGCGGCCGTCCCAGGGCCGTGCCTGCGACCTGGGGCGTGAGCATCCTCTCGTGCCCCGCCCTCTTCCCTGCAGCTCTCCTCAGTGTCCCTGTGCTGCCTCTGCCAGCGCGCACGGCCGTGTCTGGACTGCAGCATCCCTGCCCTACTCTTCAGACACAGCGCCCGGCTGCGGTGCAGTTTGGCCGAGGCCACCTCCCTGCTCCCTGAACGCTGTCCGCTCAGGACCACTGCAGCCTGGAGCTCTTGGACCCTGAGTGGCTCCTACGTTTCCTGTCTTCACTGGGCTCTTTCCTCTCCGGTGTGCCCCCAAAAAGGGCTGCTTGAGGTGAAACAACTTTGTGACAGTTTTGCTGAGAAGCTCCATCCCTCTCAGACCCTCAGCTCTGCCTTTGGCTGCAAGTGTTAATAACCAGACCCCTCTCAGGACGGCCACATCCCCTTCTGCCTTTTACACAGAAATTACACATGGGGCCACAAGTTCCTCTCCCTTCCCCACCCCCATGCCACTTGTATTAGCCAGCTTGTGAGTTATCTGATTCTCACCATGATACTGTAGCCAAATTTTGGCCTCTGTACCACGGTTCCGAATTGAATCTCAGACACAGAGTTTTGGGTGAAGTGGAAAACAATAGCTTTATTGCTTTGCCAGGCAAAGGGGCCACAAGGAGCTAATGCCCTCAAAACTGTGTGTCCTGACTTGGAGGGGGGTAGTGAGGAGTTAATATAGCAGTGGTTCAAAGAGGGCGTGGTCAGCTCTTGGACATCCTTCTGATTGGTTGGTGGTGAGGTCATCGGGAATCAGCACCATCAACCTTCTGGTTCCAGCTGGTCTGGGGTCTTCCTGCTTGTGGGCAGCATGCAGTTAACTTCTCCCACCTGATAGGGGTTTCAGCATCTGCAAAACAGCTCAAAGACATGGTTCTGTGTATCCCTTGAGGGGGATCCAGGACCCTGCCCCCAGGCTGCACTATTGCTTCTTGGCTACTCCTCCCTTGTCTCTGCAGCCCCTCCCTTCCCTGATCAGCAACTGTTTGAACTTGCCCTTTGGAACTCCGGGAAGGTCGTGGAGGCTGAATGAAGCCTGTTTCCTGCAAACAAGAAAATGCGGGACACGGAAAGGCTTTTGTGCCCAGGAGCCCTATAAGGTCCTGTTCGGTTTCAGTCGTTTGAGTTTCTTTCCAAAGAGAATGTGTCAGCTTCCATGCAAATGGGTGCATAGGTGCAAATAAATTTTGAACATAGGTGAAATATGTCTCGTAAATTCTCCCAGAAGACACATCTAAAATTCATTTCTGGCACAGCGAGAACCCCTGCCTCTTGTATATTGTGAATGAAAAGGTCTTGATGACTGCAGCGTCCTGTCATTCTGGTCTGCACGCAACAAAATGTGCAGTGTCCACTTCTTTCCAAGGCTAAAAGTACATTAAGTGAAATCAATATAGATTATCGTGGCTGTTCATAAAATTTTTATATTAAGATTGTAAGAAATTCATGCATCGTAAATTAGATAAAGAAAACATCCATAAATGAATAAAAGTCACTTGATTATAAAAGACATTTCCTCTGGGAAGTCATTTTAGCAACTCAGAGAGGTTTCTGGGACCAGAGCTGCCCAGGGGGAAAAGGGAAGCTGGATTTACACTCGTGTCCCTGCTCTGATGAGTTTTAGAGCAGCTTCTGTTATTTTGAGGCTGGGATCTGGGCAGAGACTCTGCAGCTGAGTGGGGCTCCTTGGCCGTGGCTGTCAGCCCGGGAGGGGGAGATTTTGTCCTGTGCGTTTTCCACCTGGGCCTTTCGGGGAAAACAATCAGGAGATGGACTTGAGTAACAGTGTGGAGTCCTGATAGTACTGAATATGGATAAAAATTTTATATCTAATAATTGAAAGAAATGGATGCATCATCTTTCTGTAAAAAGCAGTTATATATGTGGACAATGGAAACACACTGAGAATAAATACGGCCCTTAATTACATGATTGGGAAGGTTTAGAGCAGGATAATTCATGGCATAAACATACAAATTGTTAATTGTAAATCCTTAGATAAAATGGGCATAAGCATGGTATCCACTCCATGAAATGGCTGGGAAGATTTTTTTTTTTTTTTTTTGATACGTAAGAAGTGGATTTATTTGGAGAGAAACACACTTAGAGTATGGGCCATCTCAGAAGGCAAGAGCAGCGGGCTGGGAAATTAAATGCAGAAACTGAGGGAGAGTTCCTAGCTGGATGCCTGTTCGTCACTCAGTATGTGTGAAAGGCAGGAAAATGCCCCCCAGAGTCGTTCACGTCCTGACCCCCAGCACCTGTGCTTACGTTAAGTACTTTATGGGGCAGAAGGCACCTGGCATGTGTGATGCAGTATCATGATGTGGGAGGTTGTCGTGAATTATCTTGTGGGCATGATGTAATCACACGGTCATATATGAGGGAGGAAGGAGGGTCAGAGTCAGAGAAGGAGATGAGGTGATGGAGGCATAGGTCAGAGCGATGGGGCCCTGAACCAAGGGGTATGGGGTGGGCAGCCTCCAGAAAGTAGGGAAGGCAGGGGAGGGGTTCTCCCTATGAGCCCCAGAAGGAATGCCCTGCCGACACCTTGATTGCAGTCTATGGAGGCTTCTGACTTCTGGGACCATACGATGTGAATTTGTATCGCTTAAGCTATTTTTGGTGATTTGTTAACGGCAGCATTAGGAAACTAGTGCAATATGATAGCTTTATTATTGTTAATATTATTGTATTACTTTCCTGGGGTTGCTGTAACCAAGAACCACGAGCTGAGATCTTTATTGTCTCACAGTTTGGAGGCTGGACATCCAAGACCAAGATGGCAGCTGGGTTGGTTCTACTTGATGGCCCTGAAGGATCTCTTTCGGGCCTCTCTCCTTGGCTTGCAGACGGCCGTCTTCTCCCCTTGTCTTCACATTGTGTTCCCGCTGTGTGTGTTTCTGTGTCCAAAAGTCCCCTTTCTATGAGGATACTGATCGTAATTGGTTTGAGGTCCACCCTAGTGACCTCAGTTGAACCTATTTCTGTGAAGATTCTGTCTTCATAAGACCACAGTCTGAGCTACTGGGTTAGGACTTTACCATATGAGTGGAGGGGGCACAAAGAATCCCAAACAGTTATTATGTTTAATTAAAATAAAATCCTAGAATGAGAAAGCTATGACCACACGCTCAGAAAGTATCTAAGAATTATTTTAACCATGACTTTCATTTGACTAAGGTGGTTCTTTTATGTTGTAGAGACACTGACTTACTGTTTGTTTGTTTTAATATTTATTTATTTATTTGGCTTGCCAGGTCTTAGTTGCGGCACATGGGATCTTTAGTTGTGGCACACGGGATCTTTAGTTGTGGCATGCAGACTCTTAGTTGTGGCACGCATGTGGGATCTAGTTTCCTGACCAGGGATTGAAACCCGGACCCCCTGCTTTGGGAGTGTGGAGTGTTAGCCACTGGACTGCCAGGGAAGTCCCTGACTTGCTGCTTTAATAAGAAATGGTACCATGGGTGACTCAGTTATGGGAAATGACAGTTTGCTACTTCTAAAAACAACTCCCTTTATCAACGTCCAGAACGTACTTAGCTAATTGGAAGTTCTTTAAGTCACGCGTGGTTTCCCGTGAGGTCTGCGTAGGTGTGTAGTTACTGTGTCCTTGTGAGTATCCCCAGTAATCCTGCAGGTGGTGGACAAAAAAAAAATCGGTCCAATCTGGCAAGTGGCAGCTGCCTTCTGCCATAGAGGAAACCAACCAAATCATGTCCACCTCTGAAATCTGACTCTCTTTAGATTTGTCGTGGATCTGTGGAGATTAACAATTCAGGGACTCTTGGAGAATATTTTTACACAAAAAAGATTGGTTTCTCACCGGAAAAGTGCCCGTGTGTGTGCGTGTGTGTAGAAACACGGACTTTGCATAAATTTCAGGTCATGTGTAGGCTCTCTGAACCTCATTTCTGAGCCCCCAGGGACCTGCTCTGGACCTTTTTTTTTCCTGAGGCTGTTTCACCTGAAGGTCTCGTGTCTGCTTCAGCCTCGTCTCCAAATTCAGCATCTTTCTTGGCTCCTAGAACCTCTGTTCCCGCCCCACAGGCTCTTACCCATGTTCTTCCTCTTGGAAGAACCTTCCCTGAACCCCACCAGCATAGCTGTCCTCCCCCTTTTACTGCGGAATTTGAAGCATCAGTAACTGTACCTCCTCTACATTCTGGGCAGTGGTGGCCTAAGTTATCTGTTTGCTTTAGGGAGCTTATTTGATTTTTTCAGAATTTTAGAGTTACAATTTGTAGTGTATTTATAAGGAGTAGTTTTGTTCACACCTTGGTTCCATGAAACATAAAATGCATCTTTAAAATGTATTTTTTTCTCATATGTAGGATCACATGTATTTCTAGTTTAAGTCCTACACTTTTTATTGACCTTTAGAAAACACGTACTATTGTTTTTTTTACAGTAAATTTGCAACAGAATTGCTATTTGTTATATGAATAAAACAGTTCTTGAATAATAGGAATACCATATTGGACAAACCGTAAAGGAATACAGCACCTTATGGCTGCTTTTGAAATCAGTGTCATGTAATTGTATATTTTACTTAGATTGGCTGTTAACTTGTGTTCTTTCATACAGAAGTGATAACCAGAAGGCTGTTGTTTTACCCTGAAGCTGTTAGAAGCAGTAACAAATCTCTGTACCTAAATGTGGAAAATCTTCCATTAGAAGCTTAACATGACCCCTTTCCCTATTGCCTTTGCTCTGGCTATTCCTTCCGCTGGGACTGTCTGGTTTTATCTCCTTTCTTCTTCTAGATTCTGCTCCACCCTTGAAGTGTTTCCTGAGTCCTTCAATCCAGTGTGTCTCTGCATCTCAGCAGTCACCTCATTAGGGAATTTCACCAATTGCTTTTCTTTCTTTCTTTCATTTCAGCCTCTCTCTCACTGTATGCAGATTCTCGAAGTAGAAGTTGGTCATTGTTTGTTTACAGCCCCGAGCCTGTGCCCTTCCCTACAGCCTCCCAGTGAACGTGTGTGGAATTTTACACAAGAAAACTTAACCCAGTGAAGAAACCACCAGGGCAGGGGTGGGGTATTAAGAGAGATATTAAGAGAGGTTTTTCTCTTTGTCGTTGTCACTGTAGAAAAGTATAGAAGGTCACATGAAGACATTGGTATCTAATAAATATCTGTTAGATTCAGAGCACTGGCTAGATATGGGGGAAAAAAAGATAAACACTTCTTTCAGGAAATTTACTAAGTACTTGGAAATACAGGATTCAAGTACCAGGAAGAAAAGTTACCAAACGCAAAGGAACTTAAAAACTGCGGAAGGCAATATTGTGCAAGCAATTTACATGTATGTTGAGAAGCTGTAATAGCACTGATTGGACCCACTGTAATGAAAAGAGCAGAAAATAATGGGAATGAAAACACAGAGATGTTTTAGTTTGGGTAGAACACTGAATGAAGTGCCGTTTCTGTGTAGATAAACAAGTGCTCACGGGCACCCACTCATGTCTTGTATCCTGGGGGATAAAAGTGGGAAGTCACAAAAACACCACTCAAAACAACAAGGTCCTGCTGTAGAGCACAGGGAGCTATGTTCAGTGTCCTGGGATAAACCATGATGGAAAAAAATATGAAAAAGAAAAAAAATATATATATATATGTATAACTGAATCACTTTGCTGTACAGCAGAAAATAAACCAGCATTGTAAATCAACTATACTTCAGTTAAAAAAAAACTGATAAAGGAAAGCAGAAAGTAATAATAAAAGGACCATAGGTTTTGGGGGGAAAAAGCAAAAACAAAAAAATACAAAAACACCACTCAAGGCAAGTGGGAAACATAACCGTGGACACAGCCTGACTTGCAGATACCTGGTGCTGATGAGTTACAGAGATGAAAGGAAGACATTCTGTTTGCATCCACTCTGTAAACTTCCAGCCTTATTAATGTAAAGAATATGAAAAAATTAACAGGCAAGGATTCATTCCCATGATCAATTTTGTCAGGTTGTTCCTATTTAGTACATGAAAAATTATTTAACTTACTCTTGAAAAAGTATGAACTCTGAGATCATGCCAAATCCCCTGAAACCTTTGGCGAACTGTCAACCAGAGATGTCTTTCCCAAATGAAATGCCTGCATGGAGAGAGATACATATGTACATACATTCTTATGTAGATAGATGCATATGTATATATACACAAGCACACATAGGTTCATGTATATGTGTATATACACATATGTACATATATGCATATAGACAGGGTATATAGGTATATCTATAGATACAGTACATACATGTGTACATAGATATACATATAGATACACATATGTATAGGAATGTGTCTATGACTATCTAGACAAATATACAAATATATTATTTTTGAAAACCTCTATCTTTTCTAAATTATCAGTTTTTGAAAAATGTGTGCCTATATACCACTTTGCTGTAATATAAATGAACTGATTTAACTGATTTGGATAAATCAGGTGAAACTAGTTTGAAATTATCTTGTGTGTTTTAGGAAATACAGTTTCTTATATATCAATGGATAGTAATTTGAACAATACAAAGGAAGAAATAATTATCAGGAATTCTCTTTCAGTAAGTGGATATGAATGGTTACTTGTTGGCTCATATAAATGTCAGATGGAGCAGCTCCCGCCTTCACTGAAGACGCATTATTTTAGGAAGGGGATGTCTCTTCATTGGGTGAGCACTACCCTGAAAAATGATATTCGATAATTACTTGCAAATTGCCAAACTAAAATCCAATGTAGTCTTTGTCAGAATAATGACACATTTAAATCAGTGACCTTTATAACAGTTGCCCGGTGGAAAAATTCTGATTATAAACTTTGGTTGTAATTTAGGATAAGGAACACTGGACTTGTAAACAGCACGCGGGGACCTGTATGTTGCTCTCACTGTCGGCCTCCGCACGGGCCTCAGCCTCAGGGACTCCGGGCCTCCCGCCAGGAGCCTCCCCTGCAGGCAGCTGACCTGGGCTGTGCTTCCCTTTGCTTTCTCTTCTCTTTCTGAGCCCAGCTAAATTCGCCCATCTAGTACCTTCTTCCCTCCTCTCAGCATCCTTCCTGTCTCCTCAGCCTCTTCTGTTGCTTTTGAAGTTATCTGGCAGGGGGGCTGGGGGGCAGGAATCTTCTCCTTCTTTTTATAAAATTTCCTTTTGATCTTTCCATTCATCCTTCTCCTGTTCCATATACAAGAGAGAAGTAGGTCAGATCATGAGAAGGATATTGAATAAGACAGAGACACTTGCACGTTAAAGAAAGATAATCCATAGATTTAAGCAAAATTAGATCTTACCCCCCGCCCCGCAAATAGTATCATTAAGTTTCAAAACCTTCTTAAGTTCATAGGGTCTGCTTTTAGATTCTCTCTCCTGCCTCCTCATTTTCCTTGAATTAAATCTATGTTGTTTTCTCAAACATGTAAGAGAAAATATGAATTTTTCTCATTTTCATACTGACATTATATTAGTCTAAATATTTATTGTAAATATTAATATTTCAGCTAAATTAAAGGCTTGATTAAGCCATCGATGATTAACCTTGAGCACCTTTTATACATTTTTTTTCTTGTTGAAAAAAGCCTCGGATGAGTCCTCCTTTGGAAGCCAATCTGCCTCCTTTTTGGAGACTTCTGTATTATCATAGGCTTTTAACGATGGACAGTGTACTTCATGTTGTTAAATAGATGAAGTTTTATAAAATTGTATAATTTCAGTTTTTGATCAACCTACGTACATACTTTCAGTGTATAACTAGGCATTTAGAAGAATCAGAATAAAGCATTTATTTGTCAAACAAATGAGCTCTCCCTTCCCAAGGCCTCTATTTAATAAGTCAGATTTTCATTCATAGTGAAAGTATTTTAACTGATAAACTTGGGGAATCCGGTGACTTGCTGTCAGCATCTCTCAATATGGTTAAAAAATACTTGGAAGCTTCTCTGTAGTTGATCATTTCCGCTTCTTTCTCCCTCTTTGCTTGCAAGTTTCTCTTTCTTGTTCTTTTCCTGGCACCCCACTTGCCTTTCCTTTTGAACCCTTTGAGCTGACTTGATTTTTTTCACCTTGAGTCAGGCCCCTGTTACTGGCTTTTGATTTTCTAAACCAGTAAATAGAATCATCTTAAGTTTGAAAGGTTGGAATTTGACTTCACCACCTTGGGGCTCTCATCACCTCCGCATTCTGAAACATGATGTGCTTTCTGAGGTATTTTCAGGTTTCAGGTGATTGATTATTTTCTTTATCAAGTTTTCCTCTAAGAAGATGAACTTACAGAATCGATAGAGACCAGTGGTTTAAACGTAGGCTCAAAGCTAAATTGCCAGGCTTCAAAAAGAACCCTGACCACTTTCTAGGTGTGGCTTTCGCAAGAGGTTGTGAGCTGCCTGTGCCTTGGTTATCACATCAGTAAAACTGGCATAATTAGAAAATCATTTGAGGATATAATGAGTGAATAGAAGTAAAGTGCTTAGATCAGTGTCTTTCCATTGAAATGGCGCAGTAAATGTTGGCTCTCATGAGGGAAGTATGTATGTGTCAGAGGCATATAGTTAATATTTGTTGAACGAATGGATGAATGATGTATCATCACCTCTATATTCTCATAAACACCTGGTGCATTGTTAGAGCCTCTCTTTGAGTTATTTAAAGGTACCAAACATTCAAAAACTGTCTGAGAGCTTGTAAAATTCAGGTTGATTTATTCTGGCATTTTTTGTAGGACAAATCAGTTAGGCAATATCCCTTATTTATATTTGCAATAGTAAAAGAGAAGCTTTCAAAAATGGTGACCCTGGATATAAACATGAGAAATGACTTGTCTTTTGAGGTGAATTTCAGCAATTTTAATACTGTTTTGCCACTATTATGTATATCACTACTATTTAACACTATTTATATATGTGTTAAGTTCCCCTGAACTTCTGATACTTGCAATATAAGATGTAGGATATATACACAAAACTAAAACTATTTATTGACAAATTAAATCCATTTTTCTCAAGCTCTTGATATTGGAATAAATGTTCTCTGTCTACATTTGTTCTCTCCACTGATTGTTCAAATCAAATCAAATGAGTTTATGGTTTTTAACTGGACTCAATTTAATCCTCTTGTGCCTTCTTGCTATACAGATCCTCTATCGAGGAAAATGGGGTTTCATATTTCTTAGCCTGAATTCTTGCACAGAAAGATACTAATTATTTTGATTTCATACTCTCAAATCTGTGGGAAACACCATTCCCTCTAAGTTGATGATTTATTACCACTTTCCAAAACAATTTTAACAGGCAGATGAAGTTTGACCCAAGATAATTATATTGAATTTGCAAGGCACTTGAAAGACTAAGTCTCTGCTTTTGAATGGTATCTAATAATTAGGAATTGCCCATGGCAGCAGGCGAAAGAGGCATATTTCCAAAAATCACCCCTACTGTCACTACAAAACAAAATCAGCTCTCACGATGGAAAAGGGATTACATCCCTGGTTCCCCACTCAATCCAAAATCACTTATAAAAAAAGTCAAGTTTCAACACTGTGAATGTTATTTTTTGTATGTCTGTCTCTGGAATTATTGATGACCCATTCTGTTTCTTTGTAATTTAACTGTACCATTCTTAATCAAGAAAAACACAGAAAAGAGTACTAAATATCAAGATGGAATTTGCAGTGGGGGGAACAGATGAATGTCACTGAAGGAGTTTAGGAGGGCCCATCAAGAATTTAAAATAAAATAAAATAAGGTGTCATATGAGGACATTGGCCTTGGCAGTGTCCCATAAACTCATGGGAATATACTGGAATTTAATTTTTCCTGGTTCTTCAAAGATATTTAAGACATGGGACTCCATTATGAGTGTAATTCATTTTGAAAAGACTCAGTCTGTTTCTCATAATTAAAATCATTGAGAAATACTCAGAATGGGTCGCTTTATACTTTATTCCACCATGGAACTTTGGTACAGAAAGACTAGAGAGTATTTTAAAACCATTGCCATTTCAAAATCCCATACATACATTTTTAACAGTTTTCAAATGAAATATGTAAACTGCTCTTGCCCTGCTGAGGAGCGAAATTAGCGCGTGGTGGGGCTACATCATTTCAACAGACTGGTTCCCTTCCATTGTTATAAAACCATTGTTATAAAAATTAGCTGTGTGACAGGAAACTATTAACTAGTCCCCAGGAAACTGATTGCTGGAAAGGCTTAGAGGTGCTTTTGCACTGGAGTTACAAAAATGGAGAAAACTCTGACAGTAAGGGCACAAGAACTCCTGATGACCTAGTAAGAAATTCAACATTCTCCTGCTCTTGAGAGATGGATTGTAGTCCCCGTGTTGCTGACAGATCAGTTTACCTCTTAGAGCAGAACAAAGAGCGGGCAAAGTCCTGGGCTGTCAGACACCAGAAAGTAAGAAAAACAGGGTGGCCTTGTGTGCGGCCTGTTGGATGCTGTGGGACCCGCAGTTGTGTTTTAATTCCTTAGAATTTAGTAGGCATTGACTTCTTACTTTAAAAAAGACCTTTATCTGCAGTGTTCTGTTTTTGTCCAGGGAATATTAAAATGGTGCAAACATTTTTCAGTTGTCTACAGTATCAAAGAAAATAGCCATTTTGGACTTAGTAAAGTATGATTTTTAAACAGTAACTTTTCTTTCCCCATATTTTCTTTCTCTGTGGAATTGCCATTGAATGTGGGTTATGAGTGACTTCTCTGTCACAACAGGGAATGGTGTTTCCCACAGGTTTGAGAGTATGAAATCAAAATAATTAGTATCTTTCTGTGCAAGAATTCAAGCTAAGAAATATGAAACCCCATTTTCCCCGATAGAGGATCTGTATAGCAAGAAGGCACAAGAGGATTAAATTGAGTCCAATTAAAAACCATAAACTCATTTGATTTGATTTGAACAATCAGCGGATAGAACAAATGTAGACAGAGAACATTTATTGCAATATCAAGAGCTTGAGAAAAATGGATTTAATTTGTCAATTGAATGGTTTTGTAATTTGCCTTCTCAGTACAAAGGCATTTAAAACATACACATTTTCATAAACCAATCGTTGGTTTTGCTAATGATGCCATTTATGTATCGGATGAAGATTCTGCCCCTGTGATGCAGGCCCCCGTCCAGTCCCCAGTAGATCTTACGCCTTAGCCCAGAGCTGTCCTCCAGCGTCACGTCACCTGTATCCACGGATGTTTGTTCGGTGTTTCCTGAATCTCTGCAAATTCCCGCTGTGTGCAGGGCAGTGTTGTTGATCTGAAGTGTTTTGCTGGCTCAGCATACCTCTCCCACACCACACACTCCACTAGAAAGTCTTTTCTGATTGGTATTTACATGTAGCCTTAAAATAAACACTCCGTTGCTTATTTATTGATTTTATACTTTCAATTTATGTATCTCATTTCCAGGAATTTAATTAAATTTAACATAGGAAGAATATTAACGTCCACCTTGTTTGGTACTCGTGTTCCTGATAGGTCTATTGGACCTCATTCATTTTTTTAAAAATTTAATTTATTTTTTTGTCGAAGTATAGTTGATTTCTCATTAATTTCTTGAATTCACATCATTTTACATATTTTTTTCAAATCCATATATACAGACTTAGGATAAATAAATACTTCCAAGATTTAGAGTAATATAATTGTATTACTTATAAAACCCACATGAGTTTTGTATATATGTGCACGTGGTGAAGTATTCTGTTGGTTAGAATTGTTCTCCATGATGCAAAATTGAGTTGTCGGTTGAGGATGGAGTTCGTCCTTGGTTCTGATACACGATGTTACTGTTTCTCTTCCTGGTGGAGTTTGGAGCCCGTCTTGTTCAGACACGACTGAATAGTCTCGTTATTTCTGGGGTTGATACTCTGGAGAAAAGGAGGTTTAGAGATAACCTCCAATCCTGTGATCTTATCTTTTATTTTAAGGCCTCAACTAAAACTTTGAAGATTGCTTCCCACGTCTGGTTTTTCACAGAGCAAGTGAGGACTTCTTTGCTTGTAGACTCTAGTAGCTAAGCTATGAGGTCAGGTACGTCAGGTACAAACATGACTAACTCTTGTCAGAGATCCCGTGTACCTTCAGAGTCAGGGTTTGTGTTTTCTCTGAGTTACACTGACTTGAAACTTATACATTGTCCACTTGAGTGATCATCAGCTAATTTGCTGGTCAGGATCATCTGGTATAAGGGACGAGGGTGTAAGTAAAACATTTTCTCATGTTTATTGTGAGGATTTCCCAAACTTTGTCAAAAAAAGAAAAAAATCTACCTGTTAATTGCAGGATTCAGTTCAACTAGCAAAAAAAACCTGTATTTACATGAAGAGTATAAAGAGCTAAGAAAAATATTAATTATTTAATATAATTCAATTATATTATCATTTATTATGAAAAAAGTATGAATCAGGTATTTACATTTTATTTAATAATCACAGATCAAACACCATGCCACAGCAAAGAGGATAAATGTAGATTATTACTGAGACTGCAGAGGCCACCTGTAGGTCCTTCCCCAGAGTTTAATTTTTCTGTTATAATTTCGCTTCTATTCTCTTGAGAACTTAATGTAGCATGATTATTGTATGAACATTGTGCATATTCATATTTGATTTTTAAAATTACCCTTACATTTATAGCCTCATAAAAATTGAGTGTGAATGCAGTTGGCGTGGATTGAACATTTGCCATAAGGAATGGTATCAGGATGCCATGCTTCATCCTGGAGATGTGTGACAATATATAAATATACACCTTGGGGCCGTGCTGGCCAATAGACTTTCTGTGTGAATGGAGATGTTTTCTACCCTCTGCTGTGTAACGTGTACTCCTTAGAGGCACATGGCTCTTGAGCACTTGAAATATGACCAGTGTGACTGAGAAACTAATTTTTAATTTTAATAATTTAAATTTAAATAACCACCTGGGCTAGTGACTGCTGTATTGGAAAGCCCAGACTTGGGGGTTTATAGGTCAGTTGTTAAAATGAGATACTACATAGGCAGTGCTTAAAATAAAGTTCAGTATATTTTACTATGACACTTATTCTCCTGGTACACACAGGGTTAAACCTATGTTTCACAGACCTTATATCTTTTAATACAGCAATCATGTGAGATAGCCTTTACTCTTCAGATGAAAAAGCCAAAGTTTCACTGGGTTAAGTGACTTAGCTCAGGTTGTAAAGGATCTTGGGTTCAAACAAGGATTTATGGCTGAACTGACCTCCACTTATGTAGGCTTTCATGTTTTTGCTAGCAAATATCAACTGCATGTATGTTTAATATTCCAGCTCAACCACCATATTTACTTTTTAGACATTTTTCCTCTAACCATATATACAATAATGTTTTTCTTTTTGACTAGTTCTTCTAATATGCATGAGTGGATATTGTTTCCTTACTGAACTCCTCCCAGGGGAGAAAACAGACAAAAAACAAAAATATTTTGATGACCTTTTACCTCAATTACATTTTTTAAAACATCCAAGGTGATATCTACTGTCGTTAAAGATATGGAAAATAAATTCAGGTGGAAAGACTTGATAATACGTGTAGATATAATTTTATTATCCATTTTGTTTCTCCTACACTTTTTCAAGGAAATGGAGTTTATTTGCGTGGAACTCTGAGAAGTGGACTGTTCTTGGGCTTTTGTGAAAAACGGTTACATATCACGTTCTGAGATCCCTTGAGAGGTGGCTCCTCTCTTAGAAGCTCTGAAAGGTTATTTGCTTGGTTCAAGATGGAAGAGTAGCTGTTAAGGAGAGTGGTCCCGTGTGTATGGTGATAACAGCCTCCAAACCCCACTGTACGTGTGCTAGGCTGTGGCCACGAGGGTTGATCGGGACGCCCACAACACTTCTCATAGAGCTGCGTATGTACATTAACATCTTTCGGTGCTTGATATTTTGTTTTAACGTCTTTTACAATTGTTGGAAAGTATTTTTAAATAATTGTGTTTAAAAACAGAGCAGAAACCACTTTGGGAGGTATTGACATGATGCCAAAGACTATAGTATGTTCTCTGTTTCTGTGTTTATAAAAGCAAAAAGAAAAACTGATTTCATTGTAGTGGAGTTTAAAAAAATGTGATGAGGCCTTCCCTGGTGGCACAGTGGTTAAGAATCTGCCTGCCAATGCAGGGGACACGGGTTCGAGCCCTGGTTCGGGAAAATCCCACATGCCGCGGAGGAACTAAGCCCGTGCGCCACAGCTACTGAGCCTGCGTGCTAGAGCCCATGAGCCATGACTACTGACCCCACGTGCCACAGTTACTGAGCCTGCATGCCACAACTACTGAAGCCTGAGCACCTAGAGCCCATGCTCCTCAACAAGAGAAGCCACCGCAATTAGAATCCCGCGCACCGCAACGAAGAGTAGCCCCCGCTCACCACAACTAGAGAAAGTCCGCGTGCAGCAACGAAGACCCAACACAGCCAAAAATAATAAATAAATAAATTTATTTATTTATTTATTTATTTTTTAAAAAATTAGTGCACAATATATCAATTCTTACATCGACTAGATATAGCACAATGTTTCAAATATATTGGGTTAAGAAAAATACGCGATGAACATTAATTTCACCTGTTTTACTTTTATTCCGTGGCTACTAGAAACTTAAAATAGCATGTGTGAAACGAAATTGAGTTATTTGTAGTTAGGTGGATGGACCTAGAGTCTGTCATACAGAGTGAAGTAAGTCAGAGAAAAACAAATACCATACGCTAACACATATATATGGAATCTAAAAAGAAAAAAAGGCTCTGAAAAACCTAGGGGCAGGAAGGAATAAAGATGCAGATGTAGAGAATGGACTCGAGGACGGGGAGGGGGAAGGGTAAGCTGGGACGGAGTGAGAGAGCGGCATGGACATATATACACTACCGAATGTAAAACAGATAGCTAGTGGGAAGCAGCCGCATAGCACAGGGAGATCAGCTCGGTGCTTTGTGACCACCTAGAGGGGTGGGATAGGGAGGGTGGGAGGGAGACGTAAGAAGGAGGAGATATGGGGATATATGTATACGTATAGCTGATTCACTTTGTTATAAAGCAGAAACTGACACACCATTGTAAAGTAATTATACTCCAATAAAGATGTATAAAAAACATTGCATGTGTGGCTCACGTATGATTTCTGTTAGACAGGAATTTGTAAGACAGTATTTGCTCTGTGTCTTCCAAATACTGCAGCTAGTAGTCTTCCTTCTGGCATTTTAGTTTAATCTTTTTAAGTCTCATATATTTGCTGGTTAACAAAGTCCACATTTAATACCCAACGATTTAAAATTTATTCTGTGAAAGCAGTAAAACTCAAGTCAATTAAAAGTGTATTCTGGGGCTTCCCTGGTGGCGCAGTGGTTGAGAGTCCATCTGCCGATGCAGGGGATATGGGTTCGTGTCCCGGTCCGGGAAGGTCCCACATGCCGCGGAGCGGCTGGGCCCGTGAGCCATGGCTGCTGAGCCTGCGTGTCCGCAGCCTGTGCTCCGCAATGGGAGAGGCCACAACAGTGAGAGGCCTGCGTACCACAAAAAAAAACCCCCAAGACCAAAAAAAACCAATAGAAGAGTGCCATCAGAACAGATGGATACGTTTGGATACACAAATAAGTATTAAAACTTTTTTGTATCAAAATTCATGCATATTTTATGTACGCTAGTATGAAAGACTGAACATACTTAAATCAAAATATTTTAGTAGATATTTTTGTGTTTTAAGTATTTTAAAATTTTATCCCCTATCTGTTTCTGTATTTTGTCCGTTACAAGGGCCATAGCTTAGCCATTTTGATTAGCCATGTAATCAAAAACAGATAAGCAAAAAAATTGGAGCCCTTTATGAAAGAGTTAATGATCTATGAATGATGTCAGTCTGTGGTGTTGATTATAGTGTTGATAACTAAGATAGCCAAATGAAAATTCCATTTCAGAGTTTAAATAGCATATGCACAAAAATCACATAACATCTAAAAACTGAATCAGTAAAAGTAATAAGAACTTTTCAATATTTCAATGAAAATAATGGTTTCAAAAATGTATTTTATCCTCCTTCATTTTAAAGTGTTAAAAAGATGCAAAGCTAAGATTAACATAATCAAATCTTTTTTGTATCCTATTTCGTTAATTCAGGTCCTTTTCTTCACTTGAGGCTGGGGATGAGAAACGCTCGGATAGAAATGAGCATAGTATCTGTGATTTCTGGGTTGTTGTTCTTCATAACCTTTTTTTAAAAAATTTTTTAGATTCCATATGTATGTGTTAGCATACGGTATTTGTTTTTCTCTTGCTGACTGACTTCACTCCGAATGACAGACTCTAGGTCCATCCACCTCACTACAAATAACTCAGTTTTTTTTATGGCTGAGTAATATTCCATTGTATATATGTGTCACATCTCCTTTACATGATTTCTAGTTTTCACTGAGCATATTTATTTACTTATTTCCCTCCAGATGTTTTAGAGGAGATGCAGGTTTCCTCTGGCCCATCTAGGTCAGCCTCCGAGAAGCCCCCTACCCAGCAGGGAAAAGGAAGTGAGGGGCTGGTTCCTGGACAGTTCAGTACTAACCCTAACAAATACTGATCCAGTCTGCCTGGGATTTCGGGATCATGATGCTGGGTTGGGTCAGAATCGCAGGTGTTGATTTATTGGTGAGAAGGTTAAGATGCCAGGCAACAGAGGACTTTCAGGGTCATTTGTTCAAGGTCAGACGGTTCGGACCACGTCCCCTGCGCACCCCTTCTCAGCCTCAGAAACCTTGAAACCTGCCTGAATGTAACGTGGGCTCTTCTGCTCTGGGGGAACCCACATTCCAATGGGAGGGACCCAGTTTTCCTAAACGCTGTTCCAGAACACCTGCCACTATGCAGCACTTGGAAATTTTATCAAGATGAGTAAGCTCTCATGTTTGGAATTTTTAAGAAATCATAAATGAACAATTTCTCAGCTTTTTTGCTGTTCAGATTGCCTCTAGTAATTCTGCATATTCCAGAAGCACAGAGATTCAGCAAAAATAACTCTACGGTACGAATTGTAGAAATTATCTGAAGATGTGTTCACTGATAGATATTTGTTACTGCAAATAACCAGTATTGGTGATTAAACTAATGTTAGGAAACATGATTGAAATATACTTTCTCTGCTGACCGCCTTCCTTGAGTGCTTTTGTTGGCACATTTATTTTATGTCTTTATAGAAATATGTATGATTATAGTACAAGGTTCACAGAAAAGTCTTTCAGAAAAACTTGAAAAGCTTTCATAATCTTACAGTGAGGAGAGTGCTAGAGTCATAGTTAACTTTGTGTCGTGTCTCATTTTTCCAGGGTCTGTTTATGATCTATAGATTATGTCCTCGGCACATTGAGTATTTTTAGATGATAGTGCAACGTTTAATACAACCAACATATTGTAAGCATTTACATATAATGTTTGTTTTATCTTTAAAATATTACTAATATTAACATAGACTGGATAATTGAATATAGCCCGATGTGTGCACAATTTTTTTAAGTCATGAAGCTATCACTATAAAATTTATATAGAGAATTAGAAAATTTATAATAGAAAGTTATACAATTCAAACTTTGTAAGTTCAGTGTGTTAAAATTTCCATTTATTAACGTTGCTGTGTAGCTAGGTTTCTGATGAGCAAGTATCACACAACAGCAGAGTTTAATCCGTATCAACTTCATGTGTAGCTTTTACCAGTATTTGGGCAAATATATCATTGGATAGAGACAGGAAAGTACTAAAGTTTTATGCATTTCGTCTCAAAAATTAGAAAAAGAGTCAAAAAATTTTGTAGAAAGTGGAATGGTCTCATCACGTGACAGGTACTCACATGGAAATGGGACTGTAGAATAAGGAGGAAGTATTAAACATCAGCTGCCTCTAAATTATTCGAGGATGGAAGGAATTGGTACCTCTCACTGCATCCGTACAAATGTCCCCAGATACAGGCTCCTCCGGAAGAGGTTTGTGGCTGGGATACAGGACCATGGGACCTTTCTCACTCTGAGAAGTAGACCTACTGCAAGATGCGAAAACACACAAATAGGATTTATACTCTGCTGACAACGGGCTCCCGTGAGAAGTGCTGAGCCGCGTGCCGAGGCGGAGGTGATTGATGCCCGTGTCCTCCCAGACCACTTTCCAGCCCCGTCGTGCCCACTGTGGAGACAGTTCAGCCTCTCTTTACTTGCTATTTTTATATCCTCAGATTTACAGAAGTATTTCCATTATTAGGAGGGGGTTTGGAATAGAAGGGGGTTTGGAATCCATGTAGCACATGAGTATGTACTCCCTGAGCGCTGGCAGCAGTACAGGTCTGTGTGTGAGGACACACACACACCACACACACACCACACACACACCACACACACACCACACACACCACACACACCACACACACCACACGCACACCACACACACACCACACACACCACACACACACCACACACACCACACACACACACCACACACCACACACACCACACACACGCCACGCACACCACACGCACACCACGCACACCACACGCACACACCACGCACACCACACACACCACACACACACCACACACACCACACACACCACACACACACACCACACACACCCCTCTGTTCACAGGTGGTCGCGGAACAGTCTTTCTGGAACTTTCCTATCGTGAGAACCCCATGGGGCTCTGGTAACTCCTGGGCCCTGCAGGGGGGTTCTCAGCCTCCCGGTTGACGGTGGAGCTAAAGGTGTGTTTTCTGACAATATCCCCGGTGACGGCCCGTGGTCCTGCTGTCTACACCTGAGAACCACTGCCGTAGAGGGAAAATACTGGCCCTGAGCAGGTTCAGCCACTGGTTAAAGGTCCTTTCCTTGGTCTCCTCTGCTTTGCCGCTTCGGAAGGATTTTTTTAAGTTTACATTTTCAAAAGTCGTTCATTCCTAGTAGGACATCAAAAGAACACAGTCGCTCTTTTTGGCTTGCTGATTGATCACATCAGAGGTAGGAGCAAGGGGGAGTGGCTTTGGACAGATGGATTCGCTCTATGCACTCATTCCCTTGACAGGTATTCAGTGAACAGTAAATCTTTAAAACTTGTTGTAGTCTCAGGTGGACTAAAACAGCCTAACTCAACTTGGTACACACACACACACACACACACACATTTTATGTAGGATAATAAGTACATCAGTGTGTCTAGACTGAAAAAAAATTGTGGCATATTGCCTATGCACCTGGCCTTGAATTGCTGTGAATTTCCAGGACGTTCTCAACGATATGAGTCAGGCAGTACTTGGTAGAATGTTCCTAAGTGGCTAAGACATGTGACCCCTCTCCAGTGGGGCTGCAGAAGGATGAGGGAGATTGAAACTACTCGTATTTGAAGCTGATTGAATATTATCTTCCACTGAGGAAAATCTCAAGCTATTCTTTCTGATGTGTGCTCTCTCTAGGGAAAAGGATGGTGAGAACAGGGATTATTTTTTATTCAGTGTGCATCACATTTTGAAACTGAACATTTCACATTTTGAAAAATTTACAGGTATTTACTCTATTTTCGATGCTAGTGGAAATGAAGGCTTAAAACAAACATTTGCTGTGTATGCATTTTTAGCCTTCATGGATAAACTTATAGAATGAATGAATGGCCTTTTCACTTTCCATCTAGACTTTACTATATTATATTGAGGAAAATTCAAATCAGTCACCAAGAATTAAATACTGTATATGTGTCTATGTATATTTGAGGCAGCAAAGCCCCCTGAAAACCCTTCCCTTAGGTTCTGCTCACAAGTAGAAAGTCAGGATCAGGGCTGGGATGCCAAAGGGGAAGGGCTGGAACAGCGGTCGGACAGGCATTCGCCCCTACAAATGTGACGTCTGCCTCAAAGCCTTCACCCGTGCTGCTCCTCGGGGTCCCACCTGGAGAAGATGCCCGGGGCGCGGTGGCAGAATGCCTACACGCAGCGCCGGCACAAGCTGCGCGTCTGGGAGGACTGTGGATACAGGGACTCCAGCCAGGAGGTCCTCTACGTGCATGTGATGGCGCCCACCCGGGCGGCGCGTTCCTCCAAAAGACGTCCAAGAACCTGGCCGCCCTCTTGCAAAACACGCTGACGTCCACGCTCCAGGGCAGCGCCAGCCTGAGAGGAGGAGGAGGGAAGGGCATGGATGCCAACGCGGCCACGTGTCCACAGATTCCTGGTCTTGAGGGCCCCCCGCCCCACAGTCTCTCAGTCCAAGTGTTCCGTCCATCTCTCTGTCCTCTGGGGGCCCCAATGGGGGGCTCCATTCCAGGGCTGTCAGTGATGATAACAGTGGCTTCAGGCCCCCCGTAACCTGTGTCCTCGGGAACACTGTCACATGAATGAAAGCTTGTGGATGGCTGTAATCACCGTCTGGGGTTTTGAGGGTTTTTTTTTTTTAGGATTTTCACACAAGCAGGCGGGGGTGTTCTTGGAGAGATTGATATGGTGCCTTGAAATAAAAGTACTTCCACTTGAAATGCTCCTCCAGCAGGGAAAATGAATTTGTTTTTCTGAAAGAGTTAGCAGGAATTATTTTAATAAAGGAAACGTCCTTGTGAAAGAAAAAAAAAAAAGAAAAGGGCTGGGATCAATCTTTCTCAATTTATGGGTCTGTAAACTCTAAATAGAATGAGCGGTAAGGCATTAAATAATGCTGAGCAAAGGACTAGGGAAAAGTTGCTAAAACGAAATGGAGAAATAATCCCAGTTACGAAGGTAAGCTTGCCTCATACTTACATCATTTTGTTTTACTTTGAAGGAAATCTCATATAAAGGAGGCAAGTGGACAATATAATGACAGCTGAGAGGACAGAAAAAACACAGAATGTTCTAACTAATGGTAAATGTGACTTTTAAGTACCTTTGGATACTTTTGATAAACTTTGAGACAGATTTTTTTTTAACTTTAAAAATGAAATTTTGTGATGCATAAATACAATCAGAACATTTTAATGTGACAGTCATATTTATAAAAGCTATGCAGCGGATACCTACCCAGACTTAATTTTCATGCCATTAAAATAACGAAGGAATAGAAAAATACTAGCAAACAAAATTAAATTGAGAGACCAGGACACGAATATCAGTACCCCTACACCTCCCCTCCCCGCAAATTCCTTAGTTGCTTTCTTCAGGAAAATGTTAGTACAAGGTACACAGTCATCAGAGTTACAAGGCAAAGCATAAGAGTAGCACCTGTTAGCATCTTGATTTCTTTATGTTCATTGACAGCTCTTATTTTGAAGTAGAACAATAGATCATTTTTGAAATCTCTTAGCTTTCTAATACTTGTCAGATGATTTCTGAGTAAATATACCTATTCATCTCTTGGTTTTAAACAGAGGTAGAGATTGTGGTCCCTGCCTTATGGAGAGGAAAGCCCTGTAAGATGCTCTGTCCATCCCTACGTACCCCCCTTGCAGCTTCACCACAGGTGATACTTAGAAGCCCAGGGAAAACAAAACCGAACACGATTAAGTTCTTGATTATGTTAACATTGAACCCAAATCAAGTAAAATAATTCCTGTGATTAAAGATAGAATAGAATTTGCTTCACTTTTCTCAAATCAGGCAGGAATTAGATAAAATCTGACAGTGTTAAAGAAAGGTGTGCTGAAGTTCTGTTTTCGATGGATTAAGCAGAGTAAACTTATAAATCCCTTGCATTCATATTGCTTGAATAAAATAGTTTGTAGGAACAATAAATGCTGGAGAGGGTGTGGAGAAAAGGGAACCCTCTTGCACTGTTGATGGGAATGTAAATTGATACAGCCACTATGGAGAACAGTATGGAGGTTCCTTAAAAAACTAAAAATAGAACTACCATATGACTCAGCAATCCCACTACTGGGCATATACCCTGAGAAAACCATAATTCAGAAAGAGTCATGTACCACACTGTTCATTGCAGCTCTATTTACAGTAGCCAGGACACGGAAGCAACCTAAGTGTCCATCGACAGATGAATGGATAAAGAAGATGTGGCACATATATGCAATGGAATATTACTCAGCCATAAAAAGAAACGAAGTTAAGTTATTTGTAGTGAGGTGGATGGACCTAGAGTCTGTCATACAGAGTGAAGTAAGTCAGAAAGAGAAAAACAAATACCGTATGCTAACACATACATATGGAATCTAAAAAAAAAAAAAAGGTTCTGAAGAACCTAGGGGTAAGACGGGAATAAAGACACACCTACTAGAGAATGGACTTGAGGACACGGCGGGGGGAAGGTTAAGCTGTGACAAAGTGCGAGAGTGGCATGGACATATATACATTACCAAGCGTAAAATAGATAGCTAGTGGGAAGCAGCTGCATAGCACAGGGAGATCAGCTCGGTGATTTGTGACCACCTAGAGGGGTGGGATAGGGAGGGAGGGAGGGAGGGAGATGCAAGAGGGAGGAGATATGGGGATGTATGTATACGTATAGCTGATTCACTTTGTTATACAGCAGAAACACACACCACTGTAAAGCAATTATACTCCAATAAAGATGTTAAAAAAATAAAATAGTTTGTAGGAAAAGGAATAGATCCGATATGACATTGTTATCCTGGATACCAGATATAAAACTTTTAAATAAATTCACAATATGATGAGTCTTTAAAAGGATGTTTGATAGAGGCCATGAGTTCAATATTGGTGTCATTATTTATGTTCCTCATTTTTTACACATCTTCTTGGAGAGATGCTAGGTGGGAAAGTAAAATTTAATGTTAAGACCTGGGTTTTATTAAATTTCAAGGAGATAAGCATACACATACAGATGTCCTAAATATATTAGGAATACAGATATGCAGAAGGGTTTTCTTAGGTTTGAGATGAATAGTACTTATGTTTTTTTGTGTGTGTGTGTGTGGTACGTGGGCCTCTCACCGCTGTGGCCCCTCCCGCTGCGGAGCACAGGTTCCGGACGCGCAGGCCCAGCGGCCATGGCTCACGGGCCCAGCTGCTCCGCGGCATGTGGGATCTTCCCGGACCGGGGCACGAACCTGTGTCCCCTGCATCGGCAGGCGGACTCTCAACCACTGTGCCACCGGGGAAGCCCTATGGTCTTTTTTTTGTTATATTTCTTCTCATTTGTTTTGACTGTATCTTTTATTTTTGATCCAGGCTTGAATCCTGTGTAAATTACTTTCCACTGAGGACAATCATGTGGTGTGTTTAGGGCAGGATGGGCTTCTCTGGTCAGTCAGGGAGGAGGGGGCCCTGGAGCAGCCATCCTCAAAGGCTCCTGGTTTTTATGCCACAGTTGAGCACGTTTTTGTCTTTGGCTTGGTTTATTTATTTATTTTTTTAATTTAATTTTTATTGTATATTGGCATATAGTTGATTTATCATGTGTTAGTTTCAGGTGTAAAGCAGATTGACTCAGTTATGCATATACAGTTATCTATTCTTTTTCAGATTCTTTTCCCATGTAGGTTATTACAGAATATAGAGTAGTGTTCCCTATGCTCTACAGTAGGTCCTTGTTGATTATTTATTCTATATATAGTAGTGTGTACATGTCATTCCCAAACTCCTAATTTATCCTCCCCCCCCCCCACCTTTCCCCTTTGGTAACCATAAGGTTGTTTTCGAAGTCTTTATTTGTTTTTATTGATTTTCAGCGTGCTGGGGAGAAAAGGAAAACTTAAGCCACAAACAATGAAGATAAATGACTGTCACCCACGCTGAGATCCTGAGCGAGTCTGTGTGTGTGTGTGTGGCAGAGAGACTGAGTAACATTTGCAAGATGACCTGAGCCTTAGAGTTATTCAAACAGCGTGAATTTACAGGAAATGCCCCACTTGGGGTTTGTTGGTTTCTGTTCACCCTCAGTCCGAGAGCCTCGGACTGTGCGCGGCATCCCTGTACTTGCTTGATGAATGCAGATGTGAATGACACCTGTAACCTGCTCCTTAGTAGTTCCACCTTGAGTTAAAACATCTTTTAAATAGAGATTGTGTTTTATTATCTTAAAGCACCTTGGGGTCTAATCTGTCCTCACGATATGCTTACAATACAGTGTCGTATAATTCAGTCATTAAAAAATATCTTATATTGTTATTGGTCGTGGTGACATCAAGATGTCCCCATGGTCGTGGTGACAGTGGTGAGAGGAACAGGGCTGCCCTTCCGTGACCTGTGGTCTCACTGGAGCGCAGCCCACACTGGGGGACGCAGGGGCTTGGGACTCGCTGGTTTGGGGGCGTCCAAGGAGCCAGCCTGAGAGGCGAGTGAGGTAGGGGTACGTGGAGAGACCCTGAGGTGGGCAAACACAGGCTGGATTTTCATCCCAAGCCCCGGGAGCCTGAGGAGCGAGAGGTGGGAAGGAAAAGAGGTCCCAGGACTCGTCTTGAGGCGGGGGGTCTTTGCAGCGTGGAACGGTCAGGAGGAGAGGAGGAAGAAAGGCAGGAGGAATGGCAGGGAGCCCGTGTCCGCTCGGCCAGGGAAGGAGATGTGATAGGGGACGTGGGCTCCAGCTCGGGGCGTGGCGGGAGGCGTGGTAACGTGGGCGGGGTTTCTCCAGGCTGTCCTGGAGTGAGGGGGCCTGGGGACAGCGCAGGGCCCGGCCTGGAAGCACAGAGCTTTCTGACTCAGGCACGTGGTCGGCGGTTTTGAATAGTGACTAAATGCAGCCTGGAGTGTAGACGGTGTGCTTTCCTGCAGATCCGTGTGCTTCACCTTCAGCCCTTGACACCTTCCTCGGAGACTGGAGCAGCCCCGCCTGTGCCTTACCAGGGAGGAGGCACGCAGTCTTCACTAGTCAGTGGCGACTGTGAGTCTGAAACAGGACGCCCTTTAAGAGTGGATGCTGGACTTTCAGAGATGCATAGATATGATGAGTTCCATTACCTGTGTTGTTACTCATTAGCCTGTGAGCTCGTGTGTCATTCCGGTATAAAAGCATTCAGAATAGGCAGTCTTCGCATCATAATACTGAAGTGTAATTTACCACTTTAAATGCTATTTAACTTTTGCATTGGTGTTTTGTCTTCCTCCTTTTCTTAAAAACTGGCATAATGTTTTCAAACGTTCTGTATACCGCCCTCTCTGCCCCTTTTACCTTCTGTTTACTTTTACAACACTTGTTTTGAGAACATGACTTTTTTTTAACTTTTTTTCTTTTTACTGTTCCCTTCTGAAAACTCAATATATGGTTTGTTATTTAATCTTTTGATAACAGAGTCTAGTTCTATTTACCATTTTCCTGAGGCTGATGTTGCTATTGTCTTGAATACAAGAAAAAGATTTTGGAAAAGACACTGCAATACTAAGTACGTTTTATGAGTTGATTACTGTTCTTTTAGCAGGACTGATGAGAAAATATTGAGAATGGATTCTGTGATTTTAATGTTCTCCAGGACGTGTCTAATTGAGTTGTGTGGAGATTGTGAATCTCACACGTATATCTCTTCGTGGCGTTTACTGCACCCTTCAGACACCAGCTGTACGAGATGGAGGGTTGATTGACGTGTGTGCGTGTCATGTCAGTGGTGTGTCACGTCTGTCTGAATCTGTGGTGACCTCGCCAGGACAACGGGACTGTGCTTCATCCCGCACTGGCATTTGTAATGTTCACTGAGGTATTCTACCCCTAAAGAAGGCAATAGTAACTTTTACTCCAGTCTACAGGGAGGAACAAGTGAACACATGGCGCTTTACATTTTTTTATTAGAATCTGCTAGCAAAACAAATATACTCGTGAAAATTATTAACAGGGACTTGGAATAACAGTTTTGCATGGTTAAGTTCGCAGGTTTCTTTTTGTATTATTTTGGAGTTATTTGTGTTTATAGGAGCGATTTTACATTATATTGTACTATTTGTTCACAGTAGTCATAGTATTTTTGTTAAGGATATTATGGATTAATATGCTCCCTATATTAATATTTCATGGGGCATGACTTCTTCCTGAGACATTTCAGAGCAACTAAAACAGTTTTGCCATTAAAAATCTTGCTTGGGGAACTCCCTGGCGGTCCAGTGGGTAGGACTTGGCCCTCTCACTGCTGAGGGCCCGAGATCCATCCCTGGTCTGGGAACTAAGATCCCACAAGCCACGCGTTGCGGCCAAAAAAAAAAAAAAAAAAAAAAAAAAAAAGCCTTCCTTGTGGCTCCCATAGTCAAAATGCAATGGCTCCTTTGGAACAGAGGGCAGTCACCGTCACGGCTCTGTCTGTCCTTTAAGGATGTGAAAATGGAGGGTTAGTAGCCGAACATAAAGCCTAGTGATTTACCCACAATCAGAAGTAAATAGTATAAAATCTTGCTCTGCAATTACTTAAGGCCAGGAATCCTGTCAGACACAGTGTCATCCTCCACTCTCTCTTTCAGTGTTCCCTCGTCTCTTACTAATGTTTCTTACATTTGATTCACTTTTCTTACCTGAAACCTGAGAAGAAATCTCTATGAGGCACCAGTGGATTCTGGCATCTCTCACCTGAGGCTGTTACATAAAACTCTGGGGAAGGCACAGTGGGCAGCCGGCAGGGTGAGAACTGGCTGAAAGAGAAAGTCCGACGAGGAAGGTAGTAGTATTATCCATGCTGTGATCTGATGAGAGAAGTGTAAGCCATTTACAGGAAAAGAGTGACCTTCTTTAACCTGAAAAAGTCTAGTGCACTGGATGTCAATATTCCAAAAGCCACTTTGGGTATTCACACAGTTATATGAATTATATGTTATTTAAATATATAGATGTAGGTATGGGTATTTTTTTCATTATTAGCTTCAGTTAAATTAAAGCATCTAACTTTGTTGAACCATGAAATGCAGTAGTGTGATTTTGGACCTGCAGGATGATACCCTCTGAATGGGGGGCGTCCATGAATCCTGTGCAGGGAGACATTCTAGCGTTTTAAAACAGTCAAGGTTTATTAGAGAAATAACTTCATTTAAGTAAGACGTTACCCAACATGGAAATTAATTTAAATGGTAACCTTGAGGATAATAATTCTTTACTCTTGAGGGGGGGGCTGAATTTTAAAATCATATAAATGAACCCTTTCACTCATATGGGGTTAATCATTTTGACAGGTTTTTTTTTTTGCGGTATGCGGGCCTCTCACTGTTGTGGCCTCTCCCGTTGCGGAGCACAGGCTCCGGACGCGCAGGCTCAGCGGCCATGGCTCACGGGCCCAGCCGCTCCATGGCATGTGGGATCTTCCCGGACCGGGGCACGGACCCGTGTCCCCTGCATCGGCAGGCGGACTCTCAACCACTGCGCCACCAGGGAAGCCCCATTTGGACAGTTTTAATGCACTCATGTTAAAATGAATGTGCTTATGTGTTTGAAATCATGTTCTCTGTTACATTGCAGGGTAACACCCATTAAAATGTTCAGTTATACTAAATTCAGTCACAAATCCTAAACACCAGGACACACACACAAAATCTACATTATTTCTTGAAGGGATGGATAAGCGAACAGAAATTGCTACATACAACACAGTACAAACATTCAGAGTGATTGAGTTATTTGATTTCAAAAATTATTTTAGCAGTCGGTTGGTTGTCCAGTTGTTGTTACATCACAAGACAGCCAGAGTGTGGCTCTCCTTGTTTCCAGGAATGCTCTTTGGACAGAGGTATTAATAATAACTCTAAAAGCTAAAATCGTGTAATTTACCACATGTCAGATGCTGTGCTGTGTGCTTTACAAATATGAGTTTATTTAATCCCCAGGACAACCCTCTGGATAAATACTGTTATCATAAATTGAGGCCTGGTGGTAGGTGACACATCTGAAGTCACTTGAGACTGGAGGGTCCTGGAGCAGGAACTCAGGCTGACGTGGCTCCAGAGTCGCTCTGGTTGGTCACAGACTCTTGTGCCTGTTGAATGTGGTGTGACTTTGACACTTGCATCTTAATGTACAAAGACATCTGTATCAATGCATCAGTTTAGGGCTCTCCTTCATAGAAACCCAGAGCCCACCATGCGTGCAGTTGAAGTGCAACTCTGTTCACAGAACAAGATACTTCAGTGGAAATCATGTGCCATATGTAGGGCTTCTCAGCAGTAAGGAACTTTTCTTTTCCTTTTGTTTTTTGTTTCTGTCGACACTTTCGGGCATTGGTAAGACGGACAAAGGTTGGTGGACAGTAGTGATGATCCACATGCCTTCAGGGCTCAGCCAGGTAATGGAAATTATTAAACGTATAAGACAATAGGGAGGAATAGGCGTGGTGGTAAATTACAGACATAATAGGCTTCCTCAACACTTCAAATTCACTGTTTTTACAGCGTGCACCAAACAAACAAATCTGACTGATGTCAGCCTCAGGCCTTCACTGCTGGTTTCTTATTTCTGTTGTATAATTGTGTAAGTATCTGTCATGATGATTTCAATGACTTCAGTGGACATTCTTTTAGAGACGGCTATTTGGTTAAATCATAAGGTATAACATCAGCAGGCATTTCCTTTTTTATTCTTTCCAACAAATTTCAGTAACCTTTTCTTTTCAGATGGTGAAAGTAATTGTTAAGGAAAATTAGAATGAAAATTCTTCATTAGAATGAAGACTTCCTTGATAAGGCCCAGGAATGTTCCATCCAAAACATCTGTTCTAACCTGTACTTAACTTATCAGCAGTTCTTTCCAGGCTCACTGTGTCTCTGCACCTGAGTTTTGTCTTGTACAGTGGAGGATGGCTGCATCCTGCCTTTTATGGGTGAGGGAGGGTGAGGGGCCTCCTGTGTCAGAGCCAAATTCTCCCCAAACCAGTGGGAGTCTTGCTGGTTTAACCCCACGGTTGCCCTTACAGATCATGTTTGAGGCCCCGGCAGCTGAAACGAAATGTCGCTTTTCCTCCTTCTGGTTCAGAGCACAGAACCGCAGGGGACTAGCTTTTGTACATTCGCTCTTGTGCCCCCCTCTTCCGCTCCGGGGCCACGGTGACCTTCTCCATTAGGCTGTGGGCGAATCCAAGGGAGAGGTTGGTGTCAGGGCGATGAGGCAGAACCTGAAGTCATCCAAGGACAGGGAAGAAGAGTGGGAACCAAGGCAGGTCCTAGAAGAGAAGAGGCATAAATACTGGAAGCCTGCTCAGGATTGTATGAAATTCCTTCGCCTAGATTTGCTAGTGACATTTGAGTATTTCAGAGGAAAGGAACAGAACAGCCCTAAGAAACCAGCATTTCTGTTTCCTGAACAACTTGATGGCCAAGTGGCTCTTTTTTTCTGGTGGAAAAAGAACTTAACGTACTTGTAAAACAGGGCATAATGCCACTTTGATGAAGCTTTTTCAAGAGGAACTAGTTCATGAAATATGAGCAGTTTGTCTATTTAAGGTTTAACGGGGGTGGCAGCTGGTGCTGAGGAGGATTCATTGACGTGAATTTTACAGTTGAAAATGCTCCATAAGCAAACATAGAACATAGACACAGTCGGGATAAATGAGACAGTCTCTCAACCTATAAATTATTCACAGGAACATTTCAATCCTTAAACCTATACAGCCTTGTATTTACAGGGAGTAATAGGGGTATTTCAGGGTGTCATTGGACTGAATTTATTTAATTGAGGGTGAACGTGAGAGATAGGAGAAACTCCAACAGACTAATAACCAAAGGAAAAGTAAAGAAATAATTATGGGGCTTCCCTGGTGGCGCAGTGGTTGAGAGTCCGCCTGCCGATGCAGGGGACACGGGTTCGTGCCCCAGTCCGGGAAGATCCCACATGCCTCAGAGCAGCTGTGCCCGTGAGCCATGGCCGCTGAGCCTGCGCATCCAGAGCCTGTGCTCCGCTGCGGGAGAGGCCACAACAGTGAGAGGCCCGCGTACCACAAAAAAAAAAAAAAAAAAAAAAAGAAATAATTATGTTGGATTTATAGGTGATTATGGAGATCCTCTGATAAGAAAGCTTTTAAATAAGATGTGTGAGTCTCATTCTGTAATGTAAGCTTTAGAATCCCTTTAGCATCTGCATCTAGCCAGTTTATATTTTGGATTAATTATAATCACAAACGCACACAAAGAAGCGCGACATGCTCGCTCAGCAGAACTCACAGAGGCTGGTGGAGAGGGATTGCCGCCTCGCCCTGGAGCAAAGCCCCACCCACCTCCCACCTTGACCCTGGCCTTGGGCGGCTCTGGGCTCCCGGCGTCCTGTGAGGGTCCCGGTTCTCTCAGGCTCCTAAGCCGTGCCCCAGCTTCCAGCCCAGTCCGGCCTCCCCAGCTGCCCCTGAGGAGCCGGCCCAGGGCCCTGCGGAGGGCTGGTGGGGTGAGGACGCCCCTGTGATGGGGCTTCTCTGAATTCTGCCCCCGACCCAGGCCCACAAACGGCACTTGAATTGTTATGTCTTCTGCCAACTCCTCTTTACCGCGGGTTTGCTCTTGTATCCACCCGCGCCCGGGGCTCCAGGTGGCCGCGGAAGCATTGACCCGGGTCTGGAAGCCCGTGCCTGGTGGCTTCCTTCAGTCCTTAGCGCCGCGATGAACTTAACAACACACGTGCTCCCAGAGTTTCTCTGACTTCTTCTCACTTTTAAAGTGGGAGCGATACGCGTTGCTGCCCTGTGCGTCTTAGCCGTAATTGGAACTGGCTTTGGGGAGGCACGCGTGTACACGGTTTCCAGTTTTAGAAATTAAAATTAATATTGCAGTGAATTTTCTTATCATGTCTTTGGATGTATTTTTGTGTGTGTGTGTATGTACGTGTGCGTGTGTAGATGTGTGTGCACGTGTGTGCGTGCACGCCTATGTGTGTGTATGTAGCTCGGCACATCTATGGGACTGGGATTTCTGAATCATGGACTTTCTCACCTCTGTTTTGATTGCATGTGTTTTGTTCTCCATGAGAGACTGTTATTGTTCTTGCAGTTATGATTTATTTAAATTTATCCACGTGTTTTTTTCCCATTACTCTGTTCCTCGCTGAGTCGAGTGCTTTTCTCTGCCACGTCCTTGCACGTGAAGAACCACTTCTAGTCACTCTTTCCAATGAGAGTCTCCTGCTGATGACCTCACTCAGTTGTAGTTTGGTTGGAAATACTTATTTTTATTCTTCACACCAAGGATATGGGCATAGAATTCTTTTTGGCAGTCACGTTCTCTCTGGAATTTACAGAGGTTATTTTATTGTCTTCTGGCTTCTGTCATTTGAGTGGAAACAGTGAACTGTCAGTTGTGTCGTTACCAGAGAAGGTTAAACTCCCAGAACCCCCCTCAGCTGCTCATTAGATTTGAGTTTGCTTCATCTTATGCTTGAGTTTTCTATACCTTATATTTGAGTTTGCTTCGTCTTATGTTCGCTTGTGTTTCCCTGCTTGGTGTCCATGATGATTCTTGAATCTATAGCGTGATATTTTCACCACTTTTAGAAAAACTCAGCCATTATTCAAGTATTATGTCAGCATCACCTTCTCTCTTTTCATTACAGTGGCATAAATTAGACCTTATTATCTGGACACCTGTTATATCTTTTTTTTTTTTTTTTTGCGGTATGCGGGCCTCTCACTGTTGTGGCCTCTCCCGTTGAGGAGCACAGGCTCTGGATGCACAGGCTCAGCGGCCATGGCTCACGGGCCCAGCCGCTCCGCGGCATGTGGGATCTTCCCCGACCGGGGCACGAACCCATGTCCCCTGCATCAGCAGGCGGACTCTCAACCACTGCGCCACCAGGGAAGCCCAACCTGTTATATCTTTATGTTCCCTTATTTATTTTCATTTTTAAAGATTTTTCTCGTGCTTCATTCTGGAGATTTTCTCCTGAACTTTATAGCAGTCATCTATCCTTTTCCTAATCCGTGGATCAGTGATCTTTTTCTGTAAAAGGCCAGATAGTAAATATTGTGTGCTTTTATAGCCTTGGTCACAACTAGAAAACTTGGCATTATAACACAACAAAGTCATAGCCAGTAGGTAACCTGATGGATACGATTTTGTTCCACTAAAAATTAATTACCAAAACCAAGAGTCTGCCAGATGTGGCACACAGGCTGAGGTTTGCCAATCCCTTGTCTAATATAGCCTCTTGAATTCATAATTTCATATACTGTATTTTTTATGTCAAGAGTTTACACTTGGCAGGCTTCCCTGGTGGCGCAGTGGTTGAGAGGCCGCCTGCCGTCTGGACCGAAGAGGGTGGAGAGGCATCCGCTGGCTTGGGCCTGTCAGCGTGTTGACCTGGAGTGTTTGCACCCCTGCAACCACCCGTATGGGATTTGCGGTTCCTCCCCTGACACGCTGACCTTTTCACATTGATTCTTTCTACCTGCTGCCAAGATGCAAAATCGATATAATCAAGCAGGCAAATCACTTGATAGTGGACTGGCCTGAAAATAGGGGAGAAAATCTCATTACTCAGTGTCCTTGGGTGTGCTGAGAACATGTATAAGACAGGTGCACAGCCCACGGATGCAGTTCTTCTTGATTTATACCCATAGATCTGATACATGATCTTTATTTGACGAAGAGCACAGAATCCAGGGAGCAGGGATGTGAGGCTCATTTCCGACGACATCTCTCGATGATGCCGCATGGCATTTCTCTTTTCCTTCGAAAGCAGCCTTGAGAGATACCCCCGACCCTCATTTTTCCATCTCTGTGTTTCACCTGACATAGAGGGGTCGCGACCAGGTCTGTAATGGAACCGTTTTCACGGGGTGATGGGAGGGGATGGCGAGCCTTGGACATTGCCCATCCCGTTTCCATCCTCCACCTCCTGTGGAGGCAGGCGAGTCCTGTGAAGCATCACCAGCAACCCTGCAGCCCTGGGGTTTCCTTCCAGAATCCCGGGTCTCGTTCACGAAAACCCAACCAGTTGTTCCCTTCCCTTGGGAATAAAGGTGGGCGTGTTGGCAGAACCCCTAAGTCAGAGCAAGTCAGTAACCCTCAGTTTATCAGTTAGCTAACAGACCACTGAAACCTGTATAAATCTGTATAAAAACCAGCTGGAGATCTTGGAAGAGCCCTGGAACATCTTTGGAACCCTGAGCTCTATTTGCAGTTCCCTGTTCCACCTCCTTAGGGAGCAGACTGGGGGGATTCATAGGATTTGTGTGTTTGCTGAAACCACATTTTATTCAGGTTTGCTATGTGGTAATAGCTTTCAGGGGTGATAAAGCATATATACTGATTTAAGATGCTAGTACGTTTCCTTTTGATTATTTCACCAAAGGTTTTAAAAGTTACTCTAAAAAATAGCAGCAATATATTTTTTTTATAATCCATTGTTATAAATCTGGGAATCAACCTTGGCAACGGGGTAATTTTAAAAATTTACAGCACACTTTGCCTTTCGGCAGCTGCCTTCGTGGAGCTCATCTGTGATACTTATATGACAGACTCTTAAAATGTGATGAATTAATGTTAAAAGGTGAAAAGTTGAGGTTTTCATTTGTAGTGTCTGGTTGGAAGCTAGTCTCAGATTTTAAAAATTGGTATTTAAAGAATTAAGCAAGTTTTATCTAGAATAATGTATTGTTGTAGCTTCTTTGGAAATTATCCAGGAACAGGGCAGGTGGGCTGCTTGGAACGGTCCTCTCAGCTGGTGCTCCGGAGAGTTCGCTGAGACAGTTCTCGAGGCTGTGATGTAAAAATGTAAAAACGCGCTCGAATAAAGACCAGTCATTCATGTCAACTTTCAGTGGGAAAAAGTGACTGGCGTTGGTATTTAAATTATGAAAATATTTCAAAATTGAACTACAGTTGGAAATTATGTTCTTTTTAAAAAGACTATTTTTTAGAGAAATTGAAGGCACACAACAGAATTGAGATGAAGATACAGTGGCTTCCCTTATACCTCTGTATCAACCGTCAACAGCAACATCCCCACCAGATGGTACATTTGTTACAATTGATGGACCTACAGTGACACATCATCACCCAAAGTCCATAGTTTACTTACGGCTCACTCTTGGCATTTCATGGGTTTGAGCAGATGTATAATGATACGTATCCATCACTATAATATTAGAGAAGTTATTTTCACTCCCCTGAAAATTCTCTGTGCTCTGCCTGTTCAGCTTTCCTCCCACCAAACGCCTGGCAACCACTGATCTTTTTGCTGTCTCCACAGTTTTGCCTTTTCTAGAAGGTCATAGAGTTGGCATCATACAATCTTCAGCCTTTGCAAACGGACTTCTTTCACTTAGTCATATGCATTTAAGGTTCTTTCATGTCTTTTCACGACTTGATAGCTCATTTCTTTTTAGTGCTGAGTCATATTCCATTGTCTCGATGGACGTATCAGTTTATTTATCCATCAACTACTGGAGGACATGTTGGTTGCTTCCAAGTTACGGAAATTATGAATAAAGCTGCTCTAAACTTCCACATGTAGGTTTTTATCTGGACACAACTTTTCAGCTCTTTAGAGTAAATACCAAGGAGCACAATTGCTGGATGTGTGATGAGAATGTTTAGCTTTCTAAGAAACCACCAAACTGTCTTACGAAGTGGCTGCACCATCCTGCATCCCCACCAGCAGTGATGAGAGTTCCTGTTGCTCCACATCCGCACCAGCATTTGGTGATGTCAGTGTCTGGATTTTGGCCATTCTCATAGGTGTGTAGTGGTTTCTCATTGTAGTTTTTTCATTTCCCTGATGACAGCTGATGTGGAAGATCTTTTCATGTGCTGCTCTGCTATCTGTGTATCTTCTTAGATGTTTGTTAAGATCTTTGGTACATTTTTTAATCAGGTTGCTTATGTTCTTTATTTTTGAATTTTAAGTATTCTTTGTATGTTTTGGATAACAGTCCATTATGTCTCTGTGTCTTTTGCAAATATTTTATCCCAGTCTGTGGCTTATGTTCTCATTCTCTTAACATTGTCTTTTACTGAGCAGAAGTTTTTCGTGTTAAAAAAATTCAACTTATCACGTATTTCTTTCTTTTTTTTTTTTTTTTTGGTACGTGGGCCTCTCACTGTTGTGGCCTCTCCCGCTGCAGAGCACAGGCTCCGGACACGCAGGCTCAGCGGCCATGGCTCACGGGCCCAGCCGCTCTGTGGCACGCGGGATCTTCCCGGACCGGGGCACGAACCTGTGTCCCCCGCATCGGCAGGTGGACTCTCAACCACTGCGCCACCAGGGAAGCCCTATCACGTATTTCTTTCATGGATTCTGCCTTTGTTATTGTGTCTAAAAGGGCACCACCATACCTAAGGTTATCTATGTTTTCCCCAACATTACTTTCTAGGTATTTTATAGTTTGCGTTTTACATTTATGCTACTTTCTAGGAATTTTATTTTTTGTGTTTTTCATTTAGGTCTGTGATCCATTTTGAGTCAGCTTTGGTGAAGAATGTAAGGTCTGTGTTTAGGTTATTTTTTCTGGTAAGAAAATATGTTCTTGCTTTAGCAAATTTTGCTATATCTCCCTTAATGCTTTTATTTACATGTTTGCATTTATGTATGTTTCAGTTAAGAAATTTTCACCATTTTTTAGTTTTGAAATTTTTTCGTTAAGAATTATTCTTAGAACATGTTCTATGTAACTACTTTTAGAAATATCAATATCATTTATGTAAGAGAAAAGTGAGTAACATTATTTTATATTAAATTATATTTAGATTTCTTTAGCCTTGTAAGTGGTCACTAGCTTATTTTGAAATAAGGTATATTTGTATGCGATTCTGAAACATGGTTATTATAAATATTTGACATAGATACTCCTGATAATTAAAGTTTTTTTAATGAAAAATAAAGCCCTCTGTCACCTGGGACAATAAATTATAAAATGCCACTGATAACACTGACATTCATCTATATTCAGGGGAATATTCATTAGTAGTTAATAACCTCATATTGGAAGAGTTTTTTAAAAGTATCGTTTAACTGTTTAATGAAAAGTTGCCTGGAATTTTATGCTGTATTTTAGAATTTATTCCTTCTTCCTGTCTGTCAATGCATTTGTTCATTCAACATTTATTGAGTACTTCCTTACCCGTAGTCGGGGGTCAGTGGATATATGTATTATGGATAAATGATGAAATAGAACACAAACGAAGGTATTGTGCATTCTGTCTTTGATGGATACTCACTGATCCTGCTTTCGCTGAAGTCTTTCATTGGTCTGCCCGTCCTTACACTGGGTTCCTTACCTGGAAGTTAAGGAGTCATAGAACTAAGAGATGAGGATCCCGTCTCTGTGTGTGTGTGTTCCTTAAACAAAGCAAGATTTTAAAAGACATCTTTGTGCCTAGAACACTTTCTAGCCTAAACGGAGGTGCAAATATCATGGCTGCAGTTTGTGGAATATCTATTCTTTCTTTCTGTTTGTTATTTTTCTGAGAAACAGAGAAAAACAGGTCGCAAGCTGAGTAAGGCTGAGGGGGGGTGTTGAGGAGACGTGGTCTGAGATGTTCTTCCTGGGGTGCGGGGAGGGAGGGACCAGGGAGATGGGTGCTGGGTATCGCCGAGCTCCCGCCTGACGAGAGGTCACGAATTGTGTCAGGGCTCGCACGGCTGTGTGCTTTATGCAGCTTTGTGCGTTCAGACCCCGAGGAGCTGCAGATTCGGCTTAAACCAAGGCTGGGATTCATGGAAGCACATCTGTGAAGGGAGCGAATGGTGGGCTTGTGCCCAAAAGAAACTAAAATAATTTACTAAGGAATTTAAGCTGGTAAGGCTAGAGAGGGAGACGTCAGGGGTGGGGGTGATAAGGAGCATTGGACACGCGGTAGGAGGGTTGGGTTCAAGGTGTAGGCGGCCGGAGGCCACTTGCTGCTGGACTTTCCGGAGGGAGGGGAGGGGAGGGTGCTGCTGGGGGGGCGGTGTTTGGCTGCATCTTGAAAGCAGTGGCCGCGGTGGGCAGTTCTGTGCTCCCGGGAGCGCGAGCGGCTGGGCTTTGTGGACGTGCCACCGCTGAGCAGAGGACGTGGAGGGGCTGAGACGCAGGGAGGGCCCTCGGCGCGGGCGCAGGCATCGCCCAGCGCTGTGCTGGGAGGAGTTGTGAGAAGTGGCCACTCAAAGCCTTCAAGCAATGAGAGGAAAGAAAACGGGTCCAAGAAAAGAAAGCTGATCGTTAGGGAGGAGGATGGTGAGTGCGTCCTGAAGTTGCGGATTCAGAGCTGGTGCCTTGTAGGAGGAAGCGGGGAGGGCGCGTGGTCTTAGAAACGACTGCCAGGCCTGTGACAACTCCCGACCCCACAACCAGGCCTTTGTGGGCACAGTTGGTGCAGAAAACAGCCACTGCCTGGGTGGACTTAGGGGGACATTCTGCTGAGACCATTGGGACTAGGGGGCTACAGGTCAGCAACTTCACCAACGCCTGAGCATGCGTTTAAACATCACCAGGTGGCAGTTTCAGGGGACGTGTGTAGGGGCCTGAGCTAACTGCGGGGGCTTTGAGCGTGATGATACTGCCTGAAGGGATTAAATCCTAGACGGTCACTATGCAAATGGCAGAAACCACAAAGATTTGGTTAATGGGGCAACATACCCTGTTTCTCAGAAATATATTTTGGAAGTAAATTCCATTGGTTGCCCGTTTGGGAATCATTTGGTTAGGGAATAAAATAATATGACTGATGGACATGTTGCTTCACTGAGATCATCTTTTCAAAAATTAGCCAACATTTGAAGAATTAGTACACAATGAAACAGAAACAGTAGAACTTTCTGAGAATGTCTTAATTTTTTATTAGGAGCAAAGTCATTGCTTTTGAGTTGATATTTCATATCCTCTTTCTATCCTAACTATTTCTGCAGACTCTTGATGCAGAAGGATTATTGGGTGGGTGGGTGGATGAAGTTGACTTCTCGTTGACCCTTTAGTAAATCTGAGAAATGGTTTTCTGACAGGGAACGAGGTGGTGTTTGTGTGTGTGTGACAGAAGTGACAGGAGCACAGGATCACTGGGGGTGTTTCTCTGAGCTCAGCAGGCAGGGAGAGGTCGCTCTGAGCAGGAGAGGAGACGGGCAGCTCCTGAACAGAAGACCCGGGTACAGGACGTCCGTCAGTCCGAGAGAGAGAGCATGTAACAACAGCTGCCTGCGGTCAGTGACCTGGAAACTCCTGAGAGGAGAGGCCTTGACAGCATACACCTCGGGACACATTATTTATTGATGGAAATAAAATATTTCATAAGAAGTAAGCTGATAGTGGGAATGTGGTATCGGTTGCTCTTGAAAAGGATAGATCTATATTTCAGTAGCACAGGCATCAACGGATACAGAATATGAGGATAAATAAGCTTCTGAACACATTGTAAGACAGAAAGAAAGGCTGGGGTGATCTTAGGTTATACTTACGGTGAGAACTCAGAGCAAACTACAGAACTGAGTGTCATGAGAAGGAAATTAATGTGTCAAATTGCACTTCAGTTTTGTTAAGATCTTCAGCTATTTTCAAAGTGATTTTGAATATAGCAGTGAATGTCATTTTCTCTGTGCAGTAATAGGTGAATCATTCAAAAAGGGAAAGTTTAAACATAGAGCAGGAAAAATGACAGGCACAGGCAACAGGATTTAAGTCCATTAAATGCCAACGCAACACTTTTTTTTTTTTTTTTTTTGCAGTATGCGGGCCTCTCACTGTTGGGGCCCCTCCCGTTGCGGAGCACAGGCTCCGGACGCGCAGGCTCAGCGGCCATGGCTCACGGGCCCAGCCGCTCCGCGGCACGTGGGATCTTCCCGGACTGGGGCACGAACCCGTATCCCCTGCATTGGCAGGCGGACTCTCAACCACTGCGCCACCAGGGAGGCCCAACGCAACACTTTTTATAAATTAAAAGAAAAAAGTGGAAAGAGGTAACTAATGCTTCATGACCAGTTTGTGCAACACTCTGTTGGTTTCAGGGGGTAAGGGAAGGGACGAACTCTGATTAAGAGAAGCTTTAGACTCATGTAAGCTTACAAGAGAAGCATAAGATACAGTTTTTGTGTGGGCCACCAATTCCCGAGCCTTTCCAAGGTCCTGTAGTCAAATATGTTTGCCTTTCATCAACTCCAGCCTCTGCAGGGTTAAGTTTCCATGTATTTCTGATCTGCTGAGTCATATATCACATGTGCATCTAATTTCCAACTAACAAAGTTCTGTTGATATATCTTGTCTGTTCTGGTCTACATTATATGTGTCCTTGTATGTTTATATGTTTGTGCCTTTACAATCATTTTACTAGGAAATCAGGAAACATGCTTCATTAAATCGGCCATATTTAATTCCAAGTACTTTTTAAATATATAAGTAAAAATGAATTAAAATCATAAAACTACTGACAAGTGAAGTATTGAAATGGTGCAGTTTATCTTGCTTTCAAGACATTAACCTAGATTCACAATTATAATTATATATTTTAGCTATGGGAGGAAGAATAAAAATGACTGGGGAAAAATCCCTAAGAAGAATCAAAAGCAACTATTCTATTTTACTCTTTCAGAAAATAATTATTACAGATATTCTATGGGAAGAACTTTACTTGTTGATTTCAAAATTATGAAGATGAATTATACACTGATCCCTGCCTTCTAGGGAACATAAAGTCAAAAGTAAAAGACATAATTCGCGAGATAAATAACCAATAGGACTTGATAGACAATGAGCCTTGCATCAGAAAGTGATGGATAAAATGCCCTGGGAACTTAGGGGAAAGAAGAGGCGAGTTTTTTTTCTGGGGGATCTGAAAGGCTTTATGGAGGGGTTGGCCACTGAAGGTTTTAGAATTTGGAGTTGCTTTGGGGCCAGTACACAGCTTTGAAGGGATGTACTGAGTGAGAGACAGAACATGATTAGATTAAAACGCTGGAAACAGGAAACCCAGCTGGGTCAGAGGGTTAGAAACAGAGTGAAAAACAGTGTGGGGAAGCAGTTGAGCTTGGTTATTGGTTCTGTAACCGTGAAGAGGTTTAGGGATTTTCAGCAAGGCTGTGAGATGTTAAGAGCTGGGCATCGAGATCAGTCCTGCAACTGTGAATATTTCACTAAGGGGGGAATTACTTTTGAAAATTTTACAAGTCAGAGAAATGGCATTTATTGAAGTAAGTGCAGTGTAGGTTTCCATCTGTGGAGCCAGGAGCCCCTGTGCCATGAACCTGTAGGAAACTTAGATGGTAACTGAGACAAATTTCTGGAGGCTGAATGCAGACCAGCAGGAGAATGAGAGAACCCTGTGGGTCTGTGTCTGGATGGGGGATGGCTGTATCCTGTGTTCTACTCACATGCCCAGAGCATTCTCCAGAAGAAAGACGTGGTCTCCAGGGGAAGCGACTTTACCAAGGCTCTAGGATGAGGATTTACTCTCAGTAATGGAGTACCCCTCCTAAGGGGAAGGAAAGCCCTACCACCGGAGAAACAGTTGTGAAGGTCACAGCCCAGAGACACAGACACACTGAAACACTCAGATTTAATCATAAGGGAATAGAGGGCTTCCTGCCCACAGCTTCCCATCACACCAGCAGGGTCTGTATAACAGTAAAGTTACAGCAGAACAGATGCAGGACAGACTCTCTGAGGAGGAGGACTGAGGGAAACCAAAGTCAGGAAGGACTACACAGGGAGCTGAGGAAAAGTGATACAGATGGACAGAGAGAGATGATAAAGTGGAATCTTTTAAATGCTCAAATAAAACCAGAGAGGGCAGAAAAAAAACGAGGGGTTAAAAATAGCAAATGCAACCAATAGGAGGCAGAAAAATGGTAGCTATTGACCTAAGACCCAACCATATGTTGTTTATAAGAGACTTTAAATACAAAAACTCAGCTGGATCACAAGTCAAGGGAAGGAGAAAGATATGCCATGCTAACCCAATCAGATGAAAGCTGGAGTAGCTTTATTGATTCTGGAAAATTCTAATTCCAAACAAAGAAAAATAGCAGGGATAAAGAGGAGCATTACATCACAATAAAGGGCTCAATTTTCCAAGAAGACATAGCAATGCTAAATGTGTTTGCACCTCATGAGAGTGTCAAAATGGCACCTGAAACCTGGGTTCCCCTCTTGGTGGGTGTTGAGCCAGTAGACGTAGCCAAGGCAAAGACTGGGAGAAGGAAGGATTTATTACTTGCAGCAAGTAAGGAGGACACTGGGGATCTCTCCCAAAGCAGTGTCTCCCCAAAAGCAAAACTGAGGAAGTTCAAAGCTAAAGGTACCTGCATATTCATGAGGGGGGTTGAGCAGAGGAGACCAGCATAGAGTTGGGGCAAAGGTCAGCTGAGTCCAATCTTTAGTTGATTGAAGTCAAGAGGGTCAACATCATCATTCCATCCTCCACCTGGGAGGGAGCCTGAGTTCCTGCAGAATTGTAGCACATGTTCTGTACATCCCTCGAGGATCTCGGACTCTGTTTTATTGCTGAGCGATTGTTTCTTGACCGCTTTTCCTTTGTTCCTGCATTCCTTTGTTCCCTTAAGATCATCACTACCTGAGACCTGTTCAAGGGTAAGCACTGTGTCCAGGCTTAGATCCCAAAATGGCTTTGGCCAAAAATGGCTTCTCTTATGTCAGGAAAGCCATGCCTGGTTCTCTCTCCCTGGGGACCCCTTACCCTATCTGGTCACAAAAATACGCAAAGCAAACACTGATGGATATGAAAGGAGAAATAGATGAACCCATTATTATAGTTTATGACCTCAAAACCCCTCTTTCAGTAATTGATAAATAAAACAGGCTGAATATCAGCAAAGATATAAATGATTGCACAGTCCTGTCAGTCACCTTGTTGTAGTCGACACTTGTTAGAAGTAAGCATTAAACTGCAGCAGAGAACACACTCTTCTCCAGCTCACAGGGAACCTCACACCCTGGGCCACAGAACACAACTAACACATAACTAAGCAATAGAAATTGTACAAAGTATGTTCTCACAACACAGTGGAGTCAAACTAGAATTCAGTAACAAAACGATAACTGGAAGTTCCAAAATATTGGGAGAATAAACAACACATTTCTAAATCTGCAAGAGAAATTTAGAAATGCCTTCAACTGGGTGAAAATGAAATTATAATTAATCAAAATGTGTGGGATGCAGCAAAAGAAATGCTTACAGGGAAGTTTATAACAGTAAACACCTATATCATCAAAGAAGAGAGATCGAAATGCAGTAATCTAAGTCTACACTTTAAGAAACTAGAGAAAGAAGAGCAATGTAATCCCCAAACAAGTAAAGAATAATAAACAATAAAAGTTAGAATAGAAATTAATAAAATCAAAAACAAGAAAATAGTATATCAAATCAACATCTAATTTTTTTGAAAAGGTCAATAAATTGTAGCATTTGGGAGAAGAGGAAGAGAGAGAGAACAATTTACCAATATCAGAAATATGAGAGAGGTCCTCCCTACTGACCTGTGGACATTAAAAGGACTATAAAGGAATAGTGTGATGACTCTAGGGCCACAACTTGATAACTTAGCTGAAATGGACCAATTTCTTGAGAGACACAAACTCCCTACCTCTCACCAGGAAAATTTGATAACTGAGGAGGCCTGTGAATATTAAATAAGTTAATTAATATATAATTAATTAAATATTAAATAATTACCTTAATTATTTAAGGTTATTAATTATTAATTTATTTGATATAATTAATTAAATATTAAATAATAACCTTCCAAGAAATAAAGAACCAGTGATGGTTTCACTGGTGAATTCAGCTAAATATTTAAGGAAGAAATGATAGTAATTCTCCACCAACTCATCCAGAAAATAGAATCAGGGGAACACTTCTTAACTATGATGCCAGTATTACCCTAGTACCAAACAAATAAGGATGGTACAAGAAATGAAAACTATAGCTCAATATCTCTAATGAACATATATGCAAAAATATTCAACAAAGTAATCATAAATCAAAATCAACACTATACAAATAAGTACACACCACAGCAGAGTGTGATTTATTCTCACTATACAAGGCTTGTTCAGAATTTGAACATCAGTCAGTGTAATCAACATTAAGAGGCAAAAGAAGAAAAATCCTCCTATCCCATCACTTGTTGCTAAAGAGACATTTGACAAAATCCACTTCACACTCATGAAAAAAACTCAGCAAAATAGGACTGCAGGGGACCTTTGTAAACATAATAAAGGACATCGACACAAGACCTACAAATTATACTTAATGGGTTGACAGTGGATTCTTGCCCCTTAAGATCAAGAATGAGTAAGCTCCTTCATCACTTTTCCATGGATATCATCAAACCTTCTGTGACGGGTAATTTCCTGTGTCAATTTGATGGGGTGACGGGATGCCTAGATATTTGGTTAAACATTATCATGGCGTATGTGAGGGTATTTCTGGATGAACCAGTAGACCGAGCAAAGCAGAATGCCCTCCCGAATGGGAGTGGGCCTCCTTCAATCTGTTGAAGACCTGGGTAGAGTAAAAGGCTGACTAAAGAAGAATTCTTTCTCTCTGTCTGGCCGTCTTTGAGCTGAGACGTTGGTCTTCTCCTGTCTTTGGACTTGGACTCAGACTGGAGCACACACCATTGGCTCTTCTGTTTCTCAGGCCTTCGGACTGGAACTGGACCAGTCCGTTCTCCTGGGTCTGGGCTTTCCAGCCTCTGCAATCACACGACCAGTTGCTTATAATAAATCTTTTCACATATACACACACTCTTGATTCTGATTCTCAGGAGAACCCTGACTAATACACTCTCTTTGTTCATAGCTGAAAATGTTGTATAAGTAGGGAATCCCAGTGGTTCGACAAGACACTTTCCAGCACTAATAAGCAAAGAGGCAAGGAGACAGCAAACAAGGAGAATACACAGAAGTCAACTGCTTTCCTGTATGCGTCAAGGAACAACTAGAATTTGACTTTAAGGAAACAAAGCCATTTACCAAATAACCAAATAAATGAAATACTTAGCTGTAAAACTAAAAAAAAATATTTAGAGGATCTGTATGTGGAAAGCTCTAAAACCTGAATGAAGGAAATATAATTATCTCAGTAAATTTAGAGGTATTCCAGGTACATAGATAGGAACACTCAATATTGTTCAGATGCCAGTTCTTCTCAACTGTATCTACATATTCAGTGCAATCCCATTCAGAATCCCAGCAAGCGGTTTTTAAAAATGAGACTTTATTTTTTCAGAGCAGTTTTAGGTTCACAGCAAAAGTGAGTGGAAAGTGCAGAAGTTTCCCATAAACCCCTGCCCCCCGCCCCGTGCACAGCCTCCCTACCATCAGTATCCCCACCAGAGGGTTCATTTGTTACAGTTGATGAACCTGAATTAACACATTGTAATCACTCAGTCCATAGTTTACATTAGGGTTCGCTCTTGGTGTTGTACATCCTGGGAGTATTGATAAATGTATAATAACCTGTGTCTACCATTATAATGTCACACAGAATAGTTTCACTGCCCTAAAAGTCCTCTATGCTCCACCTATTCATCCTCCCTCCCCACTGACCCCTGCAAGCACTGATCCTTTCACTGTCTCCATAGTTTTGCCTTTTTCAGAAAGTCTTGGAGTTGAAATCGTACCATGTGTAGCCTTTTCAGGTTGGCTTCTTTCACTTAGCGATATATGCGTGTAAGGTTCTTCCATTTGATTTTATAGCTTATTTCTTTTCAGCTTTCTTGATGTATCAGTTTATTTATCCATTCACCTACTGAAGGACATGGTTGGTTCTAGGTTTTGTCAATTATGAACAAAGTTGCTCTAAGATACATTCATGTGTAGGTTTTCAACTCATTTGGGTAAATGCCAAGGAGCCTGGTTGTTGGATCATAGGTAGGAATATGCTTAGTTGTGTAAGAAACCACCAAACTGTCTTCCAAAGTGGCTGCACCATTTCTGCGTTCCCACCAGCAACGGATGGGAGTTCCTGTTGCTCCACATCCTTGCCAGCAATTGGTGCTGTCAAGTGTTTTGGATTTTGGCCATTCCAATAGGTGTGTGATGCTATTTTGTTTTAATCTGCAATTCCCTGATAACATATGACGTGGACCAGTTTTTCATATGTTTATTTTCCATCTATATATCTTCTTTGGTGATGTGTCCGTTCAGATCTTTTGCCCATTTTATTAATCAGGTTGTTTGTTGTTTATTATTGAGTTTAAAATTTTTTGGTGTGTTTTGGATAACAGTCCTTTATCAGATGTGTGTTTTGCAAATATTTTTTTCCCAGTCTGTGGCTTGTCTTCTCATTTTCTTGAGCAGGATATGTTTTTAGATATAGAAAAACTGATACTAAACTTTATTTGGAAAAGTAAAAGACTCAGAAGAGCCAACATAATTCTGAAGAAGGAAAATGAGGACTCAAACTACCGTATCAGAGGATTTACTGTAGAGCTACTATAATCAAGACAGTATTATATGGGCATAGCAATAGACATATAGGTGACTTCAATTGTAACAAAATACCACAAACTAAGTAGATTATAAACAACAGAAATTTATTTCTCCCTGTTCTGGAGGCTGAAAGTCCAAGATCATGGGGCCAGCATGGGTTGGGTTGGGTTCTGGTGAGAACCCTCTTCCAGGTTCATAGTAGATACCATGTCACTGTGCCCTCATGTGGTGGAAGGGATGAGGGATCTTTCTGGGACCTCTTTTATCAGGGCTCTTGTGCCATCGTGAGGACTCCACCCTTATGACCTAAGCACCTTCCAAAGGTTCCACTTTCTAATACCACCATCTTTGGGGTTAGGATTTCAACATATGAATTTGGGGGAAACAAACATTCAGACCATTGCCATAGGTCAAGGGAAAAGAAGAAACAGCCCAGATAGACTAACAAATACAATCGACTGACCTACGACAAGAGAGCAAAGTCAACTTCATGGAGAAGGAATTGCATTTTCAGTAAATGGTGCTGGAACAATTGGATGTCCACGTGCAAAACACACGAGGATTTAGACACAGACTTTTCACACAATTTACTCAAAACAGATCATAGACCTATACGTAAATGCAAAGTTACAAAACTTCTTAAAGGAAACATGGGATAAAATGTTACTTTGGGTTTGGTGATCAGGTTTTAAATACAGCACTGAAAGCACAATCTATGAGAGAAAAAATAAAGTAGACTGTATTAAAATAAAAAACTTCCACCCTGTGAAAGTCACTATTAGGAGAAAGAAAGGTAACTATAGATTAGTAGAAAACATTTACAAACATATATCTACTAAAAAGGACTTGTATCCATAATTAGCAAAGAACTTTTAAAACTCAACAGTAGGAGAACAAATTTATTTTAAAATAGGCAAAGGATCTGAACAGATACCTCATCAAAGATGACAAAGAGCTGTCGAATAAACATATGAAAAGAAGCTCAACATCATTTGTCAATAGGCAATTAAAAGTAGGTCACTAATACCACCTGTATACCTATTAGAAAGGTTAAAGTCTGATGACACCACCAACTGTGGATAAGAGTGTAGAGCAACAGGAACTCTCATTCTTTGCTGTTGGGAATGCAAAATGGTGCGGCCACTTTGGAAGACAGTTTGGCATTTCTCACTAAGTTCAACAGTCTTCTCATTGGATCTATCAATAGCAACCCTATGTATTTACCCAACAGATTGGAAAACTCACATGCACAAAAACCTTGCACGCAAATGTTTCTAGCAGCCTTCTTCATAATCACTAAAAGCCAGAGGTAACCAAGATCAAGAAGTCCTTCAATAGAAGAAGGTATAAATAAAGATGGTATAGATATGCAATGAAATATTATTCAGCAGTAAAAATAAGTGATCAGTCAAGCCAAGGATGCTCTTAAATGCACATCAGTAAGGCGCTAAACGTTCGTAATAGGGGGGCATGGTTGTGGGGCGTGTGAGAATAGTCTGTCCTATATTCTCAGTTTTCTATAAATCTAATACTGTTTTATAATAAAGATTTTATTTTAAAGCATTTAACATTTAAGAAGCTATCTCAGTATATTTTAGAATCATGAGTTAGAGCTAACTATAGAAATTCCATGATGAGTTGTACTCTGTTTCTTGCAAAATTAGAATAGAAGGAAGAAAGTGAAAACTGAAATTAAAGTAATATCCAGGTTCCTGGAATCATGTTATTGAAGCAACCGATTTCCCAGGTTCATCTGGTGAATAAAGTGGAGAAAAGCTCAGATGTAGTTATGAAGTTCTAAGTTTTTCAAAATTCTCTCAGTTTTCATGGTGTCCTGATAGCTTATCTTTCTAGCCAGAATCCCCAGTAGCAGAATAATCTTAACTATCTTAATCTTAACTAAAAAAACTGCCTTTTTTTGTATTTGGTAAGATCTACAAAAATTTGCTGGTTTCAAGTATGTTAAATTGAATTATCTGATAGTTATATATTTATTAATATTGTGCAGAGGCAATTTAAATATGTACCCCTTATTTCTTCAATACATAAAATGTGGTAATCTGGTAAATGAATAGATTGATAGATTTTATTCTTTGATTTCCTGTAATCATGTGCTCCAATGATTTAGAATGATGGTAGCCCAGATTAATATTCATGTCAATAAATGTTGCCAATTGTTGCTTTTACTCTGTAGTATCTGTGTTCTGACAAACACAATAGTTTATCTTGATCCAGTTATATATGAGATAAAATTAATATGACATGATATTGTGAATCAATTATTTAAACTGATCATTTCATCATTGTTTAATTTTCTTTTATAAATGCTTGAAAAGAAGGGCTTTGATTTCTATGGAATTTTAAGGAATTTAATTAGATTTTTTCTTTTTATTTATCTGTAGCAATTATACAGTTTTTATCAAGCAGAGTCCAGGAGATGAGTTTTATTGTGTTATTGATTAAATTTAATTTTTCTGATTAAAAAAATTCATCCTATGAACAATTATACTCCAAACCAAGGGTTTGCACTCATATTAAAATATTTAAAGAAACTACATATTTACAATCTATTTTGTCTCTAGAAGCCTCAGGGTTAAACTTCCTTTTCAGCATGCTGTGACATTTTCACTCATTTTCTAAATAGATTTTTGTGGAAAAGGTTTGAGGTGTTACTGGAGCCCTGATAACCTCTTTGTTAGTTTATCATTACATTTGCATATACGTCATAGCTTAAGAAATTTAGCACAGTTTTTTTTCATGCAAGCCATAGATCAAACTTACTTTACAAATATGGTAAATAAATGTACATCATTTTGCTTGTGTAAATACTCCCTTCAAGGGAGTATTTTAAGAGAAATGTAGAAGTACAGCGTTTCCCTTTACGGAAGCTGTAATGTGTGGTCTCAGGGGTTTCTCCCTTAGGAACATAAGCAGCAAAGATACTGTGCTTTCTGGGTCATCTCCTTCTGCTTTCCTTTTGCAAGCCCGGCCTCCTCCAGATCCTAGCATACTCCTGGCAAACATCCTCTTTTTTATCTAATGACTTTCTTTGACTTCTATCAGAATTACTGCACTGCTCTGATTTGATAATATGCATTTGAAACTTGCAGTGATTTGGTTTTGATCTTACTTTAAAATGTAGCTCTTCATTCTTTGTGGAACTTGGAAACAGTGATAACTTGGAGAATACAAATTACTAGAATATCCTAAAGACTAACTTTAGTCAGATCTTTCAGTGTTCTGGGCACTACTTTTGTAAACTTCCTACTCTGTTCTATGTAGTGGTAAAGTTCTGCATCTTTTTTATTTATTTATTTATTTATTTATTTTTGGCTGTGTTAGGTCTTCGTTTCTGTGCAAGGGCTTTCTCTAGTTGCGGCAAGCGGGGGCCACTCTTCATCGCGATGCGCGGGCCTCTCACTATTGCGGCCTTTCTTGTTGCGGAGCACAGGCTCCAGACGCGCAGGCTCAGTAGTTATGGATCACGGGCCTAGTTGCTCCGCGGCATGTGGGATCTTCCCAGACCAGGGCTCGAACCCGTGTCCCCTGCATCGGCAGGCGGATTCTTAACCACTGCGCCACCAGGGAAACCCAAGTTTTGCATCTTTTTAACTTAATTTCTCTAGACACTGAGGACAATGCTGCTAAGCAGTAAAATTCCCAACAGTGAAGAATAATAGAGAGCTTTTCATTCAAAGGCTTGATAATCCATAAATGTAGTAGCTCCTAAAAGCATCACCTTTATCAGCCCTGAACGTTTCTGCGATCCGCAGTGTGGTCAGTCTCTTTTTCAACTGCCATAGTCTCCATAATGTCAAGTAAACAGTAGGGGTTTTTCTTGATTGTCTATGCATTCCATTTTTTCGCTCGCCAAGCTGTTAGTAAGTTTTATAAAGCCCTATATAATAAAAATGGTAGAGACATTCCAAGGAATTATTGATTGGATGATTAATTTTCCTGCTCCTCAATTGTTTCAGTTTTCTTACTATGAACATAATTCATCTTAACTCATGAAGTCCAGTATGTTGGAGATGTTGCCTTATCACAATGGAAAAAGTATCATTTACTTTGACTTATGGCACATGCTATATTGGATCATCATCATATTAAAACTCTAAGATGGAATTCTTTTTGTTTTGGTGATTTAGTCCAGTTTCTATTGTGAATAATCAATGCATATTGGTAAGCAGTTAAAGTAATATATCCTTCATTTTTATGTCTTTTTTTTATTATATCCTAATAGCCAAAAAACTGAATATGTAATGTAATTTCAGGTATGATAAAGACTATCTGGAAACTAAAACCAGTCTAAATGGATGATGAGTGATGGACAGTTTTAGTAAGGGTGAGAGAAAACACATTTCTGAGATGACATTTAGTGAGGTCTGCTGAAGCAGTGAGGCTCTGAACAGGAACAGTTCACGGCAGCAGCAAGATCTGTGTCGCTGGTGTGGATGGAGAGGAGGGTGGATAGAGGTGAAGTGGAGAAGGAGGGCAGGGTCTGGACGTTTAGGACCTTGTGCGGTGGAAGTGACAATGGGTAGCAACCACTGAACTGTAACATGGTAATGAAAACGCCCGGGGCCTGGCTCCCAGTTCTTACAATGGCACCAAGGCCAGTGACTGGTGAACAGAAAGAATTTATAAATTAAATGTTTAGGACATAAATAAATTAATAAAAATAAGTAAAAGGGAGGCTAATCCTTGAGAATAATTTCATGCGAACCTTATCCCAACCCTGCTTCTTCTCTTTTTTTGTTTTTATCAATACAAGTGAGGTGACTAAAGTTCTTCATTACTTGTAGGGTCCCAAATTCAGTGCATTTTTCAATTTATAAGAATTACAATCTCAAATGGAAATTTATAGTTGGAAAATTTTGGGGGGGCTGAAACTGCATCTGATCCCACTCAGCACCTCACAAACCTGTAGATAATCAAGTCTTCTAATGAATGATTTTTATTTTCATTTATATGTTGCTTTTCTAACATAGCACAAGTATCTTCAGGTTTTTCCACTATCCAAGCATCAGAATTTTGATTACTTATTGTGAACATATTTTGCGGAGGTTTGACTGGTTAGAATAGAATAAGAAGCTTGAAACTTAAATACTTGTGCTTTTTTATTATATTTTTGGTCTCTGAGGACTTTGTCTTCATCTCTAAGGATGCAGTATCCAGGAACAAAGAACTCGTCTGACAGTTGAAGGCGTGTTCTAAATCAGAAATCCTGGGTCTCAGAAGCGCCTTTGGGACTCTGCTGCCCCCATGGGAAGGGCAGTCCTGGCAGCATCCCGGGCCCCTTGCCTGCTCTGGTTTTCTCAGACTGCTGCTGCGTTCGAACACACACCCAATATAACCCTGTAATGAATTTACTGAAAAAGATTTTGTCATCTGTCTCACTCCCTCCATAATATAAGCATCACAAAGGTGAGAAATTTTGTCTATTTTCCGTGATGTACAGCCATTAACAAAAAAGGGCCTGGCACTTACTAGACATTTGGTTAAATGAAAACATGAACACATGCATGAAATTATTGCTTGAGTTTTCAAGTAATAATGAGATTTGGAAACATCTTTGGAGATTAGTAGGTTGATGAATTAAAATATCAATTATAAATCACATAGATTTTTGTCCCTGCACCTGATAATTGACAAAACGTATGACTTTGATATATTGAAGTTAATATTCCTTAACTGCCTGCAGCTTCTGTTTAGTCATCCTTTCACAGATGACCGATTAACAGGATCTTTTGTGAGTTACATATAACCAAGGTAAAATAATGTATACACAGTGTAAAACTAACCAAAAATACGAATGTAAGCACAAGCAGATTAAGAAATGAGACGTTGTTAATACTCCTAAAATCCCCAGTTTTGCAGCTGAATTCTTTTTCTACCCCACACAAGGGTAACATCCAATCTGAATTTTGTCATTATTAGTCTGTGATATCTCATTCCAGTTTACTACACATGTTTATCTCCCATTCATCTTGTTTTCTTTTCTATTTTTATATACATGTCATTGTGTTGTATATGTTGTTCCATGACGTGCTTTTGTTACTCAGTACTGATTTTGAGATTCACCTATAACAGATATTTAATTCGAGTGAATATATTACAGATACATAGTATATCTGTGTATATATATATATATATATATATATATATAATTCCAGTGAATAAATATATTACTAAAATCTATAGCATTCCATACTGTGATGAGATGCAGTATTCATTCACTTAAATCCTATACACCAATGATAATAAATGGAAAAAATATATATATACACATACACACATCCCTTCCCCTGTCGGTGGACACACTTGGGTTCTGTTTTCCTGCTTCTGCAAACTGTGATATTGGGGACCGTTTATCCTTGTAGGTGGACCTCTGGTAGCGGAGCTGCTGTGTCAGGAAACGAGCAGATCATCACACACAGAAATGTGACGGTGCACGTGGTCCTGAGTTACGAGTCCATGTCCACACCAATGCTTGGAATTCTCAATGTGAAAGAAACAAAAGCCAGTGTGTTGGACTTCAGATGGTATCGCATGTGGTTGGCAGTTGTTCTTTCCTTTTTCTTCTGATAAACTTTGGCCATTGGTGCTTTCCGCTCCTCCAAGTGCCTGTTTGTACGAAGTTTACGTATTTTCTGTCAGGTCACCTGTGTTTGCTGCTGTTGTTATGGTTCAGTTGCCACTTTAAAAAATTCTGGATATCTTTTTATGTTGATTTTATAGGTTGCAAATAACTTCTCTTGCTCCATACTGCTTTTTTTTTAACTTGTATTAATGGGTGGCTTTGACAACATAAGTTTTGAATTTTAGTGTGTTTAAATTAATATCTCCTCTTGGAAAGAATTCCTGGTTTCTTAATAAATATATCCTGCCCAGTTTTGAAGTGATGCTGATATTCTTCTAAATGCAGGACAAAATTTTCAATAATCAGCTTTTAATTTTAAAATTTAGACAGTATTTTTGTGTATATAAAGTATGAGATCGTGATCCAGCTTCTTTCATTTCTTTGTGGATGACCTGTTGTTTCAGACCGTTCGTGGAATAATGCATTGGATTCCACGTGTAAGTGATATCATATGATATTTGTCTTTGTCTGGCTTACTTCACTCAGTATGACAATCTCCAGGTCCATCCATGTTGCTGCAAAAAGCATTCTTTCTTTCTTTTTTATGGAGGAGTAATATTCCATTGTATATATGTACCACATCTTCTTTATCCATTCATCTGTCGATGGACATTTAGGTTGTTTCCATGTCTTGGCTATTGTAAATAGTGCTGCAGTGAACGTTAGGGTGGATGTATTATCTTTTCAAATTATGGTTTTCTCCAGGTATATGCCCAGTAGTGGGATTGCTGGATCATATGGTAACTCTACTTTTAGTTGTTTAAGGAACCTGCATACTGTTCTCCATAGTGGCTGTACCAATTTACATTCCTACCAACAGTGCAAGAGGATTCCCTTTTCTCCACACCCTCTCCAGCATTTGTTGTTTGTAGATTTTTTGATGATGGCCATTCTGACTGGTGTGAGGTGATACCTCATTGTAGTTTTGACTTGCAGTTATCTAATGATTAGTGATGTTGAACATATTTTCATGTGCTTTTTGGCCATCTCTATGTCTTCTTTGGAGAAATGTCTGTTTAGATCTTCTGCCCATTTTTTGGTGGGGTTGTTTGTTTTTTTGATATTGAGTTGCATGAGCTGTTTATAGATTTTGGAGATAAATTGCTTGTCAGTTGCTTTGCTCTGAGTCAGAGGAGCGTGAGGGGGTGTAGGGCCCGAGCTCAGGGTCAGGTAAGTCCTGGATGTCAGGACGGCCTTTTCTTTCCTTCTTTTCTTCCCTCCCTCCCTTCCTCCTTTCCTTTCCTTTTCTTTCTGGAGCCAGCGCCCTGCAGAATTGATCCTGCGTGGGGATCGGTGTTGGGAACTCCGTCTAGGGCAGCGGAGGCCGCGGGCTACTGCTCCCCCAACCTCACCAAGAGGTGAGAACCAGAAAGTCTGAGCCAAATTCACTGCAGCCGTGTTAATAAACAGGCCCAGCCGCAGTCATGCAGCTGCTGCATGTGCTTGAAAACCTCAGAGTCTGACATGATCCCTGCAGGGGTGGTTCCCGCTGCGGGGACGGTGACGTAAAGCAGAGCTCAGAAAGCTTTCTGTAAAGGGCCAGATGTGCTGGGTTTTCTGGGCTGGGGTTTCTGTCTCGACTCCTGAGCTCCGGTGTTGAAGTGCCCAGAGAAGCCATAAGACAGTATGTACAGAATGAGCTGGGCGCCAACACACCTGTATTTACCAACCAGACAGCGGACCTTCTGTGGCCCGTGGGCTGGTGTTTCCAGGATTCCGATGAAAAGGTGAGATCTGCCAGGCTTCTGGTCGCGCGGAGTGGCATGTCTATGAAGAGAGATGACACCAGCCAGGCAGACCTCAGCAGGGCTTTGTGGCCCCTGCACTTTCTCTCCTACCTGTGCACGTCTGATGCCAAGTAATGAAAATCGCCTGTAGATTTTCACAGCAAGGTTGCGATCACTCCGTAGCTGTCCTACAATGTCGATTCCTGTTTCGGGCAACTCAGGTGCTGCCGGGTCACCTCCAGGCTTTACACACAGTTAAGTTATGCACCTGCGTCCAAGCTCTGCCTACCACGTGTTTTCAAGTGAATTTCCACCCGGAGGATTTACCTGTCTGCTTCGTGAGGATGCAGTTGTTGATAACGGGGGGGCACACGGTGGGGTGGGAGGACACGCTGTCGCTAGGAAGGTGGGGACTGGCACTGGCCGGTGTCTCTGTTCCCTCCCGGCTCCCAGTAAGGCCTCAGCCCGCTCGGGACCCCTGCCGTGACTTCTTTCCTTCCCGCCTGGTTTCAGCCATAGCCTTGCTCACTGCTGGCCCCTGGGCTCCTTCACTGTCTCTGTCCTGCTGCTGCTGCTCCAAGAGCTTAGTTCTCTGCACGGTTCCCATTCAGAGGGAGATTTAATCGCCAGAACGTGACCTTGTTGTGAAAGGACTTTTCTGCCCTTTTCAAAGTTTGACGTCGGGGGTGGGTCTCTTTGGTAGATTAATGTTGTCTTTCTTCCACAGTAACTACACGTTGACATCTTTTGCATTAATCTACTGAGTGCAGTTACCTGGATGAGTGAGTGAGCAAAGAATTGAAGGAATGGACGTGTTAACAGGAAGTTCTGATAGTAGTTCACTAACATTATTTGGAAGAAGAAGGCAGCAGTGCTTTATTTATTTGAGGGCTCATTAAATGCCATAAATTGCATTTTCAGGTTCCCAGGAAAGGTGGTTTTATCCAGAGTTTTTCAGTTGAAGAATTTGAAGCTAAAAGTGTGTAGCTTTTTTTTTTTTTTTTTTTTTTGCCGTACGCGGGCCTCTCACTGCTGCGGCCTCTCCCATTGCGGAGCACAGGCTCCGGGCGCGCAGGCTCAGCGGCCATGGCTCACGGGCCCAGCCGCTCCGCGGCACGTAGGATCTTCCCGGACCGGGGCATGAACCCGTGTCCCCTGCATCAGCAGGCGGACTCTCAACCACTGCGCCACCAGGGAAGCCCAGTGTGTAGCTTTTTCACGGTCCTTCACCAGTTGACTGTAGAGCTAGAGCTTTCCCCGTGTCCATGTCTGTAGTGTTTCTGCACTGTCTGCCATTCCGCGTTGCCTCAAGAGCCAGCACAGTAGTGGAAATGGAGGTTTGCAGGGTGAGCTTCAGAGAAGCCTTGCCACGGGTGCAGGGCGTCACCACCAAGCAGGAGGAGAAGCTGGCAGAGTCGCAGCGAGGCAAGGACTCCTTCCGGCGTGAGGTCGTCACAGCCCGCCTTCAGGGTCGGGCAGGAGGAAGGAGGTTCGGGCTTCGCTGCCCAAAGCCGAGGCGCCGTTCACGGCTCATGATGGCTTTCTGTCCCTTCTGGTACTCTCCTGGGTCTCACCTGAAGCCACTCCCCTCCGGCTGCCTGGTGGGTGGCCAAGCACTCTGCTTGCACTTCTCCCGGGGGCCCTGCCTTCCTAAGATGACTTATAGGGTCCTCTCCTTGTCCTTTCTACTTCCCTCCGGGATGGGGCTGGGAGAAAGGCGCACCCTGTGGCTGAGAATCCCGAGCTACTCTACCTTCCTGTAACTGCTTCTCACGGATGATGGACTGCTTGCCCTCAGGGGATGCTGGCAACGTAGACAGAGAGCTGATCAATCCAAGCGACGGATTGCTGGGGACACCAGACACTCGTGTGCAGGTGGCCGTCCCAGTGTCACCTGCCACTCGCTCCCTCAGTTCTGGTGCAGCAGATCGCAGGTGGGGACTGTGCTGTGGGAAACCGCACCGCCCCTGTTTGAGGATGTGAAAAGCCCTACAGAGTAGGAAGCTGACTTTAGGGACAAATGCAGTTATATCTGAGGGTGGAGACCATTAGTAATAGCTGCATGTGGAAAATGGCAGGAGCCGAGATCACTGGTAAAAGGAAAATTCGCCATCGATGAGTTTGCAAGACCTTACCTGCTGCCCCAGACAGCAGAGGCTCTTGAGTTCATTACAGGGATTTTTAACTTTACTTGCTGGTTTTTCAACTGTCTAAATCCTTTTATCATTGTAGCATATATGGCCTCCCACCTGAAACTGGTAAACACAATTCTGATCTAATTTAATACCTACATCAGCGTACGTTTTAAATATCGTATCAGCAGGTCCATAAACAGCTCTGCTAATAATGTATGAAATAGCTTAGCACAGCTCCAGACACATTACCATTGCCAACACCCTAAAATCCCATTTACTTTTGCCTAAAAGTGTTTGATACTGAATTTGCTTTCCCCTGGACTGTAATTAACAACACTTTGAACTGCTAACAAGATTCCATTGACTGGTGATATTAATCACACATTCATGGAGAAATTGGCTATTGCGTTTGATTTTTTTTTTCTTATGTGCAACTAATCACTGATTAAAACTAAGGAAATGGTTATTTTCACCATGCTCCTTGGACATTTATTTTCTTAGTAGGTTTAGTCTATAAAGATTTCTCCCTCTCTATTGGATCTTGCTTCTAAATTTCTATAGATGTGGAATAAGCCCAAGAAACAGTATTTCTTGTCGAGAGGAACAGTTTATTCCAGATAATTAAATCCAAGATAGTTCAAAGAAAACACAGCAAGGAGTATAAATTAGGTTCTATCAAGGGATATAGGATGTTCCTCATGAATGGATACTGACAAAACAATTTTGTGGGAAGCTTTAAAAAGCTTAATAGTTTTGAAACTTTTGAAAATTAACATGTGAGAAGAAAGCTACAAGGTTTAGTTCTATGTTTTAAAAATGTGCTTCAGACATCCACAGCTGTTTCATCTTTATATTTGACAGTATTCTGAGCTTGCATCTAAGATTTCTGCACATATACTCTTATGAATGCTAGGGTAGATTTTTTTTTTTTTTTGCATTTGCTCAAATGCCATTTTGAGAAGCAAAGAATAAAATGTAAATATCAAAATGGAATGAATTTGGAAAAACAAAAGGGATCTTCCCGATGATCATAGGACCTCTCTTACCTATAAATAGTATTTAGAACCGTGTTGTGACATAGCCCCAGAGTCAGACTCTGTGCTGCAGGGAGACAGGACAGTTTATCTTATTCACTGATTTTAGTTTCTTGCTTAGAACTGGAGCACAATAGATGATAAATATTTGCTAGGTAATCAGTGAGCAAAAATAAGTTAGGTTGGAATTCTTAGATTATTTTGCGTAGCAAAAGTGCTGTTAACAATTGGAAATTAATAAAATGAAAACTTAGAAAACTGAAGCATGATAAAAGTGGTGAAGAGAATGGACTGCAGCCACGGGTGTTCTGGGTTTGGGTCTTGTGTCTGGTAGTCCCGGCCAAGGGAGCTCATCAGTCAGCCTTTCCTCCCAGGATGATTCCAGTGTTTAAAGAGTGATGCTGTATAAAAACACTGCGTTAGAGGTGGTGGTTATTATTGTTGTTACTACTCCCTGATTCTGGACTCTGTGTAGGTATTAAGGACTCGTACAAATACACCAACGTCATGATTTTTCTAGAGGCCACGAGGCAACCTTAAAACATTTAGACCGACTTTGAATCTGGAAGGAAAGGACAAATATATCTTGTAGCAGCAATTCTGGTTGTGACGAGTTAGCCTTTGTGTGTCTGCCTGGACGCCTTGACCGTCCTGAAACCCCCCAGCCCTTCCCCACTCTTTCCCAACAGACCTGTCTTCCTGCACGTACACACTCACACCCAAGCACACACACACATGTACCAGACACACCACACACACACACACGCACACCCAAGTTATGACCCCTACACTGAACTCCTGTGGTCTTCAGACTTCTCCGTGCTTTCTCCTGCCCGCATGCCTTTCCGTTTGCTTCTGCGGGAAATGACTGTTCTTGTGGATTTTGAAGCCACAGTTCTTGTTCCATGTCCTCTGACCCTGACCCTGTGAGGCTGAGGCAGGTTTAACAATTTGTATGTGGCTACGTTATGTTGCCACCACGATGACCGCTTTATAGACTAAGTCACGGGCCCCCAAACCCCGGGCTGTGGACCAGCACCGGTTCGCGGCCTGTTAGGAACCGGGCCGCACAGCAGGAGGTGAGTGACGGGCCAGTGAAGCTTCCTCCGCCGCTCCCCGCTGCTCCCCGCTGCTCCCTATCGCGCGCGTTACCGCCTGCACCATCCCCCTGCCCCGGGCCGTGGAGAAACTGTCTTCCACGAAACCCGTGCCTGGTGCCAGAAAGGCTGGGCACCGCTGGACTAAACTACGGGAGAACAGAGGCTGCGCCTGCGTGCTTCACCTTCCAGCGGCCAGAACCTCCCCCGTACCGGGCCCCTCCGAGCTTTTGAATGAACATTTGTGACGCTCCCCCTCCCTCCCCCCTCGTCCTTTTCTCTTTGTCCTCCTTCTGTAAGTGGCTCACCTGCAATAACTAAGTGCAAAGCAAAATGAAAACAAACATATGTAGTATAATGGGTACTAATACTAATCTTTTTTTTTTTTTTTTTGCGGTACGTGGGCCTCTCACTGCTGTGGCCTCTCCCGTTGCGGAGCACAGGCTCCGGACGCGCAGGCTCAGCGGCCATGGCTCACGGGCCCAGCCGCTTTTATTCCATAATATTCAAAACTTACTTAACGTTTGCCCTTATTAAAGTACCAGTGGGGAGCGCAGAGCACGAGTAAAACTGGATACCACAAGCTAAACGTTAGCACTGAGCCATTAAATAATTTATTCATTTTTTGATGTGTTCAGGAGAAAGACAAAGGAAGCAGAATTGTTTGTTCTAAAACTTACACGTATAAAACGGCTTACTGAGACCCCGGAGGAAGATGGCGGAAGAGTAAGACGCGGAGATCACCTTCCTCCCCACAGATACATCAGAAATTCATCTACACGTGGAACAACTCCTACAGAACACCTACTGAACGCTGACAGAAGACCTCAGACCCCCCAAAAGGCAAGAAGCTCCCCACATACCTGGGTAGGGCAAAAGAAAAAAAGAATAAACAGAGACAATAGGATAGGGACGGGACCTGCACCAGTGGGAGGGAGCCGTGAAGGGGGGAAGGTTTCTACACACTACAAGCCCCTTCGCGGGCGGAGACTGTAGGTGGCGGAGGGGGAAAGCTTCGGAGTAGCGGAGGAGAGCACAGCAACAGGGGTGCGGAGGGCAAAGCGGAGAGATTCTGGCACAGAGGACCGGTGCCCTCAGGCACACACCAGCCCGAGAGGCTTGTCTGCTCGGCCGCCGTGGCGGGCGGGGCTGGGAGCTGAGGCTCGGGTATCGGCTTTCAGTCGGAGCGCAGGGAGAGGACTGGGGCTGGCGGCAGGAAGAGAGCCTGAAGGGGTTAGTGCACCACGGCTAGCCCGGAGGGAGTCCGGGGAAAGGGTCTGGAGCTGCTGAAGAGGCAAGAGACTTTTTTCCCTTTTGTTTCCTGGTGCGCGAGGAGAGGGCATTAAGAGGGCTGCTTGGGGAAGCGCCGGAGACAGGCACGAGCCGCGGGTAAGGCACGGACCTCGGAGACGGGCGTGGGCCGCCGCCGCTGCTGCCGCCGCCGCGGGGCCTGTGTGCGAGCGCGGGTCACTGTCCGCCCCGCCTTCCGGGGGGCCTGTGCACCCCGCCACTGCCGGGGTCCCCGAGACCCGGGGACGGCTTTCCCGGGAAAGCGCACGGAGCGCCACGGGCTGCTGCAACGTCACGCCGGCCTCTGCCGCCGCAGGCCCGCCCCACACTGCGCGCCCCTCCCTCCCCTCTGCCTGAGTGAGCCAGAGCCCCCGAATCAGCGGCTCCTTTAAACCCGTCCTGTCTGAGCGAAGAACGGACGCCCTCCGGCGACCTACGCGCAGAGGCGGGGCCAGGTCCAAGGCTGAGACCCGGGAGCTGTGAGAGCAGAGGCAGGGAAATCTCTCTGTGCAGCCTCGGAGGCAGCGGATTAAAGCTCCACGGTCCATTTGATGTGCCCTGCGTCTGTGGAGTGCATGAATGGACAGCGAATCATCCCAAATTGAGGAAGTGGACTTTGAGGACAAGATTTAAGACTTTCCCCCCTTTTCCTCTTTTTACAACGAATTATTCCAAATTAAGGAGGTGGACTTAGAGAGCAAGATTTCAGACTTCTCGCCCTTTTCCTCTTTTTACAACGAATTATCCCAAATTGAGGAGGTGGACTTGGAGAGCAAGATTTTTTATTTTTTCCCCTGCTCTCTTTTTGTGAATGTGTATGTGTAATCTTCTGTGTAAGATTCTCTCTGTATAGCTTTGCTTCCACCATATGTCTCAGGGTTCTATCGGTCCGGTTTTTTTTTTTTTTTTTCAATAATTACTTTCTAATTTTAATAACGCTACTATATTTCATACTTTATTCTATTTTACTTTACCTGCTCTTTCTTTTTTTCCTACTCTCCCTTCCTCCCTTCCTCCCTCCGCTCCTCCTTTCCTTCTTTCTTTTTCTTTCCTCCCTCCCACCCTTCTTCTTTCCACTTTCTTTTTCTTTCCTTCCTCCCTCCCTCCTGTCTTTCTTCCTTTCCTTCCTCCCTCCCTCCCTCCTTTCTTTCCTTCTTTCTTTCCATCCTTCCTCCCTCCCTCCCTCCTTTCTTCCTTCCTTCCTTCCTTCCTTCCTTTCTTCCCTTCTTCCTTTCTTTCCCTCTCTCTTTCTTTCTTCTACTAATTCTTTCTTTCTACTTTTTCTCCCTGTTACTCTGAGCCGGGTGGATGAAAGGCTCTTGGTGCTGCAGCCAGGAGCCAGTGCTGTGCCTCTGAAGTGGGAGAGCCAACTTCAGGACACGGGTCCACAAGAGACCTCCCAGCTCCACATAATATCAAGCAGCGAAAATCTCCCAGAGATCTCCATCCCAACACCAGCACCCAGCTTCAGTCAACGACCAGCAAGCTACAGTGCGGGTCACCCTATGCCAAGCAACTAGCAAGGCAGGAACACAACCCCACCCATTAGCAGAGAGGCTACCTAAAAACATAATAAGGCCATAGGCACCCCAAAACACACCACCAGACGTGGACCTGTCCACCAGAAAGACAAGATCGAGCCTCAACCACCAGAGCACAGGAATTAGTCCCCCCCACCAGGAAGCCTACACAACCTACTGAAACAACCTTAGCCACTGGGGTCAGACACCAAAAACAACGGGAACTACGAATCTGCAGCCGGCAAAAAGGAGACCCCAAACACAGTAACATAAGCAAAATGAGAAGGCAGAAAAACACACAGCAGGTGAAGGAGCAAGATAAACACCTACCAGACCTAACAAATGAAGAGGTAATAGGCAGTCTACCTGAAAAAGAATTCAGAATAATGATAGTAAAGCTGATCCAAGATTCTATTTCCATGATCCATAATCTTGGAAATAGAATAGACAACATGCAAGAAACAGTTAACAAGGACCTAGAAGAACTAAAGATGAATCAAGCATCGATTAAAAACACAATAAATGAAATGAAAAATACTCTAGATGGGATCAATAGCAGAATAACTGAGGCAGAAGAACGGATAAGTGAGGTGGAAGATAAAATAGTGGAAATAACTGATGCAGAGCAAAATAAAGAAAAAAGAATGAAAAGAACAGAGGAGAGTCTCAGAGATCTCTGGGACAACATTAAACGCACCAACATTCGAATTATAGGGGTTCCAGAAGAAGAAGAGAAAAAGAAAGGGACTGAGAAAATATTTGAAGAGATTATAGTTGAAAACTTCCCCAATATGGGAAAGGAAATAGTTAATCAAGTCCAGGAGGCACAGAGAGTCCCATACAGAATAAATCCAAGGAGAAATACACCAAGACACATATTAATCAAACTGTCAAAAATTAAACACAAAGAAATCATATTAAAAGCAGCAAGGCAAAAACAACAAATAACACACAAGGGAATCCCCATAAGGTTAACAGCTGATCTCTCAGCAGAAACCCTACAAGCCAGAAGGGAGTGGCAGGACATAATTAAAGTGATGAAGGAGAGAAACCTGCAACCTAGATTACTCTACCCAGCAAGGATCTCATTCAGATTTGATGGAGAAATTAAAACCTTTACAGACAAGCAAAAGCTGAGAGAGTTCAGCACCACCAAACCAGCTTTACAACAAATGCTAAAGGAACTTCTCTAGGCAAGAAACACAACAGAAGGAATATACCTACAATAACGAACCCAAAGCAATTAAGGAAATGGGAATAGGAACATACATATCGATAATTACCTTAAATGTAAATGGACTAAATGCTCCCACCAAAAGACACAGAGTGGCTGAATGGATACAAAAACAAGACCCATATATATGCTGTCTACAAGAGACCCACTTCAGACCTAGAGACACATACAGATTGAAAGTAAAGGGATGGAAAAAGATATTCCATGCAAATGGAAATCAAAAGAAAGCTGGAGTAGCAATTCTTATATCAGACAAAATAGACTTTAAAATAAAGACTATTAGAAGAGACAAGGAAGGACACTACATAACGATAAAGGGATCGATCCAAGAAGAAGATATAACAATTGTAAATATTTATGCACCCAACATAGGAGCACCTCAATACATAAGGCAAATACTAACAGCCATAAAAGGGGAAATCGACAGTAACACAATCATAGTAGGGGACTTTAACACCCCACTTTCACCAATGGACAGATCATCCAAAATGAAAATAAATAAGGAAACACAAGCTTTAAATGATACATTAAACGAGATGGACTTAGTTGATATTTATAGGACATTCCATCCAAAAACAACAGAATACACATTTTTCTCAAGTGCTCATGGAACATTCTCCAGGATAGATCATATCTTGGGTCACAAATCAAGCCTCGGTAATTTTAAGAAAATTGAAATTGTATCAAGTATCTTCTCCGACCACAATGCTATGAGACTAGACATCAATTACAGGAAAAGATGTGTAAAAAATACAAACACATGGAGGCTAAACAATACACTACTCAATAACGAAGTGATCACTGAAGAAATCAAAGAGGAAATTAAAAAATACCTAGAAACAAATGACAATGGAGACACGACGACCCAAAACCTATGGGACGCAGCAAAAGCAGTTCTAAGGGGGAAGTTTATAGCAATACAATCCCACCTTAAGAAACAGGAAGCATTTCGAGTAAACAACCTGACCCTGCACCTAAAGCAATTAGAGAAAGAAGAACAAAAATACCCCAAAGCTAGCAGAAGGAAAGAAATCATAAAGATCAGATCAGAAATAAATGAAAAAGAAATGAAGGAAACGATAGCAAAGATCAACCAAACTAAAAGCTGGTTCTTTGAGAAGATAAACAAAATTGACAAACCATTAGCCAGACTCATCAAGAAAAAAAGGGAGAAGACTCAAATCAATAGAATTAGAAATGAAAAAGGAGAAGTAACAACTGACATTGCAGAAATACAAAAGATTATGAGAGATTACTATAAGCAACTCTATTCCAATAAAATGGACAACCTGGAAGAAATGGACACATTCTTAGAAATGCACAACCTGCCAAGACTGACTCAGGAAGAAATGGAAAATATGAATAGACCAATCACAAGCACTGAAATTGAAACTGTGATTAAAAATCTTCCATCAAACAAAAGCCCAGGACCAGATGGCTTCACAGGTGAATTCTATCAAACATTTAGAGAAGAGCTAACACCTATCCTTCTCAAACTCTTCCAAAATATAGCAGAGGGAGGAACACTCCCAAACTCATTCTACGAGGCCGACATCACCTTGATACCAAAACCAGGCAAGGATGTCACAAAGAAAGAAAACTACAGGCCAATATCACTGATGAACATAGATGCAAAAATCCTCAACAAAATACTAGCAAACAGAATCCAACAGCACATTAAAAGGATCATACACCATGATCAAGTGGGGTTTATCCCAGGAATGCAAGGATTCTTCAATATACGCAAATCAATCAATGTAATACACCATATTAACAAGTTGAAGGAGAAAAACCATATGATCATCTCAATAGATGCAGAGAAAGCTTTCGACAAAATTCAACACCCATTTATGATAAAAACCCTGCAGAAAGTAGGTATAGAGGGATCTTTCCTCAACATAATAAAGGCCATATATGACAAACCCACAGCCAACATTGTCCTCAATGGTGAAAAACTGAAACCATTTCCACTAAGATCAGGAACAAGACAAGGCTGCCCACTCTCACCACTCTTATTCAACATAGTTTTGGAAGTTTTAGCCACAGCAATCAGAGAAGAAAAGGAAATAAAAGGAATCCAAATTGGAAAAGAAGAAGTAAAGCTGTCACTGTTTGCAGATGACATGATACTATACATAGAGAATCCTAAAGATGCTACCGAAAAACTACTAGAGCTAATCAATGAATTTGGTAAAGTAGCAGGATATAAAATTAATGTACAGAAATCTCTGGCATTCCTATACACTAATGATGAAAAATCTGAAAATGAAATCAAGAAAACACTCCCATTTACCATCGCAACAAAAAGAATAAAATATCTAGGAATAAACCTACCTAAGGAGACAAAAGACCTGTATGCAGAAAACTATAAGACACTGATGAAAGAAATTAAAGATGATACAAATAGATGGAGAGATATACCATGCTCCTGGATTGGAAGAATCAATATTGTGAAAATGACTCTACTACCGAAAGCAATCTACAGATTCAATGCAATCCCTATCAAACTACCAATGGCATTTTTCACAGAACTAGAACAAAAAATTTCAAAATTTGTTTGGAAAAACAAAAGGCCCCGAATAGCTAAAGCAATCTTGAGAACGAAAAACGGAGCTGGAGGAATCAGGCTCCCTGACTTCAGACTATACTACAAAGCTACAGTAATTAAGACAGTCTGGTACTGGCATAAAAACAGAAAGATAGATCAGTGGATCAGGATAGAAAGCCCAGAGATAAACCCACGCACATATGGCCAACTTATCTTTGATAAAGGAGGCAGGAATGTACAGTGGAGAAAGGACAGCCTCTTCAATAAGTGGTGCTGGGAAAACTGGACAGGGACATGTAAAAGTTTGAGATTAGATCATTCCCTAGCACCATACACAAAAATAAGCTCAAAATGGATTAAAGACTTAAATGTAAGGCCAGAAACTATCAAACTCTTAGAGGAAAACATAGGTAGAACACTCTATGACATAAATCACAGCAAGATCCTTTTGGACCCACCTCCTAGAGAAATGGAAATAAAAACAAAGATAAACAAATGGGACCTAATGAAACTTCAAAGCTTTTGCACAGCAAAGGAAACCATAAAGAAGACCAAAAGACAACCCTCAGAATGGGAGAAAATATTTGCAAATGAAGCAACTGACAAAGGATTAATCTCCAAAATTTATAAACAGCTCATGCAGCTCAATAGCAAAAAAACAGACAACCCAATCCAAAAATGGGCAGAAGACTTAAATAGGCATTTCTCCAAAGAAGATATACAGACTGCCAACAAACACATGAAAGAATGCTCAACATCATTAATCATTAGAGAAATGCAAATCAAAACTACAATGAGATATCATCTCACACCAGTCAGAATGGCCATCATCAAGAAATCTAGAAACAATAAATGCTGGAGAGGGTGTGGAGAAAAGGGAACACTCTTGCACTGCTGGTGGGAATGTGAATTGGTACAGCCACTATGGAGAACGGTATGGAGGTTCCTTAAAAAACTACAAATAGAACTACCATATGACCCAGCAATCCCACTACTGGGCATATACCCTGAGAAAACCATAATTCAAAAAGAGACATGTACCAAAATGTTCATTGCAGCTCTATTCACAATAGCCCGGAGCTGGAAACAACCTAAGTGTCCATCATCGGATGAATGGATAAAGAAGATGTGGCACATATATACAATGGAATATTACTCAGCCATAAAAAGAAACGAAACTGAGCTATTTGTAATGAGGTGGATAGACCTAGAGTCTGTCATACAGAGTGAAGTTAGTCAGAAAGAGAAAGACAAATACCGTATGCTAACACATATATACGGAATTTAAAAAAAAAATGTTATGAAGAACCTAGGGGCAAAACGGGAATGAAGACGCAGACCTACTTGAGAATGGACTTGAGGATATGGGGAGGGGGAAGGGTGGACTGTGACAAGGCGAAAGAGAGGCATGGACGTGTATACACTACCAAACGTAAGGTAGATAGATAGTGGGAAGCAGCCGCATAGCACAGGGAGATCAGCTCGGTGCTTTGTGACCGCCTGGAGGGGTGGGATGGGGAGGGTGGGAGGGAGGGAGATGCATGAGGGAAGGGATGTGGGAACAGATGTATATGTATGACTGATTCACTTTGTTATAAAGCAGAAACTAATTAAAAAAATAAATAAATAAACTTAAAAAAAAAAAAAAAAACGGCTTACTTTTTTTTCCAACTGAAAGCACACGTAATGTAGATATTGTCTTGTTTTACATCAGATTGTTTTAAAAGGAGGTTTGTTCCCTTAAAAACATTCTGGTAATTTGAGCTACAAGATGGAGTTGATAAGAACATCATGTGCATTTCCTTATGAATTTCATTTCTCTTCCTCTGAGCTATAGTTTTTTGTCTTTCTTTTTATAAGGATGAGATCACAGTAGTACAAGATGGTAGGCATTGCAGGGTTGTGTGCAAATCTGAAGAACTGTGGAAAGTGGGTGTGTATGTGTGTGAACACCTGTGTACACACACACACACACACATACTTGTTACAAAAGATTAATTATCCTTTCAAAACTGATCTTTTCAGATCATAAAATTAATACCAAAAGAATATCATGTTTTTAAATTTAAGGTCCATTTATTATTTCCTATCTTCCTTTATATAGGATAAAGGGGGTGAACCTCAACCGTACAACTTCTGGTTTTAGTTTTTATTTCAATTGATGTATTTATTTTAATGTGACTTAAAAAATCAACTCTATTGCATGCATACTTTTAGATGTATGTGTCAGACTTCCACTTCAGTCTCTTTGTGTGAACATGATATCACTATGGTAAATTTATTTTTATTGGTATGGTTCTAACAGGATGTAAAAGTAGCAAGCTAAGTTATGAAGAGAACTATATAAATTTTAAAACATTTCTAATTTTTGGTTGCTGGTATCTGAAGTCACACTTTTCTGATTTTCTAAATATATATTTTGGCTATTAGATTACCTAATGCAAAAAAAAGTCTTGTAGTAGAGCATAAGGCTAATTAATTAGTGGACACTTAAGAAAATAAAGTGTACTAGTTTAAAACTTTGTAGATTTCTTATTGTGGAAGAGGCTGTTAGCAAGCATACAGGTTATAATTTTTATATTGGTTTCTATGTTGTGTGCTTTATTATAATTAGAGTTGGAAAATGGACAGCTCTGTATAGGATTCCCTATGTTATAAAATTTTACTCTAATTCATTTTAATGTAAATTTTAGTGTGCAAACACATTTATTTCCTATTCTTACATTTGTTGACAGGTGCTACTTTTTGATGACTGCAGACTGAGGGAGGAGGGATGAACTGATACTTGTCCTAAATCCCATGCAAATATTGTTACTGATTTTATCTCACCTCTTTATCATAAGGCAAAATGTTCTTTAGCGTAATTTTTCTCCAGCTATCAAATTGGCTGAAATGTTCTCAGCCTTTCGGAGATGTGACTTTTTTTATTGTTGGATTTTATCAGAAAACACTGTCAGCGTAGATACATGATATTTGGGGGCCACACCTGTGAAGACCTTGGTCCACATCAAGTCCATCAGAGCTGCCGAGGGTGCGCACAAGCTCGGTGTGGTTTGCAGCCTGTGCTGGGCAGGGACAGAGATGGGACTGAGCATGGAAAAGCCTTCTTAGCTGTTTGACACGAACATTTATGCTGATCTCTGTTTCTATGGATTAACTCCAGTACTGATGAATTTGGGTTTGCATGTCTGTTTTGGTTTCATTTTTTGATAATTCATTCTGTTGTATTTTACTAAAGGCTGGTTCTGAAATGTTCGGGAAAAATAAATGTTCTCCCCCCCAGCCTGCCCCATCTGAGGCCCTGCTGCATTGCACAGGCGTGACAGTGAAGTGACTGAATCTTGAAATTGGAGAGACTAGGGGAGGTTTGAAATTCCTTTCCTTCAAAATCCTGATGGTGGCAAAATGAAATGTTCTTGTGTCCTGAGAGGGGAAGGGTCTCCAGCACCTCGAACCTAGCCCGAAGGGCCCTCCATCCTGGTCGTCTTGCTTCTGGGCTTGGGTGGGGTGGGTGCAACCACTCGCTGTGAATAAATCAAAGGTGCAGTAGTGATGGGGTGTCATCCTGGGATGAGCATAAAGAGACCATCTCGTGTGCCAGGCTCCCTGGCAGGGTCCTCACACGGAGGGTGGCCCTGTGGGGACCCCCTGTGGCAGGAAAGGGGCTGAGCCAGTAAGGAGCTGGAACCCCCATCCAGAAGGGAGCAAGGGTGCTCCATCACCAAAAATGCCTGACAAATCGGAAGCTCTTTGTCAGTCAGGCCTCTAGGAGGGAGTGTATCCTGGTTGGCACCTTGATTGGCCCTGAGAGAGCCTTTGAGCCACGCCTAGATTCTGGACCTTCCAGAACTCTAAGATGGATGGTTATTGTCCCAAGCCTCTAGATTTGGGCCTAAAAGGAGGTGGGGTTGCTTTATCTGGTCCTGGTGCACAGAGAAGCAAGTGGCTCCTGGGGACTGTGTGTTAGCCACTGTCCTCCCCATTACTGATTGTAATGCTCATTTTTGGCTTTCTGGTAACTGGGCTTTTTTTTTTTTTTTTTTTTTTTCGGTACGCGGGCCTCTCACTGTTGTGGCCTCTCCCGTTGTGGAGCACAGGCTCCGGACGCGCAGGCTCAGCGGCCATGGCTCACGGGCCCAGCCGCTCCGTGGCATGTGGGATCTTCCCGGACCGGGGCACGAACCCGTGTCCCTTGCATCGGCAGGCCGACTCTCAACCACTGGGCCACCAGGGAAGCCCCGGGGCTATTTTGAAAAACTACGGTGTTGATGGTGTTGGTACTGTTGTTTCAGTGTTTTAAGAAGTCTGAAATGTAAACCTTAAATATTGGAACAAACCCCAATATGTATACATTACTAATTTTTTAAAGTGAGCAAAGGATCATTCTTTCAGAAAGTCTTCTCTCTCTGCAGAGAAGAGGAAGAAGATAATACAAAGTGAAACTTCTAGGGAAACAACGTGTCATACTTTAGTTCGAAGATTTTATAAACCAGTGAACTGTGAACGTAACGCTGTTACTATAGATAATAGCTGTGCATCAGGATCTCAAATTATACATGAGGAAATAGAATTATAATAATAATAACCATGAGGGCAAATCAAAAATCATCTTAAACCCAAAAGTGAAATCTCAGTGTGAACCAAATAGCTTTCAATTTTTGTCTAAGTATAGATACGTTCAGAAAGGAGTTCCCGGGTATTGATCATGAATAAGGACCCAGTTGTACGTGATCGGAGTTCGTGTGTGAATATATCCCCTGCCCACTCTGTCAATACAGCATCTGAAGAGCTTACTTTTGCTGCTGGAGGTGTAAAAAAGCACAGAAATACACTCTTGACTCAGTAAGGAACCAACTAATGTCCTTTGTTTTTTGTTGCAATGGTAAATGGGAGTGTTTTCTTGATTTCATTTTCAGATTTTTCATCATTAGTGTACAGGAATGCCAGAGATTTCTGTACATTAATTTTGTATCCTGCTACTTTACCAAATTCATTGATTAGTTCTAGTAGTTTTTCGGTAGCATCTTTAGGATTCTCTATGTATAGTATCATGTCATCTGCAAACAGTGACAGCTTTACTTCTTCTTTTCCAATTTGGATTCCTTTTATTTCCTTTTCTTCTCTGATTGCTGTGGCTAAAACTTCCAAAACTATGTTGAATAAGAGTGGTGAGAGTGGGCAGCCTTGTCTTGTTCCTGATCTTAGTGGAAATGGTTTCAGTTTTTCACCATTGAGGACAATGTTGGCTGTGGGTTTGTCATATATGGCCTTTATGATGTTGAGGAAAGTTCCCTCTATGCCTACTTTCTGCAGGGTTTTTATCATAAATGGGTGTTGAATTTTGTCGAAAGCTTTCTCTGCATCTATTGAGATGATCATATGGTTTTTCTCCTTCAACTTGTTAATATGGTGTATCACATTGATTGATTTGCGTATATTGAAGAATCCTTGCATTCCTGGAATAAACCCCACTTGATCATGGTGTATGATCCTTTTAATGTGCTGTTGGATTCTGTTTGCTAGTATTTTGTTGAGGATTTTTGCATCTATGTTCATCAGTGATATTGGCCTGTAGTTTTCTTTCTTTGTGACATCCTTGCCTGGTTTTGGTATCAAGGTGATGGTGGCCTCGTAGAATGACTTTGGGAGTGTTCCTTCCTCTGATATTGTTTGGAAGAGTTTGAGAAGGATGGGTGTTAGCTCTTCTCTAAATGTTTGATAGAATTCGCCTGTGAAGCCATCTGGTCCTGGGCTTTTGTTTGATGGAAGATTTTTAATCACAGTTTCAATTTCAGTGCTTGTGATTGGTCTATTCATATTTTCTATTTCTTCCTGAGTCAGTCTTGGCAGGTTGTGCATTTCTAAGAATTTGTCCATCTCTTCCAGGTTGTCCATTTTATGGGCATAGAGTTGCTTGTAGTAATCTCTCATGATCTTTTGTATTTCTGCAGTGTCAGTTGTTACTTCTCCTTTTTCATTTCTAATTCTATTGATTTGAGTCTTCTCCCTTCTTTTCTTGATGAGTCTGGCTAATGGTTTATCAATTTTGTTTATCTTCTCAAAGAACCAGCTTTTAGTTTTATTGATCTTTGCTATCATTTCCTTCATTTCTTTTTCATTTATTTCTGATCTGATTTTTATGATTTCTTTCCTTCTGCTAACTTTGGGGTGTTTTTGTTCTTCTTTCTCTAATTGCTTTAGGTGCAAGGTTAGGTTGTTTATTCGAGATGTTTCCTGTTTCTTAAGGTGGGATTGTATTGCTATAAACTTCCCTCTTAGAACTGCTTTTGCTGCATCCCATAGGTTTTGGGTCGTCGTGTCTCCATTGTCATTTGTTTCTAGGTATTTTTTAATTTCCTCTTTGATTTCTTCAGTGATCACTTCGTTATTAAGTAGTGTATTGTTTAGCCTCCATGTGTTTGTATTTTTTACAGCTCTTTTCCTGTAATTGATATCTAGTCTCATAGCATTGTGGTCAGAAAAGACACTTGATACAATTTCAATTTTCTTAAATTTACCAAGGCTTGATTTGTGACCCAAGATATGATCTATCCTGGAGAATGTTCCATGAGCACTTGAGAAAAATGTGTATTCTGTTGTTTTTGGATGGAATGTCCTATAAATATCAATTAAGTCCATCTTGTTTAATGTATCATTTAAAGCTTGTGTTTCCTTATTTATTTTCATTTTGGAAGATCTGTCCATTGGTGAAAGTGGGGTGTTAAAGTCCCCTACTATGATTGTGTTACTGTCGATTTCTCCTTTTATGGCTGTTAGTATTTGCCTTATGTATTGAGGTGCTCCTATGTTTGGTGCATAAATATTTACAATTGTTATATCTTCTTCTTGGATCGATCCCTTGATCATTATGTAGTGTCCTTCTTTGTCTCTTCTAGTAGTCTTTATTTTAAAGTCTATTTTGTCTGATATGAGAATTGCTACTCCAGCTTTCTTTTGGTTTCCATTTGCATGGAATATCTTTTTCCATCCCCTTACTTTCAGTCTGTATGTGTCTCTAGGTCTGAAGTGGGTCTCTTGTAGACAGCATATATATGGGTCTTGTTTTTGTATCCATTCAGCCAATCTGTGTCTTTTGGTGGGAGCATTTAGTCCATTTACATTTAAGGTAATTATTGATATGTATGTTCCTATTCCCGTTTTCTTAATTGTTTTGGGTTCGTTATTGTAGGTCTTTTCCTTCTGTTGTGTTTCTTGCCTAGAGAAGTTCCTTTAGCATTTGTTGTAAAGCTGGTTTGGTGGTGCTGAACTCTCTCAGCTTTTGCTTGTCTGTAAACGTTTTAATTTCTCCATCAAATCTGAATGAGATCCTTGCTGGGTAGAGTAATCTTGGTTGCAGGTTTTTCTCCTTCATCACTTTAATTATGTCCTGCCACTCCCTTCTGGCTTGTAGAGTTTCTGCTGAGAGATCAGCTGTTATCCTGATGGGGATTCCCTTGTGTGTTATTTGTTGTTTTTGCCTTGCTGCTTTTAATATGATTTCTTTGTGTTTAATTTTTGACAGTTTGATTAATATGTGTCTTGGCGTATTTCTCCTTGGATTTATTCTGTATGGGACTCTCTGTGCCTCCTGGACTTGATTAACTATTTCCTTTCCCATATTAGGGAAGTTTTCAACTATAATCTCTTCAAATATTTTCTCAGTCCCTTTCTTTTTCTCTTCTTCTTCTGGAACCCCTATAATTCGAATGTTGGTGCGTTTAATGTTGTCCCAGAGGTCTCTGAGACTGTCCTCTGTTCTTTTCATTCTTTTTTCATTTTGCTCTGCAGCAGTTATTTCCACTATTTTATCTTCCACCTCACTTATCCTTTCTTCTGCCTCAGTTACTCTGCTATTGATCCCATCTAGAGTATTTTTTATTTCATGTATTGTGTTTTTAATCGATGCTTGATTCATCTTTAGTTCTTCTAGGTCCTTGTTAACTGTTTCTTGCATTTTGTCTATTCTATTTCCAAGATTTTGGATCTGGGAAATAGAATCTTGGATCATCTTTACCATCATTATTCTGAATTCTTTTTCAGGTAGACTGCCTATTACGTCTTCATTTGTTAGGTCTGGTGGGTTTTTATCTTGCTCCTTCTCCTGCTGTGTGTTTTTCTGTCTTCTCATTTTGCTTATGTTACTGTGTTTGGGGTCTCCTTTTTGCAGGCTGCAGGTTCGTAGTTCCCGTTGTTTTTGGTGTCTGTCCCCAGTGGCTAAGGTTGGTTTAGTGGGTTGTGTAGGCTTCCTGGTGGAAGGTACTAGTGCCTGTGTTCTGGTGAATGAGGCTGGATCTTCTCTTTCTGGTGGGCAGGTCCACGTCTGGTGGTGTGTTTTGGGGTGTCTGCGGACTTTTTATGACTTTAGGCCACCTCTCTGCTAATGGGTGGCATTGTGTTTCTGTCTTGCTAGTTGTTTGGCATAGGGTGTCCAGCACTGTAGCTTGCTGGTCGTTGAGTGAAGCTGGGTGCTGGTGTTGAGATGGAGATCTCTGGAAGATTTTCGCCGTTTGATATTATGTGGAGCTGGGAGGTCTCTTGTGGACCAGTGTCCTGAAGTTGGCTCTCCCACCTCAGAGGCACAGCACTGACTCCTGGCTCCTCAATTTGGGATGATTTGTTGTCTATTCATGTATTCCACAGATGCAGGGTACATCAAGTTGATTGTGGAGCTTTAATCCGCTGCTTCTGAGGCTGCTGGGAGAGGTTTCCCTTTCTCTTCTTTGTTCTCACAGCTCCTGGGTCTCAGCTTTGGATTTGGCCCCACCTCTGCGTGTAGGTCGCCGGAGGGCGTCTGTTCTTCACTCAGACAGGACAGGGTTAAAGGAGCAGCCTCTTCGGGGACTCTGGCTCACTCAGGCCGGGCGGGAGGGAGGGGCACGGAGTGCGGGGCGAGCCTGCAGCGGCAGAGTTCGGCGTGACGTTGCACCAGCCCGAGGCGCGCCGTGCGTTCTCCCAGGGAAGCCGCCCCTGGATCCCGGGACCCCGGCAGTGGCGGGCTGCACAGGCTCCCGGAAGGGCGGTGTGGACAGTGACCTGCGCTCGCACACAGGCTTCTTGGCGGCGGCAGCAGCAGCCCCAGCGTCCCGCGCCCGTCACTGGGCTCCGCGCTTTCAGTCGTGACTCGCGCCCGTCTGTGGAGCCCCTTTAAGCAGCGCTCTTAATCCCCTCTCCTCGCGCACCAGGAAACCAAGAGGGAAGAAAAAGTCTCTTGCCTCTTCGGCAGCTCCAGAGTTTTCCCGGACTCCCTGCCGGCTAGCTGTGGCACATTAGCCCCCTTCAGACTGAGTTCTCGCCGCCAGCCCCAGTCCTTTCCCTGCGCTCTGACCGAAGCCCGAGCCTCAGCTTCCAGCGCCGCCCGCCCTGGCGGGCGAGCAGACAAGCCTCTCGGGCGGGTGAGTGCCACTCGGCACCGATCCTCTGTGCGGGAATCTCTCCGCTTTGCCCTACCCAGGTATGTGGGGAGTTTCTTGCCTTTTGGGAGGTCTGGGGTCTTCTGCTAGCATTCAGTAGGTGTTCTGTAGGAGTTGTTCCACGTGTAGCTGTATTTCTGGTGTATCCGTGGGGAGGAAGGTGATCTCCGCGTCTTACTCTTCCGCCATCTTACCCGGAAGTCCTGCTTTTTAGAACCACTTCCATCTACCCACTGGTCTCAGCTCCCAAAGGCATCCGCAGAATCCTCCACGGCCCAAGGTCCACCGTGAAAGAGAAGACAGGGTGGAGGGAGAGGTGGCTGGGAGGAGAGGTCATCAGGGTCCCCTCCCTGGCTTGGGGTGGTCGTCGGGGAAGGGGGCTGCTCGGCCCCTCCCCCACTAAGCGGCGGGGATCCTCGCGGGGGCGCCTCACCGTGGGCGACAGGCACCGGCGAGGGAGGGACGCGCTGGAGGGGCTGCGTGCAAAAACTTTCCGTCCTCGAGCGCAACTCTGCGGGGAAGACTGTCCTTCCCACGGCCCCCAAGTCGCGCCTCTCTCAGGCCATCCCCGACCCCTGCCCGCACGCCCAGCCCCTGCGACCCCGGCTCGCGGGTGCCAGTGGTGGCCACGGCACCGTAGCCTGTCCTTTGTTTTTTAACATAGCACATTCTAAAAAAGAGAAATACTATTTTGCTTTCATTTATGATGAGTAACTTCTATCTATTTTACACAGTATTTAAATTTTGACTAGTACTATATTTTCTTTGACTTTTATATGCTAATGATTTGTATCAGACTGATAGTATGCATCTAATATTTGTATATAATATAAACTTATTTACATTTGATATGATGAAACATTTGAATTACAATCCATATTTAGTTTCATATAGTTGTTTGAAATCATGAGTTTTGAACACTAAAATAATGTTGTTTTAAACACCAAAAGATTGGGATTGACATATACAACTACTATATATAAAATAGGTAACTAGGGCTTCCCTGGTGGCGCAGTGGTTGAGAGTCCGCCTGCTGATGCAGGGGACACGGGTTCGTGCCCCGGTCCGGGAAGATCCCACATGCCGCGGAGCCGCTGGGCCCGTGAGCCATGGCCTCTGAGCCTGCACGTCCAGAGCCTGTGCTCCGCAACGGGAGAGGCCACAGCAGTGAGAGGCCCGTGTACTGCAAACAAAACAAAACAAACAAAAAAATATATTTATATAGGCTTTTCTTATTCAGAAACTTCATTCTTTGGCCCCCGATGTCCTATTGTATGTTTCTCTTTTTTTTCTTTCTTCATATCTTTTTATTCTAATTCATTCATTGAAATTGTCAAGCTAGGACTTGGAAATTTGTACCAAGATAAGTTTATCTTTGTCTTCCTAATTATTATTTCTGACATTTTCTCACACTTTCATTTTTCATCATAATTCATAAAAATATTTGAAACATAATTGTTATATGAATGACATCACTGATAAAACACTACTGCTTTTGGAGGTTGGTTGTTTCACCAACCCGCTCCCTCCCGTCCCCCACGTGCTCTGTACTGGGATTTGTAGCTACAAGATTTTGTTACATCAAGTCCTTTTCTCTCTTATACTAAATTTCGGTTCCTAGTCGTGGTTGACCCACATTTTACACTGCATATTCAACCATTTCAAATCAAGTCAGGCAGTCTTGGATCTGTTATATCATTTAAAATAGTGCATCACTAGTGAAATACAACGTGTAAATTCTTAACATAATGAAATATACTTATAAATTTCTTAGAGTAAAAGATGCAATCTAGGTGGGACTGTCAGTTAAAAGCAAGACTGGGAGACAGCTGTCGAGGGGGGGCTTTCTCCTTCTTGTCCTGACGCCATCACTTCAGGGGAGAGTTTATCCCAAAGACACTTACTGTAATAAGTGTCAGTGCACATAGTGGGAAATACCAGAGATGTGTATTTATTTACTTTGTCTCTGGACTAAGATTGCTGGGTTTCCATAGTCATAAATAGGTAGTTGTGCAAATCTGGAAAGAAATCTTATCAATCTCATACCCCATGGGGTTTTTTTGGGGGGGAGGGGCAAAGCTGATGGCTAAAACATAGCTGCTTGTGAGTTGTCTCATATTACTAAAATATTATTTAAATGTCATTTAAATGTTTTAGATAGGCACTGATGAAATGTATCTCTGTAATAGACTCATCTATTTAAAATATATGTATACATTTATATATATATTTTGACATAGATGCATGAGTGTGTTTTGTTTGCGTTTGTGTGTGTGTGTGCGTGTGTTCCAAATGGATGACTAATACAAAGGCCTCACATGACATCCTAGATACTCTGATAGCGGACTTCAGGTGGGGAAGGGAAGTACTATGGAAATACTGTCACCTAAACGATCTTGGTGTAGGTTGACCCTAAAATCCTATACCCCTCCTGAAACTGGACTGTCATATTTTGGGGATATGAGTATGGCGTTTCAGAACTACCCACGGTTGATAACCATCACTTTGCCACTTATTTTATTTTTACAATGTCTCCAAAAGCATTATCTTCCGTGTCCCATTTTGTAATCCTGTAAATACTTTGTTTTATAGCTTAACAATCCTTTATACCAGTTATTTAATATAAATTACAGAACACTTATGGGGATATAGGACACAGTTGTATCCAGTAGTCATCAATAGAATCTTTATTGATTATTATTTAAAGGTGGTGTGCCCTGCTAGCAATTTTCAAATACATATCTCAGGAAGGTCCCATTGTCTGTGTAAACCTTCATGGCCTCGGGAGCAGCTTGGGTGGCTCAGCACCGGCGATATGATGCCTGAGTGTAGCTCTTCTCATGTTCAGCTCTAGCCCCTGGGGAGCTCTTGGAGCTTCCAGTCTCTCCTATTCCCAGTTGATCACGTGTTAGAATCCATGAGGATACTAACTAATCCCCTGCCCTAGTTTTCTAGTCCCTGTGATTCCTTCAGGCATCGGGAGAATTAATCACTGTAGATGCAGCAGTGAGTGAATGAACCAGACAGTTCATCCGAGGATATAAACTGGTCCTTCCCACCTACTTCATCTGGACAAAGCCTGATTCTGACCAGCTGTTGTCATGGGAAACTAGTTTCTCTATTCTGGGCATGGTTTTTATTCTGAAACATATATTCTGAATGTATAAGAAAGTACTTAGACATTTATGTATGCGTGATTTGTTATAAAATATTATAAGCAACATGGAAGCACAGACGAATGAAGAAATAACTAAAGGTTGGTAAATCCACACAGATGGATGTGAGACATTCAGTGTTTTGACAGAACATATGAATACAGTTGTAAAATGCTCTTAATAAAATGATGCACAAAACATCTGGATATAATATTGAACATACAGTATTATCTCAATATAGTAAAACATGTGTGAAGAAAAATATGTTCCTGTTAGCAGTTCTTTGCTGTAGGAAAATTTGATTCATTTGTGTTTCTGTATTTCCCCAAAACTCTGCATCACAGGTCCTCAGGTAGGTGGTTTTTCCCCCTGAGGAGGCACTTGGCAGTATTTGGCAACAGTCTGGATGCCACACCTTGAGGGAGGTCACTGCTGGCCTGTCATGGGTGGAGGCCAGGGAGGCTGCTGAGCAGCCTGCAATGCTCCACAGAGCCGTCTTCCCACCTGCCCCGGCCCAAGACCACAAAGAATTATCTGCTCGAAGTGTCAGTGATGGCGAGGGTGAGAAACTGCTCTACATTAAACATGTATCTTATTTAAAATCCGGAAAAATAGGACATTAAAACCACAAGGAAAAGCCTTAAATCACAGGATACAGAAATCAAATTTTCTTATACAGGCCACATTTTGGGGAAAACTGTCAAATATTATTTCTTTCAATATAAGAAATTGGAAAAGGTGCAGAATTAACTCTGATTGTCACTGTAATTCACGGTGTAAGCTCTTGAGCGTGAGCTTTGCCCAGTGGGACCGTCAGGCTTCGTGTCAGTCATCTGAACCTGAATTTCTCCAGTCGTGGGCATTTCCTGAGTTGTTTTCTGAATCCCCAGTTGGTTTATTCTGGATCTAAATTGAAGCCTGGGAACAACCAATAGTCACTAAAGCTTTTTGAGACAAAAGAAATTGCGTCTGAATGAACACTTTTTGTGAAAATACTTTGATTTCTCATCCTGGCAACATTCCTAAGATTTAATGCGGTGAAACCATTTTCAGAAAAATAAAAGTCTGGTGATATGAGAACACAAAGAAAAATATCTAAAAATAGCTAATAGGGGAAGGACCTTGCTTTTCTGTACCGTGTCCGATGGCCAGCTGTCCGTGATGCCCTTGACATAACAAAGAGCCAGGTCATGTTGTACATTATGATTACAGATTTTTTATAGCTCTGATCCCAGAATAAGCCAGTGTGATCCTGTTGTTCTGAAGGGCGTTCAGTTAAGTTGTCGAGCTTCGCTTTCACCATCGCGTCGTTGTCTCTACGTGCCCGCGTACTTCCTGCTAAGCCGTACAGTGTTGCGTTATTTCAGACACTCCGTGTCGTGGCAGGCGTGATGGTGTCATGTTATCAGGCCTCAGTGTCAGCTCCACTCCTGTGCCAGCCTTTCCGCAGCCCAGAGTCACCATTGTAGTAAACACCTTCCCGCACCTTTCTGGATGGTGCTATCGTGGTAGCTGTACTGCTTCAGAAAGTCTGATGGGACAGCAGGAGTACTTGTCTGCTGGCATTAACCACAGTCATTAATGTTGGCTTTGACAAAGTTCTCTGCATCTCACATCTGACATTTGGGGGAGGGTTGCAGTGTGGACCTCACTTTGAAAAATGTGATGAGGGGTCCGTAGATCTTTCTACAAAAAAACAGAAAAACTACAGGACTTCGTCAGCAGTCATGCCAGCTTGTCCGGTGGTGATGTTGACCAGACACTAAAGGGATGACCTTAGTCCTTCTGACTGGCAAACATGCCTTAGCACCTGCTTCTTGCCAAGAGTGGGCTGGTGCTTTACGTTTTTGAAACTAATCCCCGCACCACCCTTACCAGACAGGTAGGTATTCTTTTTCCGACTTTAGTACAAGCATCTGAGGTTTAGACCATCTTTTTCTCTAGCCTCATGCAGTTATTAGATGGTGGAGCCAGACTTCAAATTCAGGTCTGCATCTCCAGAGCCATCACCAGGTGCCAGAGTCTGGCTTTGCCTGTGTTTCAGGAGAATCGCAGCCCTCTCCACGCTTGGAATGGAAGACAGTCATCTTCCCCACGCAGTGAGCGGTAACCTGAAAAAGTGATTACATGAGTGTGCTGTGATCTTCAGCTGAAGTTTGAGAATTTGAGTGTAGGTACTTGATTTGAAAACCTAGTTTCCCAAGATTTGTATCATGCTGTAATTTTTTTTAAAGTGAGATTTTTTTAAAGGAATTTTGCTTTTTTAAAAAATTATTTATTTATTTATTTATTCATTTATTTATGGCTGTGTTGGCTCTTCGTTTCTGTGTGAGGGCTTTCTCTAGTTGCGGCAAGTGGGGGCCACTCCTCATCGCGGTGCGCAGGCCTCTCACTATCGCGGCCTCTCGTTGCGGAGCACAGGCTCCAGATGCGCAGGCTCAGTATTTGTGGCTCACGGGGCCAGTCGCTCCGCGGCACGTGGGATCCTCCCAGACCAGGGCTCGAACCCGCGTCCCCTGCATCGGCAGGCAGACTCCCAACCACTGCGCCACCAGGGAAGCCCTAAAGTGAGATTTTAAGAAGAGACTGAACAATCAGTATTTGTCTAATTACCCGGTGGTGTTCTCCATCCTTCATCTAATCCTGGATGATTTAGTGCAGGACCTGTCAGCGTGTTTTGCCCTAAAATGCCCCCTCTCTTGTTATAACCCTATCTCAATATAAATAGAAGACAGACAGACACGTCTTCTGTGGTTTTTCTTTTCTTCTTTCCTTTGAGGGCGAGAGATGGGGGTGAAAAAGGTGGTAATGAGTGATTCGTCACAATAAGCAAAACGTTTTGTACCAATTTAAAAATGTTCAATAAATCAATTAGGGAAGTATATTTATTTCTGTAATTAAAATGCTCTCTTTCCCTCCCAGTATACTGGAGGGTATGAGCAAAGAGGGTAGAAGAAGATTGAAAGAATCTCTGCTTGGCCTTCTGGGTTCCCTACATTCTGAGGTTTCTGGTGGTTAGGATTTGGGGCTGGGGACTGTTTCATCAAGGAGCATCCCAGAGTGCACTTCTCTTGCTTCTGATGGTAGAAATAGCTTATTAATTTGAACAGTGAAATCGGTTCTGTTTGCATAAGAGATGACCTGTTTGAGGTGCCTTTACAAGGCTTTTAGGTAAAAACGGTGAATAAAATTGAGTCGGTCAGTTGGCTCAGCTCTGGGCACTATCCGCTGCCCCACTTTTGTGCTTTATGGTCAAATGTACTAAATATACAGTAAATGTAATGATTCTTTCCCATATCAAAGATTGAAACTTTAGGCAAGATTTAATCAGGTGCACATTTTTTCTCAGGCTTCCTGGTGCATTCTGATGAATTCCTTAGATGTTCAGTTGCCTGTGACTGATGTTCATAAAGTATATTTATAGCGTCTGGGCCACCGCAGAGTCACCTGGCATGTTTCCTGCTATGGTAACTGTTCCAGTTACTATTTTTTTGTGTGTTTTTTTGAGGAGAAAGTAATTTTTTAAATTATCTCAGGGACATTTAATTGAACAGGAATCTCATGTTCAATTTACTTTGTTTGCTTGAAATCTTATATCCAAATATGTGGCTCTTTTCTCTTTGCCCCAATTTCTTTATTATTTATTTCATATTTAATTATAGCATATATATTTTTTAAAATTAATTTTTTTGGAGTGTAGTTGACTTACAATGTTGTGTTTCAGGTGTACGGTAAAGTGAATCAGTTATACACATACATAGATACGCTCATTGTTAGGTACTTTTCCCATACAGGCCATTACAGAGCATTGATAAGAGTCCCCTGAGTTATACAGAGGTCCTTATTAGTCATCTATTTTATACATAGTTGTGTGTACATGTCAACCCCAGTCTCCCAATTTATCCCCCCTTCCCCCCTCCATTTACTCATGTACTAGTGCAAAATGCAGTTGTGTAATTGGAAACCGGTGGATGCTTTTTATAAGCTTATTAGCTTCACGTAATTTTGTGTTATACCACACATTGAAAGTATCGCGTTATAATATTTAGGTGGCGTGGCAACCAAAATAGTTAAATTCTTACAGTATAGTAAATGTTGACTTGCCATGAAAATGAACACATTTACTGAAAGATATTTCTATAACGTGTTAACAATGTATTCTCATTTGATAACTATTGTTTTTCTCTTGTTCCTTTTTTTTTTCTTTTTGTTTGTTTATTTTTTTTATAATTTACTGCTTGCCATTGCAGGAAGTAGAGGTTTGTATTCAGCTTATGTATTTCACATTTTATTTTTGATTTTATATGAATCTTTACATTTTAGTTACTCATAGACACTCAATTCACATTATTTTTCTCCCTAGGATGATTATTTCCGCACTTGGAGTCCAGGAAAGGCCTTCGATGGGGGTAAGAATGTCATTATTTTAAAATAAATGTTTTTACATCTTTACGATCACTGAACTTTAAACTTGATATTTATTGCCTGGTTAGATTTTAAAATACTAAATAGGAGAGCTTAGATGAATGGAAAAAATTCATGCCATAATTACTTTCACTTCAGAATATTATAGTTAGAGATAAGTTACTTAGGTATTGTGATTTGTCAAGGTGTCTCTCATTTTTATTTTTATTTTTATTTATTTATTTTTTTCCCATTACTTTACATTTTTAAGTGACCTGGGAGGTATACCTAGCAAACATTCTCAACAGTCTACATAATAAGATAGGACAGGGAACACCTTCCCACCCCCAATTCTGATTGCTCCCCAACCTCCATCCCCAAGTTTCCTTTCTTAGAGGCCGGAACTCTTTACAGTTTCTTGTGGCCCGAGGTATTCCCCGTGTGTATATTTTTAAATCCTCCCCTCTACCTCTTGACTCCATTAGTCTCTCATTTTTAGAATCATATCTGATTTGTCTGATTTAGGCTTCTGAACTTTACTGTGTCCATTCTTATTAGTGGATACAAGTCACTTCATCCAGTTCTCAGGTATATTCAAGTACTTTCACTAGGAAAGAGATTTATGTTTTCAAAATTTCAAAACAAATGGCTTTGCTGTCTCATTTTCAGTAAATAAAAGCTTTCCTTTAAAATGGAGCAGGCTGGTAATTAGACTCAGCTGGTGTGTTAGTAAGACCCAAAAGGAAAACTCTTGTATTGAAAAACTGTACCCGCAGTTTGTAGTCTTGGTTGGCCCCCTTGAGACAGAGGGCAGGACACACAGACGGGACAGGAAGCCCTTCCCTGCGTGCAGGAGATGCCTGATCTCAATGCAGTCATACTTATGTAAGTAAACAGATTTGTTTACCAAACTGTACACTATTAGAGCCAGACTCTTCCTTTTAAAGTTTGAAACACAAGAAATTTCTACTTTACATCGGCTATAGTAACCTTACATAGCATGGTATCTGTGAAGCAGTATTATTTAAAAGTAGAAGTTGTTTTTTTAAATGAGCCATACTATGCCATTAAAGGAAGCTTTACAGTACTGTGCTGTGTTTCCTAATATTTGGGATGAACGCTACCTCAGCCAGCCTCTGAGCAGGGACCAGCTGGGATGGACAAGGATTGTGGTCAACATAGAAATTAACCTTCAGTCGGAAACAGCCATTCACATCCTGCCCCTCCCGTAACATTACTTTCTTTGTTCCTTACTTCCCGTGATTTCACTGTTATTATCCAGTGTGTTAATTTGTGGGATTTACATAAAAATGATTTTGATTTGGTTACTGTAAGTCAAGCGAAAGGCCCTAAAAGACAGACAATGAAAAAATACAGGCAAATATGCTTCACGTCATTGCAGTTTGCAGATATTGTGTTTACAAATTGAAGGTTTGTGGCAACCCTGCATTCAACAAGTCTGTTGGTGCCAGTTTTCCAACAACATTTGCTCACTTCCTGTCTTGTGTCACATTTTGGTCATTCTCACCTATTTCAAACTTTTTCATTATTGTTGTGTTTATTATGGTGATCTGTGATCAGGGATCTTTGGTGTTACTATTGTAATTGTTTTGGGGCATCACGAACTCCACCCAAATAAGACAATAAATGTAATAAATGTTGTGTGTTTTGACTGCTCCACCGACCAACCTTCCCTCCGTCTCTCTCCCTCTCCTCGGGCCTCCGTATTCTCTGAGACACAGCAATACTGAAATTAGGCCAATTAATAACCTACACTGGCCTCTAAGTGTTCAAGTGATAAGAAGAGTCACAAGTCTCTCAGTTTAAATCAAAAGCTAGAAATGATGAAGCCCAGTGAGGAAGGTATGTCATTGGTGGGAATGTAAATTGGTGCAGCCAGTACGGAGAACGGTATGGAGGGTCCTTAAAGATCTAAAAATAGAACTACGATATGATCCAGCAATCCCACTCCTGGGCATATATCCTGAGAAAACCATAATCCAAAAAGATACATGCACCCCAATGTTCATTGCAGCACTATTTACAATAGCCAAGACATGGAAGCAACATAAATGTCCATTGTCCATTGGACATATCCATTCCAGAGGAATGGATAAACAAGATGTGGTGCACACATACAATGGAATATTACTCAGCCATAAAAAAGAATGAAATAATGCCATTTTCAGCAACATGGATGGACCTAGAGATTATCATACTAAGTGAAGTAAGTCAGACAGGGAAAGACAAATAGATCATATGATATCACTTATATGTGGAATCTACAAAAAAGATACAAATGAACTTATTTACAAAACAGATATAGACTCACAGACTTAGAAAACAAACTTATGGTTACCAAAGGGGAAAGGGTGGGGGGAGGGATAAATTCAGAGTTTGGGATTAACATATACACAGATAACCAACAAGGACCTACTGTATAGCACAGGGAACCATACTCAGTGTCTTGTGATAACCTATAATGGAAAAGAATCTAGAAAAGAGTATATATATATATATATATATATATATATGTATATATATATATATATATATATAAAATATATATACACATGTATATATATTCAGCCATACAAATATGGCTGAATCACTTTTCTGTACACCTGAAAGTAACACAACATTGTGAATAAACTACAGTTCAATAGAGATGTAAAAAAAAAAAAAAAAAAGCAAGCCGAGATAGGCCAAAAACAGTGAGCCAAGTTCTGAAAGCAAAGGAAAAGTTCTTGAAGGAAATTAAAAGTGCTGCTCCAGTGAACACATGAATGCTAAGAAAGCGAAACAGCCTTCTTGCTGACATGGAGAAAATTCTAGTGGCTGCATAGAAGATCAAACCAGCCGCAACATTCCCTAAACCAAAGCCTCATCCAGAGCCCGGCCCCACTCTCTTCAATTCTTTAAAGGCTGAAAGAGGTAAGGAAGCTGCAGAAGAAGAGTTTCAAGCTAGCAGAGGTTGGTTCATGATGTTGAAGGAGAGAAGCTGTCTGTCTCCATAACATAAAAGTGCAAAGTGAAGCAGCGAGGGGGTGATGTAGAAGCTTTAGCAAGTTATCCAGAAGATCTAGCTAAGATAATTAATGAAGTTGGCCACACTAAACAACACGTTTTCAGTGTAGACGAAACAGCCTTCTGTTATAAGAAGATGCCATCTAGGACTTTCATAGCTAGAGAGGAGAAGTCAGTGCCTGGCTTCAAAGCTTCAACGGACAGGCTGAGCCTCTTGTTAGGGGCTAATGCAGCTGGTGAGTTTAAGTTGAAGCCAATGTTCATTTACCGTTCTGAAAATCCCATAATTAAGAATTATGCTAAATATACTCTGCCTGTGCTCTATAAATGGAACAACAAAGCCTGGATGACAACACATCTGTTTACAGTATGCTTTACTGAATATTATAAGCCCACTGTTGAGACCTACTCCTCAACAACAACAACAACAACAACAACAAAAAAGAATCCTTTCAAACTGTTACTGCTCATTGACAAGGCACCTGGTCACCCAAAGCTCTGATGGAGGTGTACAGTGAGATTAATGTCGTTTTCATATCTGCTGTGCTGACACAGCCTCTATTCTGCAGCCCATGGATCAAAGAGGAGCATTATGATGCATGGGAAGAGCTTAAAATACCAACCTTAACAGGAGTTTGGAAGAATTGAATCTAACCCTCAGGGATGACTCGGAGGGGTTCAAGATTTCAGTGGTTGCAGGAGCTGCAGATGTGGTGGAAACAGCAGGAGAACTAGAGTTAGGGGTGCAGCCTGAGGATGTGCCTAAATGGCTACAATCTCAGGATCAAACTTTAACGGATGAAGAGCCGCTTCTTATGGGAGAGCAAAGAAAGTGGTTTCTTGAGATGGAATCTACTCCTGCTGAAGCTGCTGGAAGACTGCTGAAATGACAGCAAAGGATTAGAATGTGACATAAACTTAGTTGATAACGCAGCAGCAGCAGGGTTTGAGAAGACTGCCTCCAATTTTGAATGAAGTTCTCCTGTGGGTAAAATGCTATCAAACAGCATTCATGCTACTGAGAAGTCATTCATGAAGGGAAGAGTCAGTTGATTTGGCAAACTTCCTTGTTGTCTTATTTTTAAAAACTGCTGCAGTCACCCCAGCCTTCTGCAACCATCACCCTAATCAGTCAGCAGCCACCAACATCCAGGCAAGACCCTCCGCCAGCAAGAAGATCATAACTCACTGAAGGCTCATAGGATGGTTAGCATTTTGTAGCAAAAAAGCATTTTTAATTAGGGTACGTGCATTGTTTTTTTAGATATAATGCACAATTAATAGGCTACAGTATAGTGTAAACATAACTTTTATATATTTTAAATATCTTATATATAACATATATTTTATATTTTTCTTTTTAATTTTATATTAAAAAATTCATGTGACTCCCTTTATTGCAATATTTGCTTTATTGTGGTTGTCTGGAACCGAACCCACAATCTCTGAGGTATGCCTGCAATGAAATGCAGACTGAGATATATGTGCATGCTTTCTTGGGAAATGAATTTTTATTGTGGAATCATAAACCTTGAAAAATTGCAGTTATCTATGAAACGGATGTTAACACTTAAATTTGCCATACTTGGTGTAGCCAATTACAAATAAGATGCTTTATTTTTCTCATTTGTGTGTGTGAGTATGTGTTGCACTACACTTTATCTCTTGTTTAAAAAGAAAAAGAGATCATTATAGAGAGGCTTCCAAATCCTGAGGTACTGGTAAGACTGATGTACTTTACTACTTGAAGAAGTTTTTAACCTAATAACTTGTCAAATACCATATTTATCAAACAGAGAGTAGCTCAGGCATGATGATAGCTAATGTTTATAAAGTGTCCTATATGCAGTCACTGTTCTAAGTATTCAGTATATGAGTTACATTAGTTCATTAATCTTCATGGTCACCCTGCCGGGTGGATGGGGAAGGTGAGGCCTGAGGCGTTGAAGGTCCTGCCAAGGTCATATTCCTACAAAGTGGCAGAGCCTGGCCTTGGGTCCAGGCAGTGTGACCCCTACACCCCATTTCCTGATTGCTAGGAGGTACTGTCACTCGTATGGTAGCACTAAGATGAAATAATGGCATACGAATGGAATTTTGAAGGTTGTGCTTTAAGAATAAGTATTTACTTGACTGAGCTTAGAAATATTGCTGTTAGCTTTGTTTCTGTGTTTAAAATGATATTTTGTACACTATCAGGTTTTGATTGATTGAACATATAGTTGATAAATATACATGGGAAAGTTTTGTATTCAAAAAATAAGAAAGAAGGGGAAAATTAATTTGAACTACATGTATTTTTTTCTATTTTGTTTTTTTGTGTTGAGTCAAATTAACCAACCCATTTGTAGACCATAGTGAGGAGTGAGAAAAATCATCCTGTTCTCATCTGACTTTGAATAATATAGATAATGTCATCATTTGGATAGAATAGACACTTGAAATATGTTAATTTCTAATGCTTCTTGTTCTTTCTGATGAAGGAATTTTCCATTAAGGATCATTTTCAAAATGATTGAGCTGTTGAACATAATTCAATACTTTTTATGAGTGTTTTAAGTTTTAATATATCACATTTTTCATTGGCTTATGGACATCAATATCATATCAATATAAATTGATTTTCCCTAGTGTCTTTACTGGGGGTCTTGCATATTTCTAAAAAGAGCAAAGAAAAGTTTACGTTAGCATATAACATTTTTCTCATAATGTTTGTATAATTTTTACCATATTCATTTAAAATTATATTTTACTTCCATTTCTATTATGTTCCACAAAATATGCAAAAATACCACTAATTTAAATGTTACTTAATATTTTATAATATTAATGACAATTTCTGAGCGCAAAACTCCTCTTTATGTATATCCATAGATGTACCCACACATACATACACAACATGGATACATAGTTACACACTCAACAAACACACATGTTGGCACCTGCAAACTTGCCTCTAGGTAAAAATCAACTGATTGTTCACATATAGCTTATTTGCCTTCTGGTTTTGCTGTGACATTTTCCATTTCATGTGAGTTTCTTTTTTTAATTAATCAGAACATTCCCACTTATTTTAAACCACTAAAATAGTAAGAGTTTTGGGAAAATATAATGGTTTTAAGTGAATTAAAGTAAATCTATTTCGGTGATGGTGAACTTGCTTTGAAGTAAATGCAAGTATACTGATGCCATAAATAAATTGCTTTTGATTTCTCTACCTAGAATTTTCTGTGCCGTTACTTCTGTTCATTAGTTGACACAACATAAATTGCCTGAAAAATAGTTTTAACGAGGACGTGAACCTTCTTGAACGTGGCATAAAAACTCTGTGTTTGCCATGAGAAACTGAAGGGGTAATTCAGGAATGAGCCTAGAGCGCCTGCACGATAAGGATTTTAAATAATTTAATAAATGCTTCGGATAAATATGCTGTAGATTTAAAATACAGTCACCTTTTTCCTTTTCAGTACATTCTTCCTGCCTTGTTTCTGGTTGGGGTTAATTGGGGCAACAGCTCAGCTGCTGAAATTTTTCGCCTTCGTTCTTGCGAGTTGTTTAGAGAATCTACTTGTCCCGAAGTGCTGTGTCTCTAAGGATCACCTTTTATCCAAAAGTTTTTTTCTCCAGCATTTGATATCTACGAGCCCCGAGATGAAAGAGATTCAGGCTAAGTGTGTTTTCTGTATTTCCCCAGTTTTACCTTCCAAACCATCTGAGAGAGTCCTCCACTTGGTCCTTACCGTGCGGTGAATTAAGTAAAAAAGCTGAATTTAATAGATCCGGAGATCTCAGGCAGATCAGTTCCCTGTTATTGATGTGTTTCCCCTGCTGGTGCAGATTTCCAGGGATGTGGAATTAGGGCAGGGGTGTAGCTGCGCTGCCGTCAGCATCTGTGTGTCACCGCAGTGTCGCGCTGTGCTCTGTTTCTGAGCCTGGCCCTCTCTGGGAAGGGCGGCTTGACTCCTACTGGCTGGTTAAGTTGTATTTAAATTAAACAGACGTTCCTGAAGAGGTGATGGTGCTAGGACACCATTCCTCAAGGCCAGCCGCTCAAAATCTAGCTGCGAGAGATAGGCGTGGGCAGCTAGCTCTGTGTCTGCATGAGCCATCCTTGCCCGGGAGTGGAGGGCTGAGAAGGAGACTTAGTTGTACACTTATCCGCTGCTTCTGTCTTTCCAGGAGCAGGTCTCAGAACTTACCTGATTCCCCTAGTTTCTCCTACTCATTTGCAAAGCCTCTCATATATTCCCACAGTCACAGCTTGAGGCATCCTCTGCAACCCGCCTCTGGCTGCAAAGGGAAAGCTGTGGAGGCTTCATCTGGAGCTTTTTTCCCCTCAGTGAACAGAGCTGTTGAGTATTGTGGCCGTAATTATTTCTGAAATTGAAGAAGACTTGTGTTTGGGAAAATACACCCCCAAACTCATCTTTCCCTTCTTAAAATGCACCCCCATATTCTTGAAGGTACATGTATGTGGTGACACATGTAGGAATTGTCTCTCTCCCAGATGCCTTTAACTTTCACTTGTTCCACGAGGATAATTTTTTCATGTTCTGAGAAGGTGTTGGTTGGTGGTCTGGACCACAGGCCGGGCTGCCCGGCTTCCCAGCAGAGGCTTACTGGTCCCCGATGCTATTTAGTTCATGGGCTGGGGTATTTGGGCACTTTTCTAGTAGAAAAATTGGTGTTCCCAGAATTGAAATTCAGTGGGGACAATATGCAAAGATGATTATATGATTACAATATTTTTAAATGCTTCCAATCAGTTAAAAATGTAAATTCTGAACCATTATTTGATCTGAACCTTTATTTGATCAACACACAAGAATTGTTTTCAGATTTTTTTATCACTTTGGACAGAGTACTTGCTAGGGTTTTCAAGGGCTAATAACCATGCCTCTTACATCATATGTTAGTTATATCACACATGTTGGCAACCTTGGCTTATACAACCCTCTGGAAAACCTGCACAAAAACCTGTGTTCAACGTAGAAACCAACAGGGCGTCTTCATTTACCCTATGTCAGAGCATACAACTACACAGGACTTTTAAGTGAGAAAAGTATTTCCTCTCCCCATCCAATTTTGATTTCTTTATACAAGAATAGTATTTATTTTGTTTTATACCAAAGTCTATAAAATATAGGAATCAAGAATCTTAGATTGTTTCATTCTATGTCAGATTGTGCCTTTTTTCCTCCATAGAATAATAAAGATCTGGTCTGTGTTTTTAATTTATAAGATACAATCAAGACTAATGGTACTTCATTTGGTTCGTATCACAGTAGCCTGCCCAGGTGGCAAGAAGGCAATTATATTTATTTCTTTTCAGTGACCTTATGTGTTAGTAAATTGTGAATCAGATTTTTACAGCGAGGGATTGATCAAATTCACTTCAAAGGTATTCTGTTCTGATACATAAGAAATAATATCTTTATCTCAAACCTTGTTAATCTAACCTAGTAATAAGTATTGTGAAGGATGAAAAACGTTAGAGATATACAGGAAATGATACTGAAGCAGGAATCCTCCCCTGGATAAAGGAGTGATTTTCAGTCCTGTCTCACATGAGAATTACTAAGCACCCAGTTAAAATGCAGCTGCCTGGGCTCCATCCCTGAATGTTTGATTTAGCTTATCTGGGACAGATTTGGGGCACTTCCTGTGTGTGTGTGTGTGTGTTTTAATTTTAAAAATTGTGATAAAATATACATAACATAAAAGTTACTGTTTTACACATTTTAAGTGTATGGTTCACTGTTATTAAATACATTCACACAGTTGTGTAATCATCACCACCATCCATCTCCAGAATGTTTTCATCTTCCCAAACTGAAGCTTTGACCCCATGACACAGTCACTCCCCATCCCACCCACCCCCGGCCCTTGGTCCCCACCATCTACTTTCTGTCTCTATTATTTGACTCCTCTAAGGCCCTCGTGTAAGCGGAATCATGCAGGGTCTGTCCTTTTGTGACTGACATTGCACTTAGCATCATGTCCTCAAGGTTCACCCACGTTGTAGCACATGTCAGAATTCCTTTCCTTTTTGAGGCTGAATAATGTTCTGTTGTATTATGTATGTGCCACATTTTGTTAATCCATTGATCCATTCGTGGACACACTTGGGTTGCTTCTCCACTTTGGTTATTGTGAAAATGCAGCTATGAACATTAGCATACAAATATCTGTTTGAATGTCTGCTTCCAATTCCTTTGAGTATATACCCAGAATTGGAATTGCTGGATCTTGTAGTAATTCCATGGATAATTTTTTGAGGAACCATCATACTATTCTCCAGAGCAGCTGTATCATTTTACATTCCCACCAGCAATGCAGAAGAGTTCCAATTTCTCCACATCTTCACCAATATTTATTTTGTTTTTTTAAAAACGATATCCTTCCTGATGGATATGTAGATATTTCTGCTTTAAGTTCTACAATTTATTATTTTATGCAGATACCGTTGAGAATCACAGGGTACAAGTAGTGACGTCAAAATAATTCCTCTCATTTCCTCATTCTGTTCTGCAGTACTAAGAAGTTTATGGTCAAAACAGCTGTTCTTTTGAAGGCAATCAGAAATGTCAGGGAATTTTAAATAACCTCTTCGCCTTTTCAGAGCTGGTGCCAGAAGCAGGTGCAATGGAGTTTGAGAATGGATTGTGGGAATCAAGAAACCCCCAAAGACAGAAGCATAGTTTCCAGTGAACAAGCACTGCCTATGTGTCAGCCTTAAAAAGTAGATACATTCTTTACAAAGGAAACAAGTTGAGAGAAGTTGGTAAAGGTAACAAAGCTGGTAGGCATAGCTGGGTCTGAAGTCTCTTGTGAGTGGGTTTGAGTCCTTTTCTCTTTCTAGTCTTGTATGCATGGGTTCTGTTTCTCAACTCAGATGTATTTTTTATGAAGAGACATGGTAGGGATTGAAACCGCAGTATGTGTGGGCAGGGGTTGGAGGGGGGGTCCGAGGAGCTTAGGTTCTTTATGTCTGGACACAGAAAGAATTCAGCCAGAGGCAAAGTGATAGGTAAGAAGTGATTTATTAGTGTAGGACGCTTGTGAGAAATGCCGGCAAGCAGTCCAGCGCTGCCCCTAGAATTTAGTGGGCTCCATATGTATCACCAAAGGAAAAGTGGGGAGGGAGAGAGGACCACCTTCTTCCTCATTCTTGAGTAGACATCAAGCTTCCATCATCAACTCCTTCACACAAGGTGGGGGAGTTTTCTTGTCCCTACATGGTCAAGCCGGGACTGTCACGGCACTACTTCAATTAGGAGAAGGGTGGTAATGTATGCTAAAAAAGGGTAAATCACCTCAGGTTTCAGTATAATGTCACCTTTTCCTTATAGTTTTGTTTTTAAGGTGCACAGAGGAGCGTGTCCTAGGAAATACTAACTTCCTGAGCTCACTGGGCAGGATGTGGGTTTCAGTCCACCATGGTTTTATTGTCTGGGGGCATGTCTCATGCTTCTGTGGCTTGGTTTTGTTGTTAAGCAAGCCTGCTTTCTTGAGTGATCATTAACTCACAGGGTCTCCCCTACTTTTTTCTCTACTTACCATCCCCTAGTGGACGTAGCTATTTAATCACCTACTTTGTCCCTTTACTCTGTCCCTATCAGGATGACACAGCGATAGCTAGCAGTCATCCAGTATACATGGTACCCTGTTTAGAATTGCTCCACTACCAAGGAAAGGAGATGTTTGTAACTTGTGTTCTAATTTTAGAATAGAGGAATACAGATTTTTAAACTCACTTATGTAGGGCTTCCCTGGTGGCGCAGTGGTTGAGAATCTGCCTGCCAATGCAGGGGACACGGGTTCGAGCCCTGGTCTGGGAAGATCCCACAGGCCGCGGAGTGGCTAGGCCCATGAGCCACAACCACTGAGCCTGCGCGTCTGGAGCCTGTGCTCCACAACGGGAGAGGCCCTCACACTGCGATGAAGAGTGGCCCCCGCTCGCCACAACTGGAGAAAGCCCTCGCACAGAAACGAAGACCCAATACAGCCAAACAAACAAAAAAAAATTTTTTTTAACTCACTTATGTAATTATTATCCAACAAGTCCAAGGATTTTTGCAGGGGGTGTGTTTCCATTTCTTGGGAACAGTTACAGCATATCTGCAAGGCAAGAAAATGTTTTAACGACATAAGGAAGCCTTTGTGGAATACTTTCTTGGAAGTACTTTTCCTTGAAGTCTCGTGACCACGATTCTCACGTCACTTCCTTACAAGCACTGGAGGAAGGAAGTACATGTGTTGGGAATTCCTGGTAGTTCCCTGGCGGCCCAGTGGTTAGGGTTCTGCGCTTTCACTGCCAGGCGCCTGGGTTCAATTCCTGGTCAGTCGGGGAACTCAGATCCCACATGTCGTGTGGCATGGCCGAAATGAAAACAAAAAGTACATGTGTTCTTAGGTTATTGAAGTGTTGGCCCTGAAACTCAGAGGTGCCTGTGTCCTGTCACTAACACAGCTGAGGAATGCCTGCATCAGGGAGCCTGGGGTCCAGCCTGGACTCAGACTTTCTCCTCAGATGTGCCAAGCAGACATTTACTGTGTGAAGGCAGCTTCATAAGTTAAACAAACATTTTTTTTCCTTATGTCCAATTTGGGGTCCTATATTCGTGATCAAGAGCGAATAAATTCATTCTTCTACATGAAAATTATTGGAATATTAGAAATGATCCAATATGATACTCTCTTTAGGGGTTTTTGTTTAATGAATCACTTTTTAAATTAATGAATACCTTATTTTATTATTTTTTTAATGAATTTATTTTTATTTTATTTATTTATTTTTGGCTGTGTTGGGTCTTCGTTGCTGCACGCGGCCTTTCTCTAGTTGCGGCGAGTGGGGGCTACTCTTCGTTGTGGTGCACGGGCTTCTCATCGTGGTGCCTTCTATTGTTGTAGAGCACGGGCTCTAGGTGCGTGGGCTTCAGTAGTTGTGGCACATGGGCTCAGTAGTTTTGGCTTGTGGGCTCTAGAGCACAGGCTTAGTAGTTGTGGCTCACTGGCTCTAGAGCACAGGCTCAGTAGTTGTGGCTCATGGGCTCTAGAGCGCAGGCTCAGTAGTTGTGGCTCATGGGCTCTAGAGCACAGGCTCAGTAGTTGTGGCTCACGGCTCTAGAGCACAGGCTCAGTAGTTGTGGCTCACGGGCTCTAGAGCGCAGGCTCAGTAGTTGTGGCTCGTGGGCTCTAGAGCACAGGCTCAGTAGCTGTGGCGCATGGGCTTAGTTGCTCCGCGGCATGTGGGCTCTTCCCGGACCAGGGCTCGAACCTGTGTCTCCTGCCTTGGCAGGCGGGTTCTTAACCACTGCACCACCAGGGAAGCCCCATAATGAATATTTTAGATGAGAATCCTCGGCTGCTCATCACGGAGACCCTGGAATGTCACGGTCATGGTTTCTTCTAGTTCTGACATTTCACAAATTATTTAATATAAATTTTTTATAGATCGCTAATTTTGCTCCTTCTCCCCAGACTTTATATTTTCTTCTTTCCTCAGCATGTTTCTTGGTGACTCTGTCCAGGCGCTCCTGAGGTGCTGAGATAAATGGCCAGTTGTGGGGAATGTTTCCTTGGGCCACTGAGAAGTGAGTTAGAGTCACAGCTGAGGAACGCTGGCTACTTACCTCGTGCCAGACACAACCATTCTACAGGTGTCTTCCTCTGATTAAAAAAAAATTAGGAACAAATTCTAATTAAAAAAGTTGTGAAACTGAGTGAAAAACGTGTAAAACCTATACACACAGTAATATAAGATGTTTAGTACTTTTCCTTCTCTCTCTCACATTTCTTTTGAAAAAAATTAGTAAACTTTTACTACTTTTATTTATTTGAAAACAGTATTCTTGCCCTGACATGAAGTATTTGTCCATTCTATAGTATTTTTTAATAGCTAGAGTGGTCACAGAAATTCGTGGGCTTCATACCCTTGAACAATAATTATTTTGAGAGATTTTGTGAAAAATTTTCTTCCTTGACAAGTTTAGAGTAATGATATTGGGTAGAGCAGTGTTTCTTATTATATTAAGCAGCATACATTACAATTTGTAATTAATAAGATGAAATCAGTTAGGCTTATCAGTACCATTTATGGAGTAGTAAAAAGGAGTATACACCCTGGATTCAGTTATTAAAACAATTTTCTACAGCATAAAAGATAGCCTTTTTAAAAGAGTAACATTGAAATGCCCCCCCTTTAATAGTTACTTTTCCTTTTTTAATTTTAAATAATCTGATCAAAAAACATACCTTCTTGATTGTGGTCATGGTATTAAAAAGATTTATCAGTGTTTCACCTGTAAAGCCTGGGAGTTTATTTCTGTCACTGTTTAAAGAGGTGAGAAGGTCTGAACAGAAAGATACTCCTTTAAGCATGTTTATTACATTTTTTAAAAACAGTTTATTTTTCAGAGCAATTTTAAGTTCACAGCGAAGTTGAGCAGAAGGCCCAGAGATTTAGCACAAGCCCCCTGCCCCCCGCACACAGGCACAGTCTCCCCGCCATCAACATCCCCACCAGACAGTACATTTGTACTGAACTTATAATTTACATTGCCCTTTTCTTTATGGACAGTAATTTGGCTTCTTTTTAGACAATTTTCCTAGCATTTTCACACATTTCACTTGACCCTCACACACAGAAAAATCCTTTCAAAATTTGTAAGGGGTGGGCCTCCCTGGTGGCGCAGTGGTTGAGAGTCCGCCTGCCGATGCAGGGGATACGGGTTCGTGCCCCGGTCTGGGAGGATCCCATATGCCGCGGAGCGGCTGGGCCCGTGAGCCATGGCCGCTGGGCCTGCGCGTCCGGAGCCTGTGCTCCGCAACGGGAGAGGCCACAACAGTGAGAGGCCCGCATACCGCAAAAAGAAAAAAAAAAAAAAAAAAAAAATTTGTAAGGGGTGTAAGACTGTTGCTAATTCTAACACATGAAGAAACTGGGCATAATTTACTTTTTTTTTTTCATGGTACGCGGGCCTCTCACTGTTGTGGCCTCTCCCGTTGCGGAGCACAGGCTCCGGACGCGCAGGCTCAGCGGCCATGGCTCACGGGCCCAGCCACTCCGCGGCATGTGGGATCCTCCCGGACCAGGACACGAACCCGCATCCCCTGCATCGGCAGGTGGACTCTCAACCACTGCGCCACCAGGGAAGCCCAATTTACTTTTTGATTTGCTCAGATTACACAAATAGTTATGAAAGCAATTGACCTTAGAATCCTGAAATACTAATCCTGTGATTTTTCCAAGATACCTGTAGCCTCTGTTAATTCATTAGTGGTTTAATAGTAATGGCTTAGTAGCAAAATAACCTGCCTATTTATGTAGCTCATTTTTTCAAAGCATAATTTTCATGAGAGCAACACCTCGTACACCAGGAGTCTTTAGCCATTATCTCACTCAGTTCTCACACCAACTCCCATTTTTTCATTAATTTTTATTGAAGTGTAGTTGATTTACAATGTTGTGTTAGTTTCAGGTGTACAGCAAAGTGATTCGGTTATACATATACATATATCCACTCATTTTTAGATTCTTTGCCCATATAGGTCATTACAGAGTACTGGGTAGAGTTCTCTGTGCTATACAGTAGGTCCTTATTAGTTATCTATTTTATATATACTAGTGTGTATATGTCAATCCCAATCTCTCAATTTATCCATCTCACCTCTTATCCCCTTAGTAACCATAAGTTTGTTTTCTACATCTGTGGCTCTATTTCTTTTTTTTTTTTTTTTTCTTTTTTTCTTTTTGCGGTATGCGGGCCTCTCACTGTTGTGGCCTCTCCCGTTGCGGAGCACAGGCTCCGGATGCGCAGGCCCAGCGGCCATGGCTCACGGGCCCAGCCGCTCCGCGGCATATGGGATCCTCCCAGACCGGGGCACGAACCCGTATCCCCTGCATCGGCAGGCGGACTCTCAACCACTGCGCCACCAGGGAGGCCCTGTGGCTCTATTTCTGTTTTGTAAATAAGTTCATCTGTACCGTTTCCATTTTTTAAAATTTTATTTTGCCCTCATTTTTGTTCTTCTCATTGTTCCAATTACAAAGAGAAAGAAAATTGATGCCCAGTGAATGAGAATAGTTCACCTGTGATGATACAGCTGTTTGGAATAAGATCAGAATTCACGTCTATCGCATTGGATTCTGAGGCTTCTCTGATTCAGGACCTGTGCCAGGCCTGGCTGGTCCCTGGTCATTCACTCCAAACTCAAGTTACAGCTCATAAGGAAGCTGCTGTTGCCACTGGAAAAAGGACTGAGTTATTTCCACTCACTTAACTTTGTACAAATCACTTAATCAAACTCATTTGGCTTCTGATTTCCAAAATGATGAGTTTGCCAGGAATGATCTCTAAGCCTCCCTTCAGCGCCGGAGTTCTCTTTCTTGTGTTCTCTGTGTTCTCTAAGTCCTATGAATGGCAGGTTAATGCATGAGTCTTTGAATATAAATGTTGATACATTGTAACACTTTCTTCTGTCAATTAATCACTCCTATTATTTTTGAAAGAGCAGTGATTTCTCACTGGAAGGGTGAATTTAATTTTAAAGAGAAATTTGCAAGATGATATTTTAGGATAATATTGGAAAAGTTAGCAACTTTATCAAACTTATTGTAAGATACTTTATCATCATACACATAGCTGGCTAATGATCAGACAATAAATATGAGGTCTGTATTATTTTACAGTTTTCATATACATTCTAATTTGAGGCTAATGAAATTTTGTATGATTGGAAGAATGGGGCTTCTGACCTTACAGCCACTTAATAAGAAAGGTCAGGGCTTGGCGGAAGTTGTAGTAATGAAATGTGATGCTAACCGTTGATATTAAGTGACACATCTCAGACTTATGTCACATCACCTAGTCCTTTGACTCCACTGCACAAAACTCCAAAATCATCTGCTACTACTTTTAACCATCATCGTAAAGATGAGCTCATTACTGCCATACTGCAGTGGAGTTGGTTGTGTTTCTAGGTAAGGCCAGAACACTTAGAAACTAAGATACATTTTAATGCAGGATAGGTGACAGCATGTTTAAAATTTCAAAGTGGCATTTAATGCGGGATAGGAGACAGCATGATTTCAGGAAAATTTTGTGGGCTTGGAAATCAGAGAGGATGAGGTTTGAGTCTGAGCCCTACTACTTATTTGCTCTGCAAGCTTGGAAAAATTAATTAACCCAAGGCCAAAAGTAATGTTTGCAGATTAACCTTTAACTTAAGCCCTGCAGGCTTCCAAGAGATAGTTAATAAAGAGGTAGAGGAAAAGGAGGGATGGGAAAACTCAGGCTGTCTATCATTTAGGATCAAGGCATCTTAACTGTCTACACGACATCGTATTATATGTTAAGGAAATTCACACGCTTTTAAAATGATTTCACAAGCACACTTAAAATACACATGAAACCTTTGATTCTAAAGTGCTAAGAATTCCTATCAAGGAAAGAACTAATGAACATACGGATTTCCACTTTTGGCGCTCTATGGTGTGTATGTGCTGAGCGCTACTTCTGAGTGAATGGAGGTCGGAACCTATCCCCTACTCACTTAAAATTGAAAACATTAGGAGGAAAGTAGAGATAAATTATATATATTCTGCTAAATGTTAATCCTGGAGATAACATTTTTATAGTAATTAGGCTTGATTACTAGTTATTTAAGTACTCTTGTCTCTTATAAGGTCAGGGTCAGGGTTATGGTTTGAATGATGTCCCCCCAAAAAGATACGTTCAAGTTCTGACCACCCCACCCCCATGCCTCTGTATGTGACCTTATTTGAAAATAGGGTCTTTGCAGGTGTCATCAGACTTTGAAAGGTGAGATCATACTGGTTTAGGATGAGCCCTAGCCCAGTATGGCTGGTGTCCTTATAAGAAGAGGAGAAAAGAGACACACACAGGAGGCAAAGGGGAGTGACGGGGAGGTGGAGGTTGGAGCTGTGCTGGGTAAGCAGGAGCCATCAGGGATTGTCACCACCTCAGGGGCCGGGACGGCAGCCTGGAACGGATCCCCACTCTGAGCACAGGGACGAGACCATGCCTGGATCTCACCCTCCAAGCTCCAGAAGCGTGAGAGAATAAATTCCTGTTTTTTTTTTTTAAGTCACCCAGTTTGCAGTAGTTTGTTCGGGCAGCCCTGGGAAGCCAATACAGTCAGTCGTATCAAAATGATGTTTCAAACAGTTGGTATAATTACTAAACATTCCACTGTATAAGCGTGAGAGCTTGATGTACAAATAAACACAGACGAATGTCTTCCTTTGGTGTAAATGTTAAAAATAGTATATGTTGATAATAACTCTTAATACATTAATTTTAAATTACGCAACATTTTATAGAGAGTCTGTGTGGATTAGATGAATCTTCTTGCTTAGGCAGTACCCATTTTTCTGGCCTCAGCACCTGAGTTTCTTCCGGAAAAGCATATACCTCACTCCTCCTCTGAGACCACAGGTCTGGGTGCACTGATCCTGACCCACACCTGACCCGGGAGGGGCTCCCTGCCCTGCTGTCCTCAGCAGCTAGTTGAAGGATGAGAACGTGACCCAAACCAGTCCAGTTAGGTCCTGGGATGTGCCGGGGAGTTAGAGGGAGGGGGAACTGTCCCTTTGCAGGTGCAGCTGTTTAACGTGACGTAACTTTGGACAGAATCCGAGCCACCTTGGCAGGAGCCCCAGACGTAGGTGTGCCTGGTTACAAGGGGGAGCAGGTGGGACCCCTTCTTGAACCTAGTTTGGACCGTACCTCCAGCCACGTCTGACGTGAGCTGTAAGAGATTCCTGTAACTTTTCCATCTTTGGCTACGCCAGTTCTAGTCAATCTCTCTTATGTATCCTAACTGTATAGAAGTAGTATCTAGAGCCGAGTTGTAAGCAATCCTGGAATGTTTCTGGAGGCTGGGACCAGGCAGAGGGACTCCCAGCCCTTGTGTAAGAAGCTGTCATTCCTGCTTTGTTGCAGGAATGCCCTGTTATGGCCCTGGGGTCTCAGAACATGTGCCTGTGAAGCTGGTCCTTTGGGGAACCTGCTAGGTACCTGGGCTTTTTTCCTGAAAATTCTGTATGTTGGTATCATGTATAACTGCATTTTTCCTGATGCTTTACTGCGTATTTCTGTACTGGTCTTGTCATTGTATCAGCAGCTTCAAAACAAAAACAAACGTTAAAAAAAGACTTGGAAAGTCTTTGACCTTCTTGAAAACTAAAAATTCACTTTATGTAATTATATTTGGAGAGAGGTTCATGAAAATATTTAATTTAATAAAGTTAAGTCAAACTAAGTAGTTGGTATGAACCAGATTGTCCTCAGAGGTCAAAGCCGCGTCCTCCTGCTACGTTAGCTGTTGTGGGTGACACGTCATCTATGGTGGCTTCTTTGTTTCTCCTCCGTTTAGTGCGTCCCTGGAGTGTTGGGTGCCTCCTGGGAGTCCAAGCTTGTGAATTCGGAGCGTGATCTCGAAGGCAGTGAGCTAACCTGGGCGGCCACGCTGCACGAAGCTCCTGAAGAGGCTGGCAGTGTTGCTGTAAAATCTTGGATGTGGGTAATTCAAATGAACCACAGCCAATATCTTTACTTTCTCCCCTGTTTTGATGATGACGAGTCCCCTCAGTGAGGGGCCCCCTAAGCGGCCATGGTCCCAAATCCTCAAGCCAACAGTGTCGTCTGTAAAATGCATAATTTAGGAACCTACGTTTTCACCCTGTGTTACCACTTCATCATGGTCAAGCCCTTTCAGGCAGTAAGAATAAAATAGAGAACTAGGGCTTCCCTGGTGGTGCAGTGGTTGGGAGTCCACCTGCCGATGCAGGGGACACGGGTTTGTGCCCCGGTCCGGGAAGATCCCACATGCCGCGGAGCGGCTGGGCCCGTGAGCCATGGCCGCTGAGCCTGTGCGTCCGGAGCCTGTGCTCCGCAACGGGAGAGGCCACAAGTGAGAGGACCGCGTACCGCAGAAACAAAACAAAACAAAAAAGAACAAAAAAATAGAGAACTAGACCCAAACTCATCCAGGGAGAAGTAAACATTCCAGGTGACCTCTGAGACTAAAATAGCAAAATACTGCGTCACTGTGGGTCTCTCAGAACGCTCTGGTTGTTGACAGAACAGGTAACAGGGCGGCCATCCCTCTGCTCATCGGATATTTTCAGTGTAAGACCATAGAAATCTAGAAAGCCATATTGATTTTCATTAGAATATAGAATGGTGTCAGTATGTGACTTTATAGCTTTGCTCACCAGTAGTTGTAGATTTTCCTCATAAAGGACAGTATGTGGCAGAGAAGGTGTAGGAAGGATATGAGCAGACGCTTCCGTTCAGGAAGTTCTGTGTCTCAGAGGACAGCGCTTTATCCCACGTCTCTCATTTGACAGTCCACTGAAGAATAATCAAAGTCATCCCAAATAACTGTCAGCAAAAATCTTTTAAGGTGATTTCTTGTATTTTCTTCTGTGCCTGGTTTACAGTAGAACTGAAAGGTATTTTCAGTCGAACTGTGCCTCGGCACAAGACTGTACCATGGACAGAAGGAAAGAAACAAGGTCAAGAGGACATTGCCTTGAAGGAGCAGGAACTCCCAGGCTCTTGGGTGTGTCCCACGTAACTTAGAGAAGAAAAGCAGATGAAGATAACTGAGGCCAGACCATCAGAATTCAAAGTCCAGGGAGATACACTGACATGTCCTCTAGGCACACCAGACACAGCTCAGGTAGGTCAGGCAAGCGTGTGTCTTATTAGGAAGGTCCTGTTCTGTCAGTGGGTAACAACAGCAGTAGAGTCTAAGTTAAGTTTTTTGGCAAGGTCACGTTAAATCGTCTCTCATAAACATTTAAGCTGTGAGGACGAGAAAGAGGGTGCTATGGTTGGGAGTTTTGTTGCCGAAGCCCGGATGGGATGTTCATCTTTAACGGTTGTGTCTATGCTGTGGTGAAGACTTCAGGTCCTGGCTGGTGAGGGGTGGAGGGGCAGAGACGGGTTTGCTCAGCGCTGCCTGCACGAGTGATGTGCGGTTGCAGCGCACGGTGGTGTTGGCAGAGCTCCTGGCTGTAGGCACCGGAGTCAGCAGGACCCCGTCGGCATTGCGTCCCCGTTCAGACAGGGGACCTCTAGCCTTGGGGCCGGCGATGAAGACATGAATGAACTCAGCAGGTCTGGCTCAAGAGCCGGGAAGCCGGGAGGAGTCTGCCAGCAGGCACTGTGGCGGGAAAGGAGACAGAGAACTAGTTACCAGGACTAAGGAAGCTACAGACCAGGTTTCATGAAGGGCCAGAGAGCAGCCTGACACCGCAGGATAGATACACCGCAGGAGGCGGGTCTGCAGAGCGAGTGGCTTTGGTCCATCCACCTCCCTGTTAAACGGGGACTCTTCAGTTTCCTTCCGCGAAGGAACGGGGTCCTGTTGGGACTCGTCTCATACTCTAGGAGATTATCCATCTACTTATCTAATCATCTATCTGTCTACCTATCCATCTGTCTATCATCTCTCTCTCTCACTATATCTCTTTATCTGTCTATCCTATCTATCTATCTATCATGTATGTATCTATCTACCTATCTATATCTATCATCTATGTATGTGTGTATCTACCTATCTCTGTACCTATCTATGTATCTATCTATATGTTTATGTATGTATGTGATGATATACACGTATATCTCCATCATCTCTTACGTTATTTCCTCTGCTCTCATGACACTGAACCCTGCCCACTTTCAGACATCGCCCTTCAGTCCACATATGGGGTCACACTTAGGTGTCGTGATAACCATATAGAAATAATGAAAGCCATAAAGCAAAACAAAAACAAACCAAAAATGTGCCCCTATGTCGGGTCTGTGCGGTCACAGTCTGTAGAAGAAATAGCATTTTTCTGCCTTAAGACTTCACCCCTGTTGTGTTTTCCTTCTCTTTGGAGGTGATCTAAGTGTGAATTGGACAAAGTCACCTCTCTCTTGTTCGCTAATCACTATAGTCTACTTCTGTTTTAAACTGATCCTGAATAAGTTCCTATCAAGTTTAAACTAATTTATGAAAACAGTATATTTTGTCAATGATGTTAATTTGAGAACTAATACATTACTCGAAATATACTTGAGTACAAATGTATTTGTCGACAAAATAATTGCCTGATATGAAAAGTCTCAAGATTTTAAAACTGCGTGGGGATAAATTATCTTTTTATTCAAAAAAGACTTTATTTCACTATGACTTTTATTTCACTATGAAAATGATGTCATTGTTGATTAGTTCAAAATATCTATGCCCTTTCAAGTGCATTTAGCTTTGCTTTATACGCAGATCTATAAGTGGCAGTCATTTTTCTGGCTAGAGCACCGCTAGTTTAAGTTAATGGAAATTCTCACAGATACAGATCTCAGAGGCCATGCTTTATCTTTAGTAAAAGTTTGCACGTGTGAGCGCTATAGGTTTAATCACAGAACATGGCCGTCTTGCTGAGCTGATAGAAGGGAATTGTCACCACACTGCTGAGTTATGCTCCACGCGGCAGCCCTGTTTTTAATTAGGTGATTACATCGCCCTCAAGCTGTGCTTTCAGACCTTATCTCCATCTTTCGATTAAGCAAAAGACATTCATTATCTCCTGCTGAGAAATACAAGGATGGCTTTTTTATCAGTTATTCCTTTCCATGCCTACTGTCTTTGGTTTTCAGCAGTTTCTTTTTGTTGTTTTTTTATAAATAAACCTTGGGTATTTGGATTCAAATTTTATCCCTAAATTTCTCAGTTTATTATCTTGCTTGAGAATGACTTTTTGGACATGAAAACTAATAAATATTACTTTATATACATAGAATTAAAAATTCTACTTCTAGGTTGGCTACACTTTTATTTAAGCTTTCTAGAATTTGAGAGAATTCAGAGGGTTTTCAGAATCTGGAAATCTTTTTGTTCCAATATTCAGATTCTTTCTGAAAGTTATTTGTTATAAGACATTTCAGAAAGAAGGTAGTGGCTACTCTATTACTATTTATCTTCTCGTGTTACATGTAATTTCCTGTGGACAGAAGGGACTTCTGAAGTCAGGAGTATATGACAAACATAATAATTTATCATGCAGTGAGACACTTATTGTGATAAAACAGCTGATGAATTTGAAGTGCAGTAATCAGAAGGAAGAAGAGGATTGGTTGTGATTCTGTTGAGGAGAATCTTCATCCAGTGAATTCACATGGAGAATTGAGACAGTTTATGGATAGCAGCACCTTCAGTAAGTTCATACAAATGTTTCTGGTACCTGGGCAGAGGCAGGCAAGGATGCTGCCTTAGCATCCTTAAACATCCTTGGAGGGGCCGTGCCTTGTGTGGAGACTTACCATGGACCTGCCTGCCTGTATCCACTGACTCAGCGTAATTCTTCCCCTATATTTCAGGGAATATATTTCACTCAATTTTGCTTTCGCTTACTGTCTTCAGATGGGCGAAGACTCCTCCCTCACAGGACGTGTGAGGATTAGATAGTCTGTCTGGGGTAGTGAGGATGGTGCTTAGTCCACAGGAAACACTTAACAACAGCAGCAGTAATGATGCCAAATAACAAGATATTAGGAAAGTATAGCTTCTTGACTTACAGTTTTAAAGAACGAATATACATTTTTTGTTTTCCCAAACATGATGTTACCTTGAGCATTTATTTAAAAATATAAACCCTTAAAAATGCCCAAAGGTAAATTAGTTCTAGTCAAGGATTCCTTTTAGTTTTGAAAAGTCGTGTATTAATGCTCGGCCCTGCTGATTTCCTGCTGATAAATTAGTGGTCATGTTTATTGTGATGATGATGTCATGATACCATGATATTATGACTAACATCTCTGCCAGTGGCTTTGAACTAAATTAAATCACAGCGGTGATAATGCAGCCCTGCTGAGTATCTGTGCTGAGCTTGAGCAGTTGAGAAATAAAACAATTAGTCGTAATTGAAGAATTCGGGTTTCTCTGTAGTAGTTTTTCACAGGAAACTAAAGAGGATGAGTCCAAATTGGCCCAAAATAACACGATAATCACTCCTTATTGCCTCATTAGCATCTTAAGAGATAATGACAGTGGAGACCTTTAGTGTGTTTTCCAGAACCTAAATAGAAATGCAACTGATAATTTTTAGAGTCGGAGACAGAACAAAATGTCATTCAAGTCAGGCTCTTTTCTTCTCAGCTTTTTTATGTTGCTGTTGTTGTTGTTTCCTACGATAGTTAAGAAAATTGAGTTGAAATAAACCCGTGTGTCTTGGTAGAACACCTGTATCCTCTCTTTGTAGAGCTGGGCTTACCTGTGAGCACGCCTCCTGTCGTGTTAGGTCTCAGCCATGAGTTACAAGCCTCGACTGGGCATGTAGCACCCACAGAGGTGGACGCACGATGTTCCGTGTGACCTTAGGAACCACACAGGACAGTTCCATGACTTCACTGACGGTGAAGCCAGAGTTCAGCGGTGCTATAACCTGCGAGGCTGGCGGACTTCCAGCCCGGGGGCCCGTCCTCCAGTTCTCCTTTCCCGCCAGTGACAGCTGCCACCTGCACCTTTGCCTCGGAAACACCAGCTGGTAATTGAGCATCTTTATAGTCAAGAGTTAAGTCATGTGCAAAAATTGGACACTTCATGTTTACTTCACATACCTGCTCCCCCCCACCCCTCAAAAAATGCCCCCAAATCTTGACTTTATTGAATGGCAGTTGATTTCTTGTTTCTCAGGCTTGTAAGTTGGGACTGTTTCAGCCTCTTCCTCTTCTTCTTTCAGATTCTCTCTTAATTTGTTGAAGTAAATCAGCAGCTGCTCCTGCTGTGGTGAGTTTATATACGTTGTGTGCTTTAGTGTCAAGCAAAATAAATCAACCCTGGCTTGAGCTGAGCATGAAGGTAGTGTCTTGAGTGAGAACTAGCAGCGACTGGACCCTGTGCTGGTCCAGATTACAAATCCTGAGGAACTAGATCTGATGGGTAGGTCCAGGTCTCACTGCACTCCATGGCTGAGGCTCTTAGGCCCTGTCACTGGAGTAGAAACATGTTGAGGTGATGGGGGGACGGACCTGAGAGGAAGGCAGGCCTGGGACAGGAGGAGGGGGGCTCAGGAGGGGACGATCCACACCTGTTTTCTTCCTGCTGTTCCATCCCCGGGTGACCACACTCTGCTCCGGGCTGGCCTTTGCTTCTAGATCTCCTTCACTCTGTCCTTCAAGCCACGGGAGGTGAGCGGCATCCTACGACAGAGCTTCAGCTTCATGAACTAAATGTCTCTTCTCCCATCTCCACACTTTCTCTTCACCGTGCGTGGCTTTGTGGTAGGGGAGCCGTTCACCACTTACATCATTAATATTGGGATGTGTCCGTCAACACTTTGATCACAGAACCTGTGACGTTTAGGACCTTACACTGCTGTGAGAGAATACAATATATTAGTCAAGTGAAGGAATATTTGTGTTTGCAGAAGATAATGAATAATAAAGGAGATTTATTCTCTTTGTCCTCAACACATGTGAATATCCCTTTACTGAAATAGCTCAGCCGTATAATAAAACAGTTCATAATAGACGATAATACATGTAGGATTTATTCTATTCATGTTGTCTTTTCTCATGTCTGTAATATAGTACCCTGTGACAGGCTAGGACTCAAGCAGTATGAAAATATTATTAGACCAGATTTTTTATTAATTGGATGCTATTTGTCTGAGTGTAAAAATATAGGAATTTATCTTAACATTAATGTGAAGATTAAACTCAAATTAATTAACTTCTGGTGAACTTTACTTTTTAAGTTTAATTTGTGGATTATGCCTCAAAGATACGATATGGTAAGTAAAATATGAAGAAGGGAAAATAGGAAAGCTACAGTCCTGTTGAACTCAGGACCAGCAGAGCAGACAGCCTGGGCTGTGGGTTCAGGTCTGACCCAGTACGGAGGTGACTAGAAACTCCGTTACCGGGGGATGGTTAAAAGTGCTCTTGCAGGGAACTCTGTGTAAGAAGTAGGAGTAATGTTTGAAACAGCAACTTCCTGAAGGCAACTCCCGCTCACGTAAAGCTGTGGGCCAGAGCAGGAGGGAGACTCGTGTGCAGGGTTGGGACAAACCTCTCCGGGCTGTAAGCTCAGTGACTAGACGAGCGATGTCAGCAGCCGGACCTCTGGATGGAACTTGGACCTGTTTTGATCCCAGTTCTTGTTTGGGAGCCTCAAAGGCCCAAATGCAGACAGCCCCTCAAAGCATGGAGGGACGCAGGGAAGGAGACAGAGAGGAGAGAGAGATTGCTGTGGTCAAGATGAGCCTTCAAATCAAAGTTGTAAAAGACACGAGGGAAAATAAAGCAGAGAAACATTAATAAAGGTAATTTGCAGGATTGGAAAAATTAACACTAACTATGCATTGAAGGACCTATTCCGAGAGAAGAATCAAATTAAATTCTGGCAGTTGAGTAGAATGAGTAGCTTAAGTGCTAATAAACTCCAGGTGTTGACGTCCGAGTGTACATGGTAAACCCCAGCATAAGACAGATGGGGGCCAAAAATGTGTAAGCAGTTAAAATGTCCATTTTGCATCATGTAAACTCAGAAGCTTCCAGGCAAGTCTGTGTGTCCTGTTGTCCCTGGGCCCATCCGTGCCTTCCAGATTATCTTCCTCTGTGCTGCCATGTGGGTCCCTGGTGGTGGTCTTTGACCTGTCTCTGTAGGGTTGTGGAACATTCTGGCCACGTGGCTGCTGTAACTACCAGGACGGTGGCTGTGAGTCCAGGAATCTCCCAGTTAGCTGGTGCCAGTTTTGTCCTCCTGACCTGGGGAGACCGAGCGGGGAGACCAGGGCAGGTGTGGGACTCGCCTTCTGACGTTTCCCTGCACTGTCTTCCTCGCCTAAGTCACCATCCCTGGATGAGAACTTCAGGACCCACCTTGAGAACGTGTCTGGGAGAAATGGGACCAGTCGCCTGTCACTGTTTACTTACATTTGCATTCAGAGGGTTGATGCATGGGCATCACCAGATATTTTACTTTAATCATTTTCCCTAACATTTTTCTCCAACCAGGACCAGCTGGCAAGAAATGGCAGCAATGAAATTTGGGTGATTTCTTTATAAGTAAATTATTATTATTATTATTTTTAAAGAAGAAGTTGGGGGTAGGAGTTTATTAATTAATTTATTTATTTTTGCTGTGTTGGGTCCTCGTTTCTGTGCGAGGGTTTTCTCTAGATGTGGCAAGCGGGGGCCACTCTTCGTCAGGGTGTGCGGGCCTCTCACTATCACGGCCTCCCTTGTTGCGGAGCACAGGCTCCAGACGCGCAGGCTCAGTTGTTGTGGCTCATGGGCCCAGTTGCTCCGCGGCATGTGGCATCCTCCCAGACCAGGGCTCGAACCTGTGTCCCCTGCACTAGCAGGCAGATTCTCAACCACTGAGCCACCAGGGAAGCCCTATAAGTAAATTATTTAAGACAAGTTAAATAAAAATGCAATGAATGAGTGGATGTTAATTTTTCTGTCTTTGAAATAGTAAATACTTGCTCTAAAAAAAAAATCATTCGATTTATTATTTCAAACAATGAGTTTGTAAAGTCTGAACCTTTTGTTTAAAGATTAATTTTTTTCAAGCTCCAACATTCTTACAGTCTATACTTCATGAATTGCATAAAATAATAATACTTTGTTAATCCAGTTTCAATACATGAGGCAGTTCACCTACTGTTTCTGCAGTTACATGCTCAGGAAACTCACCTGGTTTAGTGAATCTTAAGAGATGGTGAGATATTTTCAACTCCTCCCTCACTGGCACCTTCCCCTTTTTATTCTGGCCTTAAGAAACGGATGCATCCCACCTCACCACCTCCCTTTTCTCCATGCTGCCAGGACTAATTGTGCCTTGATTGGTGTTTTATTTGATTTAGTGGGTTTTAGAGGTGAGCAATTTTTTTCCTTTTCTTTCTTTTCTTTTCTTTTATTATTTTATTTATTCTACGCCACTCCCTGAGGCATGCAGTATCTTAGTTCCCTGACCAGGGATCGAGCCTGTGCCCCCTGCAGTGGAAGCATGGACTCTTAACCACTGGACCGCCAGGGAAGTCCCTTCTTTTTCTTTTGGCAGTGAGAAATCAGGAGATGATTATTTTTATAGAGAAAAATGATGTTAAACAATGTTATTAAAAACAACGTGTATTCAAGATATTTTTAATATTCCTGCAAAGGTGGGGACCGGGATGTTATAGAGAAACTTTGAATTTATGCTGCTATTCTTTTTGGAAACTGACAAGTACTTTTCCAACACTTCTCCCAGAGGCTCAGTAAACTTCTCACCTGCCTGACAGTCTTAGCACGTGACCGCCTGACAGAGTATTTCCTGCTGGGCGACGGGGACTCCATCTTCCAGGCCGCCTGCCACCTGCCCAGCAGGCTGGGTCCTGTGAGGTTGACCCCTAACAGAACCCACTTAGCACATCAGCACCTGTCAGGGGGGCTCTCGGCTGTGTGTCAGGGCAGGAAGGTCGGGGGCCCCCACTCAGTGGACGTTCCCTCCAGCTTCGTCCACAAGTGTTTCCAGGAGCTGTCCGGTCGCTTGTCTCGGACACACGACACATGGCGCCGTGGTGGCCGACATCCTAAAGCCCCGGGAGGTCCCCCTCTCGGCTGAAATAAGGATGTACCACGGGGCTGTGAATGCAAGAGGTCGGTGACCGTGTGCTCTCTTTGCCTTACATTCGGCCAGTTAGGTGCAGTCTCAGGGTTACAGCCACTGAGCACAAGGAGGTCAGAGAATGTGGTGAAATGATGCTTCAGTTTCGTGATGGTTGTTACATGGTATTGTTCTCATTCTGTTCCTTTAATTTCCCGATAGCCTCGTCAGAAAGATACATTTCTAATATTTACTGTTAACAACTATGCAGCCGTTCATCGCTGCTGATTCCACGTGTTTGATGTGGAGCCACATGTTGTCGTTCTCGGCTTTTGTGCCAGGACTGGATGCTGCTCTGGTTTAAGCCTGATCGGACCCCATTGCCTTGTCCATTTACAAACCCAGAAAAGTGACTACGAAGACTTTTTGAGTGTTTTGGATATTTGGATAAATGCCTCAGTCAACAGAAATTTCCAGTGTCTTTAGATTTCTAACTTAGGTGTTTGGGGATGTTAACTCGCTGGATGTGGTGGCCTTACCCAGCCAAACTCGGGTCCACTCACCCACGCGCAGTCAAGCCAGTCCCCTGACGTCGGGTCGTGGTGAGGGAAAGTGCAGTGTTTATTGCAGGCGCCAAACAAGGATTGCAGGGCATGTAGCGCTTAAAGCACCGAAACTCGCAGAAGGCTTTCAGGGAAGGGAGTTTAAAGACAGAGTGAGGGAAAGTGTTAGGGGGGGGTGTGATCAGCTCGTGGACAGTCTTCTGATTGGCTGGTGGTGAGGTCATCGGGAATCAGCATCCAGCTGGTCTGGGGTCTACGTGCTTGTGGGCAGCAGAGAGTTAACTTCTCCCACCTGGCAGAGGTTTCAGTATCTGCAAAACAGCTCAAAGGCCATGGCTCAGAATATTATCTGTAGTCCTGGAGGAGGAACTAAAGGTCCTTGACTTTGTTCAGTGGCTAAAGTATTATTATTTTGTCTTGTTTGACTGTTTTCCTTTCTTTCTGGAATTTCTCATTTTTCTGATTAAATTTATTCTTTGTAACTCGGGGAAGGCCAAGGAGGCTAAAGCTTTTCGACAAACAAGAGGCAGGCAGAGGACATGGTAGGGGGTCTGGACATGCGTAGGCCCCAGAGGGTCCTGTGTGGTTACAATGGCAAACCATTGATCTGGTACGTCCGTGCTAGAGGTGCGGTCCTCTAGAACATAGCAGTCATTTTCATTTGTACCAGGTGAATAAGCTGACTGAAAAGGGCTATGAGTATCAGAAAGTGCACTGTCCTCTGATTTCGTTGTGCTGGTTGTTTGGAATTTAATCTGATCATGCTGAGTCGGTGGCAGTCAATGGAATCTTCATTTAACAACTGCCCGATCCATCCTTTGCAGAGGACTGTCTTTTGTAAGTGATAATATTAACTGGAATCGACAAACTGAAGGCTGAGGAAGACCCTCGAGGCTCACTCACCTGCCGGGGTCATTATCGTCGGGCTTTGTCAAGATGGTCTGTTACGGTCGTGTTCACAGCTGTTTGAGCACCATCGACCTGAAAGAAGGGATATTTGACAAACATTTTAAAAGATTTAACTCATAAAATGTGTTCTGAAGATGACTATGTCTGTTAAAAAGCATTTAGTTATGATTTCTACTAATTCGTTCCTTCAGCCAGTGTTATCACTGGTTCTGTAAAACCGTCTTCATTTTAAAGGTCTGGGTGCACTTAAAACGTCTTTCCGGGCCTCCCTGGTGGCGCAGTGGTTGAGAGTCCGCCTGCCGATGCAGGGGATACGGGTTCGTGCCCTGGTCTGGGAGGATCCCATATGCCGTGGAGCGGCTGGGCCCGTGAGCCATGGCCGCTGGGCCTGCGCATCCGGAGCCTGTGCTCCGCAGCGGGAGAGGCCACAACAGTGAGAGGCCCGCATACCGCAAAAAGAAAAAAAAAAACAAAAAAAAAAAACGTCTTTCCATATTTAAGATGTTAAGATCCCAGCGGTTACATGGAAATCTTTTGTGGACGTTACCAACAGCCTATAAGAGCACATTTGAGAAAGTGAGATCGAGTTCTGCATTCTTTTTCCTGTCATTACTTGTTTTTCATTGACTTTACCTGTCCTTAGTGTACAGTAGTTACCTTATAAAAGAACATGCTTCACTGATGGGGAAGGCTTGATTTTCAGTATCTAAATTTCAGGTGAAATGTGTCATCGTTGATTTTTGATTGTGTCCTCTGCTGGGCTGAGGTAGTTCATGGAGAAGACTTTAAATATTATCTTGGAGAATATGGAGGTTTTTCTTTTGAAAGCCTTGTAAAAAGGAGGAAATGGGGCTTCCCTGGTGGCGCAGTGGTTGACAGTCCGCCTGCCGATGCAGGGGACACGGGTTCGTGCCCCGGTCTGGGAAGATCCCACATGCCGCGGAGTGGCTGGGCCCGTGAGCCATGGCCGCTGGGCCTGCGCGTCCGGAGCCTGTGCTCCGCAACAGGAGAGGCCACAGCAGTGAGAGGCCCGCGTATCACACACACACACACACACAAAAAAAAGGAGGAAATGAGGCTTTCCTCATTTTTATAGATGCATGATTTACATGAAATAAAGTGAAATAAATTAAAATGTACAGTTTGATCCATTTTCATGGATGCAGATCACTGAATTAATACCACCTCAGTCGAAGTAGAAATAGAGAACAAACCTTCCTCACACTGTCTGCTCTGCCGTCTCTCCTACCCACCGGCCCTGTCCCCGGTCCTGGCCTGACGCAAGCCATCCCTGCTCCGAACTGTTCGGACTTCTTACATTTAATTTAGTTTAGCTTGCTCTAGAATTTGATGTACATGGAACTACACTGTGTGTATATCTCATGTCTACTGTTTTTTGTTTGGTATAATGTTTTTGAGACTTAGCCAACATTTTTGCATGTTTCGGGGTTTTTTGGGGGTCTGTTTTATTGTTGGGTAGTATTCTGTCTGCATGACAGCGATTTGTTGATTCACTCCTCCGTGGATGGGTATTTGAGTTCGTTCTTATAAATGTGGATGCCACGAACATTTTTGTAATAGTCTTTTTGTGAACATGCAAAAAAATGATCTTGGCTGAATTCATAGACGTAGTGTGGTTTAACTATATAACAAAGCACTGAACTACGTTCCAGAGAGGTCGTGCAGGGTGTCAGTTTATGTCCTGTCATCTCTCAACCCACCTTCCTCTGCAGCCATGGAGCTGGATCCGGGAGCACATGGCCTTTGTAGCCAACAGAGTTCAGCTTTGTCAGCAGAGGGTCTGCAAGGGTGTTGCATAGTGGGGTGGGGGGCTTTTCACTCTGGTTTCTCCTCATGTCTTGGCGGGGGTACATGATGGAGACAGGCAGGGGTCTCCACCCCAGCTGCATCCCATGGCAGGCTCGCACACCCCAGGCTCAGGGGACCCCTCATACCCCAGGTCTTGCACTGGAGAGTGGATGCCCGATACTCAGGGTCCCCACCAGCGCACTCCTGTCAGCACCAGCCGAGCCGCACGTGGGTGGAGGCTACCTGCTGCCCCCCAGCTGCAGTCCCTCCCTCCAGCCTGGGCGCACCCGTACCAGCCATGGGGGCAGTGGGGCGGTGTTGCCTGCTCTCCAGAGACTGTGGCCCAGCTCCGTCCTGTCAGCCAGACGCTCAGCCACCTGGTGGGTGGTAGCTTTCTCCGGCGAGGTCTGCATCCCAAGTCTGGGAGGAACCGTGGGTTCCTGGTTCAGTTCCTCCCCTTTGCTGTGCCTCCGCATCAGATGTTTGCCTCTGTTTCAGGACGAAGCGTGTAGGTGCTTAGAAGCCCTGATTGTGTCTCTTAGGGATTAGCTTCATTGTCCTCTCAGAAAGAGGGCATGTGGATATTATCATTTCTCCTTGTAAATCGGCAAAAACGGAAGAGTAGAGTTTACTTCGGGAAGCGGTGAGCTTAGAGTCAGTGGCCTGTAGCTGCCTGGCAGGTTACAGAAGTTTTGTAGGACTTTAATAACTGTCACTTAGAATACGAACAAGAATGGGCAAGTGGAGTACTTTCTGTACATCTGGATATATTCTAGGCAGTTAACACACATTTATGCAAAGTCACATAAACATATTTTCAACTCAGTGCTCATTTTCTAAATTATTTCTTATTTTTTAATGTCCCGGTTCCCAGGTCAGTTAAAGTACAGAATTATAGAATATGTTATTTTATATTTTAGAATTAGCCCAATTTCTTCCAGTTATAAGTGAAGATATTGGGTATAGAATAGTTAGGGGACATAAGCAGGAACTGTAGGTAAACATTATTTCATAAGACAAACTGTTATTGTTGTATTTTTAGGGACTTTTCCTTAGGATTCTGTTTCAGGCAGCCCTTTACTAAATGTGAACCAAATCATAGGTATGTTTAGCTCTAACATTGGAAAGAAAAGCCCAGATATAAACCTTTTTGATGGAGATTAAGTCATCATCTTTATATATGAAATAATAGATTTGAAAATGGAAACCAGTAAAAATAATGAGTTTAACACATAACCAATTTTTCTGGAATGCATCTACTTTATTTATTTATTTATTTTTTTGCGGTACGCGGGCCTCTCACTGTTGTGGCCTCTCCCGTTGCGGAGCACAGGCTCCCGACGCACAGGCTCAGCGGCCATGGCTCTCGGGCCCAGCCGCTCCGCGGCATGTGGGGTCTTCCCGGACTGGGGCATGAACCCGTGTCCCCTGCATCGGCAGGCGGGCTCTCAACCACTGCGCCACCTGGGAAGCCCCACATCTACTTTATAAAAGAAACACTATTAGCATTTATCACTTTAAGAGTCAATATGATGTACTGACAAAAAGAATGATAAAGAACTGAAGAGAATGGTGTTGAAAATCTTCATCAGTCTTTGACTAGAGCAGAACGACTCTAGGAAGAGATTCTGCCTTGTGGCTCCTGGAGTTTTCATTAACTTTGATTGATCAATGCAATAGTCAGTTGCATTTAACACACCTTTATAAGATAGGATATTATTGAAATAAACATTCTTATATTTGATATATATTTATTACAAAATAAATTAATCAAGCCATTGCACCTGAATCTGTGAATTGTGTAGACCTCCACATGTAGTGTTTGTAGTGGGGACACCAAGTTAGAGTGGGTGGATTTTATGTAACTGAAATGATAGTAAGGTTTCAGACTAAGAAAGTCACTGCAAAGACTTGAGGCTACATTTAATCACATTTAACACCATAAAATTGGCTGTCAAAAGTCTAATTAACTCTCAGGCATTAGTCTGTTTTCCATGCTGCTCACTTACACAGCCTTTCATTATAACATCTGGCAAGGTTTTAAAAATTCCCTAGAAGACCACGTCTTCCTTTAGTTTCACAGCGTAGAGTTATAGTGAAGGGAACTATTGTTAGAAAAGCAACAAAAGCATATTTGATGCTTCGTTCTTGAACCATGAGGAAGGTTTTTAATCTCATTTTTGGGTTGCAGGTTACTTCATTTTTTGTAAAAGCATCCAATTAAGCTTAAAGAGTCAGGTTCCCGAGTGAATGCTGATATGTATGTTGAGTTTACTATTTAGTTGACAATTTTCCAAAATTAAAACCCAACTCTCAGTGGCGCAGTTCACCTGCTCTTAAATCATGATGAATATCCAACTGAGTCTTTGTTTTCTTGGTTTTATTCCAACTGCTGAAGAGTTCTCTTATCACCTAAGTACGCTTTATGTTACCAATTGAAATTCAGAAGAAGAGTGCATTTGCTTAGATGTTCGCTAGACTAGCTGGAGATAAACATTCCACAGCACAAAACTTTGATGATAACAAAGTATTATAATATTCAGGAGGTAAAGAATGATTGCCTACATGGACGGCAAGCAGACGTACTAGTTAGCGGCATCTGATGGCAGAAAAACATGAAATAATATCTTCATTATGGTAAAGGAAAAATAATTATCAAATAAAGTTCCAGGCACAGCTAAATTATCCTTTAAGAGGGGTTGAAAATAAAGATACATTCAGAAAAATAAATAAATATTGAAGACAGAGCACAAATTGTGCTTGTTGAAACAATCACAAAAGGATGTGCTTCAACAAATAGAAGGAAATCATACAAGAAAACCCAAAAGGAAGAGTGAATTGCAAGAAGCAATGGTGGGAGCTTCCCTGGTGGCGCAGTGGTTAAGAGTCCGCCTGCCGATGCAGGGGACACGGGTTCCTGCCCCCATCCGGGAAGATCCCACATGCCGCGGAGCGGCTGGGCCCGTGAGCTATGGCCGCTGAGCCTGCGCGTCCGGAGCCTGTGCTCCGCAACGGGAGAGGCCACAACAGTGAGAGGCCCGCGTACCACAAAAAAAAAAAAAAAAAGGAAGCAATGTTGGGCATAAATTGGTAGAGTTAATAATTTTAGATGAGCCATGTCAGTAAAAATAATAATAATAGAAATAATGACTAATTTGCAGGGGTGGGGTGGTAACGTGTGGTGTAACTAATAGAAAATGGTGAGGAAACTGAATTTCAAAGATCTGATGCTGATGTGTTCGAAGGTCCTAGTTCCCTTCAGAAGGAGGACAAACTACTTACTATACAGGTATTCTTATCAGTTATGCCAGCCGTGCATGTAAACATCTAAAGGAAACAACTAAAGAGCTGTCATAATTTCCAAACTAGCAGGAAGGACAAAGGTACTAAATGAATAAAATACAACCAATACACCATGAGGCAGGAAAGGGGAAAGAAAAGCAAAGGAAAAAGAGCACTGCAAAGTAGAAAGGCCAAAATAATGTGATAGAAAAGAGTCCAATTATATTTAAAAAATTACAATAGGTAAAACAGAAAAAGATAAATTGTCTTAGGTTGGGCTTCTAAATCCACCTAAGGGTTTTGAAAGCTGCCTTTAAAATATAAAAATTAAGCATTGAAAACTAAAAGGATTGGAGGAAAAGTTCACCCGGAAAATACAAATCAGAAGAAGAAAAGCAGTTACAGCAATATTAATGTCGGACAAAATCTGCATAGTGGAAGGGAAGATCAGGAAGCTTCTTCAGTGGATTCAGGTTGCTGCCTCCACACACCTGTTCAAACCAGGCATTGCCTGAGCCCCAGAAACCATTTCTGCTCTGTCCTGTGGTCACCCTTGGCCCCGTGCCCATCTTCCTTATCCCTTCTCTCCTGGACATTTTGTTAGTTTCCCTGTTGATCGCATATTCTTCAGAGCATCTCCAGATTCTTGTGTGTGACAAACCTCATTACACCACTCCCCAACTCAAAATCCCTCAGCCATGTAGCATTACTGACAAGGTGAAACTCCAGTGGGTCAGAAGCTTCCATCTTCATCTCCAGTGTTTTCCCACACGACTTGCTGGTATCACCCACATTTGCATTTCACTGATACTGAACTGTCACTCCCTGAATAGGGAGTCCTCTCACCATTATATAATCCCTTCATCTGCGTGTGTGTGTGTGTTTGTTACCACAAAGCTAAATACACACACACACACACATATAGTTTACACCCAACAGTGTATTCTACTTACCTATTTATTCGTCTCTCTTCCAGTAAAAGGGTTGAGTCTGTGGGGAGCACACAGGGAATGTGGTGTCATGTGTGCTGAAATGCAATAATCCCCTTTAGGAGCAGAATGAAAAGAACAAAATTTTGCTATTTGCAGTAACATGGGTAAGTCAGACAAAGACTTATATGTGGAATCTAAAAAATAGCACAAACTAGTTAATATAACAAAAAAGAGACAGACTCACGGATACAGAGAACAAACTAGTTGTTACTAGTGGGCAGGGGAGTAAGAGGTACAAACTATTAGGTATAAAATAAGTTACAAGTATATATTGTACAACACAGGGAATATAGCCAGTATTTTATGATAATTATAAATGGAGAGTAACCTTTAAAAATCGTGAATCGCTTGTTGTACACTTGTAACAATCAAATGTTGTACACTTGTAACTTATATAATATAAATCAACTATACTTCAGTAATAAAAGGAGAAAAAAATATCAGTTAAGTCCTCAGGTTAGTTCATATCAATGAGAAAGATTATTCAATTATTAGATTCTTATTATTAGATTAGTAGATGAAGAAAAGAACATAACCAAGTGAATTGAATGCACTAGCTGAAATCTTCCTAGGTGTGGTTTTACTGGGTGATTGAGAGAAAGTTAAAAACACTAATGCAGGATAGAATAGGATTAGGTAATTTGAAAAAGATTGAAAGAATGGAGCGCAGCGGGGGGTGGGGATGGTTTTATCCAGCCTCTAAGATACAGGATTGGTTCTGATCCATGGGCTTCAGCCAAGAGGAAGATGGTTGTGTCATTGTTGTGATTTCAAGAATAAAATCTCAGGCATCTGTATTTATAGCCTGTGATGTTTTATAGTTGTAAGCTGCCAACAATGTGAGTTCTACTCAAAAGTACAGATGGTTAAAATCACATGCACAGAAAGTGTCTTCTTCTTGTTGCAGATTCTCCATACGGGCTTCCTCATGTTCACTTTCTGTTATATTTTCCACCTCTTGACAAATGCTCCTGCTCTTTTATTTGATCATTTATGTAAAGTTTTATGCCAAACTTGCATTAAATTCTTTTTCATGTGCTGTATTTGTTCTGATAATTTCCTTCTCATTCTACCTCATTTTTTGAGTTCTCATCCATCTTATCAAATAGATATAACATAAGAGGGTCATGGAACTTTTGAAAACTACCTAACGTGGGCTGTATTAGGTAAAGAAAACTGAAAGAAATAACTAACTATAACTATTAACAGTCTTCATTCAAAGTACAATTAGATTAGATTAACCATGATAGTTTTATATATACTAGATAGTGTTTTATTTCAAAGTGGAAACACTCCTTTTTTAGAATGATGTCCTAGATTAACTATATCAACAATGAGTACATGACATGTACGTTCACAAGGCACAGTTGTAGGTGCAATGTCATTGTTTAGCTGTTAGACAGAATTCTTTAATCAATATTTAAAAGTCATGTTAATAATTAAAAATCAAAATAGACTGAGGACTAGAAATAGCTCAAGACATTTTTAATGTCTGCTAAGTTATTGTATGTTTTTCTTTTATGTTTTCCAACAAGAAATCGTATGATTCCAAGGTATAATAGTTTTTTAATTAGTGGCAGTTTAAACTGTGATGGTATAATGAGAATGTCCCAGAAATCTGCATTTTCAAACTGAACAAAGAATGCTTAACATTTTATAGGGAATAAAATAATATAGTTTATCTTAATTTTTGATACTACTTAGAAATTAAGAGAAAATATAATTGAGCTAATCATTGCTTGTCAGAAAGTGTTTTGCTTAGACTGGAGGAAATGGGAGATTTGTGTTGCAAATACATGTGTTTAATGTCTTGACCATTTTATTGGGTTGCCCAAAAAGTTCATTTGGGTTTTTCCGTAAGATCTTTTTGGCCAACCCAACATCATGCTATGTCTGTTATGGAATATTTTATCAATATGTGTGTTCATATTCTTTATTTTAAACTTCATGTTTGTTTGAAATCTCAAATAAGAGTTTTACACAGATATACTTTGTATTTTTCTTTTTTAATAAATTTATTTTATTTATTTATTTTTGGCTGCGTTGGGTCTTTGTTGCGGTGCAGGGGCTTCTCATTGTGGTGGCTTCTCTTGTTGCGGAGCATGGGCTCCAAGCGCACGGGCTTCAGTAGTTGTGGCTTGTGGGCTGTAGAGTGCAGGCTCAGTAGTTGTGGTGCACAGGTTCAGTGGCTCCGCGGTATGTGGGATCTTCCTGGACCAGGGCTCAAACCTGCGTCCCCTGCAGTGGCACGCGGATTCTTAACCATTGTGCCACCAGGGAAGCCCTATACTATTTTTTTCTTTTTTTTGGCGGTACGCGGGCCTCTGACTGTTGTGGCCTCTCCTGTTGCGGAGCACAGGCTACGGATGTGCAGGCTCAGTGGCCATGGCTCACGGGCCCAGCCGCTCCGCGGCATGTGGGATCTTCCTGGACCGGGGCACGAACCCGTGTCCCCTGCATCGGCAGGCGGACCCTCAACCACTGTGCCACCAGGGAAGCCCCCATACTTTGTATTTTTAAAGGAAGAAAATATGTATGTATCTATATCTGTCTATATACAATATATATACACATATATCTGTTTATATACATATTTTATTGGATTCATTGATTGTCAAAATGAACTCATTTATTTAGGTTATTGACTAAATATGCCTAAGATTTAACATATTCATAAAACTAAGTTCGATTCATACAGCACATATTAGCTCTAGTTTACCTATATTTGTCTACAAAAGACTGGCTCAAATCTACGTTTCATGTCCAGTGAAAAGCCCAGGGTCCTCCCACATACTTTTTAAGATTCCAAATGCACATTCTTCTGGTCACCCTGTCTTTATTCTTCTTCTACATGCACTGGAATTTTATTTTCAGCTTGCTATGTTTCATGGATTGTTTCTCTCAAATTTGACCTGTACCCAAACGGGACACTCAGCCTTTTCCTTATCTATACCAACTCCCTCTCTGGCCTCCCTCCCATAATAAATCACAACAAAATATCACTAACCATCACCAATAGAGATCACCAATAGCTGTATTATTTAAACTAGAGAAAAGGTGTCAACAACACAATGCCTATCAACTAGTGAATGGATAAATAAATGTAGAATAGCCATGCAATGGAATATTATTCAGCAACATAAAAGAATGAAGTAAGGATGCAGCTATAACATGGTTGGACCTGGAAAACATTGTTCTAAATGAAGGAAACCACTCAGAAAAGACCACATATTGTATGATTCCATGTGTATGAAATCTGTAGAGACAGAAAATCGATTAGCGAGTGCCCACTGTAGGTGGTTGTTATAGGTTGGGAGAATAAGGGTGATAACTAAAGGGTATGGCTGTTTTTTTGAGGTGATAATACTATTCTAAAATTGATTAATAGTTTTACAAATATGAATATACTGAAAAACCATTGAATTAATTTTTATTAAAATGTAATTGACTTACAATATTATATTCGTTTCAGGTGTACAACATAGTGCTTCAGTATTTCTGTACATTATAAAATGAGCACCTCAGTAAGTCTAGTTACCATATGTCACTGTACAAAGTTATTACAATACTGTCGAGTCTATTCCCTATAAGGTTCCTTACATCCTGTGCCTTATTTACTTTGTAACCAGAGGTTTGTACCTCATTTCATGTTCTCCACTCATCCCCCAACACCCCCTCCCCTCTGGCAACCCCCAGCTTATTCTCTATATCTATAAGCCTATTTCTGATGTTTGTTCATTTGTTCTGTTTTTTTAGATTCCACGTATAAATGTAATCATACAGTATTTGTCTTTCTCCATCTGACTTATTTCACTGAGCATAATAACCCTCCAGGTCCATCCATGTTGCTGCAAATGGCATTATTTCATTCTCTTTAATGGCTGAGTAATATTCCATTGTACATATGGACCACATCTTCTTTATCCATTCATCTGTCAGTGGACACTTAGGTTGCTTCCATGTCTTGGCTATTGTAAATACTGCTGCAGTGAACATAGGGTGGCATAGATCTATTCAAATTTGTGTTTTTGTTTTCTTTGGATAAATACCCAGGAGTGGAACTGCTGGATCATACAGTAGTTCTATTTTTAGTTTTTTGAGAAACCTCCATACTGTTTTCCACAGTGGCTGCACCACTTTACATTCCCACCAACAGGACCCAAGGGTTCCCTTTTCTCCACATGCTCTACCAGTACTTGTTTTTTATTGTCTTTTTGATAACAGCCATCCTGACAGGGGTGAGGTGACATCTCATTGTGGTTTTGATTTACGATTCCCTCATGATTATTGATGCTGAGCAACTTTTCACGTGCCTGTTGACATCTGTATGTCTTCTTTGGAAAATGTCTGTTCAGGTCTTCTGCCCAACTTTTAATTGGGTTGTTTGTTTTTTGATGCTGAGTTGAATGAGGACCCCTGGGCTGGGGAGCCCCATGAGGGGCTCAGATCCCTTGCTCCTTGGGGAGAACCTCTGCAATTTTGATTATCTTCCCGTTTGCAGGTTGCCAACACAGGGGTATGGGTCTTGACTATACTGCAGATTTTAAAATTTAAAAGAATGTATCGTATAGTAAACCAAATCTTAACCAAATTTTAAACTTGAAAAGAATAAATCATATAGTATGTGAGTTACATTGCAGTAAAACTGATATTAAAAAAAATAAATAAAACCACAGCAACAAATTACACAGTTTTGTGTTGGCAGCCACCAAGATAGAGGTTTTCCTCTGGAGATACAGTAGTTCAGATGTCAGGCACAAACAGTGTAAACATGAAAATACATCTCATTTCCTACCATGATGCACTCAGGCAGCCCCACATACAGCTGTAGACTTTTCTTGGAGAATCCCAAGACTCTAATGTCGACTGACACCCTTTTGGGTTTCAGCATTTTTTTCTACCTACCTGCATCCATCCAGGAAAAGCGGAAGTATAATTTATAATTCTTCACTGATACAAATATTGCAGCAACACACCCTACCTTCATTTCTCCACCTGGAATGCTTAGAAGGCAGTAGCAACTACAGAGAGTTTTGGTGGTAAAGTTTCCGTTTTGATCACACATAGTCTGATCACAGGGGTTTGTGCATTTCAGCTTCTGAACAGAATGGATGAGACTAAACTACAAATCTCTATTGACTCTGTTACTTGAGTGGAAGCAAAAGTACCTCTTAATAGAGGAAGAACGTGAACAAAATTTACAGCTGAATGCTCTGTAAATTCCCTGATCAAATGGTGTTTGATGAGATTAGAACCTCCATTGTACAGAAACTTATTTTAATGTTTTCTGTGCAATCTCTTTCTTTTTTTTTTAGCTCTAGACCCAACTAAAGACCCGTGCTTAAGGCTGAAATGTAGTCGCCATGAAGTGTGCATTATTCAAGGTTCTCAGACCGCAGTCTGCGTTGGTCAGCGGAGGCTCACGCACAGGTAACCTCGTAAACTCAGTCCCACTGAGTGAATGGTTTTGTACCAGGAGTTACTGCAGAGTATAAATGTTTGGCAACGTGTGCTAAGCTTTTATCCAGAGTTTATTGAAACGGTTGCAAAACCTTGGCTAATACAATCATGATTCACTTGGGTTAAACATTGTTATTAGTCAGAATTACTCTAGATTATAGAATTCAGGCATATACTGTTAGAGAAAGAGGGTTTTGTGAAGATTGCGTTAGAGGGCTGTATCTGCATACTTGTACTTTTTTCAAGTTTAAGGAAAGTGCAGTTTGGGTATCTTCTAAGTGTTTCTGCATATGCCAACCCAAAAGTCCTATATGCCTCAGTGGAGAGTTAGGAGGAAAGTTAATAGGAAAAAAAGTGAATGATTGATGTTTATTAAAAAAAAGATGAAGAGTCACAAATAGAGGTCTGGGTCTTCAAGGAAGCACTGGTACTGCTGAAGCCCTGGGGTCTGTTCCCTGAAGGCTGACACAAAATCCCAAGAGGAGAAGAGAGTGTTTAAATATCTTATGTGAAGCTCAGCACTGCTTCTGTAGGGTAGGTTGCATGTGGAGAAATGCTAGTAATTTAGAAACAGGATGTGGAGTTTGGTGCTGAGTCAGGATGGGAACACGGCACAGCCCACAAGGTGCAATCACTGGGTAGCTGACTGAGGCGTCAGGGGTGCCCACTCCCTCTGTTACTCTAAACGGAGTTCTCTGTACGAGAACACTCTCTTCTGTGACAGTGGCTGGGATTCATGTTTTGTTTTTACATCACATGAGCAAGAGAAGTTCGCTGTTTCAGGGGTGTGCAGAGACAAATTGGTTTTTGGCTTTAGTGGACTGACGTCTAAATTGTGTTAGTCAAACACACCAGCCGACCGAGAATAAGAACATCAGAGGGTGATAACGTAAGTAGCAGTTCTAGGAAGCAGCCAGCATTTAGGTTTCTTTGATGTTCCTCATTTACAGGAAAGCACTTACACATTCAGCCCCTTGTTCCGTGCTGAGTAGATTAGCGGGGGTCTTCGTTCCCTTTTCCCAGGCGGTGATGGCTGAACCCAAATACAGGGGCAGGTCAGTGTAGCCGAGATAGAGTTTTGGGAATGAGTTCACTTGGGACAAAGAATTGTGTCGTATCAGTAACTTCCTCGTGGAAGTAATAGAGGGCTGGGGAGAGAGAAGCACAGCAAGGGGCCGGGAAGTGTAGCAGCCTCCCAGGTAAGAGCGTTTCCTGAAGTCAGCGCACTCCGGGCGCAGGGGAGTTACAGGGGGTGAAGCGTTTATCAGGTATTTACCCCCAGGCAATCATGACCTCTCTGTCAGTTTTATAGGAGGACAGCAAAACTTTGGGCCAGAAGTTTATTTTTCTCCGTATTTCATTAGAATTCCAAACAGTTTCTGAATTTCTTGGAATTCCTATTAATTAGTCATCAAACATTTAAAATATTAGCATGTAAACATACATGTAGGGGTGTGGGAGAGGCAATTTCTACTTGAGAAGTCAGGAGGAGGATGGTGTGGAAATGAATCCCTAGGTTGCAGAGAGTTCATCGCTTCATTTCATGGAAAAGCAAAACTGTTTCATCGCACATTTCCGAGACCCTGGGAGGTTTCCGTGCACCCACATTTAACACCTTGGGAAAGGCTCTTCTGCTCTCTCACCCCAGCTCCCTGAACCCCAGGAGGAGAGCAAGTGAAGGCTTCCCAGTTAATAGCGTGTCTGGGGCAGAGATGGTCTCCTGAGGACCGCTGACCAATGAGCTGGGAGATGCTGAAGTAACTGATGTCACAGAGCCAGGGAGCTTCAGAGCATCCACTCCTGTTTATTGACACCAGTGTCAGTGCTTTTTACCAATGTGCATCTCACTGCTTCTCTGACTTACTGTAAACAGACCTAACTACAGACAAAAAGAAACTTCCTTAACCTGGTAAAGACTCTCAGAGGCCAAGAGCTGAATTGGAGTGTAAGCAGGTGAAGCGTCCTGAATCAGGACCACGGCCAGCTCTGCCTGGGCCACGTGAGGGCTGAGCTTTGAGGAGGTGGGCATCGGGGCGTTTTTGTAAGTAGTGTTTAGTCCAGTTCTGTTTCTGATAGAGACTTAAAAAATTGCACTCAGTACACACTATATTCAATAAATAAAAAACGAGTTTCCGAAGAAATAAACTTAATATTTGACGTGCTTTGAGGATGTCAGCACATAGGGAATGTTTATACAGCACTTAGGGAAGGAGGGGTGCCGTGCAGTGTGATTAGTGACGTAAATAATCGACTAATATAAGTAATGTAGAGCTTACGTCGGGGGATTGTGTGTGTTTTGGGGGGTGAGGCATGGAAACAGAGAAAAGGGGCTTAATTAATCAATTTCGGCTATTTACATTGCTTAGGTTAGAAATTCCTACTGTTTTTTATTTATAGGAACAACTTATTGTTTCTTCCCTCGATCTCATGTAAGAGAAAAATGAATCCTTGCCTTACTTCAAAGAGTTCTTCCTAAGCTCCCCCCGCCCGCAACTAGATAGCACATGCTTGTCCCTGTTACCTTAGTGCCCTGGACTTCTCATCCTGTGACACCCACCATGCTGGTGATGAATCATCTAACACCATCTCCTCAATTGACTGGATATTTCCTGAAAGTGGGTTTGTGTCTTATTCACCACTTTATACTCAGAACCTGGCATACTTACTGACTCGTGTATATTTTTGTTGAAGAGTGTATTAAAATACCTGTTATTTATAGAACATTTAGAGGAAAAAATGAGTAGTTTGATCAGTTGGATTGGTTAGTCTAGATAACCTCAGTCTAAAAGTTGTTTTCTGTGCTTATTTGTTGAAGGTGGTCTGGGAAGGGTGTAGAAGTCAGTCAACAAATGTTTTAAAGTAAATGTATTGAATGATTGAAACAAATAAGTTATTGCCAGTAAAAAAGGGTGAGGAAGATACGAAATTGTGAGAGAGAGATTAATCCATAACTGTTTGAAGAAACTGGTAGGTACTCGCCTTAGATTTGCAAATACCTCAGATAATTGGTAAATATTTCCTTCCTTAGTGCTTTAAATAACATTAATAGTCTCCTGACCAGAGAAACAGCCTGCTTCCAAAGCTCACTCTGTGCTTCACGCTGGCTTTGCAGACGTAGAGCGTCGTGTGAACTTCCAAATTTGTCATGTTTAACGTCATGTGTTTGGATGTTTGTCTCCTGATGGCTTTTTCTGTGAAGAATTGGTCTCAGACCAGCATGAAGCCTGTGTTCTTGTGCTGCTTTCTGTTACTCTTTTCATGTCCATCACTGTGAAACCAAATAGTTTTATAAACAGTGAGAAAGAACATGGACTGCAACACGCTTTCCACGATGGCACCGTAGCCAGTGTGTAGGGGGTTTGACATGAAGTGTGTGCTGGCTTCCCAGGTATGGCTCTGATCGCGTTTCACATTGTTACTCTGGGGGAAAGCTCCCAGTGTGCTGGTAGCTAAGGGTTTTGTTCCATAGTGTTTGTGTGTTGTGAACAGGGGTCCAGGGTTTGCATATTGTGAGCAGAGCCCAGGGCTTTTGCTCCTTTGCTTTACAGGTGCCGGTAATTAGCACTATTTCTAGATCAGTGTTTTGGGCTTCAATCGATGCTGCTGGTATTTAAAGAAAAAAAAATGTTTTGGCAAAATAAGCAAGGAGCAAGGTTGAAGAAGTTGTTATAGGACAGAACCCACCCTGTTAATTTCTGCTTCATTTACACCAAAGGGTGAAAATAAAATCAATAAGGAAATGCTTTTGGCCTCCTAAGAAGGCATTAAATCAAAGAATGGTGAAGCTAGTTTAAAATGCTCCTTATCAAAAATTGATATCAAAAGAGAGTGAATCCTAAAGCTCCTCTATTTTAACTATATACTTTTGGAATTCATAGTTTTAATGACCTTATTTAAAAGAAGATCGAATTTCTTTGGGTAATTATTAAATGCATGGCTATGGTATTTATATTTCCATTGCTATACTATTGAGATATTTATGATGGGAGGATTCAATCTCAAGGCGTAAGTTTAGCAGAGTCCCCAAAATATTTAAACTGAATTGAACTTACCGTAACTATTTTGAAGTAATGACCCTGTGTAGTATGTGAAGGCATTGATATTGTTCTTAGGGAGAGTGAAATCCAACATTTATTTCAAACTTAACGTGTGCAGAGCTCTTCAGTAAGTGCCTTAAATTGATTTAGTTTTTACAACAACCCTAGTGCTTTATACCAAAGATTATTGCGCCCATTATACAGAAACAAAAGCTGAAGCTCAGAGATTCTGGGTATTCTGCCTGAGATTACGTGTATAAACAGAGAGAGAGAGAGAGAAATAGGGCAGATTTAAGATTTGAAATCAAGTCTACCTTTTTTATATAAGCATTCCTTTTTTATAATAAATGGACTTTAATTGTGTTTTTGGACAGATGTTTATGTAACTCATGGAGTATCTCCCTGAATCTCTTTGGTTAGAATATAGACCATTTGCAACACCGTTTTTTTAATAGACTTTATTTTTCAGAGCAGTTTTCGGTTTACAGCAAAATTGGACAGAAGTTAGAGAATTTCCCACGTGACCCCTGCCCCACATGTGCACAGCTTCCCCACTGTCACCACCCCCATCAGATGGGACATTCGTTACAATTGTAAACCTACACTGACACGTCAGGGTCCCCCAAAGTCCACAGCTCATATTACTTTTTAATATTAATTGCATTTAAGAAACAGGTCATAATATTTTGAATACTAGAGTGAATTAGTGTGATGTTGTTTGATTCCTCTTTTTAAGACACAGATAATAGCTAAACTTCATAGTGTTTCATTTATGTCTGGAATTTTTCTAAAGATATACATATTATATATAATATATATTTGTGTGTATATGTATATATATAGTTGCATACAGACACATGTATGCATAACTAATTTAATCTCACAACAGTGATGTGAGGTGAAGTGGGTTACAGTTATTACCTCATTTTATCCATGGAAAAAGCTGAGACCCAGAATTTATAGAATTTGCTCAAGTGATAGATTTGGACATTGAACCTGGCCATTGAAGTTCCAGAATTTACTCTCTTAATTATTATGCTGTCTTTTGAAACATACTATTTAATATTGATAAAGCATTTATATAAATGAGGCATTCTTCTAAGCATTATGGAGATAACTCATTTTATCTTAAAACAATCCTACATTCCTTTATAAAAATCTCTGGCTAACGACTGCCTGATACATAGTTTCTCAGCATATTTTAATGCACGTCCTTTCTTGCTGAAAATGTAGTTCTTTGGTTCTCCTTTTATTCTGATATCAGCCTCAAGAGCCACTTGGGAATTGCTTAGAAAAAGAAAATTGAATTCGTTAGACTGTCTGTTTACATCAGTCCACATGATTCGGTCAAGTTTTACTTTAGATGTTCCCCATCACACAAACAGAAAGCACATTTCTCAAATATAGAGCTAAGTAACGTTGACAGTACTTTTTAAGTGCACAGCACTCATATCATTACTGTGATATTATTTCCTCCTGTTGAAAGTCTGATATCCTCAGGTAGCCCCTTCTGACTTGACTGGGCAGCTTTCCAGCCCTTGGGGCAGGGGGCAGCCCTGTCAGGCAGGAAACTCTCTGTAGGGATGTTTCCGGACACACGCCTGAGCCAGACTGCCTGCCTTCACGGTCTCGCCTCCTCTACTTGGCTCTGTGACCTTGGGCAGGTCACTTAACCTCTCTGTGTTTCAGTCTCTTCCTCTGTCAAGAAGGAATGAGAAAAATTGTACTTTCTGATGATGTTTGAAGGATTAATGAGTTAATATACAGAAACAATTAGAACAGTACCTGATCTAAAGTGGGCGGGCATAATATAAGGGTGAGCTGCTGCTACTTTTTCCTAAACATGTTGTGTATTTTGTAATCATAGACTTCCATTATGTCTGAGTTTTTCCCTAGTTAAATGTTCTGCCCATCTCTCCCCTTGTTTTTCTGGCATATTCTCCACTCTGCAGAAGCTTTTAGCGTTAATGCTTAATGGTGTGTAATTTGAAACCAGACTGGCTGGCTTTGAGGTCTGATAGAGGATGACTCTGAACACATTAAACTCCCCAAGACTGTTTTCCTGTTTGTGAGACAGACATGATGATTATGCGATCTATGTTTTTGTGAGAATTAAAGACATCATTTGTGTACAGCTCTTTTCACAGTGTAAGCACTCGGTAAACATTACCGATTGAGAAATCTTGATTCGGCTTTCTCCCACATGCCTCCCAGCCCAAGGAAGAATCAAACTCTCCTTTATGACTGGGTCCATAGCACATTAGAAACACTTGTAATCTCCCTGCATTAGCGTTGTTTGTGTTTGTATTTAGTAGGTAAAGGTTGAGTTGCTGTTGTATGTGAGAACATTGGCTGGCTTCCGTCGTGAGGGTGGGAGATGAAGATTCCTTCCTACTTCGTGTAAAAGGACGTGCGTGATGTCGCTGTGGAGGATGGTGAGGATGAGGACGAGGTAGGATATGTGAGGGCGGCTGCTTAGAGGGCAGAGCCAGACGTCAGCGCTCCCGAGAGCTGTTAGGCGCTGTGACTTGGACAGCTTTGCTGCCTTCAATGATTTTTCTGGTTCATGTCGTTTACTGCTGCCTGTTTCCCTGGACCTCCTGGACTGCTTGTCAGAGTCACCTGTGATGGCCTTGGGCATGTCCTCTGTGTCCTTTCCGAGGGCTGGAAGCCCAGTGGGCAGCTCCGGGCATGGGGAACGGAAGGAGTTCGTTCATGCACAAGCCCTTTTCCCTGCCATCCGTTCTGGCTCCCTAACAGTCTCTTATACAAGGAAAAGAGTAAGAATTGGGGAAAAGTGCAATGAAGGAAGATTCAAATATTGCTCGATGAAGTACAGTTTGCAGAATAGACCAGAGAATAGCGAGGCCCTTGGAGAGAGGAAAAACTGGGTAATTGATGAAGAAGGTAAGTTTTAGGGATGTACTTTAGGTGGATCTTAGGATCTCCTAAACCCATGTCCTTTAGTGATGGGGATTAAGAGTCTCAGATTCAAAGTCCAATTATATTAATTAGATTTCTGAATTATAGGAAGAGAGAGAATTAATTACACAGGCTAAATAGCTGCTTTTTACATTAAACAAATATCCCATCCTTTTGTCTATAAGGAGGTTAAAACTATTATTTTTATTTTTATAGATAGAAATCTATTTCTATATTGTCATAATTTACTATTTTGAAGGAACTGGAAAAAAACCCATGACTATTTATTAGTTAAATGTAAAAAAGTAGAAAAATACTATACAAAAATGGTATAATTGACACCAACTTTAACATTTTCCTTGAACTCTTATGAAAACAACATGTGGGAAGGGAACCCCTTTAAAAGATAGAAAAGGGGGTACACAGTGCCCGCTCCCTCCCAAGAACCCTCAGTCCACTCCTGCTCTTCCAGAAACTTCCTACACACACAAATCCATACAAACACAATTATCTCCTAATGGGAGTGTTTTATGCATGTTGTTGTGCTTTGTTTTCCTAATTTAATATGTTTTTCACATTTGCAACTCAGCATATGCATCTTACTCCTTTGAATGGCCATAAAAATCCTTGACATGTATGCACCACAGTTTATTTACCCAATATCTCACTGATGGACATTAGGGTTAGTCCTAGCTGTTCCTCTTATACTTACTTACCGCACTCTGTGGCGTGCATCTTTGTGTCCACGTGTGCATATTTTGACCGTAAATTCCTAACAATTGAGTTGCTAAGTCAAAGGGAAAGTATATTTAAATCTTGACAGATGTTGCCAAACGCCCCACAAAGAAATTGTATCGGTTTCTCTACTTCAAGCCGTATATGCTGGTGCCTGTTCATCACACTCTTGCCAGTACAAAATACTGTTTAAATATTAGTAATTTAGAAGTTTCAATTGTTCTGATTTATTCTTGACTTTTAATTGGTTTATATAAAATCACATGATCCTATCAATAAATGCAAAAAAAGCATTTGACAAAATCCAACACCCATTCATAATAAAAACCTTCAGTAAATTAGTATTAGAGGTGAACTTTCTCTGCTTGATAAAAAATATCTACAAAAAACCGACAGCTAGCATCATATTCAATGGTGAGAAACTTGAAGTTTGCCCACTAAGATCAGTTACAAAGCAAGGCTCTCCCCTCTCACCAATCATTTTCAACATCATATGGTAAGTTCTAGTTAATTTGAAAATAACAAAAAGGAAATAAGTGTATACATATTGGTAAGGAAGAAATCAAACTGTCTTTGCAGATGAAATGGTCATCTGATATAGAAAATATGAAAGAATTGACAAAAAAACCCTGCTAGAACTAATAAGCAATCACAGCAAGATTGAAGGATACATGGTTGACGTACAAAGGTCATTTCATCGCTATATTCCAGAAATGTACAAGTGGAATTTGACATTAAAAAAAACAATAACATTTTAACAATTTGGTTAAAGTTCTTCCATGGATTAGAGAAGTGATGTTGTTGATGTGTCCATACACCCAAAGCCATCTATAGATTCAGTGCAATCCCTATTAAATTCCAGTGGTGTTCTTCACAGAAATAGAAAAAGCAATTCTATAATTTGTATGAAACCAGAAAAGACACCAAATAGTCAAAGCAATTTTGAGAAAAAGGACATAGCCAGAGACATCATGCTTCCTAATTTCAAACTGTACTACAAAGCTATAATAATTAAAACAGCATGGTACTGACATAAACATGGACATATAGACCAATGGAACAGAACAGAGAGCCCAGTAATGAACCCCTGCATACACAGTCAACTAATATTTGACAAAGGAGTCAAAAACATTCAATGGGGAAAGGACAGTTTCTTCAATAAATGGTTCTGGGGAAACTGGATAACCACATACAGAAAATGATACCGGACCACTTACAAAAATTAACTCAAACTGTATTAATTAAACATCGATCAGATACTGTAGAACTCCAAGAAGAAAACAAGGAAGAAAGTTCCTTGAATTGGTCTCGGCAGTGCTATTTTGCGTATGACACAAAAGGCAAAAGCAATGAAAGCAAAAATGGGACTACACTAAGCTAAGAAGCTTCTGCACAGGAAAAGAAACCATCAACTAAATGAAAAGGCAGCCTACAGAATGGGAGACATATTTGCAAACCACATATCAGATAAGGGGTTGTTATCTAAAATATATAAAGAACTCATACAAGTCAATAACAAAAAACAAACAATCTGATTTAAGGATAGGCAGTGGACCTGTCTAGGTGTTTTTTCAAAGAAGACAGACAGATGGCCAGTAGACACATAAGATGCTCAGCATCACTAAGCATCAGGGCAATGCCAATCAAAACCGTAATGAGATAGCAACTGATACCCGTCAGAATATCTATTATCAAAGAGACAACAAATAACAAGTGTTGGTGACGATGTGGAGAAAAGGGAACCCTCGTACACTGTTGGTGGGAATGTAAACTGGTCCAGCCACTGTGGAAAACAATATGGAGGTTCCTCAAAAAATTAAAAATATATCTACCATATTATCCTGCAATCCCACTCCTGGGTATATATCCAAAGGAAATGAAAACAGGAGTTTAAAGAGTTATATATATTTCCATGTTTATTGTAGCATTATTCTCAATAACCAAGATTTGGAAACAACCTAAGTGTCCATCAGTGGATGAATGGATGAAGACATTGTGGCATATATATATACACAATGAGATATTATTCAACCATAAGAAAGAAGGAAGTCCTGCCATTTGCAACAATATGAAGGGACCTTGTGGACATCATGCTTATTGAGATAAGCCAGACTGAGAAAGACAAATATTGCATGATATCACTTATATGTGGAATCTAACAAAGCTGAAATCATAGAAACAGAGCATAGAATGGTGGTTCCCAGTGGCTGGCAGTTGGGGGAACTTGGGGAGATGTTGGTCCAAGGGTACAAACTTGAAACTAGAAGATGAATGAGTCTTGGAAACTGAATGTACCACTTAGTGATTACTGTCAACAGTACTGTGTTATGTACTTCAAAAGTGCTGAAAGACTAGACCTTAAAAGTTTTTGCCACAAACAAGAAATGATAGTTTCCTGACGTATAGAGGTATGAAAGTTTCAGTGCCAATCGTGTTGCAGTATATAAAATGTATCAAATCAACTCATTGTATACCTTCAACTTACACAGTATTATCTGTAAGTTATATCTCAATATAAACAAAACCGTACCATTAACGTTGGTGTCCCCAAAATGAAATACTTAAGGAATAACCTAACAAAATGAGTATAATATGTATATGAGGAAATCTACAAAAGTGTTGAAAGAAATCAAAGAAGAACAAAATAAATAGATATTCCACGTTCAGTGTAAGAAGACTTGATATTGTCAAGATGTCAGTTTTTCCCAACTTGATCTACAGATTCAATTCAATTCCAGTCAAAATCCCAGCAAGTTATTTTGTGGATACGACAAACCGATTCTAAGTTTATGTGGAGAAGCAAAAGACCCAGAATAGCCAACAGGATATTGAAGGAGAAGGACAAAGTAGGAGGCCTGACAGTACCTGATGTCAAGACTTAGAATAAAGCTGCGGTTATCAAGACAGGGTGGTATCAGGGAAAGAATAGACAAACAGATCAGTGGAACAGAATAGAGAGCCCTGTAGTGGACCCACATAAAGGTGGTCAGCTAATCTTTGACAAAGGAGCAAAGATGGTCTTTTCAACAAATGGTGCTGGAACAAGTGGACATCTGCATGCAAAAAATGAATGTAGACACGGACCTTATATCTTTCACAAAAATAAACTCATAATGGACCACAGATCTAGTGGAAAACACAAAACTATTACATTCCTATAAGATGACAAAGGAGAAACCTCGACGACCTTAGGTACGGCACTGCCTTTTGATATATAACATCAAAGACACAATCTATGAAAGAAAGAAAGGATAAGGTGGACTGCATGACAAGTAAAAACTTCTGCAAAAGGCAATGTCAAGAGAATGAGAAGACAAGGCACAGACTGAAAAAAAATACTTGGAAAAGACACATCCGATAAAGGACTGTTATCCAAAATATGCAAAGAACTCTTAAAACTCAATAATAACAAAACAAATAACCTGAACTTAAAAATGTACCATAGACTTTAACAGATACCTCAGCAAAGAAGATGTATAGATGACAATAAGCAGAAGCAAAGATGCTCCACATCCTACGCCATCAGGGAAATGCAAATTAAAACAACAACGAGATTCCACTCTACACCCCTTAGAATGGCGTAAATTCACAGCACTGACAGCATTGAAGCCTGGGGAGGATGTGGAGCAACAGAAACCTCCCACCCCTGCTGGTGGGAATGCAGATTGGTGCAGCCACTTTGAAACACGGTTTGGCAGTTTCTTACATAAATAAATAGATCCTAACCATGTGTTTCAACAATCACACTCCTTGGTATTTACCCAGTTGAGTTGAAAATGTATGTCCACAAAAATACCTGCACACAGGCATGTTTATAGCAGCTCTTTTCACAATTGCAGAAACATGGAAGCAACCCAGATGTCCTTCGGCAGGTGATGGGTAAATAACGCGGGGAGCATCCAGGCTGTGGACTGTTATTCAGCACTAAAAAGAAATGAGCTATCAAGCCCTGAAAAGATAATGAAGGAATCTGAAATGGATATTATTAAGCCGATATTTAGAAGTCGGTCTAAAAAGATGGCATTCTGTGTGATTCCAGCTATATGACGTTCTGGAAAGGGCAAAAACTGTGGAAACAGTATAAAGATCAGTGGTTGCCACGGGTTTGGGGAGAAGGAGGAAGGGATGAACAGGTGGGGCACAGAGGGCTTTTAGGGCCGTGAAACTACTGTGTATGACGCTATCATGGTGGATACAGGTTATTATTCATGTGTCCACACCCACCAAGTGTACAACACCAAGAGCGAACCCTGATGTTAACCGTGGACTTTGTGTACTGAAATAGGTTCCTCACCTGTAACAAACGGACCACTAGGTGGGGATGTTGATAATGGAGAGGCTGTGCTTGGGGGGAGGTGGGGAGGGTCTACGGAAAGTCTCTGCACCGTCTCAGTTTTTCTGTGGACTTTAAACTGCTCTAAGAAAATAAAGGTTTTTTTTTTTTTTTAATCTCTTTTCAGTTTCAAGAAGAAATGTGTGTGTGTGTGTTTAAAAATGGATGGATTGGTGGTTTAATATCAGTCATTCCCTTCCAAATTGTAACATGGTGAAGCATGATACAAGCATAGTAGTGAATTAAAGAAATTTGACCGAACCAATAACATTTTTTCGGACCTGCAGCTTTTTTTTTTTTTTCAAACAAGACGATAGTTTTATTACAAGATAAGAAGGTTTAATAAAAAAGGTTTAGTAAAAAGGTCCCAACACTAGAAAGTATGTGTTAAGATATTTAAACAGTAACAAAATGTGTATAATTTACTCATTCTCTATTAATTAGACCTATTATTATTATTATTATTATTATTATTTTGTGGTACGCGGGCCTCTCACTGTTGTGGCGCACAGGCTCCAGACACGCAGGCTCAGCGGCCATGGCTCACGGACCCAGCCGCTCCGCGGCATGTGGGATCTTCCCGGACCGGGGCACGAACCTGTGTCCCCTGAATTGGCAGGCGGACTCTCAACCACTGCGCCACCAGGGAAGCCCAGACCTATTATTTTTAAAGCAGTTGGTGTTTGATGGACAGGTGCTCTCTGATGAACCTAATTACTGTTTTACATGTTTCCAGTTTTGGTAATTTCCTCATCAAATGAATATTTCTTATTCTAAATAGTTCCTTCTTTAAATAATTTTATTTCTTAGCGTTTTAGAGAATTTAATATGATGATTCTTAATACTGTGATTTCCAGTTCAGCTATGAATTCATTTAATTTTAATTATGATATTTCAAATCTTACACCTGAACTTTCTAGTACCAAGATTTCATTAAAAAATTCAACATTTTGGGTAAATTACAGCTGAACCTCTTGTTAGCCAAGTGTTGGCAGAGAGACTGTAGTATTTCTGGGTGAGGCTGGAGCATATTAATTCTTAAACTTTTGCAGAAAGCCTTTTTTCTTGTAGCTGACTCATGTAGATAATTAGGGAATGTAGAGTCATGTGCTACTGTATTCAGTGAATGGTTTGTGTTTCTTCTCCTAGATTCCTGATTTATTTTACTTAAATATTTCCTTTAGATTTCTTTAAAATACTTTGAAAACCATTTTTAATATTCGGCCTATCTGTTGTCAAAATATGCAACTCTATGCTTCCTATTTATTTTATCTATTCCCATTGTGATTTTGAATGTGTAAGTTGTCATCTGTGGGCAGAGACCATGGACCACACAGCAGAGGGGAACTTCCACGGGGTAGACAGTTGCCCGGAAGTGGCTGCCCTGCCAGGTACACAGTTTTCAGCAGCATTTCACCCTGGTCCTCTTTGTGAGGTCACGTGAGGAGCTTCTGTGAGTGGACCCAGCTAGAAGTAAGGTTTGTCACGTTAGAGACGATTCAGGAGTGGGCGTGACCGCTTCCTCTCTCATTCCTGCCCAGGGGCTAAAGGCAGTCATTCTAAGGCCTGGGGTGTGGTAGACCCACAGGGAATAAGGAACGTGGTACCAGAATCGCCATGTGAAAGGTCATCCAAGTCTCATCAGCACATTTTATGACAGAAAAATAAACTTATATTAAGTCGCTGACATCTTAAGCTGTGCGGTTGTAGCTAGCATTATCCCAAGTGTATTTGAAATGTACTCTCAAGAAAATTTGAGGATGACATGCATGGTGGAAAATCATAGACGTATGTAGTGGAGTCATGGTCGTGACCAAGTTTTACGTTGGTTACAAACACAGGATTACAGACAGCTGTCGGAGTGCTGGTCCACTAGGCGCCTCCCCTGAGCATGATGTGGCATCTTGTGCCCCAGGGACCAGCAACCTCCCAGAGTGCACATACCCGAATGTGGCGCGTATTTCATTCCCGCTGGAGGCACTTTGCGTACTTCTCACAGATGAAATTGTAGCATGTGAGACACAGGGACCACTGCTTGGAGTTTCCAGATGATTATAGAACCGTGGCCTTTGTTCCCCGAACCAGATATGTCCTATTATTTCTCTCCTGGAAGGTGAGAGCCCCTTTCACGGCTGCTGTAGTCTCCCCGCTGCGGTGTCACAGTGATCGGGAATCCAGAGCCTGCTTTTTTGATGACACACGTCACATCACAGGATTCACGCACGACTCCGGTATCCACGTGCTTTAAACTTACCAGTGGGGAAGGCAGCTTGGAAGCATCAGAGCCTGGTCCTGGGGAGGCCCGCATCCCCACACCGCTCACCGAGGCTGGGCTGGCGGGTCCCGGGAGGCCACCAGTAACACGTGCTCCTCCTGCCGGGCTGCCTGCGTTACCACTGGGAGCCCCGTGGAAGTCACCTGGAAGGAAGGGTTGGGGCTGCCTATGAGCAGGAGGACCTGTGGGAAATCAGAGGAAAATCTTGAGCAAGTGAACGTGGTGAAAACTTGACTTGGAGGTGTTTTGCTTCCTGGCATGTTACTTTGGTTTAGCAGTCAGTGAGGATCAAAGGCAAAGATAGTTGAAGGAATTATGGGAAACCTGGAAGAATTAATTTTGAAGTGGAATCATTTTACTTGCAGATTCTCACTGTGTTTCAAAATTCCATATATTTAATGGAGTATTGTAGAAGAAAGGGGAACAGTATGGCAGACTTTCAGAGCTCAGCACTCTAACGTCAGCTGAGCCTTCATCCATTCCTTTTGCACAAATGTAGCAAACCAACATAGAAATTTTGATACTCTGGTGTTGGTGAGATTAAAAGTTTCTTTTGAGAGATGGGGTATCTCCTTTTCCCCTTTAGTTTCACAGAATAAATAACTCTCATTCCATGAATTGGTCTCTATATTTTTTTAATGTGAAAATAAAATTTGTCTACCTTTTCACCTGATTATATAATTCTAGTGTTAATCTGAATGCCAGAAAATGTGGTGCATTTTGATTATTTTATATTTACAGCCCATACTGAAACTTCAGAGCTCTTAGAATGGTTTCCATGGATTATGATCATTGTAGGTGTTTATCCAGTTATGAAATTCTAATACTGAACACAACATTAAGTCCTGAATGTTTAATGAACACAAAAAAATGAGTATAATTAGCATGTTTTCTGCAAGCAGTTTTTCTTTGTAGGGAGATGTGCAACACAGTGGAATGTGTCATCTCATTTTAATAAGACCGTTTGATGTAACTGCAGTTTCCACTGTTATCTCCGTGTCTTCAGAATAATGGGTCCAGAAGAAGGTGTTACTTGTTGCCAGTTTGCCTGGCCAAGCTGTGTAAATTATAGCAACCTGATGATCTTTGCGAGCATTTTGAAAGGAAGTTCCTGCTTTGATGCTTGTTCCAATGTTGAATTCTCATTGGGAGGAATTTCTTGGGTCCTTGGTTTCAAACAATCCAAAGCAACCCTGTGATGAAAAAGACTGCCATTGGTCCATTTCTCTCCAAGTCTCAGCAGTGATTCGAAAACCTAATAAAGAATGATGAAGTTGTCAATTAAAAGAATATTATGCCCTGGGCTTCTCTTCAAGAAGCTCAACTGTCTATTTTTTTTGGGTAGACAATCCCCAATCTGTATCTGAGTGGCTTCTAGGTAGCAATTTCCTGTTTTCTTCCAAAACAATATCATCTATCCCGCTTCAGTTTTAAGGACAAGAAGCAGATGTATCCATGCATTGAACTAAAAATTTGACCATTAAAGACAAAAATTAAAGAGTTCTTGTTAAAAGACAAAATTATTAGAAAGGACAAACATTAATTTTTGATGAAACTTTAACCAAGATACCACTGTATACATTTCATAATCTGTAGTTAATAATGTAGAAAAGATAGACTGGCTGCTAAGAAGCGAAAAGGAAAAACTCGTGAATTGTTTGTGGTCTTAGAACAGAGAAGGGTCTTTGTACTGAGGCCGTCTGTGTGCTTCGGGGCTGAGTCCTTTTACACAGGTCCTGTTCATCCAGTATCTGCTGTTGTGACCCCAGAAATCTCTCCCTCTTATGGAGCTCAGTCTGACTGTGACATCTATCCTGTTGATCCTCATATCAAGAATTTTTAAAAGGGGGTGGATAGCAACAAACAGAAACAGAACTCCTCAGTATTTTGTAATAATATCAGTGCAAAGCATTTTGCACTCACAGATGCAGTAGTGATGTTTGGCCAGTTCAGCAGGTGATTAAATGGGGCAGCTGTGGGGAGGGGTTGGGGACGGAGGGCTGCTTATGTGGGAAGCGACCTGCAGCATACAGTTCATCAAAGTATACCCTTGACGTTTTCTCACTGAGAATTCTTTTCTAGGGTTTGTAGAACGGTGCTATCGGAGGATGGCGAAAGTAGTTAATTTTATACAAAATTATTTAGTGATGTGTGTCATGTGGACAGGGAGGAAATGCTGCCTCAGGAAAATCCTCCTGACCTGCGCTGAAAAGTTCAGCGTTTCTTTGTGTTGCGGTCGATGTTTTAGATCCCGGTGACCAATCCCCCTGAGATCTTAGTGGATTCTGAAAGGTCATATAACCTTTTCTTTCATCTAGTAAATTATCAAGAGAGAGATGAATGCATTATTGGGGGAAATATGAACATGGTGATAATTTAAAAGGCATTTTAATGTGTTTGTGGTATTAGGTTTTATAAGAAGTATCATTTTCTAGGTAGAAGTGCAGCTGCTTCAGTTAGCGTGAATTATTCTTTTCATACATAATAGTCTGAAGACTGATTAGCATATAGCTGAGGGAAGATGCTATTTCTTAGGTTTTCTGTCATTTCCCTAAGAGGAACCGTCACTGCATTACAGACATCTCCGTGATGCTTGGTCTTTCTTCCTCTTGCTTTATTATATTCAGGTAAATGGGGAGATATATTTCCAACTCAGTGCATATTTGTTAAGCATCTACTATGCATAAGGCGTGAGGCTAGATGCTGTGGGATATCCAAGTTAATAGTATTTGCAACACTTGTAACTGGACAGAGGGTCAGTATCTAGAATATGTAAAACCCTTCTATGACTCAAAAAAAAATCAGTAAGAAAAAAAAACAACCCATTAGAAAAATCACAAAATACTTAATCATCTTACAGCAGAAGAATGGCCAGTAAAGGTGCAAAAACACTCAACCTCATTGGTAACCTGAGAAATTTGAATGTGGCTTTCTAGGTTTTCAAGAAGGTTCACTTTTCCAGGCAGGAGGCCAAAAAACTTACTGTTTTTTAAATTGACACTTTGCTAGCTTGATTTATAAATTTTATACATTTGGGTATATGGTCCATAGGCTTCCATGTATTCTTGGCCAGGGCTGCATATATTCAGGGCAGGCCTATAAATGTATGTTTATATAACTTAAAGAAAAGCAAGGAGATTCCAAAGACAAAGTTCAGGGCAGGGATTACCATTCTGGTGGAAAGAAGGGGGTGCCGTCAGGGACGCGCATGGGGGTCTTTAAGGAAGTACAATACCGAAAATATTCCTTTTCTTGAGCGGGGAGGCATGTATTTAATAAAACTCAATATTTCATGTAAAAAATGCACTATACTCTTGGCTTTCAAACAGGATTAATTGAATAGACACATAACCATAGAATTTCACATGGAGACAGTATACGTTTCAATCTAAATGTCTTTTAACATGTATTTGTGAAACATAAAGGAGACCTATCTTAGTTTCACCCAGCTCTGTGCTGTGCGGTGCGTCAGAGCCAAGTGGAGGGTGACGGGGCCGAAACTGGCAGGAATGGAGCTGAGAGTCCTTGCGTGGTCTCTTTCCTACGACACCATTGTCGCGTTTTATCCTGTTGAGCAGAGACTCCATTCTATATAGAAAAACATCCTCAAAGTTAATGATCGTATTATTGGAATGCAAATCTATGTATTTGTACAACTTTGTCTTGCCATTTTTACTTATTGGACAAATTACCTCAGGAAAGAACTTGGGGGAGAGGGATTAATAAATTATAAATATTGCCGCTTTATTAATAATTGGTTACTATCCTAGCTCCTAGGAATGCTTATTTGGATGCAGACATGGGCTGTCTAAATATAGGGACACCACATTCTTTTTTTTTTTTTTTTTTTTTGCGGTATGCGGGCCTCTCACTGTTGTGGCCTCTCCCGTTGCGGAGCACAGGCTCCGGACGCGCAGGCTCAGTGACCATGGCTCACGGGCCCAGCCGCTCTGCGGCATGTGGGATCTTCCCGGACCGGGGCATGAAGCCGTGTCCCCTGCATCAGCAGGCGGACTCTCAACCACTGCGCCACCAGGGAAGCCCGGGGACACCACATTCTTAAGAAAATGTCTAAAAAATAAATGTCTTGAGTTTTACATCTCACATCTCTACTAGTTTTAACTTGTCAGTCTAGTGACTCAAATGTATATTTCTTCCAGATCATGTATGGAAATGTAATCATAAGTCCAAACTCCAATTAGTAAAATTTAGAATTGACCTAAAATCATTTGCTTGGATAGTCCTAAAATAATTGTTATTTTCATCTCTAGTGGTTATTGTTTAATGTGTTCATTATTATGTGGGCTTACAATGAAAGTGTTTTGGTTATTTCCACATAAATGACAGAAGAGAGAGAACTGTAAAGTCTTGGAAAGACAGCTTTATGTTGCCAGTGCAGAGTCTGCGTTAAGGACGCACCATGCTTCCCACTGTAGTGAGCTCTAAGTTGATACGATTCAGAAAATTCTTGGAGATGGTAATGGAGGAGGACTAAACAAGATATTACTGAATTTATTTGTTTAGTTATTTAGTTATTTAGCTGGTTAGTCAGTCAGTTAGTCATTCATTTCTTTATTCAGCCATTTTATTTTCTGCAATATACCAGTACTTCTAGGCATGGCATATATATTAATGAATAAAAGAGACATACATTTTAGTCTTCTGGAGGCTAAAATCTAATATAAATTTTCTAAAGTAAAGAATAGGTATATGTAGAGACTTCCCTTGTGGTCCAGTGGTTAAGACTTTGCCTTCCAGTGCAAGGGGTGTGGGTTCGATCCCTGGTCAGGGAGCTAGGATCCCACATGCCTCGTGGCCAAAAAACCAAAACATAAAACAGAAGCAATATTGTAACAAATTCAGTAAAGACTTTAAAAATTATCCATATCCAAAAAAAACTTAAAAATAAAAAAGAATAGGTATATAAATACAGAATGAGGTCACTGCTGCGATCAAGATGGAATTGGCATGATGTCCTAACGCACGAGTTGTCAGACCTCTTGAAAGTGTGACATCAGAGCCTGAGCAGGAGGCCTAAGTGGACGTCATCAGGCAAAGCACAGGAAGAAGAGAGAGACACAGGTGAGCCGCTCGTGTGGAGGCCCCAAGGAAGGGACGGGTGGACCCTGTTTGAGGGTCTGCAGGGGGGACTGTGGAGCCACAGCGGTGACGTGGACTGGCTGGTAGTGGTCGCAGGTGGAGGGCAGGGCTGTGGCAGTGATACATTTTAAAGGTGGAAACAAGGGACCTCACTGATGAATTGCACATGGAGACAGAAGGAGAGGAAACAGTCATCAAGGATTTCCAGTGCCCTGTGTTGGTCACCTGAGCAGATTGTGGTGCTGTGTAAAGTCAGGGCAGCCTGGAAGGGAGGGAACAATGACAATAATAATCATCATCATCGTCATCATCATCTGGTGCTCCGTTGTGAACATATTAGTTTAAAAGGCCAATGTGGTATCCATTCGAGATGTGAAACAGGCAAGGGGTTTATAAACTCAGAGAAGTCTGGGCTGTCGTTAGATTTCAACATATGCATGATATTAAAACTCATGGGAATGGATGAAGACCCTTAGAGAGAGACGGAACACAGAGAAGAGACCAGATCCCGGGACAACTCCAGCTACTGAGGGACAGTCCCTGAGGACACAGAGAGGGAGCAACTGATGAGGTGGGAAGAGGATCTGGGGTTCACAGTGACACAGGAGCTGGGAGATGCTTTGGGGAAGTGTTGGCTGTGTCCTCTCCACAGAGAGGCTGAGCAGGATATTTACAGGAAAGTAACTGCTGAATCTGACAATTTGGGATTGGAATTTAGAGCAGGATAAATGTGGGAGTGAAGGAAAAGAAAGAAATACAAAATATCAATATACTCTAGAGAAAATAATGGGAAAGTCTCAGTAAAGACCAAGGAGTTTTGTCGGGTTTTGTTTTGTCTCACAGTTAGGCTGGGCGCTTACATCAGAGACGGTTGTTACAGATATGATTTCTGTAAAGCAGAGACTCGTGGTTCCGGAGAAAGAGAGTCAATGTCTCTGAGGGTGAAGTGAGGGATCCTGCCCACATGTGGGAGTGTGGAAAGGGAGTGGGGCATCTCCCCAATCTTATGACAAACGGAATAGGAGAAAATGTGCAGATGCGTGTGAATCTGTATATTGTAAATTGTGAAAAAGATATTCTTCCTAATACCTCCTATTTCTTAAAGGGAGTGAAGTAGGTCATCATGGTTCTTAGCAGTAATTATTTTAAAAATTGAATTACTATGACATATCTTACTGTTATTGCAATAAAGATAACATTCCCATGTTTCGAGATTCAAAATATGCTAAAGTGTGTTCAGGGTAAAGTCTCCTCCTAACTTTTCCCATTCCATCTGTTTGCATTTCCTGGATCAAATGATGTTTTCAGTGTCTTCTGAATATTTCCAGAAAGATTCTATTCACATATACACATATGCATTTTACTTATTTTTTTTTCTCAGAGCTGTGTGAACATCAGCACAATAAATTTTAGAACATTTTCTTTTTTTTAATTTTATGTATTTTTTTATACTGCAGGGTCTTATTAGTCATCCATTTTATACACATCAGTGTATACATGTCAATCCCAATCTCCCACTTCATCACACCACCCCCAGACCCCACCGCTTCCCCGCCTTGGTGTCCATATGTTTGTCCTCTACATCTGTGTCTCAGCTTCTGCCACGCAAACCAGTTCATCTGTACCATTTTCTAGGTTCCACATATATGCGTTAATATACGATATTTGTTTTTTCTCTTTCTGACTTACTTCACTCTGTATGACAGTCTTCAGATTCATCCACATCTCTACAAATGACCCAATTTCGTTCCTTTTTATGGCTGAGTAATATTCCATTGTATATATGTACCACATCTTCTTTATCCATTCATCTGTCGATGGGCATTTAGGTTGCTTCCATGACCTGGCTATTGTAAATAGTGTCGCTGTGAACACTGGGGTGCATGTGTCTTTTGAATTATGGTTTTCTCAGGGTATATGCCCTATAGTGGGATTGCTGGGTGGTATGATAGCTCTATTTTTAGATTTTTAAGGAAGCTCCATACTGTTCTACATAGTGGCTGTATCAATTTACATTCCCACCAACAGTGCAAGAGGGTTCCCTTTTCTCCACACCCTCTCCAGCATTTGTTGTTTGTAGATTTTCTGACGATGCCCATTCTAACTGGTGTGAGGTGATACCTCATTGTAGTTTTGATTTGCATTTCTCCAATAATTAGTGGTATTGAGCAGCTTTTCATGTGCTTCTTGGCCATTTGTATGTGTTCTTTGGAGAAATGTCTATTTAGGTCTTCTGCCCATTTTTTTTTATTTTATTTTTTTGTGGTACGTGGGCCTCTCACTGTTGTGGCCTCTCCCGTTGCGGAGCACAGGCTCCAGACATGCAGGCTCAGCGGCCATGGCTCACGGGCCCAGCCGCTCCGTGGCATGCGGGATCTTCCCGGACCGGGGCACGAACCCGTGTTTATATACTTTGGAGATTAACCCTTTGTCCGTTGATTCTTTTGCAAATACTTTCTCCCATTCTGAGGGTTATCTCTTCATCTTGTTTATGGTTTCCTTTGCTCTGCAAAAGCTTTTAAGTATCATTAGGTCCCAATTTTTTATTTTTGGTTTTATTTCCATTATTCTAACTGGTGGATCAAAAAGATCTTGCTTTGATTTATTTCAAAGAATGCTCTTCCTGTGTTTTCCTCTAAGAGTTTTATACTGTCCAGTCTTCCATTTAGGTCTCTAATCCATTTTAAGTTTATTTTTGTGTATGATGTTAGGGAGTGTTCTAATTTCATTCTTTTACATGTAGCTCTCCATTTTCCCCAGCACCACTTATTGAAGAGACTGTCTTTTCTCCATTGTATATTCTTGCCTCCTTTGTCATAGATTAGTTGACCAGAGGTGCATGGGTTTATCTCTGGGCTTTCTATCTTGTTCCATTGATCTATGTTTCTGTTTTTGTGCCAGTACCATATTGTCTTGATCACTGTAGCTTTGTAGTATAGTCTGAAGTCAGGGAGTCTGATTCCTTCAGCTCCGTTTTTTTCGCTCAAGACTGCTTTGGCTATTCAGGGTCTTTTGTGTCTCCATACAAATCTTAAGATTTTTTGTTCTAGTTCTGTAAAAAATGCCATAGGTAATTTGATAGGGATTGCATTGAATCTGTAGATTGCTTTGGGTAATATAGTCATTTTCAAAATATGGATTATTCCAATCCAAGAACATGGTATATCTCTCCATCTGTTGGTATCATCTTTAATTTCTTTCATCAGTGTCTCATAGTTTTATGCATACAGGCCTTTTGTCTCCCTAGGTAGGTTTATTTCAAGGTCTTTTATTCTTTTTGCTGCAGTGGTAAATGGGAGTGTTTCCTTAATTTCTCTTTCAGATTTTTCATCATTTGTGTATAGGAATGCAAGATATTTCTGTGCATTAATTTTGTATCCTGCAACTTTACCAAATTCATTGATTAGCTCTAGTAGTTTTCTGGTGGCATCTTTAGGATTCTGTATGTATAGTATCATGTCATCTGCAAACAGTAACAGTTTTACTTCTTTTCCAATTTGTATTCATTTTATTTCTTTTTCTTCTCTGATTGCCGTGGCTAGGACTTCCAAAACTATGTTGAATAATAGTGGCGAGAGTGGACATCCTTGTCTCATTCCTGATCTTAGAGAAAATGCTTTCAGTTTTTCACCACTGAGAATGATGTTTGCTGTGGGTTTGTCATATGTGGCCTTTATTATGTTGAGATAGGTTCCCTCTGTGCCCACTTTCTGGAGAGTTTTTTATCATAAATGGGTGTTGAATTTTGTCAGAAGCTTTTTCTGCATCTCTTGAGATTATCATATGGTTCTTATTCTTCAAATTGTTAATATGATATATCACATGGATTGATTTGCATATATTGAAGAATCCTTGCATCCCTGAGATAAATCCCACTTGATCATGATGGATGATCCTTTTAATATGTTGTTGGATTCTGTTTGCTAGTATTTTGTTGAGGATTTTTGCATCTATATTCATCAGTGATACTGTTCTGTAATTTTCTTTCTTTGTAGTATCTTTGTCTGGTTTTGGCATTAGGGTGATGGTGGCCTCATAGAATGAGTTTGGTAGTGTTCCTTCCTCTGCAATTTTTTGGAAGAGTTTGAGAAGGATGGGTGTTAGCTTTTCTCTAAATGTTTGATAGAATGCACCTGTGAAGCCATCTGGTCCTGGACGTTTGTTTGTTGGAAGATATTTAATCACAGTTTCAATTTCATTACTTGTGATTGGTCTGTTCATATTTGCTGTTTCTTCCTGTTTCAGTCTTGGAAGGTTATACCTTTCTAAAAATTTGTCCATTTCTTCCAGGTTGTCCATTTTATTGCATAGAGTTGCTTGTAGTAGTCTCTTAGGATGCTTTGAATTTCTGTGGTGTCTGTTGTAACTTCTCCTTTTTCATTTCTAATTTTATTGATTTGAGTCCTCTCCCTCTTTTTCTTGATGAGTCTGGCTAATGGTTTATCAATTTTGTTTATCTTCTCAAAGAACCAGCTTTTAGTTTTATTGATCTTTGCTATCATTTCCTTCATTTGTTTTTCATGTATTTCTGATCTGATCTTTATGATTTCTTTCCTTCTGCTAACTTTGGGTTTTGTTTGTTCTTCTTTCTCTAATTCCTCCAGGTGTAACGTTAGATTGTTTCTTTGAGATTTTTCTTGTGTCTTGAAGTAGGGTTGTATTGGTATAAACTTCCCTCTTAAAGCTGCTTTTGCTGCATCCCATAGGTTTTGGATCATCGTGTTTCAGTTGTCATTTGTCTCTAGGTATTTTTTGGTTTCCTCTTTGATTTCTTCAGTGATCTCTTGGTTATTTAGTAACGTATTGTTTAGCCTCCATGTGTTTGTGTTTTTTACGTTTTTTTCCCCTGTAATTGATTTCTAATCTCATAGCATTGTGGTCAGAAAAGATGCTTGATATGATTTCAATTTTCTTAAATTTACTGAGGTTTGATTTGTGACCCAAGATGTGATCTGTCCCGGGGAATGTTCCATGTGCACTTGAGAAGAAAGCGTAATCTGCTGTTTTTGGATGGAATGTCCTATAAATATTAATTAAATCTAGCTGGTCTATTGTGTCATTTAAAGCTTATGTTTCCTTATTAATTTTCTGTTTGGATGATCTATCCATTGGTGTAAGTGAGGTGTTAAAGTCCCCCACTCTTATTGTGTTACTGTTATTTCCTCTTTTATAGCTGTTAGCAGTTGCCTTATGTATTGTGGTGCTCCTGTGTTGGCTGCATATATATTTACAATTGTTATATCTTCTTCTTGGATTGATTCCTTGATCATTATGCAGTGTCCCTCCTTGTCTCTTTTAACATTCTTTATTTTAAAGTCTATTTTATCTGATATGAGTATTGCTACTCCAGCTTTCTTTTGATTTTCATTTTCATGGAATATCTTTTTCTCTCCCCTCACTTTCAGTCTGTTTTTGTCCCTAAGTCTGAAATGGGTCTCTTGTAGACAGCATATGTATGGGTCTTGTTTTTGTATCCATTCAGAGAGCCTGTGTCTTTTGTTTGGAGCATTTAATCCATTCACGTTTAAGGTAATTATCGATATGTATGTTTCTATTACTATTTTTTTAATTTTTTAAGGACTTGGGTGGCTATTTCTTTTCCCATGTTAGGGATGTTTCTGACCATAATCTCTTCAAATATTTTCTCAGGTCTTTTCTCCCTCTCTTCGCTTTCTGGGACCCCTATAATGCAAATGTTGTTGCATTTAATTTTGTCCCCGAGGTCTCTTAGGCTGTCTTCATTTCTTTTCATTCTTTTTTCTATATTCTGTTCTACAGCAGTGAATTCCACCTTTCTGTCTTCCAGGTCACTTATCCGTTCTTCTGCCTCAGTTATTCTGCTACTGATTTCTTCTAGTGTATTTTTCATTTCAGTTATTATATTATTCATCTCTGTTTGTTCTTTAATTCTTCTAGGTGTTTGTTCTTTAATTCTTCTAGGTCTTTGTTAAACATTTCTTGCATCTTCTCAATCTTTGCCTCCATTCTTTTTCCGAGGTCCTGGATCATCTTCACTATCATTATTCTGAATTCTTTTTCCTGGAAGGTTTCCTATCTCCACTTCATTTAGTTGTTTTTCTGAGGTTTTATCTTGTTCCTTCATCTGGTACATAGCCCTCTGCCTTTTCATCTTGTCTATCTTTCTGTGAATGTGATTTTTGTTCCACAGGCTCCAGGATTGTATTTCTTCTTGCTTCTGCTCTCTGTCCTCTTGAGGATCCACATATGCATTTTATTAATTTCCCTTTTTGAGAAACAAATGAATCAACCCCTAACTTGTACATGTCTACTAAATACAATATGATTATAAAGACATTATAAAACAAATAGTATAAAAAACAAATTTCATCGAAGCTACAATGTTTTGAGTAAAATGTCTGAAGACAACAACAGTATTCCACATTTAAGTGCATTGATGAAATAGAAAAGAATCATTGACACTTTGTCATATTGTGAGTAAATGAGTTTTGGTACAAGAAGACTTTGTTTTGAATTTTGCTTTGCCTCTTAGTAATAACTCTGGAAGCTTGGGCACACTGCTCCATCTTTCTGAACCCCAGTTTCCTCACATATAAAAATTGGCTAACTTTTAATAATAATTCAAAATTAATTTCATAAGAATCAAGTGATACATTGAAAGAAAAGTAGTTAGATAATATATTGTTACCAAATTATATCGTACAGACCCCCCACCTTGGGCCCTAGTCCAACCATGGCCCCTGCCTTGGTGGGAAAGGTTCTTTTTCTGTTTGGGTTTGTGCAGCCAAAAACAAAACCGAAGCTGAGATTGAAGCAACACAAACTTTATTCAACGGTCAGAGAGTGGAGAAGCAGGAACTTAGTTCACAAATCACCTTCTCGCCCAGGGGCACAATTAAGGCAAGATGTAAGGGCAAGGTTAATGAGGGGGAGGCATACCAGTGGTTTTCTGGGCTTCCTCCTGGAGTAGAACATGCTGCCTCTTTTCTGCCCTTGTATGGTCCCTCAGCATCTGGGTTGAAAATGGGTGGAATCATCATGGCGGGGATGGGCAGCGATCTTAATCAACCTGATTGGCTGGTGGTGAGGTCATCGGGAGTCGTCATCATCAGCTGTCTGGTTCTAGCCGGTCTGGGGTCTAGTGCTTGTGGGCAGCATGCAGTTAACTTCTCCCACCTGGTGGGGATTTCGGTATCTGCAAAACAGCTCAAAGGCCATGGCTCAGAATATTATCTGTAGCCCTTGAGGAGTAACTGAAGGTCCTTGATTTTTTTCAATGCCTAAACTATTATTACTTTGTCTTGTTTGAATGTTTTCCTTTCTTTCTGCATTTTCTCATTTTTCTGATTAAATTTATTCTTTGACCATCAGGGTAGGCCTAGGAGGCTAGAGCTCTTCTTCAGACATGTGGCAGGCGGAGTACATGGAGGGGGTGTGTTCCTGAAGGCCCCCATAGGGTCCTGCTCAGTTACAGTATGTACGACACCTGGGAGATCTCCACTAGATTTTAGTTTTCTTAAAATGGAGAGTGTAGAAATAGTGAAACAGGTGGTTAAGATATTTAGTATTTAATGGTTAGACTGAGCTCCCCAGCCTGGAAATAAGGTACCAGTCCATTTGTTTCTTTGTAAATATTTATTGAGCGTTTCTTTGTTCCATGTGCTTCAGTGGACACTAGAGGTTCAGAAACTTAGTTTTCTGGAGAAAAAGGAAGAAGAGAGCTTAGTGTGTTGCTAAGGTGGGAGCTGGGTGTCATGGGTTTCATTGGGGCATCCGTGAATGTCTGCGCTGAGACCACGAGGACCAAAAGGCTGTGTGTGTCTGGGGCCTTATCCTAGGGGCACGTCCCAGGGCTGCAGAGGAGTCCTCTGTCTTAAGGAGACTCAAGCTTCGCTGGGCCCGGAGTAATGGGCTCGGGCAGGGGCCTGCTGACCACCGCAGGGGTCCAGAGGTGGTGGTGATGTTGTAAGTGGGATTCGAGCAGCACAGGTGGGGAGAAGGTCGTAAGCCCTGGATATCTCCCTACTGGAAAACTGACAGGTTTACAACAGGTTGGACATGAGGGGCTAGAGGAAGAAAGGAAGCAAAGATACCTCCAAAAATCTGGCCTCAGAGACTGGAAGGATGAAATTTTTTTTATATTGGGATATAGTTGATTTACAATGCTGTGTTAGTTTTAGGTGTACAGCACAGTGATTCAGTTTTACATACATATTTGTGTATATATGTGTATATATATTCTTTTCAGATTCTTTTCCATTATAGATTATTACAAGATATTGAGTTGAGTTCCCTGTGCTATACAGTAGGTCCTTGTTGATAATGTATTTTTATATATGTAGTGTGTATATGTTAATCCCAAATCCTAATTTATCCCTCCCTGCCTTTTTCCCCTTTGGTAACCATAAGTTCGTTCTCTGTGTCTGTGAGTCTGCTTCTGTTCTGTAAATAAGTTCATTTGCACCATTTTTGTTTTTTTGTTTTAAAATAAATTATTTATTTATTCATTTATTTATTTATGGCTGCATTGGGTCTTCGTTGCTGCACGTGGGCTTTCTCTAGTTGTCTTTCTCTGTCTGGCTTACTTCACTTCGTATGATAATTTCTATGTGGAATCTAAAAAAAAAATGATGCAGGGCTTCCCTAGTGGCGCAGTGGTTAACAATCTGCCTGCCAGTGCAGGGGACACAGGTTCGAGCCCTGGTCCGGGAAGATCCCACATGCCACGGAGCAACTAAGCCCGTGCGCCACAACTATTGAGCCTGCACTCTAGAGCCCACAAGCCACAACTACTGAGTCCACGTGCCACAACTACTGAAGCCCTCGTTCCTAGAGCCTGTGCTCCGCAACAAGAGAAGCCACCACAGTGAGAAGCCCGTGCACCGCACAAAGAGCAGCCCCTGCTCACCGCAACTAGAGAAAGCCTGCGTGCAGCCACAAAGACCCAATGCAGCCAAAACTAAATAATATAAATAAAAATAAATTTACAAAAAAAAGAAAAAGAAGAATGGCTCATACTTTATGATTTATTATTAGCTATTAAAATATTAATTATGAAAATTAGTTTGGAAATATGTTTTAATTAACTCTAAATAAATCATATCCAAATAGATATGGATCATTTAATTGTAAATGAATTTTACATGTTTTGCAAATTATCTGAAGTAGGATTATGTGGTTTTAACATTAATAATTTTTAAAGCTAGAAATACAGCCCACCACCTGCACCAAACTCCAATTTCACAACCTCAGTGTGCTTAAAGTAAGTCAAAACTGAAAAGTGGACATTGGTATCCACTGATTACTATTGTCAGTGGAGTTTGCATGATCTATGTAAAAAATAATATTCTATTTATTCCCAGTAACCTTACCTGTTTTAGAATCATGTTGAAGGATTGCTAAGGCTTTGATGGGATTCTTCAAAACGACGGTTCAAATTTAGTTCTTGTAGATTAGCTGGTGGTCTCTGCCTCTTGATATTACATTTCAGTTTACTATTTAACCCATGAATACTTCCAAGGCAGCAGTTTTATATTTTAAAGAACTGTTAAATTTGTATACATGAATAAGCAAGATTTGTTCATCATAAGTATTTCTTAGTTATAGCTAAATTAAATTTATAATTAAGTTTTTGAAAATGTATTTAGGTATTTTCTGTAGTCAAAATGCTTGTGTTATAATTTTCCTTGGGAAAAGTTGTTTTGTTTACCCTCGAAACTTAAAAATAACTTTCCTTTCCATTGAAGTTATCCTTTTTCAATCCTGAGTCCATCTTTTTCAGTGGCAATTAAATCAACTGGGGATCAGACCACTTTTGTTTTCTCCCATTGCCTCATGATAATATATTTAGGGCACATTTATTTGGATGAATTTTAATTCAGGAATAGTGAACAAGTATTTCCCTTTACATTACATACAGATTTTATTTTTTATTAAGTTACTTGATAACGTTTAAGATTTTGAGTGAGAAGTTTCCCCTTGTTCCAGTGACAACCTGTAATGAGGTAAATCAGTACAGGAAGTCATACATACGAAAGAGTTCCATTCCCAGAGCACGTTCGTAAGTCCAGTTTGTTCGTAAGTCCAACAAAGTTAGCCTAGGAACCCAACTAACACAATCGGCTATGTAGTACTGTCCTGTAATAGGTTTATAATACCTTTCACACAAATAATACATTAAAAAAACACAAAAAATAAAGAAAACATTTTTAATCTTACAGTACAGTGCCTTGAAAAGTACAGTAGTCCAGTACAACAGCTGGCACACAGGGGCTGGCATCGAGGGAACAGGCAAGAAGAGTTACTGACTGGAGGGGGGAGAGGAGGTGGGAGATGGTAGAGCTGAAGGATCGTCGGCAACAGGAGACGGAGGGCAGGCTGCAGTGTCACTCACGCCTGACCTGGATGGCACAGGTTCTGGGTCCTTGCTGGATTCAATTCTATCTACCCTCTTGAAAAAACGATCCAGTGATGTCTGGGTAGTAGCTCTTTTTTTCTCGTCATAGATGACACGGTAGCACGGAATTGCATTCTGATCGGCTGCTGCAACCTTCGTGTACCGTTCTACAGTTCGGGTCCTGTGCCTCAAAAACTAACAGCGCCTCCTCAAATAAAGAAAATCCCCTTGCTGTTTCCTGCATCGTGAATTCTCTTTGGTTCTTCAGTTACTTCTTCCTCTTGTCTCTCTTCATCCTTTCTCTGGGCACATTTGCGTCTTTGAAAGTTCGCAACGTGAAGGTTCATATGTAGGGGACTTACTGTACTTTGTACTTAGCTAAGACGTGTCCCCCACTTAAGGAGTTGCTTACTCTGCAGGGTGGAAGTGTTGGGTAGGTTTTAGAGCTACTTCTTGATAATTATGGGCATTGTGCTTGGAAATGGTAACATGCCCATGTGAGCATGTCTGAGCCACTGTTTGTGGTTCAAAATGAGAAAGGCAAATGTTTTCAGGCACAGTTTACTCAAGCTACTGAATTAATTATTTTTAGTGTGACTGAAATCAAGTGTGGTTTAATTCAGAGATCAAGATGTCGAACATCCAGTAATTTTATACATTGTTAGAAGTCGTCTCCGTATTGTTATGTGTTTTGCAGTATTTCATATAGTTTAGTGCATTGCTAAGGCTGTAGAGTAATGGGCTTCATTGTTGATCAGCAATGAAAAAATAAAGCCTCATGGTGTTTACTTAAAGTAAATAATGTTGAAGCAAAACTGGGCAAAATTTAATATATATTAAATAGATTACTGTACATTTTTGACACAGGCTACCGAGCTTTTTATTTTAGACATTGAAGAGTGATCAGTTTGAAAATCATGATTTATGCTTTTGTTTTTCCCTCATGAAGTGTTAGAAGTGGTTGACGTTCTCTTGCTTTGTCAGTTTTTCTATATGATGCTCTTGTCAAGACAGGCAGCCTCTATTTGGGATGGAGTATTTGGAAAATGCCAGCTCTGCTGTTTGGAGCGTCATCATTTCACTTTACATTGTCGCTGTGCGATGAAGACCAGCTGGTGCATTTACATTTCTTATTGGAAATTTCCATCTGATTCATTATTGTAATGTGTGCTTTTGTTCAGAAACACTTAATCATTCTTACGTAGCAAGGCCTTCTGAACTACTGGAGGCTTTCTCTTTCGCTGACTAATTTGAGCTGTCAATCTCCTGGTTTGGAAGACATTCCAGCTTGTTGTATTATCTGTGTTTGTTGCACAGGAAGTGATGTACCACAGAGGCTGAATTTATAGGAATGGTTTGCATTCGACTAATGAGCAGTGCTACTTCTTCCATGATGATATTATTGTATAACTTGGATTAATACAATTATTGTGCACCTATGTAGTGCTGATTCTCTCTTGTAACATCTCAGGGACCAGCAGGGAATCACTACCTTTCTTGCAAAGTGAAAGTTGCCTGTGCCTTGTGCCTTGGTGTATTCCTTTATTCTAAAGATAATGGACCTTAACCTGCCACTAGTAATTTCACATAGATTAACGCTGCTTTTGCCATTGTTGAAAATTGTTTTAACATTTGTGTTTGGTCTCTCTCTCTTTTTTTTTGGCTGCACCACACGGCACTTGGGATCTTAGTTCCCAGACCAAGAATTGAACCTGTACCCCCTGCAGTGGAAGCACAGAGTCTTAACCACTGGACCACCCACTAGGGAACTCCCTGTGTTTGGTCTTAAGCTGAAACTAGTAATGTCTAGGATGTTTCAGGAAAATGCATCACAAAATATATCACTTTTATTGCACTTATGGAGTATTAGCTTAATTATATGAGTTATATTCTTAACCATTTCATGTGTTGGTTTATAACTTTCTTCAGATTCAAATCTAACACATAGTTTTGGGCAAATAAAAGCTATTCACGGAAAATCAAGAATGAAAAATATGTTTTCATTGAATACTTTAAGATATCTTTCATGATTATGATAAGAAAAACTATTCTTTTGAAAAGAGAAAGCATATGACTCCATCTCTTGTACGAAGTGGGAGAATTAGGGACACTTTAAACACAAGAATAAATGAAACCACTTCCGTAAGATAATCTCCAAATTCCTGTTAAAAGCAGTTTTCTCGCTTTTCCTCTCTTCTGACTCCTAAAATAATCAAGCACTTTAAAAGAGATGAAAAATAAATCTCTTTCATTAATGAGCTGAACACCACCAAGATGTCAGTGAGGCATAGGGACAGAGAGGGCAAAATAAAAAGGCACGTTAGTAAAATTCTTGACATATTCATAAAACATCTAGGGAAGCTACCTACACAAATATTTATGCATCAGAAAACTTACGAATCATTTACCCTTCTTCTTTGTGTCACATCTTGGTGATACCTCTAGATCTTCATTCTGAATCGTGTATATTACACATTGAAATTAAATGCCAGAAAATGCCTATGCCTGTCATCTATTTCCACTTTCTCAGTTTGGAGCTGGGACTGTACTAAATGACTCCAGTATATTTTATGGTTTTAGGATGATGTCACTTTTATGATATTCTACAAGTTCTCAAGTCCTGCGTTACTCTATTTTCTGAAATCTTTTTTCTGGAATCTGTACCTATCTGTAGACTTTTAAGAGAGTATGATGGTGCATTGATATTATAGCCTCACAGGAGTTCAAAAGAAGTGTAGACACTCGGTAATAAAGTCCTCAATCTCCATAATAACGTGCCAGACATGAATATTAAAGAGAAGGAACCAAAGTGACCCTGAAGATCTATGTAACTGGTAACTGACCAAAAACAGAAAATGCCCATGCGTGGGTGAGAAAGTCAGTGAACTGCTGGAACCAGATTCCAGGATGTGAGTCAGACAGTGTGGCAGCTGTTGTCAGAGGCTGGACCAAGGCTGCATATGACTGTGATCCCCAAGGAGGGGAACCACATTAGCTGGGCATCGGACAGCTGTCCGGATGGAGCCCGGAGCAGATAGGACAGCATGGGCTGGGGAGCAGCGCTTGAATTTGGGGCTGCTGAGGTGTAAAAATTTGAAGATCCAGCTCATAAAGAAAAGGGAGCTACAGAGTAGAGGCTTCATAAATCTGCACAGGGGGTCTCTCATATTTGCCAAATACACAAGATGACCAAGTGCAGGGCAAGATGTGGCTCATAGGGCATGCGTCCACTGGAGATTCTGGAGGACACCCCATGTTGGTAGGAGTCTCACAAGATGAGCCCAGAGGCCCCTTTCTGGCACCTGTAGGGGCTCAGTGGACATCGAGTGAACCAGGCTTTGGAGGCTGGGCTAATTTAATACTTGCACAGTATTCTCAAAGCAAGATCCCAGAATTCCTGGGCATCTCTAAGACCCTTCTAGGGGGTCAGTGAGGTCAAACTACTTAATACTGGGAATAATAATGATGATGTTAATGATAGATATTTGTCCTTTTTCACTGTGTTAACATTTGCAGTTGTGTCTCCAAAGCATGGTGAGTACAACTTCTGAAATTAATTAATTAATTTCAATTATGGCCTCACCAACTACCTACAGCAGTGGTCATTTTATTCTTCACTGCCGTGAAATTGAGTAGAAAACAACAGCTTCACTTGAGTATCCTTGATAAATTCATAAAATATATTAATTATCTGTATGATGAAATTGGAAATATGCTTAAAATCTTTTGCTGCAAAATGAAGTAAAATGGTTGTCTCGAGGGAAAGCACTTATATGGTTGAGTTGCAAGCAGAACTAGACACTTTTTTCACAGAATAACAAGTTTTTTATGAAACAGTGATTAACAGAAAACTATGGTTATTCTGATTGGGGAATTTAAGGGCATATTCTCAGTAAGAAATGAAGTAAGCCTGTCACTTCAAAGGAAGCACCTGACAGAAACAATATTTTAATTACTAGTAGCAGACATTTTCCAAAACTGAATACAAAACCAGCAAATTCAAGAAGTCCAATGAACATCCAGCAAGAGAACAATTACACACTCAACAAAGGGAAACAAGATATGAGTAATGACTGACTCACTTTCAGAGACAGTGGAGGCGTGAAGACAATGGAAAGTGCTCAAAAGAAAAAAAATCAAACCAGAAGTATTCTACAAAAGTCACCTTCAGGATTGAAGGTGAAATTAAGCCATTTTCAGAAAAAGAAGAACAGAAAATTATTTGTTAACAACTTTCGCTACAGAAAATGCAAAAGGATGAGAAGTTGAAAGGAATTCAACCATATTAAATTCGGAAGGAATGGAACCCTGGAAATATTAAACATGTGGGTAGATTCATAGATGTAAATTTTTAAAGTTTTAAAACACGTGATTTTAAAATATAAATTACAGTGTTCATTGTGGGGTTTATGCATGTGTATATGGTTTTGTTACATACTAAATTTTTGTTATATAGTGTAGTATAATATGTACATTATATTTGATGCAAATATATATTTGTTATATATTATATATTATTTGATTGTATTATAATTAAATACATTATATATTTACATATGTATTTAGGTATAGAATAATAGAATATTTCCAGGTTAAAATTCTGCCTATTGAGTCCTATGTGATGGTGTAGAATAAAAATATATGTTGAAGGGCTTCCCTGGTGGCGCAGTGGTTGAGAGTCCGCCTGCCGATGCAGGGGACACGGGTTCGTGCCCCGGTCTGGGAGGATCCCACATGCCGCGGAGCGGCTGGGCCCGTGAGCCGTGGCCGCTGGGCCTGCTCGTCCGGAGCCTGTGCTCCGCAATGGGAGAGGCCGCGGCAGTGAGAGGCCCGCGTACCGCAAAAAAAAAAAAAAAAAAAATATATATATATATATATATATATATATTGAAGACATTAGTTGAGACCCTGTGTGCTATAATTATTTTCAGTTATGATTTTGTGTGCATTCTGAGTTGCCATTTTTCTGTGGGCTTAGAGAGGACCTGATATACAGCAACAACTATATGGTTGAGATTCCAGAGATCTGATGTCTAAATATCTTTAAATCTCATAGCATTATAGGTTGATCTGCTGTGCTTTAACATTTATTCCTGTTTTTTACTTAGTATTTTTATTTCCTCTGAAAAATTGAATAATGAATACTGATAGAAAGAAAGGAAATGTTTATGCACAGACAAGTTCTTAGGATAAACTTAAATTATTTAGGAAATAACGTGTTTAAGAAGTCAGGCCTGTGTTTATCCATTAATTCATTTATTTGCTCAAAAATATATTGACCACGTAGTGCATGTTAACCACAACACAGGTAATAGCTTTTCTTTCAAGAATATGTACTCTAATATAGGACAAAGGAAATAAGGAGATAGTGAGCTAGTTGTTATGTAAAGGTGAGTGCGGATGTTCTGGAAAAAGAGAGGAACAGAACACATGGGTATAATTTTCTATCCTGAGATTCTGGTCATAAGACAGTTAATTCATATTTTAAGTCATATTACTAATCAAATTCTTTTAGCCAGAGACTCATGATACCTTATATCTAATATAATAATGAACTATCTCTCATTTATGTTTTGAAAGTCAGGGAGAAAAATCTGACATTGGGATAAAAACCAAGTTTCAAATCATGCCACAGGTGTATTCATATTGTTCCACTGAAAAGTGGGGAATGTTAGCTGAGCTTTGTATGAAAAGGAAATCAACAATATTTTGTATGCAGAGTTTTTAATAGCACATTTTAATTTGTTTTTTAAAACTTGAGTAGAAATAGAAATAAAGTGTCAGTTTTACATGAATCTTCGCTATTCAGTATTATCTCCTGGGGTTTAAGTTAATGAATTTTAATGCTGGAAATTTTTGGCTGCTTGGAAGCCTTATAAAACATTTTAGTGTTCTGGTGCTAACACTAACTCCGTTTAATATATTTCAGAAAAATGTTCATGCAAGTCCACAATTCTAACTGATAAAAAATAATGTTAAATTCTTATAATGAGAACAGTAAAAAGCATTGATGTCATTCTGGTAATAACATCTCCATTTCCAAATAACAAAGAACATAAATAAACAGAATAAATATCCTGTTCACTCATATTTCTGTTTGTCTCTCCAAATAGTGTATATTGTTATCCACCTGCCAAAAATGTCAACCGGATGGTCCTGCTTACTATTTTAGTAAATAGTAGGAAAATACAGGATGAAAATTACTTCTAGAGAGAATTGGGAGGTCTGATTTCAAGTGTCACAGAAGTAGTAGAGCTCCCAGGACCCAGGGTCCCCACAGCCAGCTGCCCCGGGATCCAGCCCATGCACCCATGGCCAGCAGCCTCCCCATGAGGCAGGGCCTGGCAGCTGCCAGACTGGGGGACCTGCATCACCTACCAGTGCACTCACAGTAGTCAGCCCTGTGGGACAGAAGAGCCCACACAGCCCACGTAGGGGCCAACCCTGGAGCCTGTAGCTCTGCTCACCAGAGGGGAGTGCACTGCTGGGACGCACAGGATATCTCCTCTATAAGGCCACTTCTCCAGTGTCTGGAAACATTATCAACCTACCTGATACATGCAAATGAGATGACAGAGGAATATGTTCCAAACCAAGGAACAAGACAAAAACACAGAAGAACTAAGCAAAGTGGAGATAAGCAATCTGCCTGATAAAGAATTCATGGTAATGACCATACAGATGCTCAGAGGGACTTCCCTGGTGGCGCAGTGGTTAAGAACCCGCCTGCCAGTGCAGGGGACACGGGTTCGAGCCGTGGTCTGGGAAGATCCCACATGCCACGGAGCAACTAAGCCTGTGTAACACAATTAGTGATCCTGCGCTCTAGAGCCTGCGCGCCACACCTACGGTAGCCCATGTGCCTAGAGCCCGTGCTCTGCAACAAGAGAAGCCATCACAATGAGAAGCCTGCGCACTGCAATGAAGAGTAGCCCCCACTTGCCACAACTAGAGAAAGCCTGCACGCAGCAACAAAGACCCAATGCAGTCAAAAATAAAAATAAATAAATTAATTAATTAATTTAAAAAAGATGCTCAGAGAACTTGGGAGAAGAATGGATGAACACAGTGAGAAGATTTACAAAGAGTTAGAAGATGTACAGAAGAAACAAACAGAGCTGAAGAATACAGTAACTGAAATAAAAAATACATTAGAAGGAATCAACAGCACCAAGGAACAGATCAGTGAGCTGGAAGGCAGAGTAGTGAAAGTCACCAAAACTGAACAGAAAAAAGAAAAAAGAATTGAAATAATGAGGACTGTTTCAGACACCTCTGGGACAATATCAGGCATACTAATATTCTGATTATAGGATCGCAGAAGGGGGCTGAGAACTTATTTGAAGCAGTTATGGCTGAAAACTTCCCTAACCTGGGGGACGAAACAGACATCCAGGTCCAGGAAGCACAGAGAGTCCCAAATGAAAGGAACCCAAAGAGGACCACACCAAGACACATTGTAATTAAAGTGGCAAAATTTAAAGAGAGAGAAGAGTGATTTCTCAAAAAAACTAAAAATAGAACTCCCATATGATCCAGAAATCTCACTTCTGGGTATTTATCCAAAGAAAATAAAAACACTAATTCAAAAAAAATATGCACCCCAGTGTTCATAGCAGCATTATTTACAATAGCCAAGATATGGAAGCAACCTAAGTGTCCATGGACAGACGAATGGATAAAAATGATGTGATATATATAAAAGATGGAGTATTATTCAGCCATAAAAAGCATGAAATAATGCCATTTGCAGCAACATAGATAGACTTGGAGGGCATTACACTAAGTGAAATAAGTCAGAGAAAGACAAATACTGTATGGTTTCACTTACATGTGGAATCAAAAGGGCAAAACAAATGAACAAACAGAACAAATGGGTGGTTGCCAGGGGGGAGGGGGTTTTGGGGGGCAAAATAGATGAAGGGGATTAAGAGGTACAAACCTCCAGTTACATAATCAAGTCACAGGGGTGTCATATACAGCCTAGGGAATATGAGCAATTATATTGTAATAACTTTGGGGACAGACAGTTACGAGACTTATGGTGGTGATCATTTCATGACGTGTACAAATGTCAAATCTCTACGTACTGCATTGACACTAACATAATATCATCCATCAACTATATTTCAGTAATAAAGCACGATGCTCAGCACACTAGAGGACTCAGCATAAGGTCCTGTCATCAGCTCACTGCAGAGCCTCGTCCACCTTACCATCTACCAACGTGTGCTACCAGATTGCTGGCCGACTCAGTCTTCTGCTGGGTCGTGTGCCGAGAGAGTGTAGCATAGTGTACGTTGTGTTGTGGTCTGTGTTGTTCTTCACGTAGGGGGCACCTTCATTGGAACAGGCAGTAATGACATTAGTTCTTGAGAATCTACACAGCACTGTTAGGGTAGCGGATGTCCGTACATAGCAGTGTAGTTCTGAGGGGCAAGCTTGTCACTGAGATAAAGAGTGGACGGGAGCCGTTTTGTGATGAAAGACCTATATTGCTTAATAGCAGTCATTTTGTAATGACGGAACTAACCATTGTGACGTGCTGTGTCACATATGTGTGAACTCCCTTCCTACACAGAGGAAATATGTGAGCTGGGGCCGACGTGGCTCCCGCTGCCCTGGTGAGGATTCTTGGGTTCAGTGGAGTTGGCCATGAAGAAGGTGCTTCTAGACACGACTGGTCTTCCCCCAGGGCTTATTTGATTAAAAATTATCTTATATTTGTTGAAATGATTGGTGTATTTTTTTCCTCTTTGATTTGTTGTTACCGTTTTTGTTGTTGAGTTGCAAGTATAGAAACCGTCTGAAGCTGTCTTTGGAAAGTTTGTGGGAAGGATGTCTTATATGAGGGTTAAGGAACAACTCACAGAATTCAAAATGAAAAACGGATCCAGGCCTCAAGGATAAACTTGAACAGGAACTCAGATGCCACTGGAACTCTATATCTGCACATCTGTTTCAATTTTCTTTCTCAAAAGAAAATAGCTTCGCAGGTTCCCTGCCCGTGTATGCAAGGTTCACGTACATAGAATGTGAGGATACTAGCTGATGGGTCCAGTGGACCACGTGCATTTGTTTTTATGACTCCTGCTAAGTTACTCTCCAGAAGGTTTCTTCAATTAATACTTCAATCATCAAATTGTGAGAATGTCCAATTCTGCACATCCTCATTTAGGCTATATATTTATGTTTAAAATTTTTGTATATTTCTATGGATGCAAATATGCATCTATGTTTAAATATTGTTTATCTTTTTTAATTTCATGGGGACAATTTACATATTTTAAAGTTCTATGAATTTAAAATACGTTTTAAAATTTTGTCCATTTCGTGGGTACAGATGTTGTCAATTTACATTGCACTTCACTGAGGTTGGATTTATTTTATTTTATTTTATTTTATTTTGTAAAGTCAATCTTTTATTCAGATTTCCTTGGTTTGGTTGTTGTTTTGTTTTGTTTTGTTTTGGCCGCATCGCCTGGCATGTGGGATCTTAGTTCCCCGACCAGGGATCGAACCCGTGCCCCCTGCAGTGGAAGCATGGAGTTTTAACCACTGGACTGCCAGGGAAGTCCATGGATTTATTTTATTTTTACCTTCTTTTCAGGGCTATTTGATTTTATCCTTTTTCATTTACCTATCTTTTAATTTTTGTTAATTTCTAAAAGTATATTCTGGGTACTCTGTTCATTATTTCAACAAGCAGAAAACTCTAAATCTACAACTACCAGATTAGTCATCCTTTGGAACAAGCATGGCCATTTCTACCCTAGTTGCACAACCTTGGATGAATTCACTTTCCTTATATGTGAACAATTTACCTCTCAGCCCTTCAGTGACTTGACAACATCCTCTCCAGCTTCATTCCAACCTTCCTGTCTTTAGATGCTAAGACTGACCAGACTGTTTCTTAAGCTCTGGTCACTCGTGTGCCTGCCCACTGCACTTGTTTTCCTCTTGCTGTTCCTGGCAAGTACATGTTCACACACAAAGCTGTCCTGTTATCAGTGTTCATCCTGTTCTGAAGGCAGGCACGACCTGCCCCACTTTGACCCTAGCACTGGTTTTGCTGATAAGGCTCATGGGTTTTGTCCTCACAAATCCAAATGCACTCATCATACTCAGTGCAGAGGTTGGCCTTGCAGAGAAGTTCTTCTATTTCTGTGGCATTGAGTAGCTGTCCTGCTCCACCAAAGCCTCTGCAAAGCTCCTGAGATTGATTCCTTTGTCCTCTGGGGTAGTGGACGTTCTGAGGTGGCGGTCACATGTCTCCATCCTTCCCCATCAGTTCCAACTGCTTTATATTCAGCGAATTTTTTATGATGTTTCCCCCCTGACTTTTTTTCTCCCTCTTGTATAATCTCACAGAAATGTGTATCCCTCATTGAGACTTTTCACGTTACACGAGTGCTACCTACCATCTGCTGGGGTCTGTGGCTTTCCTTGTCTCTTCTATTCCTGCATTCCCATGTCAACCAGCAAAAAATTTGATGTTTACATGTAAAAAATGAATCAATATAAAGAAAACTTGAGAAGAGTAATCCTTGAGTTATAAGGGATTTCACTTTTCAAATCAAACACTTTTGTATTGTCTGATATGTTTATAGTGAGTGTATACAACTTGCATAATCAGAAATAAATTTAAGAATTTTTGTTTGAGTTTATTAGGTTTGTGCTGTAGAACTAGCTTTATGAAAGAGTTCCAGAATCATCCATTCTAATTAGACTAAAACGTTTCTACTGTGTTTTTGTTGTGCTCATTTTGAAAATAGCCAAAGGGAAATAGAAAATTTTAAATCTTTCTGTGCCTGCTCCCTTAATGAAAGTCTGTGTTTACTTTCTTATTATGATCATTTCTTTTATTTTTTATAAGTATGTCACATGACATACTTATAAAATAGTCTTATAATTATAATAGTGTTAATAGTAATTAACTATTAACTGACCTATCTCTATAAATTCTATATAATTAATTGACCTATCTCTATAAATTCTAAAGACTATAGTTACGTTTTTAAAGGTGGTGTTTCACAATTTTATCTAATTATGTTTTTCTCTTTTTCCCCCATAATCTTAAGAATTCAGTCTTTTCATTCACTTCCTCAGTAAATCTACTTTTCTTCTTTATCTCATAAGCATTAATTAGTTGGAAAAAGTCATAGGCTCTGTTTTCTCACTTATTCATGTCTTCCTTGATCACTTCTTATTTCCTTCTCTGTTTTTTGCTTCATTAATTTAACTGGAACCAGGTAAACAGTGTCAAATGAGCAAACCACATCTGCAACAAGCATGGCATTTCACACATTCTAAAATCATTAAAAAATAATTCACAGTATGCTTAAAGCATCAGCTGCATGCTTGTCAAATTTTATAAATGAAAATTAATATCTTTGGAATGAGTTGGGATTGAATATAAGACATCATCAGAGATTTAAATATCGTTATTTAAGCTGGCCACTTTGCTCCCTTGCCCCACCTTATTTATTGACAAAGTGCAAAGAAGGAGGGAGGCCTTTCACTCTTGATCATCCCTTCCATGTGTCTTTGTGAGTGTCCCTCGTAGGCACTGGTCCAAGGAATGCATTCCTGGGTTCTAGGGATACAGCAGTAAACAAAACAGAAAAATCCCATCCTTCACAGACTTAACTTCTAGAAGGAGAAAGAAAATCAGCAAAATAAATACATCTCCACTAAGGATTCCTGGACTAAATGTCAATATTATGTCATAGTATGAGTGTGTTTTGTGTTTGGTAATTGCAATCATTGTTGCTTTTGTTGTGGTCATCCATTTACAGTGCTTGGTGTCAGTTGATTTCTCTCTTGTAAAAATAAAATACAGTGTGTGTGAAAAAAAAAAAAGGAAATTCTGACACATGTTACAACATGGATGAACCTTGAGGACATTGTGCTGAATGAAATAAGCCAGGCAGGAAGGACACACATTGTATAATTCCACTCATCGGAGGCACCCAGAGCCGTCAAACTTATAGAGACGGGAAGTGGAAGGATGGTTGCCAGGAGCTGGCAGAGAGAGAATGGGGAGTTATTTTTTAATTGGTACAGAGTTTCGGTTTTGCAAGATGAAAAGAGTTCTTGAAGTGGATAGTGGTGATGCACAGTAATGTAATGCACTTAATGCTACTGAATTGTACACTTAAAATGGTAAGTTTTATGTTATGTATATTTTTCCACAATTAAAAAATTAAAAATAAATAAATACATCTCCACTTAAATATCACCTTCTCAATTTGGACTTCCAATAATCATCTTTTTGTTTTTCTTTTTTAAAATTTATATTGGTGTATAGTTGAGTTGCAGTGTTGTGTTAGTTTCTGCGTAATCATCTTAAATCAATTGCTACCTTTCCCCATGCCCCTCTCTACCATGTTTCCTCTTGCCTGGCTGTTCTCCATAGCACTATCTACCTCCTAAGTATTGTGTTATGTAATTAAGGTAATACAGGGGGCATCCCTATACGTGTTTGCTGGAAAAACACTGTGGGGCAGGGACAGGGGTGCGGGCAGGAGACTTGCCAGGAAGCCGCCTCTGTATCCAGGGGAGGGCAGCGATGGCTGGTCCAGCTCAGCGGAGGGAGGTCATGACCAGTGCATGAACACTGAGTGCGTTTTGAAGAAAGGGCCAAACCGCTTCAGCTTTCGGTTGTGAGAAGGAAAGCAGAGTCAGAGGTGAGAATGATGGGAGCAGGTCGGTGGGGAGGGGATGGAAGGGGCCATGGATTTATGTATGAGTTTGTCCTTTAAGAGGGAGCAGTGGATACATGTTGTTCTAGGACGATAGCGTGTGATGTCAGAGCCCGCTTACCTCATGTGGCCCCTGAGTCTCAAGTGAGACGGAACGCCGAGCCCGTTTTCTCGCAAGCATCCGCTTGGGTGCACGGGCTCTGCTGCCTGTGTTTGGGGAAGGGGGAGGTGTTACTTGTAGCGAGCGGGCTGTAGGTGGGGCTACTAGAGAAGGTTCTCTCTCCTGTAACAGAGAAGTGAGGCCGAGTGGAGGAAAGAGTCACCGTCAGCAAGCGTGCTGGAAATAGCCTCTGTATGGATATTAACATCATAAAATGTTGCAACAAGGGTTCTGTTGGAATCAGTGACAAGGTACCGGGAGCAGAAGCCATTGAGGGAGAGTGATGTGAGATTCAGCAGCGGGTGGACTAGGGAGACATCCGCCCGGCCCGTGGCACGAGTCACGGGGAAGCTCAAGAGGGCTGGAGATGCAGCACCTTTAGGGGACAGGCAAGCTGGTTGGAGTGCGAACACGCAGGGAACGCGCAGGCCGCTGGAAATTACGTATTTGCAAAGGAAAAGGGCCCGTCACTGATCGATAGCTGTGCGCTTTTGGAAATGTCGGGACCGTGCCTGTGAGCTCGTTAGGGTGCTGAGACGCGGGGAGGTGAGTCTGTGGCGTGGCTGCCGAGCCCGCGGGTCCCCGTGGACGGGAACGTCGGTGGTGTGGCCAGCGGGCTGGGACAGCCGGTGAGGGTACGCGGGTACGAGAGATGAAGGGCCTGTGACAGTTCAGCACTCTAAAAAAACTCACATTCTTTTCCAAATAGGGAAACTCCTATGGGTACCTTCTTCTGTTCAAAACCAGACATGTTAACAGAGGTTCTTATGTGTCAGTATTTAAAGTTGTTTAAAAAATTTTTTCAGAATAAATCATGTGACTCATGAATTCACATATCAGTAATTTTGCTTTATAGCTGCTCGGACCAAGAACTTGGTCTAAGAGTTCTCCCCAGGAAATATCACTGTGAATATACACATGGGAAATGAGAATCTTTACTATCAAGAAGTGCTCAACCATAAAAAGAAACACAATTGAGTTATTTGTAGTGAGGTGGATGGACCTAGAGTCTGTCATACAGAGTGAAGTAAGTCAGAAAGAGAAAAACAAATACCGTATGCTAACACATATATACGGAATCTTAAAAAAAAAAAAAAGGTTATGAAGAACCTAGGGGTAAGACGGGAATAAAGACACACCTACTAGAGAATGGACTTGAGGACACGGCGTGGGGAAGGGTAAGCTGTGACAAAGTGAGAGAGTGGCATGGACATATATACACTACCAAACGTAAGGTAGGTAGCTAGTGGGAAGCAGCCACATAGCACAGGGAGATCAGCTTGGTGCTTTGTGACCACCTAGAGGGGTGGGATAGGGAGGGTGGGAGGGAGGGAGATGCAAAGGAAAGCGATATGGGAACAGATGTATATGTGTAACTGATTCACTTAGTTATAAAGCAGAAACTAACACACCACTGGAAAGCAATTATACTCCAATAAAGATGTTAAAAAAAAAAAGAAGTGGTCAGGACAAGTGGGACGAGCCTCACAGGTCATGCTCAGTGAAAGAAGCAGATTCAGAAGACCACATATTACGTGAGTCCCTGTCTGTGACGTGTCCAGAGGAAGTAAATTTACAGAAACAGGAAGTGCATGACTGATTGTCTGGAGCGGGGTTGGGGGTCGGGGGACAGGGGATGACTGCAGACGGGGCTATGAATCATTAGGGATGATACAGATGTTCTGAAGTGGATTGTAGTGACGGTCGCCTAATTCTGCAGATTTACTAAAAATTGTTTAATTGTGCAGTTAAATGAGTGGATTTTAATTATATATGAAAATGCTATATGAAATTTGAATTTTTGGTAAATATATTATACCTCAGTAAAATTGCTTTTTAAAAAAGAGGTAATACAGAGAACATTTGGAAAAAGTAACTAGCACCAAAAATTAAATGTAGTGCTGGTGAGCTTTAGCAGGAAAAACTATGAGCCTTATTTTTTGTGTGTCACTGATTTTGTAATTGGAACAGTAATACATTGTATCCTTTGATCCAATAATCTCATTTCTGAGGATGTTTTCTAAGGGAAATGTTTCCAAGGAGGCAAAACTTAACATGCACGAATTTGCTTACAAAAGTGTTTTCCCCTTTGGTAGTGTTGTCGATGTAGAAGGGTGCAGATACAGTGTTGTAATGGCTGAACACTCAGTAAATGTGTCATGTGGAGTGTGGGGCTCTTTGCAACGTGACCACTCTAAGAATTTAGAAAACATGAAGTAGTGGAAAAGGTGGCAGGCTCAGTATAACTAAGAAAATGTATTCATAGGCACGCCAATTCAAAAGTTTTAAAAAGTCGGAAAATAATGGGAAGTTGTGGGGCTGCTGGCTGACTCGTTTATATAATTGAAATATCATAATTTCTCTTTTAAAAGTAATGCAAAGTAATAGGAGATGAAGATATTTGCATTATGCAGATAACTTAATCTGCACTTACATAGTGCAGATAAGTTAAATTTGGCCGTAAAGGAGTGAGCATAGTCATACAGTATGGGCATATACCCAGAGAAAACCATAATTCAAAAAGAGTCATGTTCCACAATGGTCACTGCAGCACTATTTACAATAGCCAGGACACGGAAGCAACCTAAGTGTCCATCAACAGATGAATGGATAAAGAAGATGTGGCACATATATACAATGGAATATTACTCAGCCATAAAAAGAAATGAAATTGAGTTATTTGTACTGATGTGGATGGACCTAGAGTCTGTCATACAGAGTGAAGTAAGTCAGAAAGGGAAAAACAAATACCATATGCTAACACATATATATGGAATCTAAAAAAAAAAATGGGTTCTGAAGAACCTAGGGGCAGGATAGGAATAAAGACGCAGATGTAGAGAATGGACTTGAGGTCACGGGGAGGGAGAAGGGTAAGCTGAGACGAAGTGAGAGAGTGGCATGGACATATACACACTACCAAATGTAAAATAGATGGCTAGTGGGAAGCAGCCGCATAGCACAGGGAGATCAGCTTGGTGCTTTGTGATCACCTAGAGGGGTGGGATAGGGAGGGTGGGAGGGAGACGCAAGGGGGAGGAGATATGGGGATATATGTATATGTATAGCTGATTCACTTTGTTATACAGCAGAAACTAACACACCACTGTAAAGCAATTATACTCCAATAAAGATGTTAAAAAAAAAAAAGAGTGAACACAGGGGTTCTTCCTCTCTGGACACTTTGGAGCAATGAGGCCCCACAGCCTGCAGGTGAAGCAGAGTCTGTCGGTGTTCCCAGCAGGTAGGGGAGCTGTGAGGGCCCAGAGCCAGGCATCAACTCCCAGGGGGGCTGGGCGAGGGGGCTGGGCGAGGGGGCTTCACGCAAGTCATGGCCTCGTGGAGGTTCAGGTGAGAGCGGAGGGGAAGAGGCACCCACCCGCGGACACCTGCCGGCGTCAGAGCCCAGCGAAGTGGTTGGCTGGGGTGAGGCCGACACCCACGCAGGACACGGGGTGGTCAGGGCAGGGGGGACACGTCCAGGGCTTGCACTTATGGGCGGCCAGCGTGAGGAGGAGGTGTGTGTGAGGTTGGGGGCAGGGTCTGGGATGAGAAAATGATTACATTCTGGGGAGTGTGTCTAACCGGTACCATAGGAAAGGTAATTGGCTGGAGCTTTCTTCTCTGTTAGAACAGAGGTTACGCGTATGGAAAGGGGAAAATCCGAATACATCCGGAGTGTTGGATTAGAATCCAGGGTATCATTGAAATTCATGGTTTTGAATTCCTATAGATAATAATAAAAATAGGTATAGATTTAAGAGTGGAGGTAGATGTGTTGTATGTACGTGGTAGGGTGATGTATATATATATATTTTTTCTTCTTCTTCTTTTTTTTTTTTGTGGTACACGGGCCTCTCACTGTTGTGGCCTCTCCCGTTGTGGAGCACAGGCTCCGGACGCGCAGGCTCAGCGGCCATGGCTCACGGGCCCAGCCGCTCCGTGGCATGTGGGATCTTCCTGGACCGGGACCCAAACCCGTGTCCCCTGCATCGGCAGGCAGACTCCCAACCACTGCGCCACCAGGGAAGCCCGGGTGATGTATGTTTTCTAGCTTTGTCCCCTGAGCGGGCCTGGGAGGGGTAACCCCAGTTGTGGGGAGCAAATGGTAGCACCTGGATCTTGGTTTCCGATTACCACCCAGCACTGAAAAGAACCAAGTCTATGTGCAGCAGTGGTTGAATCCAAGCTGGGAAAGACCAAGAAGATGAGACTGAAACATCTTGCTGTGCCAGACAGCAGGGAAGTGCTCCAAGAGGGATGGGACAGGTCCAAAGGTCACAGAGGCCAGGGCAAGGGGCCTTGACAGGTCATGTCCGGGACAGCATGAGCATCCATGACACTGGTACCAGATTATAACCCACAGAATAAGATTGGAAATCACAAGAACACAGAAATATAAATGAAGTGAATAAAATGAGTCTTGATGAGGAATGGGATATTTACATAATGTCAAAGTTCTTCCACCGCAGATACTCAAATAGAAGGATTAATGACCAAGCGCCATGTTAATGGAACAAATTGAGATCATGGGCCGCATTGTGTGATTTAGTGCTGAGAACACGGCTCTTCTGTGATGCTCCTGTCAGAGCTGCACAAGGTGCGTCTAGTCATGACGTCACTTCAGATAAACCCAAATTGAGAATGTTCTACATCATTCTCGGTCCATGATGTTCAAAAGTGCAAAAGCCCAGAAAAGACTGGAGAACTGTAACCAATTGAAGGGAACAGTTTTTAAAATGTCAACTAAGTGCAACAAAATAGCATTCTGGATCCCATTCATTTTCTAAAAGGGACATTCTTGAGACAATTAGCAAGACTTGAATGGGGTTTGAGAGTAGGTGGAAGTAATGTGTCAACATTAATTTTCTCATTCACATGACAGCATTGTAGTTACAGAGAAGATGTGTCTCTGCGGCAAACACACACTAAAGTTTTGGGGGGCTGATGGGGCGTCATGTGAGCAACTGATACACACACCCTTTTACAATCTCCTCCATGTGATGTAGAAAGAGGGCTTTTCTCTCGAAAAATACTTTCTAGAGTATTGAATCAAGCTGTCTTTTTTTTTTTTCTAAGCTGTCTTTGTGGCAACTGTAATATCATGGTTATTTATACTAATATCTAATAATGCCATTCATTTTTGGTGTTAAATTGCAGAATAAAAAACAAAATTTGCAGGCCTTTGATTTTATACTATTTTTATTTTAAGTATGTACAAGTTAGATTTAAGCAGTGAAATGTTTACAAAGTATAAGGAAAAGGGCACGGCTGGCATTTAGTGCTAAGACTACCCTTCCTCATTAATCTGAAGATTATTGATTTAGCCTTTTTTGTTTTAGCTGATAATTTTAAAATAAGGAAGTGCAGTTTATCTGCATAATATGTGACTACATTCAGTAAATTCCAAACAATTGTGTCTTAGAAGAAATAAGAATTTACCTATGATTTAATACTCTGCAATATTTCAAAATATCTAATGGAAGCAAAAAAGAAACACTTCGTATACATTTTGACTTAACTTTGAAAAGCATTTTTTTCCCCACTTCACTCTTTTTTCACCAAGTGACCAAAAATTGGTTGACATGTTAAAGTTGATTTTAGCCCAATGTTTCTGCGATTTCATGATGTGTCTTCTTTTTGCCAAATTATACTATAGTCTTTCACTAACTAATATCATTGAGATCCGATATACTCTGACCTTTAATTATAATATGCCTCTCTTTAACTTGTTCTGTGCTCGGAGATGCCCCACAAAAAATATGTCTGTGTGACCAGTGGATGTGACTGGCTGGAAATCGATTCTTTGCTTCAGATGTTAATGTCATGTTCTTGAATGACAAACTTTAAAGAAAATCAAGTGGCATTTTTGAAAGTTTTGTCAAAATCATACACATGGTATTTAAATGGAATGCAATCAGTGTTCTTTCTTGATACTGAAAAAAAGAGACTATGTGCACATATTTCCTCCCAAACTATCTGATATGAACAGTTTCCACATGTCAAAGTTTTACATAATGATGATTCTAAAATGGCTTTAAATTGCAACAAGTCACTTTCATTAAGCCATGAATATTGAATAGCAATTACTGCTTAATAGGCTTTTGTAAGACATTTAGATTTACTCTACAGCTGCTAAGTTGCTATAAATTCTGCTTGAATGTATCATACAGTTATCAATACCTGTGATATCTTCCAAGTATTAAACCAAATTCCATAGCACATTCTTAGTCTACTGTTTTCTGCCCCATAGCTTTTGTTTTTTTGCTATTGTTTTGAATTTTATTTTTTTATACAGCAGGTTTTTATTATCTGTTTTATACATATTGGTGTATATATGTCAATATCAATCTCCCAATTCATCTCACCATCCCCACCACCCGACCCCCACTTTCTTCCCTTGGTGTCCATACATTGTTCTCTACATCTGTGTCTCTGTTTCTGCCTTGCAAACTGGTTCATCTGTACCATTTTTCTACATTCCACATATATACGTTATTATACGATATTTGTTTTTCTCTTTCTGACTTACTTCACTCTGTAGAACAGTCTCTAGGTCCATCTACATCTCTACAAATAACTCAATTTCGTTTCTTTTTATGGCTGAGTAATAGTCCATTGTATATAGGTACCACATCTTCTTTATCCATTTGTCTGTCAATGACTGCCCCATAGCTTTTGAGGTTTTTTCCTTATTTACATTCTTTTTGACATTTTGCCTCAATAGAATATTGTCCATTTTTTGCATAAAAAACGATATAGAAGTATGAGTGTGGTTGTTTGTTTTGAGGGAAAAGATTTCTCAATATTTCCAGGGTCATATCCCCTTTGACTTAACAGGCCGATTCATTTGAAAAATTATTTCAAGAAGTAGAAACACGGAATGATCTGAACTCAAACTATGGATTTATTAACTACATTTTCATGTGTGGTTGTTTTGTTAGAAAGTCTAAAGGAGATTAACATTTAAATATGTACAAAATAGCTTTAAAATATGAAAGGATGCTGTATTAGTTCTCTGTGTAGCAAGTTATTTGAGAATTGAATTGCATAAAGCCACGAACTTTCTCCAGTTGAAGGTCTTTACTAAGGCTGCATTCAAGCCATTGCCGTGAGCTGGATCATTTCACGTCTCTTGTGGGGCTGAAAGATGCCCCTCCAAGTTCACCCGTGTTCCTTGTCAGGCTTCTGCAACTTGTTGTCTGTAGGACTGAGGCCTCAGCCTTATGGGGCCACATGAGCTTTACCAGAGGACTGACTCACAACCTGGCAGTTTGCTTCCCCAGTGTGAGGGGCACAGAGAGGGCAGGGGAAAGCCAGCCCCTGAGACAGGGCAACCTTGCTCTTCTGGTGACCTGATCCAGGCCGTGGCATCTCTTCATGGTCTGTGTGTTAGAAGCAAGTGGATGAGCTTAGTCCACACTCAAGGAGAGGCAGGTCACAAGGTCACTGAGGGCCGTCATAGAGGCCGCCTGCCCACAGGTACTGGGATGCTAAAGGATGAGCTGTGTTAGAATTTCCTTCTCTTAGGAATAGTTTGATCTTTCTGACTATGGTAAAAGTGATGCTGCAGCAGGCACAGAGGGGGAAAGCTGCAGTATATATGCAATAAACCCCTTCAGATGGTACTGTGTTTGCTCCTGCAGTCAGTAAAGGATGTTTTTCTTGAATTCCGTTTTCCAGGACTAATTCACAACAAGAAAAGATGGGATTTTTATTTTTCTCTTGTTTACAGATTCTTGTTTTATATTCCCCCCCCCCCACCCGGGGTTTGAAGAGTTTTCTGTACCTTCTCTGGAGGAATAACTCGGTTGGCCCAGGCCTGTCTGTTCTCCATCCTGAATCCATTTTAACTGTGCCTAATCATGACTGTGGGATCCACATCTCTGTGTAGACAGCCAGGGGGCTGTGTGTTGAGGGGGTTAGGGCAGCTGTAGTGGCTGAAAGGAGCCCAGACCCTCTGGCAGTTCTGAGAGAAAAAGGGATTTTATCATCTGCGCACACAGTCAAAAGGTGACTCTTAGAGATTATTGTCTCTTGATTCTCAGAAGGATAACTGAGTTGCCAGAAGGAGTAATTCTTCTTTCCTGAAAACCATCCCTAGGTTGTCTGAACAACAGTACAAAGGATGCTGCTGACTCCCCATGCAGGATGCATACGACCGGCCATGGCATTGTCCCCATTTTCCCATTTATTTTGTTAATCTAAATGTCCTTCCTTCAGTACTACAGAAAATGTTAATTTTTTTGCATCATTAAGTTAATTACTCTGTTTATCACCAATTAAAATCTGGTAAAACCAACTAAGGGATTTTACCTTATGTGTTTCTAGTTCATCATAATTTTAATAGTTGCTATCTTTCTAGCAACAATGGCTTTTACAAGAGAAAATAGGCTAAATAATATTTACCAATCTTACTGGGAATATGATTGTTGCAGTATTCTTTTTTCTTATTAAACATTAAGATCAAATGACATTATTTAGAATGTTATGATCAAGACTGGTTTTGAGCTTTTTAAAACAAGATTGAGGGCATTGGATATGAGTAATTTAGAATTTACCCATCATTTATTGGGGTCCTAAATATATACATACTAGAGTCCCCTTCCCCTCAGCCACACATAAAAGCACATTTTTTTTCTGGTAAATAATTCCTCTTCCTTCAGATTTCAGCTCAGGTGTCATTTGCTGTCACAGAACTATGGACTTCCTTCCTTGCACTATCACAGTATCAGTTTTACATATGTTCGGCCTTTCTTTAAAATTCACAGTTGTTTCCCCTATACTGTTACCTTCCTAAAGAGGGAGTTCGGATGACATTTGTTTTTATTGCTGTGTTGTTGTTATTGTGTTGATGCTGACCTCTTATTCCTAGTCATCCTGCGTAGTTCCCTTTTCATAGTAGATATTTATTGTAGGAATGAATGGAAGAAAGTATGAATCCAAATTACGGGTGTCCCATCACCTCTCACTATATCCTCGAAGTAAGTCGTGGCAATTCACCCTCATGTAACTTCCAATTATCTTACATTACGAAAATCTGTCCTGTCTTTGTGAGGGTAGGTTTGGAATCAGAAAAAATCCAGGTTGCACCATTCATTAGGATTTGATAGAGCCTGCCTTTTACTTGAAAGAGAGAGCCTTGTCCTTACTTTATAAATAGAGATTGTTACCGAAAGCAAGTTCCTGTGCCCGCTGCACAGTGAGGTCAAACAAAAGGAAATGTTGGAGTTTGGAACATAGGGTTTTATTATTGCAGGACCACACAAGGAGAATGTCTGGCTCATGCCCAGAAAACCCTGAACTCCTCCAAGCATTTCAGGAAATTACTTTTAAAGGCCAGGTGAGGGAGCGGTGAGGTCCCGGTGTTGCAAACGTCTTGGTATCGGAGTCCATTGTTCTTGAAGCTGTGCACGTATTAATAGCTCAGATCACGATGTTCCTATAAACCGCCAACAAGACAAATGTTATTCTCTGTTTTGCAACTTTCTATCTCTCTATGAATGGACTCTGAAAGGTCGGAGCCTTGAGAATGGGCTCTCCTGTATATTTCGGGCTACAGGCAACATTCTTTTACAAAAGATGCAGAGCCAGCATGACTAAGCACAGGCAACAGAGCACAAGCATTAAAGAAAAAGGAACAGATCTAATATGGAGCCAGATTTGTTCTTCCCTGTTACAGCATTGCACTACCCATATCCTATGGTTCATTGAATTTAATGAGAATCTCTCCTTCTTTCTGTGTGTGTGTCTTTTTACCTAATCAGACATACAGTAGGCACTCAATAAATGTTCATGCCCTTCCTCTTGCCAACAGAAATATTTGTTCTTGCCCATCAGCGCATCATTTCTCAGAAGTCTTTCCCTCCTAGACATTTGCTGTATTGCACTATATGATGACTCTTTCAGATTAGCTAGTGTGTGGCTAGTCCTGCATTTGCTGACTAACTAAACGCTATGTCATTTTTACCCTCTTCATTTCCTTCTCTTTTTCTCCTTCTCCTGCATCTGCATGCAACTCACAGTATCTCCTTTTATTCTTTTCCCCCTCATTCTCTTTTCAGAGATTTTATATATATCCACAAATGAAACTGTTGGCTTCATATTTCTTACCCTAAATTCTAAAAGTTCATAATTATTTTCACTCCTGGGTTCAAGTTATACGCTTGTAATTACCTACAAAACATTTTTTACCAGATTGATCACCAGCATCTGAAATTCAGAATGTCTGTAACCAAAGAATTATCAACATACACTTACTATATTCATATTTCATTTTATAGAAACACAGCTCTACATTACCAAAGTCAAAACTTCAGGGAAATCTGGCTCATTCCTGCACCTGAACTATGTCTACATTATGTCGATTTTCCCTTCACAAGTGTCCTTCAGGTCTGTCCCTTTCTGTGTCTCTCCTTTCACTTTTGCATCGGTATTAATTTGTGCCTTAGCAATTTTTTAACTGCTTAGTAGGCCTTTCCTCTGTCTTTTCAGATGATGCTATACTCATCTTTCAAAATCACTTCTCTAGCCATCTGTTCAGATATATGGATTCACATTGCCTAGAGGATAAAATTGAAACATCTTTACCCAACAATCAAAGTAATCAAAGCCCCAATTATCCCTCCAGCTGTGTTTCTCACAACTCTCCAGCTTTAACAAAACTTTCTTTCAGCCAAACGAGAACAACCACGATTACTGAGACTGATCTGTACTGGAAATACATTATATATACCTTATACGTAATTCTCAGCCTTGACTAAACCCATATTTTCTAAGATTTTCTATGGCAACTCTGGGGAAAAGTTATTTCTCGAGTTTCTAAATTTTTAGAATGTATTATATTTTACACTTATGCGATGCTGTTTGCAGTTAACTTCCTTGCACGTGTGCTGTGGGGTTATCCCTGTGTCTTTGTTAACGACTCTGCCTATTAAGTCCTTGTTGTAGCTTATACTAAAAAAAAATGAACCTTTTGTAGTGAGCAGGACAAAGCAAGTATTAAATAGTTATTCCCAGTATGTTCTTTAACCACGGTGAGACATTTAGTCAAATATAATTAATGTAAAAAATAACTAGAAAAGCCCAAAGTGTTTGGATATCAAGCAGTATTCTTATAAATAATTCATTTTCAAAGAAAAAATCACAATTAATGTTAGAAAATATTTTGAACGTAATTAAAATAAAATATCAAATATCAGAATATGAAGACTTTTGAGATCTAGCTAAATTTGTTAGTGGGAAATAAATAGCCTTAAAAATTGATATTTCAGAGAAGAAAAAAGGATGAATAGCAACATTCTAAGTATTCAACTGAAGAAGTTAGAACAAGAATTGAAAAAAATTGAGAAAGAAGTAAGAAAATAATAAATATAAAGTTAGTCATTAGTGAAATATAAATCAAATATACAGTAAAAAAAAAAATCTCTCATCTAAAGCAAGTTTTTTGAAGGAAAACTAATAAAAGAGATTTACCCCTAGGAAAAATGATTAAGAAAAAAGAAGACACATCTCTAGTATCAAACATGAAAAAAAGGCACATCACCGGGGAGCCTATAGACATTAAAAAGATCTTCAGAGCTTATTAGTAACAGTATCATGTTAACAAATATGTCACTTTTGATCAAATGTACAAATTTCTAGAAAAAGTCAATCTTATGTAAACCAATTCAGAACAAATTAGAAAGTCTGAAATATTTACTATTAAAGACATCAAATTTATATTTTAAAGCCTTCCCATAAAGAAATCTCTAGGCTGAGGTGTTTTCAAGAATTATTTTAGATATTTAAAGGAAAGAACCCACCAACATTGTACAAACGCTTCTAGAAAGGACTTGAATTTGTTCCCAATAATTGTCATCAGTTGCAATATACGCTGACAAGATCTAGTAAGAAAAAACAACATCATTGCAGGCTAATAGTGCTCATGAATATACACACACAATTCTTAATAAACTATTAGCATATCCTATCCTTTATAAAAGGATAATACCTCACAGCTCAGTGTGGTTTTTTTCTGGGAAAGCAAGCAAGACCCAGTGACCAATGTAATTCACAGAACTAAAGAGTTAAACCTATGATCCTCTCATTAGCTGGAGAAAAAGCATTTATTAACTCAATATCCATCAATACCCATTCACGATAAAAACTCTTACCACACTGAGAATGGGAGGAAACTCCCTTAATCTGAAATTTCCAATTCTGAGCTTCTTGTATAAATTTAGTTAATTCCAGCTCCATTCTTTTAGCAACTCGTCGTGAGTTACTCTTTTATTTTATTATACAGAAATTCTGGTAGCTCCACAGTCTGAGTATGTTGGAATGTGACCACTCAGCATGCCCCCTGCCAGGACTTTTGTCCAGACGGCCACCATGTCCTGCCTGCCTTTGTGGAATTGCTTCCTGTGTGTCTCCACCTTGTCTTATTTCGGTCTGTTCCCTGCACAGATGACAGTGATCCTTTAGCTCTTTGCATTAATCTTGTGTGCACAGTCTGATGGAACTCCTGGTCACATCTCTGCAGTGGTTGGTGTAAGCTGTCAAGACCATGCGAGGTGTGGGCTTTTACCCCACCTGGGAGCTACAGGTGCAGCTGCCCCATGCTCCGGGCCTCTGGGTCAGTGACAGAGGATGCTGTGACCATAGCAGCAGCAGCAGTTGGAGCTGTGTGTTGGTGTCTGCTGTCCTTGTCCCCGGGTTCCTGACCTGTGATGGGGACCAGCTCGCGCAGAGGCTGCTGTGGGGGAGAACATGGAGCTTGGGGTCGCATTACTTTACAAGAAGTGGAAGGAAGCCTGCTGTGTCCAGGGGGAGACATCACATCGTATCTCAAGGTGACTTGCGGGGAATTCAACCTTGGGAAGAGCCAACAGGGCCCCTTTTTGGGGTTCTCAGCAAGAATGGTGTCCTCACCCATGAGGAGTTCCTTGCCCACAGGCCTGCAACCTGGATTCCGCGGTGGTCCCGGCGTGTCCTTGTGCTCTTGTTCCCCTGCTTGTGTGGCTTTGTGCTGCCCTGCCTGCTTTTCCTCAAATAGGCCAACCCCCCCCCCCTTTTTTTTAAACTCTGCTGACTTTCCTTACAGTTCCCTCTGCTTGGAATTTTCACAGCTTACTCCTTCATCTCCTTAAGGTTTTTTCTTAAATATTAACGTTGCAGCTCTTTGCTTCCTCTTAAAAATGAAGCACAGTCCCCTGTCCTCCTTATTTTTCTTGGTAACACTCAGCACCATTCAGACTGCTTCTCTGCAGAGCGCTAAAGTAGGGCAGCATGCATTGTCTTGGATTTGGAAATTCAATTTGTAGGAATTGATGCTATAGAAGTAATCAGACCTCATAGAGGCACGTAAAATAGTACTTCTCACACCATTGTTTTATGTGGTAATAAATTATTATAGCAAATGCATATACATAGAGAATATTCTTAGTAAAATACATCAGACAGCTGACACCGAGCATACATTTGGGTAGTGATATTGTGCGTGATGTTTATTTTCTAATTTATGTGGTTCTCTAATTTCCTGGTGCTCCATATGGTCTTCTACTTAGTTCCTTTTCTTCCAATTTTTCCTTCATATTATTGTTGTATTCACATTTTTTCTTCCCTTTTGTACATTATTATTATTTTTTTGCTTTATAACAAATTTAATCAGTTATACATATACATATGTTCCCATATCCCCTCCCTTTTGCGTCTCCCTCCCACCCTCCCTATCCCACCCCTCCAGGCGGTCACAAAGCACCGAGCTGATCTCCCTGTGCTATGCGGCTGCTTCCCACTAGCTATCTACCTTACGTTTGGTAGTGTATATATGTCCATGCTGCTCTTTCACTTTGTCACAGCTTACCCTTCCCCCTCCCCATATCCTCAAGTCCATTCTCTAGTAGGTCTGTGTCTTTATTCCTGTCTTACCCCTATGTTCTTCATGACATTTTTTTTTCTTAAATTCCATATATATGTGTCAGCATACAGTATTTGTCTTTCTCTTTCTGACTTACTTCACTCTGTATGACAGACTCTAGGTCCATCCACCTCATTACAAATAGCTCAATTTCATTTCTTTTTATGGCTGAGTAATATTCCATTGTATACATGTGCCACATCTTCTTTACCCATTCATCTGATGATGGACACTTAGGTTGTTTCCATCTCCGGGCTATTGTAAATAGGGCTGCTATGAACATTTTGGTACATGTCTCTTTTTGAATTATGGTTTTCTCAGGGTATATGCCCAGTAGTGGGATTACTGGGTCATATGGTAGTTCTATTTGTAGTTTTTTAAGGAACCTCCATACCGTTCTCCATAGTGGCTGTACCAATTCACATTCCCACCAGCAGTGCAAGAGTGTTCCTTTTTTTCCACACCCTCTCCAGCATTTATTGTTTCTAGATTTTTTGATGATGGCCATTCTGACTGGTGTGAGATGATATCTCATTGTAGTTTTGATTTGCATTTCTCTAATGAGCAAAGATGTTGAGCATCCTTTCATGTTTGTTGGCAGTCTGTATATCTTCTGTGGAGAAATGTCTATTTAGGTCTTCTGCCCATTTTTGGATTGGGTTGTTTGTTTTTTTGTTATTGAGCTGCATGAGCTGCTTATAAATTTTGGAGATTAATCCTTTGTCAGTTGCTTCATTTACAAATATTTTCTCCCATTCTGAGGGTTGTCTTTTGGTCTTGTTTATGGTTTCCTTTGCTGTGCAAAAGCTTTTAAGTTTCATTAGGTCCCATTTGTTTATTTTTGTTTTTATTTCCATTTCTCTAGGAGGTGGGTCGAAAAGGATCTTGCTGTGATTTATGTCATAGAGTGTTCTGCCTATGTTTTCCTCTAAGAGTTTGATAGTGTCTGGCCTTACATTTAGGTCTTTAATCCATTTTGAGCTTATTTTTGTGTATGGCGTTAGGGAGTGATCTAATCTCATACTTTTACATGTCCCTATCCGGTTTTCCCAGCACCACTTATTGAAGAGACTGTCCTTTCTCCACTGTACATTCCTGCCTCCTTTATCAAAGATAAGGTGACCATATGTCCGTGGGTTTATCTCTGGGCTTTCTATCCTGTTCCATTGATCTATCTTTCTGTTTTTGTGCCAGTACCATACTGTCTTGATTACTGTAGCTTTGTAGTATAGTCTGAAGTCAGGGAGCCTGATTCCTCCAGCTCCATTTTTCATTCTCAAGATTGCTTTGGCTATTCGGGGTCTTTTGTGTTTCCATACAAATTGTGAAATTTTTTGCTCTAGTTCTGTGAAAAATGCCAGTGGTAGTTTGGTAGGGATTGCATTGAATCTGTAGATTGCTTTGGGTAGTAGAGTCATTTTCACAATGTTGATTCTTCCAATCCAAGAACATGGTACATCTCTCCATCTGTTTGTATCATCTTTAATTTATTTCATCAGTGTCTTATAGTTTTCTGCATACAGGTCTTTTGCCTCCTTAGGTAGGTTTATTCCTAGATATTTTATTCTTTTTGTTGCAATAGTAAATGGGAGTGTTTCCTTGATTTCACTTTCAGATTTTTCATCATTAGTGTATAGGAATGCCAGAGATTTCTGTGCATTAATTTTGTATCCTGCTACCTTACCAAATTCATTGATTAGCTCTAGTAGTTTTCTGGTAGCATCTTTAGGATTCTCTATGTATAGTATCATGTCATCTGCAAACAGTGACAGCTTTACTTCTTCTTTTCCAATTTGGATTCCTTTTATTTCCTTTTCTTCTCTGATTGCTGTGGCTAAAACTTCCAAAACTATGTTGAATAAGAGTGGTGAGAGTGGGCAACCTTGTCTTGTTCCTGATCTCAGTGGAAATGGTTTCAGTTTTTCACCATTGAGGACGATGTTGGCTGTGCGTTTGTCATATATGGCCTTTATGATGTTGAGGAAAGATCCCTCTATGCCTACTTTCTGCAGGGTTTTTATCATAAATGGGTGTTGAATTTTGTCAAAAGCTTTCTCTGCATCTATTGAGATGATCATATGGTTTTTCTCCTTCAATTTGTTAATATGGTGTATCACGTTGATTGATTTGCGTATATTGAAGAATCCTTGCATTCCTGGAATAAACCCCACTTGATCATGGTGTATGATCCTTTTAATGTGCTGTTGGATTCTGTTTGCTAGTATTTTGTTGAGGATTTTTGCATCTATGTTCATCAGTGATATTGGCCTGTAGTTTTCTTTCTTTGTGACATCCTTGTCTGGTTTTGGTATCAAGGTGATGGTGGCCTCGTAGAATGAGTTTGGGAGTGTTCCTCCCTCTGCTATATTTTGGAAGAGTTTGAGAAGGATAGGTGTTAGCTCTTCTCTAAATGCTTGATAGAATTCACCTGTGAAGCCATCTGGTCCTGGGCTTTTGTTTGTTGGAAGATTTTTTATCACAGTTTCAATTTCAGTGCTTGTGATTGGTCTGTTCATACTTTCTATTTCTTCCTGATTCAGTCTTGGCAGGTTGTGCATTTCTAAGAATTTGTCCATTTCTTCCAGGTTGTCCATTTTATTGGCATAGAGTTGCTTGTAGTAATCTCTCATGATCTTTTGTATTTCTGCAGTGTCAGTTGTTACTTCTCCTTTTTCATTTCTAATTCTATTGATTTGAGTCTTCTCCCTTCTTTTCTTGATGAGTCTGGCTAATGGTTTATCAATTTTGTTTATCTTCTCAAAGAACCAGCTTTTAGTTTTATTGATCTTTGCTATCGTTTCCTTCATTTCTTTTTCATTTATTTCTGATCTGATTTTTATGATTTCTTTCCTTCTGCTAACTTTGGGATGTTTTTGTTCTTCTTTCTCTAACTGCTTTAGGTGCAAGGTTAGGTTGTTTATTCGAGATGTTTCCTGTTTCTTAAGGTGGGATTGTATTGCTATAAACTTCCCTCTTAGAACTGCTTTTGCTGCATCCCATAGGTTTTGGGTCGTCGTGTCTCCATTGTCATTTGTTTCTAGGTATTTTTTAATTTCCCCTTTGATTTCTTCAGTGATCACTTTGTTATTAAGTAGTGCATTGTTTAGCCTCCATGTGTTTGTATTTTTTACAGCTCTTTTCCTGTAATTGATGTCTAGTCTCATAGCATTGTGGTCGGAAAAGATACTTGACACAATTTCAATTTTCTTAAATTTACCAAGGCTTGATTTGTGACCCAAGATATGATCTATCCTGGAGAATGTTCCATGAGCACTTGAGAAAAATGTGTATTCTGTTGTTTTTGGATGGAATGTCCTATAAATATCAATTAAGTCCATCTTGTTTAATGTATCATTTAAAGTTTGTGTTTCCTTATTTATTTTCATTTTGGATGATCTGTCCATTGGTGAAAGTGGGGTGTTAAAGTCCCCTACTATGATTGGGTTACTGTCGATTTCTCCTTTTATGGCTGTTAGTATTTGCCTTATGTATTGAGGTGCTCCTATGTTTGGTGCATAAATATTTAAAATTGTTATATCTTCTTCTTGGATCGATCCCTTGATCATTATGTAGTGTCCTTCTTTGTCTCTTCTAATAGTCTTTATTTTAAAGTCTATTTTGTCTGATATGAGAATTGCTACTCCAGCTTTCTTTTGGTTCCCATTTGCATGGAATATCTTTTTCCATCCCCTTACTTTCAGTCTGTATGTGTCTCTAGGTCTGAAGTGGGTCTCTTGTAGACAGCATATATATGGGTCTTGTTTTTGTATCCGTTCAGCCAATCTGTGTCTTTTGGTGGGAGCATTTAGTCCATTTACATTTAAGGTAATTATCGATATGTATGTTCCTATTCCCATTTTCTTAATTGTTTTCGGTTCGTTATTGTAGGTCTTTTCCTTCTGTTGTGTTTCTTGCTTAGAGAAGTTCCTTTAGCATTTGTTGTAAAGCTGGTTTGGTGGTGCTGAACTCTCTCAGCTTTTGCTTGTCTGTAAACGTTTTAATTTCTCCATCAAATCTGAATGAGATCCTTGCTGGGTAGAGTAATCTTGGTTGTAGGTTTTTCTCCTTCATCACTTTAATTATGTCCTGCCACTCCCTTCTGGCTTGTAGAGTTTCTGCTGAGAGATCAGCTGTTATCCTGATGGGGATTCCCTTGTGTGTTATTTGTTGTTTTTGCCTTGCTGCTTTTAATATGATTTCTTTGTGTTTAATTTTTGACAGTTTGATTAATATGTGTCTTGGCGTATTTCTCCTTGGATTTATTCTGTATGGGACTCTCTGTGCCTCCTGGACTTGATTAACTATTTCCTTTCCCATATTAGGGAAGTTTTCAACTATAATCTCTTCAAATATTTTCTCAGTCCCTTTCTTTTTCTCTTCTTCTTCTGGAACCCCTATAATTCGAATGTTGGTGCGTTTAATGTTGTCCCAGAGGTCTCTGAGACTGTCCTCTGTTCTTTTCATTCTTTTTTCTTTATTTTGCTCTGCAGCAGTTATTTCCACTATTTTATCTTCCACCTCACTTATCCGTTCTTCTGCCTCAGTTATCCTGCTATTGATCCCATCTAGAGTATTTTTTATTTCATTTATTGTGTTTTTAATCGATGCTTGATTCATCTTTAGTTCTTCTAGGTCCTTGTTAACTGTTTCTTGCATTTTGTCTATTCTATTTCCAAGATTTTGGATCTGGGAAATAGAACCTTGGATCATTTTTACCATCATTATTCTGAATTCTTTTTCAGGGAGACTGCCTATTACCTCTTCATTTGTTAGGTCTGGTGGGTTTTTATCTTGCTCCTTCTCCTGCTGTGTGTTTTTCTGTCTTCTCATTTTGCTTATGTTACTGTGTTTGGGGTCTCCTTTTTGCAGGCTGCAGGTTCGTAGTTCCCGTTGTTTTTGGTGTCTGTCCCCAGTGGCTAAGGTTGGTTTAGTGGGTTGTGTAGGCTTCCTGGTGGAGGGGACTAGTGCCTGTGTTCTGGTGGGTGAGGCTGGATCTTGTCTTTCTGGTGGGCAGGTCCACGTCTGGTGGTGTGTTTTGGGGTGTTTGCGGACTTTTTATAATTTTAGGCAGCCTCTCTGCTAATGGGTGGCGTTGTGTTCCTGTCTTGCCTAGTTGTTTGGCATAGGGAGTCCAGCACTGTAGCTTGCTGGTCGTTGAGTGAAGCTGGGTGCTGGTGTTGAGATGGAGATCTCTGGGAGATTTTCGCCGTTTGATATTATGTGGAGCTCGGAGGTCTCTTTTGGACCAGTGTCCTGAAGTTGGCTCTCCCACCTCAGAGGCACAGCACTGACTCCTGGCTCCTCAATTTGGGATGATTTGTTATCCATTCATGTATTCCACAGATGCAGGGTACATCAAGTTGATTGTGGAGCTTTAATCCGCTGCTTCTGAGGCTGCTGGGAAAGGTTTCCCTTTCTCTTCTTTGTTCTCACAGCTCCTGGGTCTCAGCTTTGGATTTGGCCCCGCCTCTGCGTGTAGGTCGCCGGAGGGCGTCTGTTCTTCGCTCAGACAGGACAGGGTTAAAGGAGCAGCCTCTTCGGGGACTCTGGCTCACTCAGGCCGGGCGGGAGGGAGGGGCACGGAGTGCGGGGCGAGCCTGCAGCGGCAGAGGTCGGCGTGACGTTGCACCAGCCCGAGGCGCACCGTGCGTTCTCCCAGGGAAGCCGCCCCTGGATCCCGGGACCCCGGCAGTGGCGGGCTGCACAGGCTCCCGGAAGGGCGGTGTGGACAGTGACCTGCGCTCGCACACAGGCTTCTTGGCGGCGGCAGCAGCAGCCCCAGCGTCCCACGCCCGTCTCTGGGCTCCGCGCTTTCAGTCGTGACTCGCGCCCGTCTGTGGAGCCCCTTTAAGCAGCGCTCTTAATCCCCTCTCCTCGCGCACCAGGAAACCAAGAGGGAAGAAAAAGTCTCTTGCCTCTTCGGCAGCTCCAGAGTTTTCCCGGACTCCCTGTCGGCTAGCTGTGGCTCATTAGCCCCCTTCCGGCTGAGTTCTCGCCACCAGCCCCAGTCCTCTCCCTGCGCTCTGACCGAAGCCCGAGCCTCAGCTTCCAGCGCCGCTGGGGCGAGCAGACAAGCCTCTCGGGCTGGTGAGTGCCGCTCGGCACCGATCCTCTGTGCGGGAACCTCTCCGCTTTGCCCTACCCAGGTATGTGGGGAGTTTCTTGCCTTTTGGGAGGTCTGGGGTCTTCTGCCAGCGTTCAGTAGGTGTTCTGTAGGAGTTGTTCCACGTGTAGCTGTATTTCTGGTGTATCCGTGGGGAGGACGATGATCTCCGCGTCTTACTCTTCCGCCATCTTACCCGGAAGTCTCCCCTTTTGTACATTATTAAGAACTATAAACAGTTTGAGATTTTACCCCATTTATAAGCTGAAAAATTAGCCTGTCTCAGTTTTGTGGGTGCTGGTGAAAGACCCCAGACTCCTGGTCAGAGGCAGAGAGCCTGGTTCTCGGGCACAGAGGGAGCACGGAGCATCACATATTTGTCAGTCCCTCCTGCTTCCTGTCCCAGGGGGGCACGTGGGTGGGCCAAGCTAGACACCTGCACACACTGTGGGTTACAATACAGGACATAAGTGAGGTAATTTTTTAGGGAGCTGTAAGCCTCCCTGCGATGAGCTCATTGTCTTTATTCTACTGAGCAGTGAAGAATTCACTCTTTCTTCCATAGCTGTGGTCGAGAGCAGTTTACAATACACTCATCCTTGCAAAGATCGTCCAGAACTAAGGGCGGTTGGTGCTATGTTTCTAAGACGTACAGAACTGGGAAGAGCACTGGGAGAACTGGATCGCTAATGTGCGTTATGTTGTTTATGGTAATAATCATAATAAAGCATTTTTCTATTTGCTAAGAGAAATGAGATCTGCTGAGAGAGGGAGCAACAACTTTCTGAAAGGAATGAAACATCCGTCAAAGAGGGGCTCTCTGGGGCTTCCTTGGTGGCGCAGTGGTTGAGAGTCTGCCTGCCGATGCAGGGGACACAGGTTTGTGACCCGGTCCGGGAAGATCCCACATGCCGCGGAGTGGCTGGGCCCGTGAGCCATGGCCGCTGAGCCTGCGCGTCCGGAGCCTGTGCTCTGCAACGGGAGAGGCCACAACAATGAGAGGCCCGCGTACCACAAAAAAAAGAAAAAAACCAAAACGGGGTGGGGGGGCTCTCTGTGGAAGTAACACCAAACCTGAAATCTGAAGGGTTTGTCCGTGGTTTATAGGTTCAGACAGAGAGCAGAGTAGTGAGCAGACCCTGTGCTGTGGGAAAGTCGTGGAGGCACTAGATGAGGGGTAGCGGGGCTGGGCACCCAGAGCAGCGGGGGCCATGAGGGGGGCTGCAGAGATGGAAGGGGCGGACCACCCTGTTCTTTATCCAGAGGTCACCGGGAAAGCACGTAAAGTTTTGCTTTTTGTCCTGTTTGGTTGTTTTGTTATTTCTCAGCAAGCTAGTGACATGATCAGATGTCCATTTTGGAAATCTCTTCTGACTTCAGTGCAGAGGAAGGAACCAGAAGAGAATCTGAGAATCCATTAACGTTACCTGTAATAGTCATAGTTTTAACATTGTATTCACAGTTTATTTGAATCTGAAGTCTGAGTAAGATTTGGCAGTCACATTGACTTTCTTTCCTAGAGGATACCTTTTAGCAAATTGATCAATGCATGATGTTGTCAGTGCTTTTGTACTTAATAGGATTTAATAAGTATAAATAGTACTTTAGGTTGACTACTGTATCAGCCACAACCCCCTGACGTGAAGGTTGGAGGGACAGGATGTACACAGAAAGGCTTTCCCATGTAGCAGGGAGACAGTTCTTAATACCACATTGCTTAAAAAGCCCGATGCTTTTTAATATACACAGATAAAAAAACAGAGTGAATAAATTCATCAACAAGAAAAAATACATCTATTTACTGCTGTCCATCCATCCATCCATCACCCACCATCCATCCATCCATTCATCCATTCATCCATCCATCATCCACCATCCATCCATCCATCCATCCATCACCCACCATCCATTCATCCATTCATCCATCCATCCATCCATCCATCCATCCATCCATCCAATAGACTATTTCCTGAGGAAGTTAAATTATGCAACTAATTTTTAGAAATTGTACCTAGATCTTATTTTAATGGGAAACAAATCAGTGAACATCTACTGGAATTGATAATTGTGCATCAAAAATCTCCCAGCATTACATTTTACTTATAAAACAGGAAAGAGCTTCAGAGGAGTTCATTGTGGCAGGCTTTTCGATAAAAACTTTATCTAAAAATAGGCTCATTTAAAAGATAAAATGAATATTTCTGTGTGTATTGGCTTAATGATCACATTGTTGCTTATAGTTCTGAAGTTATCAGAATTAGTCTGCACTTGGACTGGACAATCTGGAATTATGTGAGGAATACCTGAGCCCTTTTGTGGGAAGAGCGCTCTTCAGAATATGACTGAAGATGAATATTCACGAGTGCACACGATAGGACTTTTCTTGGTAGAAGAAATGTGGTGTCTTGCCAATGTTTCCAAAATAATTTAACATTAATTAATTCACAGAGCATCTTTAATTGTATGTCATTCCGTAAATGGAGGGTTTATTAAACGCTGATAAGTTAAACAATGTTGGCAATATTTTCAGGCTTTTTCCCGTGGTTCAGGGATGTGTGTACCTTTTAAAAATGCATGTCAAAGTGCAGTTTGCCAGAAGCAACAGTGGTGATGAATACGAAACGTGAGCTCTGTCACTACCTAGGAAACGTCATAATTGGTATCATCTTCCCCTGTTCTTCTGAATCCATGTGCTTGAAATGTGTGAGATGTACAAAGTGCCAAGAAAGAAGAGAGTAAAAGATCCAGACACCAGCAGAATTCGGGAAGACCCAGTAATAACAGAGAAGACGGGTCCAACTCCCCAACAATTTTCTGAGTAAGGCCTGTGAGAACCGGAGAGGCTCCTCCTCCTTAAAGGAACTTAAACCTTTAACCACATCACCTGTGCCAAATTCAGCATCAGGAAATATGTAAGTGGTTAATATAAGAGAAACTTTTCAGTGAAAATAAACACTGAGCATAAATCTAATGCTCTGAGCAATGACACTAACAATATGTAGACAGGAGATACTAATTATTGCCAATTAGTCATGTTTTTTAAAATAACTATTTCTTGGACACCTGTGTCGGGGAGTCTTGTAGTCACAGGGGCTGTAGCGCTGAATGTTATATATCATATTCTTGTAGGGTTAGACTGAGGATGAACAAAGTTGACATCTAGAGGATGGTTATTAAATATCAGGGAAGGTAATGCATTTTTCATGTGCATCAGTGCATGGCTTCAAAATGATATTCCAGTTTCAAGGCAAAAGGTGTTACAAACATTTTCTAGCCACTAGCATGACTAAGCCAGAGCAGTGCAGGTGCTCAGAGCACGAGTGGGGATGGAAAGTCCCGTGTGTGTATGAGCGTGTATGTGAGTGTGTGTATGCACGTATGTGGGTATATATGTGAATCTATAGGAAACGTCGAGGAAGACACCAGCAGAAACCCGAAAACAGCCCATTTTCACTCTTTGCCAGTGACAAGTTGACATATTTATATTTTTACAGCAAATCTAATTAGAGACTGTGTTTTGTATTTAAAACTTTATTTTAAATGTGATCTTAAAAGAAATCTCCTCAAAACGATGATATTTAGCAGCAAAAATAAGTTGTTCTTGGGGCAGCTTGTCTTGTAGGAAAACAGGGGTTAACTTTCTTGTCTGTACTTGGTCTTACGATCACTTGACAGGAAATGCAAGTGTTTTCCATAAGTGCCTTTTATGTTAATCTAAGTGTCTGATCTTTTCATAGTGCAGTCATTTTTTTCAGCCATTTCTCTCTGATTTATCTTCTCTCATGAAAGGCTGCATTTTTTTTTCATTTTTATGGTGCCACCAGAATTATTAAAGAGCCGTCAATCGAGCTTTGACTGTTACTGTCCCTTTTTACAAAGAGAGAATATTAAATAAGATTTATGTCAATTTTGTAAGAATAGCTCCATTCTACATACAATACACTTACTTAATAATGATAGAGTAAAATATAATGATTGATGATAGTAAAAAACCTGCACAGATGTAGCGCACATAGTAGGTGAGGTATGTTGACAGCTTTTATGTATGTAAACATTTATCACTTGGCGTTTTACTGCCCTTCTCCCACACCTCCACCCTCACTATTTTGAGGGAAAAATCGTATATTTTCTTCATAATCTCATTACAGCTCCTTTTCTTTACTGTTGGAAAGAGCAGTCATTTTTCTTAAGAATGTCACTCAAATGTATCCAACAGCAGAAGGATTACATTCAAAATAGTGTGCAGAATTAAGGAATAAGAGAGTAACAGCTTACTAGAAACTGTCCCCAGAAGAACAGAACTGTAATTTTTCATCATGGTCTGTATCTTTCATTGAAACCTTCTAAAGTTTACCATTATTTAAATGAAAACTTCTTAAACTGAATAAAGACCATTGCATTTTGCCATGGTTATTATTCTCACTCTATTATTTGATGTACACCTTATACATTAAACATTTCCAATGTTTAAATCTTTTTGAAAATTAAGTTCTTACATATGCTTGAACTAACCGTTAAAGCTGACTTGTGGTGTGGGGATCAGCTTGGAGGGAAAATATATTGTTAGGAATCCCCTTATTTTCCAGTTGAGCAAGAGAAGTACTGTGCATCTTGCTAATGGATTTATTTATGCATTTTTCACTTAAATTTATTTATTTTCTTTTTTAAAATCAAAGCATAGTTGATTTACAATATTATATTATTTTCAGGCGTACAACATTAAGTGAGTCAATATTTTTGTAGATTATGCTCCATTTAAAGTTATTATAAAAATTGGCTCTATTCCCTATCTGTACAGTATATCCTTGTGGCTTACCTATTTTATACATAGTAGTTTGTATCTCTTAATCTCCTACTCTATCTTGCCCTCCCGCTTCCCTCTCCTCTCTGGTAACCACTAGTTTGTTTTCTATATCTGTGAGTCTGTTTCTGTTTTGTTATATTCATTTGTTTGTTATATTTTTAGATTCCACATATAAGTGATAACAGAGTATTTGTGTTTCTCTGACTTATTTCACTAAGCATAATACCTTCTAGGTCCATCTATGTTGTTTCAAATGGCAGAATTTTGTTAATTTTTTATAGCTGAGTAGTATTCCATTCTGTCAATATATATGTAGCACATCTTCTTTATCCATTCATCTGTCAATGGACATTTAGGTTGCTTTCATATCTTGGCTATTGTAAATAATGCTGCTATGAACAGTGGGGTGTGTGTATCTTTTCAAATTATAGTTTGCATTTTGTTCAAATGTGTAATCAGGAATGGAATTGCTGGGTCTTATAGTTGTTCTATTTCTAATTTTTTGAGGAACTTCCATACTCTTTTCCATGGTGGCTGCATCAATTTACAATACTATCAACAGTGCATAAGGGTTCCCTTTTCTCTACATCCTCACCAACATCTGTTATTTGTGTTCTTTTTGATGATAGTTATTCTGACAGGTGTGAGGTGATATCACATTGTGGTTTTGGTTTGCATTTTCCGGATGATGACCGATACTGAGCATCTTTCCATGTGCCTTTTAGCCATCTGTATGTCTTCTTTGGAAAAATGTCAATTCAGGCCTTCTGCCCATTTTTAATTGTCTTTTTTTAATATAATGAGTTGTATGAGCTGTTTATATATTTTGGATATTAACCCCTTATCAGCCAAATCATTTGCAAATATTTTCTCCCATTTTAGCAGGTTGTCTTTTCATTTTGTTGATGGTTTTCTTTGCTGTGCAAAAGATTTTAAGTTTAAATAGGTCCTGTTTATTTTTGCTTTTAATTCTTTTGCCTTAGGAGACAGATCCAAAAAAAATATTGCTACAATTTATGTCAAACAGTGTTCTGCCTATGCAATCTTGAGGAAAAAAAGAACAAAGCTGAAGGTTATCACTCTCCCTGACTTCAGACTATACCACAAAGCTACAGTAATCAAAACAGCATGGTACTGGCACAAAAACAGACACACAGATCAATGGAACAAAATAGAGAGCCCAGAAATACACCCACACACCTATGGTCAATTAATCTACAGCGAAGGAGGCAAGACTGTACACTGGAGAAAAGACAGTCTCTTCAAAAGTGATGCTGGGAAAACTGGACAGCTACATGTAAAAAAAATGAAATTAGAACATTTCCCCACACCATATGCAAAAATGAACTCAAAATAGATTAAACGCCTAAATGTAAGACCTGAAACCATAAAACTCTTAGAAGTGACCATAGGCAGAACACTTCTTGACATTGCTATTGTATTTAAATTAAACAATACATACTAAGAGCACTCAAAAACTAAGCAGATATTTGAAAGAAGAGGTTCTTGATTTTATGAAGAAAGTAATACATAGAAATGGCAGATTTCTGAAGGAAGATCCTGCCAGGATTCATATCCTAACTGTAAGGATAGACTGCTAAAATACATTTGTTCCTTCCATTGATCTTATTGAAATATTCTATGGAAGATTTCTGATCCCAGCTCAAATTTAAAAATCAGGAATGATTTAATGGTATTGGGTCAACAATCTCTGTGCACCTACAGTGTGGACACAATTAGGAAGGAAAAGATCCACAGCCCTCAAGTCCTGAGCACTTTGACATCTCTGGGAATGCAGTGAAGATTCAGAATATGCATGAGAATCTAGTGAGATGCTAACTCCTGAATTGGGAAGGGTTAGGACATTACCAGTAAGCTGGTGCTCTCTGGGCACTAACCCATCAATTCAGACCAGAACAACCCTGCATATATAAGTGTTTGAAACATAAAACTAACATTCTTTTTTAATTTAATGAAAGATTGGTCAGGACTTTTTAAAAAACATTATTAGGATCAGTGAATCATTTATATAAGTGGCAAATTCTACTCTTCCATAGCGTATAAACCTCATGTAGAAGGTAACTTAATTGTTCCTTAGCTTTTGTTCCTTTACACCTAATTTTGCTTATCCGTCTTTGAATATTGATTTTGGAATTATTTTTTACAGTTGTTTTCAACACAAGGAGAAAAATGCTAAATGACAAAAAAAAATTGAAATTAACAATAGAAGAAAAGGAAAACAAAATTATAAAGAAAATGATATTTTCATTAGTCATCACAACAATGATATGCCATTTTCATCAATGAATTAACATATATCTTTAAATCAGTAGTACCGGGTCATTCAACTGTTGCTAACAAGATGTGTTCATTGGAATTTGCAGCTGAGACCTCTGTATTGGACATAAATATGACCATGTCAGTACAGAGAACTTCAGGTCATTGTCACCAAGTCATTTCATGACGTAAGGATCTTATCTCCTCCCTGAGACTTTTCCCCCCTATTGACCATGAGTGCCTCAGACCTTGTGGGATTATCTTTGTGAAGGCTTATACATAGTGAGTTTGCATAATGAAATATTTGCATCATTTTTCAAAAACGTTATGAGTAACACAATTAAATATTGCTCTAAGTAATTATATAATTTTTTTGTGTGTGTGTGGTACGCGGGCCTCTCACTGTTGTGGCCTCTCCCGTTGCGGAGCACGGGCTCCAGACACGCAGGCTCAGTGCCCATGGCTCACAGGCCCAGCCACTCCGCGGCATGTGGGATCTTCCAGGACCGGGGCACGAACCCGTGTCCCCTGCATCGGCAGGCGGACTCCCAACCACTGCGCCACCAGGGAAGCCCAGATTTCTTAATGAATCAAACTAAAATTATGAGTCCTATCAAACAGGAGTGCAAGGATCCCACATAGGGGTGGGTCCAGGGGCCCTAAGGAAAGGACAGAAGTTGAAATCTCGCTCACCAGCCATTGTACTGCATTAAGATGAAGACATTTTAAAATTCTGTCAGAGACAGAAGTCTGAAAAGTAAGTTCAAATAGGTCATCAGAGAAGACAGAGCTCAAACCTCTCCAGGAAATTATTTCAAATGGGATCTGGAGAACGTAGCCTGAAGCAAATGTCAAAGGTGACAATTTTCTGTCAAAAGATGTATAATTTTCCTCATCTCCTTGAGAAAGCAGAAGTTCTGCAGAGGTGGCTGTGAGTTGCTGGCAGAATCAAAGACCCCGCAGGTTCTCATGGTTACTGAACATAACACTCAGTGAATAATTCACAACTGCATTTTAATTTCTTCTTATGTTCTATACTTAGTAAAGCTTCAGCAGCAACTTGACATCTGCATGCTAATCTAAGGGTTTGGACAAATTAGCTTCACCAAAGGATTATTATATCATAATTTATTTTCTCTTGATGACAATGATAGAGATGCTATTCAGCAACAGATTCCTAAAAAAATTCCTAGAGCTCTGAAAAAAACAACATCTACAGATTCACTCAGGTGGTTGTATAAATTTATGTGTATGATTTCGAGAGGAAGAACCTTATTTGATAGCTCAGTAGGACATAGACATATTTGCCTACTTGGTTAAAGTGAGTTGTAAAAAAATTAAGTTTAATGCCTTTATGTGATTTCCATTAGTTATCTTAAAATAGAATGCATCTTGGAACTCTTTCAAATTGCATATTAAGAAATTCACAAACACGACACTGACTTCAGTGTATATTTTTTGAGAATTTTGTTTCTGCTTTCTTTATATCTTCATACTTTCGAGTCCAAGATTGAGGTTCTAAACTTGGGGAACTTAGAGAAGGTAATAAATTGTTTTAAAATAAATATTATTTGCAGTGGTTGAATTGATGTCTGATTTGAAATCAGAAAGGCTATGAATTGCTTTCTACCATTTCATTTATGGTTTGCATTAAAATGACATGTATTTTAGATATTAATATGCCTAGATTGCTTTAAGTATATGTATTGTTTATAGTAATATTATGTTATAGCAAATTTATCTCCAAATTTCAGTGGTGTGACCCAATAAAAAGTAATTTATTTTCCACGTATTAAATCAAGAAGGGTAGCCCTGGTCAGAAGGGGTCTCCTCCTTTTGTGGATTCAGGGACTAGACTCTTTCTGTAAACATGCTTATAGACTTCCTGTGTCCACAAGTGTCACAGTGGTACACGAACACAGATCTGTACGTATGTCCAATGAAATTTGTGGGGCAGGCTTACCAAAGGTTATATTTAGTCTGTTGTTGGGAAGTGATTAAAGGAGCCCAGATTGCCCAAAATTTTCACCAGACACGTGCAAAGAAGAAATATGTACATAAATTAATACTTTCCCCACACTGGAGCTTCAGCATGAAACCCCAGTGCATGCCAGTCTGCCAGCTGTAACCCACGGAACACTTCTTCATCTAACCTGGGATGTCTGCATAACATATCAATAGGATCAAAAGAAGCCGAAGGCTTTCTTTACTTACTTACATTCCAAATCCTAAGTAATCCAAGCTTGGATTTTAACAAAGCAATGTAAACAAAATAAATGCACAAAAACCAAAGAGCAAACAAAGCTTCCAACAAGAAACACAAAGGGAGAGCACAGATATTCTTTGATCTCGAGTCTAGGGCAGACCTGCTTTGGGTTCAGTTACCCCTTTCAGCATCCCCTCAATATAGGAAGACAGGGGCCAGATCCCAGGAGAGAACCTTACAGCCCTTTACTCAGCCTTGAGAGTCCACACCAGGGACTCAGGAACGTTTTATTCAGCCCAGCAATCCCACTCCCTAGCTTTGGTCAGTAAAATAACAGTAAACACGATAGATCACTGGCGGTACGCAGGCCTCTCACTGTTGTGGCCTCTCCTGTTGCGGAGCACAGGCTCTGGACGCACAGGCCCAGCGGCCATGGCTCACGGGCCCAGCCGCTCCACGGCACGTGGGATCTTCCCGGACCGGTGCACGAACCCGTGTCCCCTGCATCGGCAGGCGGACTCTCAACCACTGCGCCACCAGGGAAGCGCACTAGCCACCTTTTTACGTGCTGCAGGCAGTGCTGTGAGGAGTTTGGGCTGCAGGGGGCTCTTGTCTCCTGTGTGTCTGTGACCCCCAGTGGTCAGAAAAACCCTGTCACAGGGGCAAGAGAGACTGTGGCGGAGTGTTTTCCAAAGGAAATTAGCATGAGGCTGTAGAATAAATGGATTTTATTCTGAAAAGTCAAGTGAGAAAGAAAAAATGGCAGCAAATGAGCAGTGTTTTTACAGGAGCTAAAGAGTTATTGGAAAGGAGCAGCAGGTGGAGATCACCGTTCCCCGCTCAGTCGTGGAGGGCACGTTGTCCGTTTCCTGACACTTGCTTCCCGGATGCCTCATGAAGGGCGGGTTAAAGATCCTAGAACAAGAGGCTGACAAGAGCCCTTGATGAACTGAAGCTATTGAAGGAAACAGTGTAGAACTTTGCCTCGTTCCTTTGTGACGTAGCATAAAATGATTGTCGGGAAATATAAGACTGTTGTTTGAATTCAGAGCCCGTTTATTATTTTATCCTATTCCAGTTGGCTGGCTTTTTATATGGCAAGTTATAATGACTTTTAACAAGGACTTAACAATTATTTATAAAAAGTTTATTCAGTACTAAAGTAATGCTATAGAATTTCTACTTTGTAAGTGGACATAGAGCTAAGATCAGAACATAGGAGCCACCCTCAGTGCTTAGCCGGGGATCCCTGGTCTCCCTCCCACCCTCCCTCCTTTTATCCATTCAGTGCTATTTATTGAGCACTTACTTTGTGCCGGGCTCAGGGAAACATGCTGGGAAAGAACAGTGAGTTGTTGTGAACAGTGTTCGTGGAGCGGGACGGCAAGTCTTGGGAAAGATCGACCAGCAAAGTTGGGAAGAGACGAGCAGCCTCAGTGAGAGCGGAGCCTGCGTTCGGGGCTCCGGTGTAACGTGGTGGCCTGGACCCAGGTGAGTCTATCTTCTCCCACCCGTGACGCTCAGCCTGTCACCCCTGCTCCCTCTCAGCATCCCCCAAGGATCGCTACTCCTAATCGCGAAAGAACAAAAAGAAGAACCCCACCTTCTTCATCCTCTGTTCTTCTCCCAGTCACACTGGGGGTCAGATGGGGCTTGCTGAGGTGACCTATTTTTATCGTTTGACCAGGACCATGGGGACTTGGTTGTTTTCTACTCTTCACAACTGTGGCACTCATGCAGTTTCCTTAAGAACCAGTAGAGTGAAGGAATAAAACGATGCCGTGATTCAGGGAGACGTGGGGTGTGTTTACAGCACGTTGGCCGGGAAGCACCGAGCTGCTCTGTGCCTGGTGGGAGCCCTGTCTGAGCAGGAGTGCACGGCTGCGAGCAGCCCAGCTCTGGTTCCCAGGTGTGGCCAGGGACCCTCCGTCCATCCTCTACTGGTTAGGGCTCCGTTAGAGTAAGCACGGGGCAGGATCCACCATCGCTGAGACATCCCTCCAGACCAGGGCTTCAGAACTGCAGTGACTTGGTTGTGAGACGCTAAGCCTCTCTTTTGCCAAGTACCCTCCCTCTAGCAGGCCTGAGCATCAGCCTGGAAGATCTCTCCACACCCTACTTCCTGCTGTCCGTGAGTGTTAGGGCCAAAGATGCGGTTAAATTGAAGGTCTGACAAGAAGGAGGTTGGCCTGGATTAGAGAGGGGCTGCTAAGAATGAGCACGATTTCTCTTTATAACAGAGACAGAGGGAGTGCTGACAGGGCCACACAGAGGGGGAGACGCAGAGAGAGATGGGCCAGCAGCTGGGGAGTGCCAAGGACACCAGAAGACAGGAGGGGCAAGGGACAGATCATCACCTGGGACCTACCTGTCACCCCCCAGTGCAGCCCCGCCAGCACCCAGTGAAAGTGATCTTGGACTTTTGACCTCCATCCCTGTGAGAAGGGGAACTTTTGTTGATTGAAACCAGAAAGGTTTTGGTCAATTGTTACAGCAAACCTAGCAGAAGCACATTCCTCAGTTGTGAAAGCTAGTTCTGGAAGCATGATCTAACCAAAAGGAAGTCAGGAATATGATGGAGTAAACGGTCTGTAGGTGGGAACGTTCGGGGTGTTGACTGCAGAGGATGCTGTGGTTCAATCCAGTTTACACACCACCTATCTTTTTTCTTTTTTTTTTAATAGATCTTTATTGGAGTATAATTGCTTCACAATACTGTCTTAGTTTGCGTTGCACAACAAAGCGAATCAGCCATAGGCATACACATTACACACCGTCTCTTGATGCCCAGCTGCTTTCTGCTCGCTTGTGAATGGGGGCTCCACAGAGACAAGAAGCGTTTGGGGGCCATAAAATGCAGGCTCTTGCTTTAAGTGGCCCTGTCATCTCCCACGCTCAGAGCCGGGAGAAATAGCAGAAGGAGGGGAGGAGTGGGTGTGTACCAGGCTCAGGGACGCTCCTGAGGGCTCATCGGAGGCCGCGGGTACGGGACAGAGGCTCAGAAGTAGGTGCCCACGAGGGTAGGCTGGTAAACCGAGCAAGGTGACCGTGCCCATGGCTGTTAGCCTAGAAGTGATAACTAAATAAAGGTGTAAGTTACAAAGGGAGCTGGTGGTGGAGTCAGAAAGCATTTTACAAGAGAAACGACATCGGAGTGGGGACCTCAGAGGTGAGGACAAGTTGCTCAGATAAACCCCACACTGCTTGTTACTTCCTGGGCTGCAGGAGAACCGCGCCCCACGCTACGCTTGTCTCTGTGTCTCCAAAAGAATTCTGAGCTCCCTGAGTTCAGTGACTCTACAGTCTGGAACCTCCAGATTGTAAAATAGTACCTGGACACATTGTAGGGTGTATTCATGCCTAAATAAATGCGTAAAATGGTTGCCGCAACTCGGCCTCTGTTTGCTGGTGCCAAATAGAAACTCGAAGACAGAGTTTGGGGTGAACTAGAAAATAACAGCTTTACTGCTTTGCCAGGCAGAGGGGGCCACAGTGGGCTAATGCCCTCAAGACTGTGTGACCCGCCCTGGAGGAGGTAGTGATGGGTCTTACAGTGTTCAAGGAGCAGGGCGTGGTCAGCTGGTAGGCACTGTTCTGATTGGCTGGTGCGGAGGTCATCGGGAATCAGCATCATCAACCTCCTGCTTCCAGCTGGTCTGGGGTCAACGTGCTTGTGGGCAGCATGCAGTTGACTTCTCCCATCTGGTGGGAGCTTCAGTATCTGCAAAACAGCTGGAAGGACGTGGCTCAGAATATTATCTACAGCCCTCAAGGAGGAACTAAAGGTCCTTGGGTTTGTTCAATGGCTGAGCTATTATTATTTTGTCTTGCTTGATTGTTTTCCTTTCTGCATTTTCTCACTTCTCTGATTAAATGTATGCTTTGACTAAAGTTTTTCTACAGACAGGAGGCAGGTGGGAGTCTATTCTGGGAAGGCCCCATAGGGTCCTGCTCGGCTACAAAATAAGCAGTATTTAGAAGGATGCATGGGTACTCTTTCTAGGTTAGAAGATGACAAGTTATTGGTTGAGCCAGGTGCAGGTTGGACGATGTCTCATTCCGTTCCTAGAACGTGGTCAGTAACTGTAGCCATACGTAATAACATGTTATGAATAAAAATTATAGAACTGTTTTAAAAGACCTTTCTGACAACTCTTTAGATGGTAGAAGTTCTTGAGAGTGTGTTTCTTGAAGAACATTTCCTTGTCCAGCAGCTGTGACTCTATCCCTGACTACGCCAGAATCAGTCGACATGTGCTGAGAAGATACTTTCAGGACAGGGATTAAACATGGTCTGGTAGAGAGAGAAATACTATGGAGTCAAAAACTTAGGCTTCTTTTTAATTTTACTAACTCGTTAACTTGAAGATGCTGTAAGAGGTAGTGCATCGTGGAGGTTTTGAACTTTTAACCTTTCTCTCAGCCTGTAAATCAGACTCGAGCAAGTCATGGAGCTTCTTTCTTTTTTCTTGTTTCTGTAACTTTGCTTTTCCAGCGAAGCAGTAAGGAGGAGGCCAGTACAGGTGACCCCTGTGAAGACAGCACAGGGAGGAAAAGCTCTGTTTTCCGCCCCTGAACTTTGGATGATCTTTAATAATTGTTTTAAATAAAATGTGCCATTTAATCGTTAAGACTTTTGCCAAAGCTGTCAGGTCTATTTATCCAACAGTTGCTAAAAATATTTCTTACGTTCAGAAAAACAAACAAAAATCAAGAGAATTTTTCATAATCAAGACGTATTTTTTTAAGTATTTTGGCGTTTATTTATTTATTTATTTTTGCTGTGTTGGGTCCTCGTTTCTGTGCGAGGGCTTTCTCTAGTTGTGGCAAGCGGGGGCCACTCTTCATCGCGGTGCGCGGGCCTCTCACTGTCACAGCCTCTCGTGTTGCGGAGCACAGGCTCCAGATGCGCAGGCTCAGTAGTTGTGGCTCATGGGCCCAGCTGCCCCGTGGCACGTGGGATCCTCTCAGACCAGGGCTCGAACCCGTGTCCCCTGCATTGGCAGGCAGATTCTCAACCACTGCGCCACCAGGGAAGCCCAAGATGTATTTTTGATATATAAAATACATCTTGAATGATCAGTCTGTTCCCATGTGTTTTGATAAGTGCTGTGTTATTAGTCATGTTCTTTTAGGTGGAATATTTTTCCCTTTTTAAGCTGCATATCTGTCACTGTTATTTTTAAAATGTCAAGATGGTTTTCCAAATATAGAATCTCCTTGATCTTTAAGAATCACACATTTTCATGAACTCAACTCTTAGTTCCTGTTTTGCTATAGAACTGCTGAAGGTTAAATTAAGGACACAGTTAACAGTTAAAACCTTGCTTTACTTGTGAACATTAATAATTGGAAAAATGAAGCATTTTCTAATGCTTATTTTAACTACAGGAAGTATAGTGAGCACATATTCTTATATGCTCATACCTGACATGCAAACATGCATGTCAACACAAATTAAATAGAACCAGTTTATATATTAGTTAATTAATCTTCATACTGATTCCCTGAATCAGAATCACATATATGGTGTTGTATTATTTATTACGCTCTAGAAAATTTTCAGGTTTAATTGGCCAGATGTACTCTCCAGATACCACGTACTGGTGGTAGATCTTTTTTTAAGTAAAATTTTAGCTAAGCTGTCATTTTTTACCTATTAAGTGAAACTGATCTAGAAATTTATGAACTGTGGGAGTGTGGTCTTCCATGACATTTAAAATCTTATATGTACATTTATGGCAAGAAAAACATCAGTTTCAAACTGAAAAGGAGAACACGTGACATCCACAGTGGCCAAAGACAAACAGTGGAGACTTGAGAAGATAATGAAGCTCTCTCAACCTCCCTCTTCCTAGCTTCAGAATTTAAAGAATAATGCACATTGCATGAGATTGCTACAATAATAGATAGAATTGTAATATGTGTGTCTGGTATGTGAAAGGCTATCAAAACACGTGAAAATCTAACCTTACGTTTGTGTAAACATTTGACTCAGTTCCTGAAATTTTGCTTTATGGTAACATTTTATTGGCTTGAAAGCAATCAGTAACTCTCTTATACATACTTATTAATTAGGTATGTTAAGATTTATCGTATGTTAAGATCATGAATTCCCAGTCTGTTGGCCTGTGTTTTGCTGAAAATAGACGTGAGGACATTTCTAGCCCATAACGACTACAGTGACTCTCTTTATCTTACATAACGAGATCCTTTGCAGTTGAACATACTTTTACCGTAGTTTAAGTGAAGAGGTCTTTACTAATTAAAATACTGCTCGGGATTAAATATATGGAAACATCAGAGAACCAGAACCCTAGAGTCTGAATTCAACATCATCTACATTTTCTACGTTTCGAAGCTTTATTACTCATTCAATCCATTGGAGCTCAGATTGAGAAATAGATTATGAGGGTCATTGATAGTGATGTCTGTTTTGAAATTTTGAAGTTATTTATTGATGTCTTCAATAATTGTGAGTATGCTCACTGCTTAATAAAACATATTTACGTGTCAGAATATATTATTCAAACATCATTATAACTTGTCTACGATTCAGATATCTCAAGCAATCTCGCCCCATGCAACATCATCCTTCAAGCCATGATGAGGTATTTGTGTCGCTCGGTAACGCAAGTCAAGGTCAAAAACCACAAAGCGTGTCCGGTACTCACTGTCTATGCTGCTGATTTTTGCTGTGTGTCTTCACATAAGTAATTTTATTAAAGATTTATAGACTTGTGGAATGATCTAGAGCAAATGATCCATACAGATGAAGCTTCAAATTGTATCCATGAAGAAGTTAAGACCCAGGGAGGCTGCTGACTTGCCAGGATGCATTGATGACACAGTCAAAAGTGCAATTCAGGTCAAACTGGAATGAGCTTTTTTCAGCTAACCATTTTGGTAACATTATTTACGCACTTTCTAAAATCAAGGTAAATCCTAAAACGTGGAAATCGTGTTCAAATTATATTGTTAAAATGCACAACGTGCTTAACGAAACAGAAACCCAGATAGACTGAAACTGAGTCAACAGAAGTGGAAGGAATGCACGTGGGATTTATTAGGAAAGTCAGAGGCTAATGAGCTTCCAAGTGTGACTGAGGCTGGAAAGTGATGCTGGAGACCTCTCAGAGGTTAAAGATCTTTTGCACCTAGAGTATTCACAGTAATATACTTAGTGATGCTTTTGCCAAACCTATTTTTTTACTGAGGTATAATTGACTGACAATATTGGGTTAGTTTCAGGGGACCAACATAGTAATTCTGTATTTTTGTACATTACAAAGTGATCACCATGACTAGTCAAGTACCCTATGTCACCATACAAAGGTGTTACAATCTTATTATTATTTTTTATTGAAGTATACTTGACTTACAATATTATATTAATTTCAAGTGTACAATATTGATTCAATATTTTATAGATTATACTCCATTTAAAGTTATTATAAAATATTGACTGTATTCCCTGTGCTGTACATTACTTTTATATTATATACTATTTTACATATTATTTATTTTTATAATTACGTGTATTTTTATAGCTTATATACATAGTAGTTTGTACCTCTTAATCCCCAACCCTATCTTGTACCTCCTCCAACTGCAGTATTATTGACTATATCCCTTCTGCTCTACATTTACATCGCCATGACATTTATTTTATACCTGGAAGTTTCTACCTCTTAATTTCCTTCACCTATTTCTTTCCTCCCTCCAACCCCCTCCCTTCTGGCGGCCACTTATTTGTTCTGTGCATCTATGACTCTGCTTATGTTTTGTTATGTTTGTTCATTTGTTTTCTAGATTCCACGTGTAAGTGAGATCATACAGTATTTGTCTTTCTCTCTCTGAGTTATTTCACTTAGCATAATGCTTTCCAGGGTAATCCATGTTGTCGCAAATAGCAAAATTTCATTCTTTTTTTTTTTGGCTGAATAATATTCCGTCATATATATGGACCACATCTTCTTTATCCATTCATCTGTTGATGGACACTTAGGTTGTTTCCATATCTTGGCTATTGTGAATAATGCTACAATCAACATAGGGGTGTGTGTATCTGTTCAAATTCGTGTTTTTGTTTTCTCCAGAAAAATACTCAGAAATGGAGTTGCTGGATCCTGTGGTAGTTCTATTTTTAGTTTTTTGAGGAAACGCCATTCTATCTTCCATACTTTCTATACCAGTTTACAATCCCACAACAGTGCACGAGGGCTCCCTTTTCTCCATATCCTCACCAACATTTGTTAATTTGCGTTCTTTTTGATGATGGCCATTCTGACAGGTGTGAGGTGATATCTCATTGTGGTTTTGATTTGCACTTCCCTGACAATTAGTGATGTTGAGCATCTTTTCATGTGCCTGTTGGCCGTTTGTATGTCTCCTTTGGAAAAATTTATATTCGGATCCTCTGCTTGTTTTTAATCGGGTCCCTTCCTTCCTCTCTTTCTTTCTCTCTTTCTCTTTCTCTCTTTCTCTCTTCCTTCCTTCCTTTCTTCCTTTCTTTCATTTTTGTGTTGAGTTGTATGAGTTCTTCATATATTTTGGACTTTAACCCCTTATTGGGTATATAGTTTGCAAATATCCTCTCCCATTCAGTAGGTCTTTTTAATTTAATTTTATTTATTTATTTTTATTTTTATTTTTTTTGTGGTACGCAGGCCTCTCACCGCTGTGGCCTCTCCCGTTGCGGAGCACAGGCTCTGGATGCACAGGCTCAGCGGCCATGGCTCACAGGCCTAGCCGCTCCGCAGCATGTGGGATCTTCCTGGACCGGGGCACGAACCCGTGTCCCCTGCATTGGCAGGCGGACTCTCAACCGCTGCGCCACCAGGGAAGCCCCAGTAGGTCTTTTTTAAAAATTTTGTTGACAGTTTCTTTCACTGTGCAGAAGCCTTTTAGTTTGAAGTAGTCCTATTTGCTTATTTTTGCTTTTGTTTCCTTTGCCTAAGTAGACAATCCAAGAAAATACAGTTAAAACTGATGTCAAAGAATGTACTACCTATGTTTTCTTCTAGAAGTTTTATGGTTTCGGGTCTTACATGTAAATTTTTAATTCATTTTGATTTTTTTTTTTGTATATGGTGTGGGAAAGCAGTCCAATTTGATTCTTTTGTGTGTAGCTGTCCAGTTTCCCAGCACCACTTATTGAAGAGGGTGTCTTTTCCACATTCTGTATTCTTGCCTCCTTAGCTGTAGATTAATTGACCGTATAAGTGTTTATTTCTGGGCTCTCTATTCTGTTCCATTGCTCTAGGTGTCTGTTTTTGTACCAGTACCACACTGTTTTGATTACTGTAGCTTTGTAGTATGGTCTCAAGTCGGGGAGTATGATGCCTCCTGCTCTGTTCTTTCTCAAGATTGTTGTGGCTATTCAGGGTCTTTTGATTATCAGTATAAATTTTATAATTATTTTTTCTAGTTCTGTGAAAAATGCCATTGTTATTTTGATAGGGGTTGCATTGATTCTTGATACGTCTGGCTAAAGGTTTATCAATCTTGATTATTTTTTCAAAAAGCAGCTCTTATCTTCATCAATCTTTTCTGTTCTCTCTTTGGTCTCTATTTCACTTTTTTCTGTTCTGATCTCTTTATTTTGTTTGTCTGTTTCTAAGATAGTCCTCCATCTCCCCCTTTTGCCTAATTCTCTGTGTTTATTTCTATGTATGTGTAGGTTGGTTATGTTTCCTGATCTTGGAGAAGTGTCCTGTGAGGCCCAGCTGCACACTCGTGTCCGTCACCAGAGCTGTGTGCTCTAGGGGTACCCCTGTGTGGGTGTGTGGGCCCTTCTGTTGAGGGGGAGCCGACTACATTGGGCCGGCTGATAAGCAGGGCTGGTCCCCAGCCTGGTTGGCTGCCAGGCCCTGTGTTGTGAGGTGGCCGCTGGCCTGCTGGTGGGGGGTGGGTGGGGCAGGTCCGAGGGCAGATTGCCAAGTCTAACTTCTTACCTGTCATTTGCCTGCCCCAGATGCCAGGTATCCATTCTGATAGCCTCAGCTGGCTCCACCTTTTCCCAAGCACTTGACTTTGCCCATCTTAGTCTGTACACTCACTGCCAGGATTTTATCTCTCACGTAAACACATTTTGCTTTTCTTTAAATAGGGCCTTGAAAATATAATTAAAAAGCAATCTGAAAAATGTTTACATATTACACATAATGCATAGATATTTAATTAAATCTTAGAAAATTGTGTTTATAGCTCATAAACTATACTAATTTTCCTAAGAACAAACAAATATTTTAATAGACAAGATTTTGATTAACACGAATTCTAAGAAACATTCCTGATGCTAAAGCGAACAAATTCTGAATCATAGGATAAGTCTGATAAAAGAGACTCTGGAATGAAAAACTCTCTTCCTTGGTGAAGAGACTTGAGTGGAGGTACCACATGTACCTGGACAGGTGGAACCCTCAGGATGCTGAGGTGACCCCGAGGGTGGTCCAGGTGTGCCACCCACACCACCACACACAGCGGCCTGTTTGGGCTGTTCTGAGAAATGGTCAGAGTTACTAGAATTCCTCAAGTCCTGTTAACAATACAGTTTATTTGCCCCTCAGTACCTGCTGTGAGGTTGTTCATTTTGTTTTCACATGAAACAACCTTATTTTCACGATCGTAGACGTTTTGATTTTTGAAATGAAGAATGTATGTCTGTATCTAGCGATTCTTCTTCATATATGGTTAATTGATTTATGGAGTTGTAGAAGTACTTTTTTATTCAAATAACAGTCTTAGAAATTCATTTGTATTCATACCCTAATTCCAACATTAATATATGCCTGGATGAACCATCTTCTATATCACGGTGTATGTGCTTGAATGTAATTTGTCTTTCTACAGAAAATGTCATAAACCATTTTCTTCAGGTCAGAGATGATTTAAGAACACATAAAATCTATGATATTTAGAATTTTGGATTTCAAATTTACCTCAAATTTTGTAGAATAATTTGTCCTTTCTATAAAGTCTCTGTTCTGATGACAAAATGCTAAGTGCTTCCTTTGGATTTACTGAGTATAGTGAAAAGTTCATGACTCACTGTTCTCCATGTGTATGACATGAATAATATATTAAAACATGAATTCTGGTGAATTTATCATCATCTAATGTATTTATTTTAAACTAAACATAAGTAAATATTCTGCTGGTTTACAGAATGGTATAATTTGTCATCACCTCAAGTAAAATGGTGATGCAAATATAAGCAATATTATGATGCTTCCAATGTTGATGATACTTCAGCAAATCCTGACCAGGATGAAATCTACATTAAAAATACCATCTCTAGGGCTTCCCTGGTGGCGCAGTGGTTGGGAGTCCGCCTGCCGATGCAGGGGACACAGGTTCGTGCCCAGGTCCAGGAAGATCCCACGTGCTGCGGAGTGGCTGGGCCCATGAGCCATGGCCGCTGGGCCTGCGCGTCCGGAGCCTGTGCTCCACAACGGGAGAGGCCACAGCAGTGAGAGGCAAAAAAAAAAAAAATACCATCTCTATTGATATACTTCAGGAATCTGAAAGTGTTTAGGCTTCGGCAGTGTTGACTTTGAAGGGAATAATGATAACTAAAACTTTTTACCCCAAAGCTTATTTTACAGGTACCTTGTAAATTCACTGTTTAAGAAGTCATTTGAATTTTAATAATTTCTAGTAAATCTTCCAACTTTCAAAAAGATTTCACTTCTATATATAATAACTGTCTGAATTATATATAAAAGACTACCTCATGAATCAAAAAATGTTTATACAAGAGAGTAATGTCACAATCTTAGTTTCTGTGTTTCAGTGGAGTTTTAAAGTTAGGAAAAGGAAATGAGGTGATTACAGAGTCATAGTGTTGACTTAGGTATGTCATAGTGTACAGACAGGTGCATCTCCGAAAGCAAAAGCGATAAAGACATGCTGTTCTAATAAAATACTTTCTATTGATTAGAAGCCTGTGCTTGGTAGTGATTTCTCCTAATGTAACTGAAGAGCAAATAATTTCATAATTTCGTGCCTTGTGTTGATTGCACACAGTGAAAGAACAAGGCAAACATAATGTTTTATGTTTCTTGTTTCTCTCTGCTTCGTCTCTGTGACTTATGAGTCTGGAGGTGGTACAGAATAATGTCCCCAGTTTTCCAAGTCATTGTTTTGATTCCCATTAGGATTTTGTGCCAATCTTTTAATCAGTCATAGCACGGTTATTTTCCCTCTTGTGTCTTTTATGAGGTGATACCTGTTGCCAGACAAGATTTTAAAGTGGTCATTTGGCAGAATTTACAAAATTTAAATGAAGAAGATGTGTTTGGAGTGATCATAGGCTTCTTTTTGAGGGGGAAGCGGCCAGGGGAGAGGGATGAGGGGGTAAGAGAAGGTGATAAACCTTTTCCCACAGCCCACCCAAATATTATCACAATTTAAAATACATTAGTCCGAACTTCTTTCCCTATAGTGAGGATTAACACTACACTTCTTAGTTGTCTTTTGGGGTTACTTTTTTGTGAATTTGACTTATTCGTGAAAAAAGAAAAGCCAAAAGGCAGCAAATGTTTCCAGTAAAACCTCGTTTCTCATCTTGATAGAGACGTCAAATTACTATCCATGAGCAGTTTTTTTTCTTTTTTTTTTTTTTTTTTGCTGTACGCGGGCCTCTCACTGCTGTGGCCTCTCCCGTTGCGGAGCACAGGCTCCGGACACACAGGCTCCACGGCCATGGCTCGTGGGCCCAGCCGCTGCGCGGCATGCGGGATCTTCCGGGATAGGGGCACGAACCCGTGTCCCCTGCATCGGCAGGCGGACTCTCAACCACTGCGCCACCAGGGAAGCCCCATGAGCAGTTTTAATGAACAAGACCGAGTGCTGATTTCCTGGAGGACTTCTAACTACAAAGTGCTTGTGTAGAGATTCCCTGTTGTTTTTATTCCTACCTTGAAGGCCTTTGCCCATTTCTGTGTGAACTGTTCACACAAATAGGCCAAACACAAGCAGTTTTTTTTTTTTTTTCGGTACGTGGGCCCCTCACTGTTGTGGCCTCTCCCGCCGCGGAGCACAGGCTCCGGACGCGCAGGCCCAGCGGCCATGGCTCACGGGCCCAGCCGCTCCGCGGCACGCGGGATCCTCCCGGCCTGGGGCACGAACCCGAGTCCCCCGCATCGGCAGGCAGACTCTCAACCACTGCGCCACCAGGGAAGCCCCAGAAGCAGTTTAATCAAAGTGGAGAAACGGATATTTAGGAGTAGGTAGCGGAAGAGAATGGGTTTTCCCACTTTATTCCAGATCAAAGCCAGATGGATGTATCTTGAGTTCTTTCCACACAAGAAAGAGAGGATTGGCCCTCACCACCAAACCTGCTAACTGGGCTCTAAATACTGGTCTTTGCTGGAAAAGTGGTTCTTAGTGCTACTTTCTCTAAAAGTAAGCTGCTCTTATTTTCATGCGCCTCTGGGACGCCTGGTGAATTAGGTGTCTGCTTTCTAATACTATTTCTAGTAGAATTCTAGAGGGGGCCCTTGGGAAGGTTCCAGACATGTGAGTTGTTTGGGGGGCTGTTAAAAACACATTTCACAACCACAGATTAAAACCAGAGAACCCATATGTTGAAGTATAACTGTAGTCTGCATATAACCAGGGGAATCTTTTTAAGGAATATATTCTTATTTTATTATAGGAAAACCTTGATGATGAAACAAAAGTTTATAAAGAACACTGTATGGATTAATACATTGGAAATGAGGGTACAATTTACCAATTTACTGATTCTAATTGATCTGGAAGAGTTGGAATGACCGTGGAGGAAAGGCATGATGCTAATATAAATTTATTTTTTAAATAAATGCACTAAGTATGCTTGTTTTATTTTGTCAACAGCATGAAAGGTGCAGGAGCTGGGCGGAAGCAGTGGAGGGGCCCCCCGACATCCACCTGCCAGCCGTGCTCGGGGGTCTCTACCAGCCCCGTCTGCGGTTCAGATGGACACGCCTACTCTTCTCAGGTAAGACAGTGATCGTCATTTATTATAAAACATATACATATTCATATATGCATGTACATAGTCATTAGTAAGTGATTAAAACCGTTAGTTCTCCAGTGTGGTGATCCAAATACTTTAACATTTAAAATAACGTGAATAATATCACTAGTTGAGAATATGATTCAAACATTTATACGGTTGTTTCTCCTACACAGAATTTTTAAAGTTTGAAATGTTGACTCTGTGAACACTCTGAACCCTCAGATATTAAAACCAACGTTTCCTTTCTTGCTACTCTGAGAGAAGGCAGAAGCGTTACATGTATATAACAATGTTAACAGTTACAACAGCTGTCCCAGCGAAAATCTGTCAATATCATTACTATTTTATTTCATAGGTTATTTCCTATATTATCTCATTTAAGCCCCCCCCCAAATTCCTTACAGCAAAAGAGAAAAACAAGGTTCAGAAGGAAATAGCACACTTCACACATTTAACTGACACCGAAGCCCAGAAGTGATGTCTTCTCTGATTCAGTGTCTCTAGCTGCATTAATCTGCACCTCGTTTGATGCCCCATATCGTTCACATATTTAGGAGGTTTTAAGAACTTTACGTAATAGGACATCGATGAGTTTTCTTTGATTATGTGATAAGAAGGAATATGGCTCATGACCTCTTACCTGAAACTTCAGGGTCAGATGCGTTTATGAATTTAGATTTTTCTAAAATGTATTTTGAGAAGGTAAGATAGCACATTATGTAGTGTCCCCAGTGGGACTTTACCCTGTAATTAAACAGATCAACATTTCTCTTAGAAACTATAGGTATATTCAAGTTAAATACGATCCATGAAGTCTATAATGTAACCTTACCTCAGTTCATATCTAGTTTTGCTTAAAGCAAAGTAAATTCCAGAAGTTTTTGGCTATCAGAACACTGTGTTTGGTGCATACCACCTTATGAACCATACTTTGTCTCAGAAAATATTTCCCTACACCTTGCACCGGCAGTTGACAATTGAGAAGAGGGCTACAGGGACAAGGAAGCTTAATGCAGTCCATAGATACGTGCATAGTACTTACTGGGTGAGGCTACCATGTGCCTGTTTGCTAAAGTTTTCAGGGTGTGTGTGGGGATGGAGATGTTGCTAGGAGGAAGGAATGTGGCACCCATCCTCTCAACACTACCTCGATCTCCGGGACCCTCTGCTTTGCAAGCTGAAATTCCTGCTGTCAGTGCAAGGGAGAAGGAAACCACCTCATATTCTCACACCCCACAGCTCATGATGTGGAATGCATTGTGCTGATTTATTAACCCACAACAAAGGATGCAGATTCTAGTATTCAGCATGGTAGCTGGAGTTCCTTGGGAAGCAAATTTGACTCCTAAGTTGACCTGATGGACATTGATGATGGAACAGGCTGAGTCAAGAGAGAGACCGAGGTCATTCCCGGCATCCCCCTCGGGGAGCCCTGTGTCTTTCTAAGCCTCAGGAATGTACCTGCTGTGGGCCCTGGTGTGTTAGCACCGGGGAGGGGGTCATCCTCCCTGGAGAGGGCCAGCGTTAGGCCGCCACCTGCCTCTCTAGGACCCTCTTGACATGATCCATTCTCTGCCAGTGTACTGTCACAGGGCACAGAGGTACGATCACAAGAGGTTTCTACCTTTTGAGACCGCGTGGGAGTCTTTGTTTGATGATTTTAGAGAAACACAGTCTCCCACTCAGGACTAAATACTCCTGCCATAAGTAGACTAATGCATGTGGATTCACAATCCCTTGGGGTTTCCCACTGTTGTGAAGCCCCAGCTTACAATCCTACAACCTCATTGATATTGTCAATAAAATTATTCTAAATAATCCATCCTTGAATTATTAATTTAACATTTATTTGGATATGTCTCACTTTCAATGCGTACCTTGTTTGTATAGAAAGACATAAAAAGAACATGGTTCAAATGAATATGAGTTTTTAGTCACCCCAAACTTCAGTCCTCATTTCTGTTGATTCTGATTTAAGTTGGTGATTTTTCCACTTTTGATCACCAATTCTAGTCTTAAGTGTCTACACTGACAGCAGGCTGAACTGTATAATATAATGCAAACTAAATAGTGATCTCAGCCCAGGAGGACCCCAGACTAAACTCTTCTTACTAACACTTTTTAGAAATTCATGGGATTTAAATTCAAATTAAGGCCTCAGCCTTTCTTCTGCGAGACAGGCATTGCCCTAGGCTCTTCAGGCATCGCGGGAACAAAGACTGCAGAGGCCAGTGCCTTTTGGAGAAGCTTATCTTGTCATATGAACAAGATAATAAATAAGGCAGGTGCAGGAGTCACGGGACGTTTCTTCTGGCTCTTGCCTCACTAAGCTTTGTCAGTAGACCAAGCAAACCCTGACAGGGCAGATTTAAACAGCTTTTGGGGGCTGGTGGGCATTTGTGCTCAGAGTAAAGGTAGAGCTCCGAATCCCAAGCTCCGCGCAATCCGGGAAGCTCCTTGCTTAGAGCTGAGTGGTCCTGATATGATGAAGACTGGCCAGAGCCAGGCCATCTGGTCCAGGGTGAGGGACCCTACATCCGGCTCTGCTTACCATCCCTCCGTATTCTGGATACCCTGCACTGATGTACAGGGTTTTCGGTTCAGTTCAGTTTTGTTTTACTACTACAAACAGTATTCCTATATGTTCTATTGTAGACCCACAGTATTTTCTCATTACTTTCAGCTCAGTTTATTGAGATGAAGTTATAAGTTATATTCCACCGTACAACATAATTGGAGGAGAGGTCCTTACATAGCACAGTAGGTCCAGGCGCTGGGGCTGAGGTGAGAAAGACAGTTATCAGAAGGTCTCCAAAGGAAACTTTAGTCAAAGGTCATAAAAAGGATTTAATCTTGGAAAGTGCCCCTCATCACACAAAGGGACCGATTTTGAATAATTATTTTATTAGCCTTCAAGCTCTGAATGTGTCAGCTTGTGTAGCAGTCCTCAGAGGAGTGTTTTAAAAATGTTTACAGAAAAGACAAAGGCACAGATGAGTAACTGTGGAAACATAGATTTACTTGGAGAAATATTGGGACTCGTGATTTTCATAAAAAGTGTTTTTGTAATGTTATCTAATTTTTTTCATGTTAAGAAAAGCGATGGACTGTTTTAGAAATCTACTTAATCATTCTTTTCAGAACTCATGTTTTCTGAATTCTTCAGAATTCAGCAGTAGCAGAAAAATCAAGATATAAGTCTGTTCAAGGCTGTTTGAGAGGTAATCATTCCTGAAATTGACACAAAAGATGAAAGTCTCTGTTTCTCCCTTCAGGCAAAGTCTATTTGCATTGTATTGCCCGGCTTCAGTGAAATCAGGAATTGTTCTCCAATGTAGCATCTATGTTAGACTAGGGCATGTTTGTGTCTGACTTGTGTAAATTGTACGCTACATCTGCTGAGCAGAAGTCAGCAAATAATACTGATGTTCTAGAGCTCAGCCGGGTGTCTGTAACATGAACTCCCCAGGCACAATGTGCTAGGTGGTTTTTGATACTTTTCCCTCATTTTTAGTCATGCAGTGCTTGGGAGCTGAACTATTGCAATAAATAACGGTCAGTATAGGAAACTGCGTGTGTGTGTGTGTGTGTGTGTGTGTTGAGGAAAGGCAAGTAAATAGAAAGCTTATCCATCTTATTCTGCAGTTCCCAACACCAGCTGCAGAGATGCTAGTTAAATTGGTTTGGGACGAGGCCCTGGGAATCTAAATTTTAAAAGCTCCCCAAGTGATTTTTATGTGTAGGCATGATTGAGAACCACTGTTGCATCCCTTCAATCTATTGCCTTTGAATTCTTAGATATAACAGTTGTTGTGCTTGTATTTAATAAAATAGAACAGTAACATTAGCACTGAAGTGGAAGCATTTACTTTTCGCTGTAATTTGAGAAAATTCCATTTTAAGTTTCGACGTTCTCCTATTAGCATTTGGTATTTACGTGTCCTGCCTTCCTTCCCCTGAACACTTTGAGCTAATTTTATTTTGAAAGATTGACAGTCAGAAATAGATGTGCACTGTTTCTCTTTGAACTGCTTTTCCACTTGGCTTGGCTTTTGGCTCCTGGCTTGGGATGCTGTATTTTTGAGGGTTAAGGCTTTAATCTCTCGGTACCCCAAACACCTGTATCTCCTTCCCCAGGACTTTGCTTCATGGATTATTTTATGCTTCTCCGTAGCCTTAACAAAGACGTAGGCTTGCTTTCCTGGCCTGTTCAAGAGTCTTGAGTTATATATATTGAATGAGTTTAGGACAGTGTTCCCTAGTTTCTACATTGATTGATATATATATATATATATATATATATATATTTTTTTTTTTTTTTTTTGCGGTACATGGGCCTCTCACTGCTGTGGCCTCTCCTGTTGCGGAGCACAGGCTCATGGGCCCAGCCGCTGCACGGCATGTGGGATCTTCCCGGACCGGGGCACAAACCCGTGTCCCCTGCATCGGCAGGCGGACTCTCAACCACTGCACCACCAGGGAAGCCCGACATTGATATATTGATTTATTTTTGAAATTATAATCTTACTTTTGTGTAACTGTGTGTTAAAATGGTCTTTCACCAAACTCCATAGATATTATAGAGGTTTTGTAATTTTATTATTTTCTTTAATTATGTTAAATGTAGTTCCTTAGAAAAATGAAAAGTTGGGAAACGTATATGTTGTCACACACTTATCTTTGAAGCAGCGACCATCAGTAAAATCTGAATCTACATTTTGACCCATGGTCTTTACCGCTTGTTTCGCACTCTGCCTTGCCAGTTGCTCCATGACACACTGGGCACTCTTTGCCACGGCTTCACCAAGACTGACAACATTTACCAGCAACTCAGAGAATGCCAAATTCAGTGATTATTCCAAAGCTCTTTCCTTATTAGGTGGAAATGAAGCAGTGTGCAGTGTTATGAGTGTTATGAGTGTTATGAGTGTTATGAGTCCCTTATCATCTTCTGCTTCTTTTTGTTCTCAAATCCCTGATGGTCCTAGACTGTGCAGTGACCACAGCACCTTTGGACAGAGGCTTAGCGAGGACCTGGGTGCCTTGCCCCAGGGCACGGAAGTTCGGCCACGCTGCTGTGACAGGTGGACACTGAGTTCTGAGGGCCTTCCCAGTGCTCGGACCAGTGCCTCCCAGGGCGGATGCCAGGGCTCGGCTATGGGGACCAGCCCTGTGCCTGCCTCTTGTTTGACATCTGCTATAACCTGTGCGTTGATCTTGCAGTGCGGTGACCCATGACCTTTTCACTACATTGAACTTCATAGTCTCCTATAGATACGTTTGTCTACACTGATCAAGCATTTATCTTTTTGGGGGCAGATACTGTAAACGCTTTGGGTATATTAACTCATGGTTGTCCCTTTTATAGATGCACTGATGCACAGAAGTGAAGTAATTTGCCCAATGTCTCAGTGAAGTCCAGTGTCCATTGTCTAAATCGAAATCATTTTTGCTTTTGCTTTTTTTTTTTTGGCTGTGTTGTGTCTTCGTTGCTGCGCATGGGCTTTCTCTAGTTGCGGCGAGCGGGGACTACTCTTCGTTGTGGTGTGTGGCTTCTCTCATTGTGGAGCATGGGCTCTAGGCGCACAGGCTTCAGTAGTTGTGGTGCGTGGGCTCAGTAGTTGTGGCGCGTGGGCTGTAGAGCGCAGGCTCAGTAGTTGTGGCACATGGGCTTAGTTGCTTGCAGCATGTGGGATCTTCCCAGACCAGGGCTCGAATCCACCTGCATTGGCAGGTGGATTCTTAACCATTGCATCGCCAGGGAAGTCCCCACTTTTTTTTTTTAAATAGGAATTTGGAGCAGAAAAACTTTTTAAAAAATTAAGTGCCCTTCATCTTTTTCTAGTTACTACACATAATAAATGTGATGACTTTTTATTTGAATCACTAAGTAAAGATGGCAATATATGCCCTTTAAGTTTATAGTTGCTTGTTTCTCACGGGTTTGAAGCCTGTGGTTTCAGAGCCCTTTTTCAGAATTATATTTTTAGAGATTTTTGCATGATATGGAAGCCTAAATCATCAGTTTTCTATGGTTATAACTTCTTGTAGAAGACAATCTTCTGTGTTTTCTTAGGAGACTGAAAGTTTTAACTCTTAGGTTTGTGTGTACGTGGTGATTGGTCTTTGTGTTTGCTAAGAGGCAGGGGGTGAATATCACTTCTTCAGTGTGGCCAGTTGTGGGAACATCCATTTGTTGTTCTTGCCCCATCAGATTGCCTGGGTTTCTTTGTCAAAAATGAAGTGGTCCTGAAAGTGTGAGTCTTTCTGTGTCTGATGTTTTTTTTTTTTTTTTTTTTTTTTTTTTTTTTTTTTTTTTTTTTGCGGTATGCGGGCCTCTCACTGCTGTGGCCTCTCCCTCTGCGGAGCACAGGCTCCGGACTCACAGGCCCAGCGGCCATGGCTCACGGGCCCAGCTGCCCCGCGGCATGTGGGATCTTCCCAGACCAGGGCACGAACCCGCGTCCCCTGCATCGGCAGGCGGACTCTCAACCACTGCACCACCAGGGAAGCCCTCTGTGTCTGTTTTGTCATCTGCCCCTAGGATGTGCCGCATGACCTGTTTGCCTGTATCTTTATGTTAAGTTTTGAATTCAAGTGCTGCAAGTCTGAGTGATTCCACCTTTTCAGTGCTGCTTCAGCACTTGCCCTTTGTATTTCCATATGAATTTTAGCATCGGTCTGTCAATTTCTACAAAAAAACAGCTTTGAATAATCATTAAGATTTTGTCAAATCTGTAGATAAATTTGAGGAGATGGATAACAATCTTCAAATCCACACACTAGGTATATCTCTTCATTTTGTTAAAGTTAATAAAAGTTTTGTAGTTTTTGGTATAGGGACCTGTAACATTTTTTTGTTAAATGTATTGCTAACTTATTTTTACTAATGCTACTGTAAATTTAGTTGTGATGTTTATTTGCTAGTATATTGTCATATAACTAATCTTTCTACACTGACCCTGTTTATTGACACCTTGCTAAATTCACTTATTTCTAGCAGTGTTTTGTTGTGGCTGTCTCAGGATTTTCTACGCATATAATCATCCTCTTTGAATAGACACAGATTTATTTCTTCCTTTCCTTCTTTTTATGCATTTTTTCTTTTTCTTGCCTTATTGTTCTGGTTAAGCCTTTCAGTATAATATTCAATGTACCTCTTTGCCTTAATCCAAATTTAGGAGAAAGTTTTCAGTATTTTACCATTAGGTATGAAGTTATGTACAGGTTTTGTATATGCTAATCAGGTTCTCTGCAGCCCTCATAGAATAGAACATGCAGGGTCAGTGTCTATATTTTGTGTTATTATCTACTAAAAATGGGAGAACAACACATATGTTCACTGGTGGAATCTCCGTGCTTTCTTAGATAATATAATTTTTGCCTTTTCAATGAAAGGAATTTGTATTTTGTAAATATTCCACAGCGTTTGCATTTCTAAGGAGACAGTTCTCTAAAAATCTTTACCTTTGTAGAGCATGCTTGAATATACATATTCTTTAAGGGAAGTGTAATAACCGTAGTCGTTGGCATGTAGTAGCTGTCGCTGTGAAAGTCATATAGGCAGGAATTCCTAAAATAATTGAGCAATGATGTCAAGTAATGGTCTAAATATTTTGTGTGCTAACCTAACATTTAAAACAACCCTAGAAGACAGATTCTGTAATGGTCCACAATCATTAGACAAGGGAAAGGAGACACAGAGCAGCCATGAAGCTGGAAAGTAATGACGCCAGGATCGAGGTCAGCTTCAGGCGCACGGTGGCCACTGTGCTCTTCTGGGCGTGGACAGGCCAGCGAGCTCCTGATGGATGCACTTATCAGGCCTGGGTTTTACCCTAGTGATGTCCTTGGTAACCTCAATTATTCGTCACTTTATCAAGAAGCAAGAATCATGATAGGCAATAGGAGAGATTTAGAGAAGCCATGTATCTTCCAGCTCTTTAAAAACTCAGGTTATAGCAAGATAAAGAGGCATTCACGTGTGAAGGTAACTGAGGCATTCTTACCCTGCTGGTAGAAGGCGTTCCCGCTGAGATATACCATGAGTTTCTAGCAAGTTCAGGGCAAGCATGCTGGCAGCACCTTTGGAAAAGCTGTGTCTGCATCTCTTTTGTCTAAATCACAACTCGTGCCAGCAGAGAAAAGCTTCTAAGAAAGCTAATACTTAGTGCCTGCCTAGTGTGTGTGGATCGCTGCTCTGAGTTACTATATTAATGCATTTATTCATTAATGTAATGTGACAATTTACATATGAATTATTCCTCAGACAACAGTAGGAGACACAAAAAACACTAATATTTTTAAGAAAAGGAATCTGAAGCACAAAGATATTAAATATATTCATAAGGTCACAGGGCTGATAAACAGCAAGGCTAATAATGTGGCTACAAATAAAAGTACAAAAGATATGAAATAATAATATGTAATAAATCAGTGTAATGTAGTATGGTATGTATTTATGCATATTAATGATTTATTAATAGCAATGTGGATAACATTATTATAGGAACGTGGTGTTAATACAGTGAGAAATTATTTTTCTCGGCAAAGAAAAGTCAAGTATATCCTGTATAGTATCTACTTATATGTGTGTAGATTTATAATCATGTAAATTATGGAATAAACACAGTAGTGTGTGGCTGTCATACCCTTCCAGTGAACGCATGGGCAAATTATAGGTTTCCTGCCATCTCTCTGTGATCACTGTGTGTTTCAGTGTCTGTTATCTCGCTCCACCTCAATGCTCTCCACCAAGGAAATGGGTCCGGTTCTGTGAACAGACAACAGGTTAAGGATGCTATGGCTTCTGAAACAAGCCAATTAAACAAAAGCCAGCTGAAACTAGGAGGCAATTAAACTCTAATATAGAAACTGGGGGGGCAAAAAAGAAATAATACCATTATTGGGTAATAATACCATTATTGCGGTACAATATTTATCCCCTTGAACCTGTTCTCTCACAGACCTGGGGTTTTGGATTTCACCACCTCAGAGCAGAGGTTGGGGAAGCCCCAGGATGATAAATAGAATTTAAGGGATTCTTTGTACTCAGTACACCTGACACTTGAAAATCCTAACGTAAGTTCTCTCTGTAGAAAAGTACCAGGAATCCAGACTCCTAAGGATTCTCCAGATGGTATTCTGCCAACTCTTTGCTCACATACCAATAAATCTTATAAGTAGAAGAAACACACTAATATAAATAAACCAACAAACTAAATGACAAAAGCCAACAGGTAAGGAGGGAACAATGTAAGAACAAAACCAGACAGGTTTCAACACTTAAATATCAAAACTATCAGATAAATAATTAGGTAAAACAGAACATACAACCACTATATGAAACGTTTTTAGTGTGTAAAATGTTTACAGGCTTAAAGTGGTATTGAAAGATACAGGAAGACCAACATAATTTCAGAAAATATTAGATTTGAAAAATAACCAAATATGACCTATTCAATTAAAAATATGATTAAAAATTAAACAGATGCATTAGACATTAGATGAAGAGAATTAATGAACTATAATATATGCATATGCATGTGATAATATACATTTAAAAACAGAAAATATATGTAACAAAAATAATAAGTTGTTAAGTATATAAACATAATGTTTATGTGTATATATTTGTGTATTTATATATTTCAGAAAAATGACTTGATATATTTCAGAAAATATTTCAGAAAAATTATCCAAAAAGGATAATAGGGGATAGAGACCAGAATGAGAAGAAATAAGTGAATTTAATCTGAGATACAGAAAGAGAAGCCAGAAATAATAAGGTGGAGAAATGTTAAAAGAGATATTGAAATTTTTTCCAGAAATGTTGAAAGGCATGAATCTACAAATACAAGAAGTACAATGTGCCAGGTGAGAAAAGTAAGAAGCAATGATTGATTATCAAAATAAAATCCAGCCAGGTTAAAAAGCCATATTACTTGCCAAAAATATTATACCATTACACAAACAAAGATGATCTCAACAAGATTAATAGAATTCATAAAACAGTGGAAAAGCACACTTACAACATTGAAAGCTAAAGATAATTAAAAGCAGATACTTCAGGAGAAAGTCTCTTCTAAGACGGCTACACAAACATCCTCGTACAGAACAAACTATCTGTGCCTCTAATGGGAAGACATGCAGAACTATGCGTGACCTCGCAGAACTGCCTCTTATCATATCCACCCTCATTCCCTGTCTTCTTGGCCAGAGGCTTCTCCTGTAAGTACCTCGCTCCATCAACCACGGCATCCATACGATCAACAGTGCAGGGGCCAATCCAGGTCAGTTTGTCTCAGGCAGCATTTAACGAAGGCTGACACCCAGGGCGATCCAAGCAGAAGGCGAGACCAGCCTGTTTGCAGTGTTGACACCTCCCCTCTCCAGGGCCCCAGGCCCCACCTCCCCACAAATCCCGTAAACCCCCAAGGTCTGCCTTAGAAATCCAAGTGGCTTTTGCCTCAAGTGTCCGTCTTCGTCTCACCACTTGGCCTGAGGTTTTAACCCAGGGACAGCAGGATGCATTAGTGACTGCGTAGACCTCACTTGGCCGAGGAGGCTTTTAGGACAATGATGTCATCCAGTGGTCAGTCATGAAGCTGAAGTGAATCCCTTCCAGGAGCAACATGGTGTCATTGATCACCTCACCTAAGATCAGTGACAGTTTTTATATCAGCTTTTCTAATTGGGTCCCTCCTGTTAGGGAGAGAACTTCCTGCAAGATGCTCGTAGGGATGAGTCAGGTGTGTCACATGGAACTGAATGCCCGAGGGTCCCTTCCCTGTGGAGAGAGCTCCGCAGGTATCTGAAGGCTATACCGTCTGCTAGGGGCATTTCCTAAAGCAGGTGATGGTCTCAGACCACCCAGCGGGAGCACATCACCATTTTTTTTTTTTTTTTTTTTGCCGTACGCGGGCCTCTCACTGCTCTGGCCTCTCCCGTTGCGGAGCACAGGCTCAGCGGCCATGGCTCATGGGCCCAGCTGCCCCGCGGCATGTGGGATCCTCCCGGACCAGGGCACGAACTCGTGTCCCCTGCATCGGCAGGCGGACTCCCAACCACTGCACCACCAGGGAAGCCCCCACATCACCATTTTTTTAAGACAGAGGTGAGTTCATGCCTGGTGTCCACCACCAGTAATGTGCAGGGTGTCCTGGAAAGAAAGTGTTGTTAAAAGTGCCATGACCTGCAGGCAGGACCTTCGTTGTTCAGGGAACATAGGGTGACAGGGCATCCCATGTGCCCTCCAGCCTGGCTGGGAGAGCTCAGGTGTCCCAACTGAGTTGGAATAATAGACTCTGCCCCTTGTTTTGGGAGTGAAAGCTGGAAAGAAGCCTGTTCCCTGTGTCTATATTTTTCCCAAAGACAATCCTGGTGGCATCCATCCACCTCCGAGGATGGCTAAGAATGGGGTCTGGGAAAGGCATCTGGACATGTCGAGGGTGTTTACACAGGAGTTGCAGGAGCTGGTCCGTGCCTTCCTGTTCCTGGAGGCTGCGTGGTAAGTTAGGAAGGATGGAGAAGGGGGTCCAGGGAGGGCAACTCCAGTAGTCAGGTATCTTAAATAAGGCATCTGCAGCACTGGGGGGGCACACAGGGCACCCGCCTTGAGGGGGAGAGACAGGCATTGTTCTGGAAGATGGAGCATCTGTGACGCCTCTCCCTCCACCACTTCCCAGGGCCTAAGGTGTCCCCTCCCCGGGCATTGGGGTTGTGGCTCTCCCTGCGTTACCGTAAAATTACCCTGCAATGACTGCAACTCAGAGGTCCCATTTCTTCCTGTCAGCCTCTCAACCTCACCCATAAACATTTCATCCATAAGCGTCCAGCCCAGGAGGGAAGAGGGCACTTCTGTGAAAGTTAGAGAGACCCATTACATCCCTGCCTGTGACCTGCATGGACAAATGTCCGGGACCACCTCCATCCAACAAGGGAATCCAGCGGCTGGAACCAGAATTGAGTTTAATGCCCAAGGTCCCCTGTGGACAGGCCGTCACGCAGAGGTCCAGCGTCGGACCAGCCTGCAACATCAATTAGGAAAGAAAGTAAAGATCCTGAAGGTTTAAATAAGTCCTTATAGGCTCTCTCGTGCTTCCGTTACCCAGGAGCCAGCTGAGCGGTTCTGTTCCCTTTCTGGAAGCAGTGGAATTGTGACCACACTGCCTTAGTCAGTGAGACAGGTCCAGTCAGAAACCCTTTTGAGCAGGATTTTGAAGAGACCAGCCATTGCCTACCAAGGTCAGTTGCTTGTGGACAGTGAGGGGCAAGGACTGTCCATTCAACACAGTCAGCTGTGCCTGTCAGCCTGTGAATGAGTAGATTTTGTGATAAAAGTTGCCCTAAGGTCAAACGACAAATAGTCCAGTACGTCAAACTCATAACGCAGATATGTCTCAGCCCTGCGTCCACAGTCCGCTGATGCAACTGCAGTTGCAACAGTGTCAGCTGAAAGCGGGTCGGGAGAGACTAGGCCCCAGCAGGGTTCATCGGGGATGCAGTGGGGCGTGGACACAGCCTGCTGGACGGCTTCCGGTCAGCTTGTCGGCTGAGCTGAGTAAAGGACCACGTGGAGCACCATCCTTCCCCCCCCAGGGCCCTAAGGGAACAGTCCGGGGCCGGGGCTCCTTTGCGGGTGGCGACCTAAGGGGTAACAGCGTTCCTTCCGCGTGCGAGACGCTGACCCTGCGAACCCACCCACGTAGTTTAAGGAGCCGCAGTGAACGGGCCCCTGAAATTTGTCCGGAGTGGATTGGCCATCCCCGCCGTGCACAGCGAGGCCCGACTCTCCTTCGCACAGGGCTCTTGGGGACGCCCAAGATGCCGGGCCGTGCAGGCGTCCGGCGGCTCTGGAGGCAGCCGGCGAGGAAGGGGCCAGCACGGGAGCCTCAGCGACCGCGCCCGGGCGCCCCCCCACGAGGGCCCACCGCTCCGGCTCAGGCAGCGCGGGGCGCCGGCCTCTCCAGAAGGGGCCCCCGAAAGGGCAGCGGGCTTGCCTGCCCTGCCCGGGCCCTCGGCTCCATCCAGTGCCCCCTCCCCAGCAGGCCCGGCATGTCCGTCGCGGCCACACTTGCACGGCCCCTCCCGGGCCGCAGCCCTCGGCCTTCCGCCTCGTTCGGGACCTGGAAAGATGGTCTCGTGCTCAGCGGAGCGGCCTTCCGTGGCCCGCCCGGCGCTCGGGAGCCGTGAGCAGAGCCCGTGTGGCTCGGTGCCGCGCCTTGCGCCCAGGCCCAGGGGTTCGGGAACCGGGGGACAGTGGGTGAGCCTGTCGCCGGCTTTGGCTTGGGACTGGCCTGGGGGCGTTTGCACCGGGTATCTCCTCCTCTTCTTTTTTTTTTTCTTTTTTTTGCGGTACGCGGGCCTCTCACTGTTGTGGCCTCTCCCGTTGCGGAGCACAGGCTCCGGACGTGCAGGCTCAGCGGCCATGGCTCACGGGCCCAGCCGCTCCGCGGCACGTGGGATTTTCCAGGACCGGGGCACGAACCCGCATCCCCTGCATCGGCAGGCGGACTCTCAACCACTGCGCCACCAGGGAAGAAGCCCTCTCCTCCTCTTCTGACCTGGGCTCGGGGCCCGGCGTCCTCTCTCCTCCAGAAAGGGTCTTCACTGCCGCAAAAACTGGAGAACTTGGAGGGTCTGGGATTTTTACCCCGTTTCATGCGTGCTGCAGAAGACACGGGCCTCCTGGGTCATGTGTCACTCACGACACCAGCAGCTCGGTCTTCGTGCTGGCGTCCATTCTCCTTTCCCCACAAGTCCCAAGGGCCGTGCGGAGTGACCCGGCTGGATGCTCCACACACACGGGGTTTGTGTCACAGCAGAGGAAAACCCATGTGTGACCACGGGCTGCAGACAGGCCTGCCCACCCTCTACCCCCTGGGGGGAGTTCCCTCTGTTTTACTGAGAAGCAAACAAATCTGCCTTCCCTGCAGAGGACGCGTCATCTCTCTCCGGCAAGGACACTCGATGTTCAGACAAAATTAAGAGATTGCACAAAGCAGAAGGCACTCAGTGCCCCTGCTCCAAGATGGGTAGAAACATAGGAGACCCCTGGGGACTCGACTTCCAATACTGCAGAACAGTCGGACAAACTAGATCTTCAGATAAAAGCCGTAAAAGATGAAAAGGATTACTGCATATGATGAATGTGTTAATTCACCTGGCAAATCGAAGAATTCCAGTCTTATGTGTGTATAGTTAGGCGCCAGATACATAAAGCAGTTTCTACAGGGAGAAACTGTTGCATCTCTCTAACACCTCCTGAGATCTCAGCGCTCCTCTCTTAGAAACTGATGGAGCTACAGGAAAAAAAGTTAGGTCCCTCCCTGGGCCTTGCGCTCCGTGGGACCCACTGCACGAGGTGGGTGGAACCAGTACCTCGGTCCCGGAGGGGTGCCTGCCTATGCCTGAGAGCTTGGGCGTCCAGTGCGGCTGCTCCGGGACCTTCCATGCTGAGGAGAGGACCGTGAGCGGTGCTGTGGAATAATTATGGAAGTAGGTCGAGCATGTGACTGGATCCACATTTCTCCTTGTTGAACAAAGTGCTGACAAGCGCGGAAAATAGGCCTGAAGGGATCCTGGGCGTTGGATCGGAATCAGAGGGCTGAGTGTGAACTCATTTGAGTAGTTTTGTACACAAGGATGCCTGTGAATTGGTCACAGATGTATGTCTGTGTGTGTGTGTTCCAGTAGGATGGTAGTTTATTCTTAATATTGGATGCACTGTCCGCCTCAGAAAGGCCGTCTAGTTTGCTGTCACTCTGCTTCACCTGACTCTGGCGTTTGTCCTTTTGACATTCACCTTCCCTGTAGTAACTCGTCCTTCATCCGTCCTTCCTGGGAAGCGGAGGATCTTCTCTCCCATCACGGTCTCGGTTGCAGGTGCCCTCTTGAAGTCAGTGGACAGAGGGCACCCTTGCTCTGGAGGCGCTAGCTCCTCAGTTACCCCCTCCCCTTTACTCAAGGGGACACTTGACACAGCGGGAAAACCAAGTCTTGTGTCCCGTTATCTTTGTGTCAAAGCCGATGGCACCCCTCTTCCCCTCTTTCTCTTTCCGTTCATCCCAAAGGGCATCTTTGCTACCAGTGCATCAAACTGTATAGGGCAGCTGACCTTTCGGTGCATGTCTTAGCTTTAAGAGTAGTACATACTTTTTAACAGGCGCTTGGTATTTCTTAAGCATGATAAACAAGGCATTTCCTCATGCTTTCTATTTATTAGACAACAGTTAAAATGCAAAGTTCAGTATGTAAGCCCCACAGACATTAAAACGTGTGCACAAACTATCACACGTCCGTGTTTCCATGTTTGTATTAGCGTTGGTGTCTTCTGCTGCTTTGAGGTCTTCAGAGGCTTTTCTCTTGTTACCTAAATGTAACCTTCTATCCTGATTCTTTCATCTCCTTGTATGTTTTTTAAAATACACCTCTTGTTTCCTACTCCCATTCTTTTTTTAAAAATTCACTGTCATTTATATCTGTAAAGATAATGTCTCCTCAAATGTCATCCTCATTTTTAGGAGTGCTTGGTGTCGCGACGTTCTGTATTCATCCATTTCTTAAGTATTTTTAACCACTCCTGCACCTCTGGAAAATTCTGAGTTGTTATCTAACAAAGTTCATGTTATATATATGAAGGTAAATAAAGGAAATACAAATCAATAGTCATTTAAAATAGTTGTATTAATTTCATGTATGTATTGTATCAGTCATCAAACAATATGTTTTTATAGGTCTTATTTTAATTGAAACTATTACTGATACTTGAAAGAAGCTTTGATCTGGAGTAATTTAAGTAAGAATTTTGGTTTAATGATAAAATTCAATGAAACATGTAAGCATGAAATGATGGTAAAATAAACATACTATCCCTTTGACCCTTAAAATCTTTTAAATTTATTACCAGATTTTGAAGTCTAGAATAACTGTTTACAACAATGGCCTAAAAAGAGGAAAATCCATACATGAGCTCTGCCTTATGCACAGAAATCACGGACTAGGAGACCCTGACTAGATGGTCCTGCAGCTCCACTAAATGATTCAATGTATGAAAAGCGGGTTTTCTTTATGCAAACACTAGCAGCCTTGCCTGAGGTGAGGGACATTACGCATCCTGACATTGTAGGGTTACTCTGGATTAAATTGAGTTGAAGGCAGAATGCAGTGTAGAAACCCCAGGGACACCTGGGAACAAAGACTCAGCAAAGGAAAACCAGCCCCAAACCAGTTCTGAGTCCGCCCTCCACGCCCACCGTTTTCTCTTTGGCGTGTTCTGAGCTGCTCTGCGGGATGCTGTAAGCTCTGTGTGCCAAACAAGGCAGGTTTCTGCGGTGAGGTGTTTAATTTTGGAAGGAAGAACATCTGTAATACTCATTCCTGTTTGCAGAATTGGAGACATACTGGTCCAGAGACTACACTAGAGGTAAGAGAATGTGTGTGGTGAGGTGAGGGTTAAGGATGCTCTTCCTGCCTCAGTCTCTCCGGCCGTTCTCCTTGTCCGGTGATTGAGTCGTCAGCCGGAGCAGCAGTATTCTCCTGTTCATGTCGACAGGACAGGATAAGGCTTGTAAATGTATGAACTCGGGTTAAAACATCCTTCCTGCCCTCCTGTGACCTCACCTCGGTCGGCCCACATTCCGCTGGTCCTTTCCGAAGCCCGGTCTCAAGATGCTGACTGGAGGCCTGGTGGAGGGCAAGCCAAGTGTCTGGAAGGAGGGGACCGACATGGCTGTCGGGGAGCCCTGGAGACTGCTCGGGTGCAGGACCCTCATGTCTGTGCCCACACCTGCCGTGAGCCCCCAGGGGACCTGCCCGCCCCTCAGGTCCAGTTACGAATGTGGGAGGGTGACAGGTCACCTGAGTCCCCATGTGAGGGTGTGTGATGGAACATTCTGTAGTGGAAAGAGAAGTAAGGTGCCCGAATCAGCAGGGTGTTGCTCCTTAACAAAATGTAGGGTGTTCCAAAAAGAGACATGAGGGTGTGCGTGCAGATGGTAAATCCCAGCTGAGGGAAGGGGTCGGGGTTTTACCCCCTCCTAGGCTGCCTTGGGCTGGGCTGGGCCACACAGAGCAGGGACCAGGAAACCCAGGTGGAGGCTGTGCTGCTCAAGGGGGCGCCATGCTGAGGTGAGGAAAGCCGCCTGTGAAAGCGCAGGGCGTGTCTGAGATACTGGGCCTCTAAGGTATTAAAGAGGGATGATGTGGTGTGTTAGCCAGTCCAGCCCAGGTAAAAGGGAGGCTAAAAAGTGATGCATAGCGTCCTGTGTTCCTTAGTTTATTTTCACTTGAAGAAATGTGTTTATCACTACAATACCAAATAGAACATTGTTGCTGTTTTACCTACTGCTAAATACATTCTTGTTCTACATTAGAAACACTGCAAAAGAATGCTTGAATCCCACTTGAGCTGTGTATTGATATTTCTGATCAGATGGAGAAGCTAAGTTTGACTTGTCAAATTTATTTTTTAAAGTATGCCTGTCTTACTCAATGATCAAAACAGTAATGCATCCAATCCCAGAGCTTCACACTCAGGGATGCCTCATGAACGTTGCTGTTGATAAACTGTATGTTGTTGTCTTAGCTACTTTGTATTTTCTGGGTTTTCTGGGAAATTAAAGTACTTGTAGGGCTTCGCTGATGGCGCAGTGGTTAAGAATCCACCTGCCAATGCAGGGGACACAGGTTCAAGCTCTGGTCTCAGAAGATCCCACATGCTGCAGAGCAGCTAAGTCCATGCACCACAACTACTGATCCTGTGCTCTAGAGCCCGCGTGCCACAACTACTGAGCCCGCGTGCCACAACTACTGAAGCCCATGCACCGCAACTACTGAAGCCCACACATCTAGAGCCCGTGCTCCGCAACAAGAGAAGCCACCACAATGAGAAGCCTGTGCACCACAACAAAGAGTAGTCCTTGCTCGCCACAACTAGAGAAAAGCCCATGCACAGCAACAAAGACCCAACACAGCCGAACGTAAATAAATAAATAAATTTACTAAAAAAATTTTTTAAAAATAAAGTACTTGTAGCTTGTTTATACCATTGTTTTTATTTTGTATGTGTTACTTTAGTGAATGCTCAAGAAAATACACCCTAAGGAAGTGTGGATCAGGCCTTGGGAGTTTAGTTAATCCATCTGATGTCTTTTGGGAGACCAGCACCCCTAACAGGGCTCCTCAGCTTCGGCTCTACGGACATGCGAGGCTGGGTAGCGCTTTAATCTGGAGGGGCTGACCAGTGTGCTGCGAGGTGTTCACTAGCGCTTCTGGCCTCTAGCTAGTAATGCAGCAGTATCCCCCCCGCTCCCTGCCCCATGGTCACAACCAAAACTGTCCCCGGATGTCCCCAGGCAGCAGAGTCAGCCCCTGGCCAAGAACCTCTGGTCTAAGCCATGTCCCTGACCATGGGGGTTACATCATCTTGCAAACCTCACCAGTGGCCAATCCCAGGGTCTCCTGGCCGGAGTCCTTTTCTGCGGGTGGAAAGATCACATCTTCTTCTTTGATCCTGTTTTTACACAAATAACTTATTTTCCCTGACAGTTGTCAGTTTTGACATTAGAAAAACCATCCTGCAGGCTGAGTGCTCAGGATCACTGGTGACTCAAGTGTTCTCGAGACGAAAGGTCTTAGGTAATCAGGAATGCGTTAATCATGGCTTTCTCTACAGTATTTGCATTTTGGGGTAATTACAGACTAATGAGCATGGCTTTTCTGTGATATTTTAGTTCACTTGTACTGTTATAAATATTTCAGCTTTGTGATAATTAAGTAAATTGAATATTATTAATTAGAAATGCAATCAGTGGGTGTAGCTAAAAATATTTTTAAATAGTACTTTTAATATCTTTATATTCCTTGAATAAAATTCTTCATGAAGATTTTTTTTCAAAATCAATTCATAAGTTAAAAAAATAAATGGTTTTCTGATGACAGGAAGCTAGATTCATGTAACTACACACATAGGGTGTATTTGCTAGACGTCTGATTCTGCTGCTCTTTACAGACCTGCATACAGAAGAGAAGTGTTCCATAGAATCATTCTGAAACAAATTGTTTCATTTACGAAGTACTTCTTTATAAAGAATTCTTTACAAAGCTACAACTTCATCATATCATGCAAGTTTTAAAGATAGCTGTGAAATTTTTAAATTGTAACATATCCAAGAAAATTAGCTAAGAGGTCAGACTTTTTTGATGAAAATTAAATCAACTTTTTATAAAGATTGTGCTATTTTTGTTGTTTATTCAGGTATCTTTCAGACATTCATTTTTTATTTAAAAAATCACTGCTAAAATAAACTACATTTAAAATGTAAATGAGTGTGGCGTAACATCTTTGAAATGACCTAACATTTTCAAATTTCAAAACTCCACACTAGCTGTAATTAATATTGACTTTTGGCTTTGTCTCTTCATATGCCACTTACAATTGCTCTTGAACTTTTCTTAAATCGGGTCATTATCTTATGACCAATCCAGGTTTCTGAAATATTAAATTAAAAGTAGTTACAGTAAAGAATATTAAATTTGAAGTCCCAAGGTTTCATATAAATTGTCTTTTATTAAAACACTCAATCTCTTTATTTATTTCTACATTTGATTACTATTGGGCATTTTAAATTACATTTAAAATTCATTGCGATTTTATATGACAAGGTCATTTTTCTTGGATTCTTGAAAGATTGAATAATGAAAAATAATGATACCTTTGAAAGAGTTTATTCCTCCAAAAAGGCCCACTAAACCACTACAAATATATTCCAAGTGTAATAATTTTTTATCTTTTGTAACAGGCCTAGTTAAGAATTTTGCCTGTCCATTAGAGAGTTATTTGGCAAGGAAAAAAATGTTACATATATGTGAATAATCTGATTAGTCATTGGGTATATTCTATGCTTCCTGATATCAGCTGAAGTTGAATTAAATTAGTCACTGGTACATTTGTCGGTTGGAGCCAGAAAGTCTGCCCTATTTAATTTTAAAATCATTTGCACTGAGTAAATTATGGACACAGCCAGGAAAGAAATCACATTACTTCAGAATTAGCAAGATCTATATTTTTTAGAGGCGGAAGATAATTATTGCCTCTTAAATGATGGAGTAGGTTTGCAGCTTTCTAAATCATGTCAAATATACAGTTATAAAATATTATCTTAAGGATTATTTAAGTTACTCAGGCTTAAATTCTATAAAGAGCAATGTTTACAAAGAAAATTAAAGCAAAAGTAAACTAAAAAAATGTCCTAATGTGCCATAACAATGTCGATCGTTTGCCTTTAATTTCATTCAGCTTTTATTCACATTTGCTGAGAGCCTGATTCGTGGTAGCTACTACCATTTGATTCTTAAAATTCTGTGGATTAGATTTTTTACTGAAGTGTAGTTGATTTGCAATGTTGTGTTAGTTTCAGGTGTACAGCCAAGTGTATCAGTTCTACATATATGTATTCTTTTTCAGATTCTGTTCCCACATAGGTTATTATACAATATTGAGTAGAGTTCCCTGTGCTGTACAGTAGGTCCTTGAGGATTATCTATTTTATATAAACTAGTGTGTATATGTCAATCCCAAACTCCTAATTTATCCCTCCCCTGCCTTTCCCCTTTGATAACCACACGTTTGTTTTTTAAGTCTGTGGCTCTATTTCTGTTTTGTACATAAGTTCATTTGTATCACTCTTTTAGATTCCACTAGATTAGATATTATCTTCCCCATTATTCATATGAGGACTGGAGGCTGAGAACGTTTCAGAAGCGGCCCAGACACTGCACCAGGAATGGCATCACAGGATGCGGATTCGGGTGTAACACGCTCTGCCCTGTCCCATTCACCTCTCTGTCTACAGCGGGGGTCATAGAACTGCAGGTGCCCTGTTGTCATGTTCTTGACTTCCGGTGGATATAACTAAATGTACTTGAATTACTATTTTTTCTCTCTTTATACAGTGCAAACTACAATACCAGGCCTGCATCTTAGGAAAACAGATCTCAGTCAAGTGTGAAGGGCATTGCCCGTGTCCTTCAGATACGACCACGGGCTCAAGCAGGAGTAAGAAGAGAGGTAGGTGATGAAAATTTATTTATATTTTTACATTTGTTTCCTCTATTGAAATATCTTGCAGTGAATGTTAAGTCACTGAATACTCAATTAAATTTACTTCTATACATATACTGAACTTTTATCATTATACTGTTAGTGAATTTGTTTTTTTCCTTTAGTCTCAATTATTATAGTAAGTAATGTCTTTCTGTAGATTTCTGTTATTTCAGTAGTAACAGCTGGATGCTTATTTCTACGTATAAGAAAACTACAGTGATGCCTCCTGTGAATTATTCTGCCTAAAATGTGTGTTTTACATCTTTTTTCATTTGGAGCCAACAACTGATCAGTAGTAACATAGTAAGTGATAAATTAGTTTGGTCAAAATGAAACTGGTAAATCAATTAATACTAACCTTTTTAAATAAAGGTGTCTACCCCATGTAGAGCGTGTGTATGTGTATGTACGTGTGTTCCTGTGTGTATATAAAATTTCCTGCTGAAGAATTTTATAAGTTAAACTTTCTTTCAATTAGAGTTCTTAAATCTTTATTTTTATTGGTTTGATGTGTAATAAAGTAATGAAGTACATTTAACCCGACACAGGTTACAGCATATAAATTGACTTTTATAGGTTATATATTGTGGTTTACATGGCATTTTTATATTTGAGATATTGTTTATGCCTTTCAAAAAAATCTCCATGGCTGCTGGTTTCAGTTCTTCACAGCCATAGATGAAGGAGGAAATGCTGGGGCCAGGTGTTTCTTTGAGACAAAGACTGTTTCATAAGCATCATCATCAACATTTATCATATTTTTATAGCCATCTGAATCTTGTAATTTAACAACTACCATCGTGGGTCCTTAATGAAGAGAATTTGTTTTTGCCTTTTTTCTGACAAATATGAATAATGGATATGCATAGGAAAACAACTTAGTGGATGTGAAGTGGATTTAGTATAAGCCGTTATTGTCTTAAACATTCTATACCTGATATTCCATGTTACAGTCCCATGATCAATATTTTATTAGAGTTAAATCTTTTGAAGTTCAGTCATGCCATTTATATTGGTCTTTACTTGTTAAGTAACATTTAAGATAATAATTTTAATTTTTGTGTGTGTGTTTTGCTCCTTCAGCATCTTTTTTTTTTTTAAACATGTTTATTGGAGTATAACTGCTTTACAATGTTGTGTTAGTTTCTGCTTTGGAACAAAGTGAATCAGCTATACGTATACATATATCCCCATATCCCCTCCCTCTTGCATCTCCCTCCCACCCTCCCTATTCCACCCCTCTAGGTGGTCACAAAGCACCGAGCTGATCTCCCTGTCCTATGTGGGTGCTTCCCACTAGCTATCTATTTTACATTTGGTAGTGTATATATGTCCATGCCACTCTCTCACTTCGTCCCAGCTTACCCTTCCCCCTCCCTGTGTCCTCAAGTCCATTCTCTAGTAGGTCTGCATCTTTATTCCTGTCCTGCCCCTAGGTTCTTCAGAACCATTTTTTTTTTTAGATTCCATATATATGTGTTAGCATATGGTATTTGTTTTTCTCATTCTGACTTACTTCACTCTTATGACCGACTATGTCCATCCACCTTTCTACAAATAACTCAATTCCGTTTCTTTTTATGGCTGAGGAAAATTCCATTGTATATATGTGCCACATCTTCTTTATCCATTCATCTGTCGATGGACACTTAGATTGCCTCCATGTCCTGGCTATTGTAAATAGTGCTGCAGTGAGCATTGAGGTACATGACTCTTTTTGAGTTATGGTTTTCTCAGGTATATGTACAGTAGTGGGATCACTGGGTGGTATGGTAGTTCTATTTTCAGTGTTTTAAGGAACCTCCATACTGTTCTCCATAGTGGCTGTACCAATTCACATTTCCACCAACGGTACAAGAGGGTCCCCTTTTCTCCACACCCTCTCCAGCATTTATTGTTTGTAGATTTTTTGATGATGGCCATTCTGACAGGTGTGAGGTGATCCCTCATTGTAGTTTTGATTTGCATTTGTCTAATGATTAGTGATGTTGAGCATCCTTTCATGTGTTTGTTGGCAATGTGTATATCTTCTTTGGAGAAATGTCTATTTAGGGCTTCTGCCCATTTTTGGATTGGGTTGTTTGTTTCTTTGATACTGAGCTGTATGAGTTGCTTGTATGTTTTGGAGATTAATCCTTTGTCAGTTGCTTCATTTGCAAATATTTTCTCCCATTCTGAGGGCTGTCTTTTCGTCTTGTTTATGGTTTCCTTTGCTGTGCAAAAGCTTTGAAGTTTCATTAGGTCCCATTTGTTTATTTTTGTTTTTATTTCCATTTCTCTAGGAAGTGGGTCAAAAAGGTCTTGCTGTGATTTATGTCATAGAGTGTCCTGCCTATGTTTTCCTCTAAGAGTTTTATAGTGTCTGGCCTTATATTTAGGTCTTTAATCCATTTTGACTTTATTTTTGTGTATCGTGTTAACAAATGTTCTAATTTCATTGTTTTTACATGTAGCTGTCCAGTTTTCCTAGCACCACTTATTGAAGAGGCTGTCTTTTCTCCATTGTATATGCTTGCATCTTTTATCAAACATAAGGTGACCATATGTGCATGGGTTTATCTCTGGGGTTTTTTTGTTTTTGTTTTTGTTTTTGTGGTACGCGGGCCTCTCACTGTTGTGGCCTCTCCCCTTGCGGAGCACAGGCTCCGGACGCACAGGCTCAGCGGCCATGGCTCACGGTCCCAGCCGCTCCACGGCATGTGGGATCTTCCTGGACCGGGGCACAAACCCGTGTCCCCTGCATTGGCAGGCAGACTCTCAACCACTGCGCCACCAGGGAAGCCCAAAGGGATGGTTTTAAATGTGCAGATGTTGTGACTCTTTTTGTGTGTGTGTGTGTTGCTCTTGAAATTGATCTCTATCAATTTCAAATTCTACACAAATATTTTATTTTCTACATAAAGTTATTGTGGGATTTATTTCTATCTCCCCTATAAATTCTAGTTAGAAATTTTGTATTTCGAGTTTATGCAGTTGTATGTTATGAGGTAGAAAAGTGGGGAAGCCCTGCATTAATTCTTGCAATACCAAAGGACTGTTTATACTGAGTCCTTGTTAACTCCTTTCCAGTGTATGATCTGTGTTCTCTGAAAACCGTTCTTTACAATATGCAACATAAGCATTTTCTAAAAGCAGGGGTGATCATCACTGTATTAGCAGGTTTGGCGTGAGCCCAGCAGGTCAGGATTGACTGCACCGCCGTGGGGCTGCCAGCATTTACTGGACTTCGACTCAGAAACAGCCCAGAGGTGGACCTAGAAACTAAACATTTCTGGGCTTAAAATGGGATATATTGCGATTCCTTAAGAGTTTGATATCGGTTGATCCTTTCCCTGAGACATATGGTAAAATGCATACATTTCTTGGAAGAACTAATACAGTTACACTGGATGGAGAGAGGGAAGCTGTTAGCCAAACTGTCTCCGCACACAAACCTTTATAGAAATGTCAGTCTTAACACAGAAACTGCATGCATTCAAGTTTAGAACAAGGAATAAATAATTACATGACCACAAATAAGGGTACAAAATCACATGTTATTTACAGTAATATACATGCCCACTTTCCCCATTCCACACAACACTTACTAAAAGGGTATTACCTACCTCACACTACAAAGTGTCTGTCCTTCCACCAACATTAAAGGTAATGTTATATAATAAGATGTTTGCTTTTCTACTTCTGATACTGAATTATTACTCTCTTTCTAAATGTAGAAGTGAGGCCAATTGATTTGTATTTAGAAGGTATTCTGTGAAATTCTTTTGTAAATAAAGGAATCAAAAATTTATCTGAAGTTTAGCATCACACACTCTGAACAGTGTTTTCGAATAATATTTCAGAAATTAAATTACAGTTTCTTTATGTAGCTTGCCAGATTTCTCAAAACTCTCAATGAGTTCCCAAGATTCTGATGATAAATTTAAGCCTTAAAAAAGGAAAGCAGGGCTCCCCTGGTGGCGCAGTGGTTGAGAGTCCGCCTGCCGATGCAGGGGACACGGGTTCGTGCCCCGGTCCGCGAAGATCCCACATGCTGCGGAGCGGCTGGGCCCGTGAGCCATGGCCGCTGAGCCTGTGCGTCTGGAGCCTGTGCTCTGCAACGGGAGAGGCCACAACAGTGAGAGGCCCCCGTAACGCAAAAAAAAAAAAAAAAAAAAAGGAAAGCAAAGTCAATGAAGTATAAATATACTCTCATAAAAAATTGTTGATTTTATATTTCAGAATATAGGAAAAAATAGATTGCATCTGTACTTTGTAAAAGAGAGAAAGCATGAAGTCAGATTGAATTCATAGCAAAAAATGAGAATATATTCTTTTTCTGTGAAATGTATTTGGAACAAGTAATTTAGTTGAACTTAGACACTGCACAGTTGACCCTTGAGCAATTTGGGGGTTAGGGCCATTGACCTCCCACAAAGTCAAGAATCCATGTAGAACTTTTGACCCCACCCCCAAATTAACTACTAATAGTTAACTAGAAGCCTTAACGATAACATAAACAGTCAATTAACATATTTTTACCTTGTATATATTATAAACTGTATTCTTACAATAAAGTAAGCTAGGGAAAAGAAAACGTTATTAAGAAAATCATAAGGAAAAGAAAATTCATTTACAGTACTGTACTGTATTTATCGATACCATAAGTTTATGTTATCTGTTTACAACATGAATGGTCCGTCTACCAATACGTACATAGATATTGTCTTACATGATACAAAACACTGTAGATGTCATATGTATTACTAACCCTAGACATCAAAGATGAAAAGATGATGTGAAAAGGAAATTCATATTTATTTAGAGGTTTAATGATTCATGCACTGATAATGAAGAAGCAGCAGTATGAATCTTTATGGTAGCCTAATGCAATCGATACAATTGCTTCACGGTAGCCTAGTCTATATACTAATGAATGGATGGATCAATATAAAATTTTATGGCATAAAGTATTAGACTCATATTCATAATGCAGTATTAGAAACATTGTTACATTTTTTAAAAAAACACTTACCTATGACGACAGGCTGGTACACACTTTCCCCAGTTGCAGGAGAGAGAGGCATACTGTATGGTAGTGTAATTCTTTGAAAGCAAAGTTACAAAACAGTAAGAAACTAACACATTATTAACTTTGTATTAATGATCACCTTATGCTCATGTAAGATAGGCTGTCCACTTCAATACAAGTCCTGCACACAGTGGTCTACACAATGAATTCTTAGGCATTGATGGTGATGATACAAAGGCGTCTCATACAGTTGTTAGATTTTCACTCAGACACACATACACAACAGATAAACTTAGTAACTGTATGACGTGATGATTATTTCCTATTCATTAAGTGGATAAACATGAAGGTCTTCATCGTCCTTCACGCTGAGCAGGCTGAGGAGGTGGGAGAGGAGGGGTTGGTCCCACTGTCTCGGGGGTGCCGGAGGCGGGGGTCCCGCTGTCTCGGGGGCGGCGGAGGCGGGGGTCCCGCTGTCTCGGGGCGGCGGAGGCGGGGGTCCCGGTGTCTCAGGGGTGACAGAGCCAGGCATACTGTGTGTAATTTTACGGAAATGTGCTGTAATTTCTGCCTGACGTTTTTGTTTTTCATTTTCTCTAAAACCGTTCCTACATGGTACCAGTCCTTCTGACTGTCAGCATTGGTTCCAGCGCCCGGACCATAGAAGGGTCCATGTCGTGAAAGAAGTCAGAAGCAGTCTTGATTAATCTGATGTCCCTTGGCTTCCGGCACCACTTCCTCTGCGTCTTCTTCCGCGTCATGGGCCTAGTCTGGAAGCCCTCATCTCCATGAGGTTACCCTCTGTTAATTCCCCGGGGGGGTGTCAGTTAGCTCTTGAATTTCTCCAAGATCCACGTCTTGACACGCTTCTCCTCCTTCACCTCTTTTCCCACACCCAGCAACTCCGTCATGATTTCTTTGATTGGCTTTGCCCTAAATCCTGTGAAGTCACGCACAGCGTCTGGACACAGTTTTCTCCAGCAGGAATTTATTGTTTGGGGCTTGATGGTGTTCGTGGCTTTTTGTGTAACAGTGATGGCCTCTTCAACAGTGTGGTCCTTCCAGACTCTCATGATGTTTTCTCTGTCTGTGTTCTCTTCTGCAGCGTGGACAGTCCTTTCCGTAGAGTGTCATGTGTAATGAGCCTTAAAGGTCCTTAGGACCCTCTGACCTAGAGGCTGAATAGAGACATTGTGTTTGGGGCAGACAGACCACTTTGACGCCTCTGGTGTTGAACTCATGGGGTTCCACGTAGCAAGGGACATTGTCTAATATCAAAGGAACTTTGAAAGGCAGTCCCTTCCTGACAAGGCGCTTCCTGACATAACGGACAAAGCATGGATGAGACCAACACAGAGAAAGGGTTCTTATTTTCTAGGCCTCCTTGTTGTACAACCAACAGATGGGCAGCTCAGGGGTCAGCAGCTTCATAGGTTAGGGCAGTTTTTTTTTTTTTTTTTTTTTTTTTTTGATGTGGACCATTTTTAAAGTCTCTATTGAATGTGTTACAATATTGCTTCTGTTTTATGTTTTGGTGTTTTGGCTTCGAGGCATGTGGGATCTTAGCTCCCTGACCAGGGATCGAACCCGCACTTCCTGCATTGGAAGGCGAGCTCCTAACCACTGGACCACCAGGGAAGTCCTGGTTAGGTCAGTTCCAATCCTAAACCCAGCTGCATTTGCACAAAACAGTAGTTAGCCTATCCTTTTCTACCTTAAATCCTGGTGCTCGATTCTCTTCCATATTAATAAATATCCTTTGTGGCATTTTTCCCCAGAATAGGGCACTTTCATCTGCATAAAAAATCTGTTTAGACAGATGTCCTTTCTCCCCAGTGGTTTTCTTTTTTCTTTTAAAAAAATTTTGTTGCAGTATACTTGGTTTACATTTTGTTAGTTTCAGGTGTACAGCAAAGTGATTCAGTTATACATAAACATATATTGACTCTTTTTTAGATTCTTTCCCCATATAGGTCATTACAGAGTACCGAGTAGAGTTCCCTGTGCTATACAGTAGGTCCGTGTTGATTATCTGTTTTATATATAGTAGAGTATGTTAGTCCTATGCTCCTAATTTATCCCTCCCCCCAACATTTCCCCTCTGGTAACCATAAGTTTGTTTTTGAAATTTGTGAGTCTGTTTCTGTTTTGTAAATAAGTTAATTTGTATCATTTTAAAAAAATTAGATTTCACATATAAATGATATTGTATGGTATTTGTCTTTCTCTGTCTGAATTACTTAGTATGATAATCTCTAGGCCCATCCATGTTGCTGCAAATGGCATTATTTAATTCTTTTTTATTGTTGAGTAATATTCCATTGTATATATGTACCACATCTTCTTTATCCATTCCTCTGTTGATGGACATTTAGGTTGTTTCCAGGTCGTGGCTCCCAGTGGTTTTCTTTTTTTCTTTTCTTTTTTTTTTTTTTTTACAAATTTGTTTATTTATTTTTGGCTGTGTTGGGTCTTTGTTGCTGTGCATGGGCTTTCTCTAGTGGCGGCAAGCAGGGCCTACTCTTCATTGTCGTGAGCGGGCTTCTCATTGCGATGCTTTCTCTTGTTGCAGAGCATGGGCTTTAGGCACACAGGCTTCAGTAGTTGTGGCTCACGGGCTAGAGTGCAGGCTCAGTAGTTGTGGTGCATGGGCTTAGTTGCTCTGTGGCATGTGGGGTCTTCCCGGACCAGGGCTTGAACCCACGTCCCCTGCATTGGCAGGTGGATTCTTATCCACTGTGCCATCAGGGAAGCCCTCCCAGTGGTTTTCTTAACAGCTTCTGTGTACTCACCTGCTGCCTCTTGGTTGGCAGAAGCTGCTTCTCTTGTTATCCTGACATTTTTTAAGCCAAACCTCTTTCTGCAGTTCTCACCCCATCCTTTGCTGGCCTTCAGTTCTCCAGCTTTACCTCCTTCACCTTCCTTTTACTTTAAGCTGTCATATAATGACTTTGCTTTTTCTTCAATAATCTTATAGTCTCTAGGTAAGCCTTTCTTACAGCACCCACAAAACTGCATTTTTAATAGGAAATAAAAGAGTATTTCACAAAAAGTGCAAGATTTTTGCATGTGCTGGAGTTGCTGCAGTGAAAGCTTTGCAAATTTCCTTTTCTTTCTTTCTGATGGTCCTTATGCTGGATTTATTCATCTTGAAATGGCAGCCACCACAGCTGCGGGCATCAGTCTACAGAGCACATCAAACAATCCAGCCTTTTCTTGTCATGTCCTGACTTCTCTGCTTCTTGGGAGCACGGCCAGCATCACTAGTGGCAATTCCTGGGTCCCATGGCATTATTCAGGGTTTACAGTTTTGCACTAGACACGATGAAAAACACGCAGGTACTTCAACTGATACTTTTTACTAGATTCGCAATTTCCTGGGGAGGGGAACGGCTCAGACAGAGATGATGAGCATCTCAGAGCATTTTAAGTGGTTCCTCACTACACTTGAGCTCAGCGCAGTAGCAGCAGTGCTGGTGCAAAATGACTACAGCAAGACAGCATATGCCACGGTTAACTGTGTGCGGTGATGATTGAATAGTGCATCTTTATGTTTGTCTATATTTCTCTCAACTGAATGGTGCCATGTATGGTCTGTAATTGTGTACATAAGTGTTGATAAATTTTAACTTTATGTAATAAATTTGTGCATATTTTATGGTGGTAAATGACAAAATAGTCTAGTATCTACATATATTTTATGTATTCCTGACGTACCTTTTTCTTAATTCTTTTGATATTTCTAGGCTACGTGGTTCATCTGCAGTTTTTTTCCAAATTGTCATAAATCTCCAAAAATGTTTTCCATATATTTATTGAAAAAAAATCTGCCTATAAGTGGGATTGATGTTTCTGTTTACAGTTTAGAGAATGTAAACTATGCTGTGCTTTTTCTTCATTTTAAACTGCTTACAAAAGTAAAATTACATTTCACTGTACTCTGTATACCTCAAAGCCTAATTTTAAAGGCATCTCTTGGATGTCTTCATGGTTTTTTATTACAATTTATCTTTTCACTGTTAGTTTGATTGCTTTATTTGGAAATCATATTTGAAAGCCCAAGAATAATGATATATAACAAAGAAATAATATTTTGAATAAATATTTGAAAAAATCAGTCCACAAAGATTTTCAGGGGATTCAACAGGCAGAGGAGAAGTCATATTTGGATTTTTAAATACTTAATTTTGTTCTCAAGATTGCTTTGGCTATTCAGGGTCTTTTGTGTTTCCATACAAATTGTGAAATTTTTTGTTCTAGTTCTGTGAAAAATGCCAGTGGTAGTTTGATAGGGATTGCATTGAATCTGTAGATTGCTTTGGGTAGTAGAGTCATTTTCACAATGTTGATTGTTCCAATCCAAGAACATGGTATATCTCTCCATCTATTTGTATCATCTTTAATTTATTTCATCAGTGTCTTATAGTTTTCTGCATACAGGTCTTTTGCCTCCTTAGGTAGGTTTATTCCTAGATATTTTATTCTTTTTGTTGCAATAGTAAATGGGAGTGTTTCCTTGATTTCACTTTCAGATTTTTCATCATTAGTGTATAGGAATGCCAGAGATTTCTGTGCATTAATTTTGTATCCTGCTACTTTACCAAATTCATTGATTAGCTCTAGTAGTTTTCTGGTAGCATCTTTAGGATTCTCTATGTATAGTATCATGTCATCTGCATATAGTGACAGCTTTACTTCTTCTTTTCCAATTTGGATTCCTTTTATTTCCTTTTCTTCTCTGATTGCTGTGGCTAAAACTTCCAAAACTATGTTGAATAAGAGTGGTGAGAGTGGGCAACCTTGTCTTGTTCCTGATCTCAGTGGAAATGGTTTCAGTTTTTCACCATTGAGGACGATGTTGGCTGTGCGTTTGTCATATATGGCCTTTATTATGTTGAGGAAAGTTCCCTCTATGCCTACTTTCTGCAGGGTTTTTATCATAAATGGGTGTTGAATTTTGTTGAAAGCTTTCTCTGCATCTATTGAGATGATCATATGGTTTTCCTCCTTCAATTTGTTGATATGGTGTATCACATTGATTGATTTATGTATATTGAAGAATCCTTGCATTCCTGGAATAAACCCCACTTGATCACGGTGTATGATCCTTTTAATGTGCTGTTGGATTCTGTTTGCTAGTATTTTGTTGAGGATTTTTGCGTCTATGTTCATCAGTGATATTGGCCTGTAGTTTTCTTTCTTTGTGACATCTTTGTCTGGTTTTGGTTACAGGGTGATGGTGGCCTCGTAGAATGCGTTTGGGAGTGTTCCTCCCTCTGCTATATTTTGGAAGAGTTTGAGAAGGGTAGGTGTTAGCTCTTCTCTAAATGTTTGATAGAATTCGCCTGTCAAGCCATCTGGTCCTGGGCTTTTGTTTTTTGGAAGATTTTTAATCACAGTTTCAATTTCAGTGCTTGTGATTGGGGTGTTCATATTTTCTATTTCTTCCTGGTTCAGTCTCGGCAGGTTGTGCATTTCTAAGAATTTGTCCATTTCTTCCAGGTTGTCCATTTTATTGGCATAGAGTTCCTTGTAGCAATCTCTCATGATCTTTTGTATTTCTGCAGTGTCAGTTGTTACTTCTCCTTTTTCATTTCTAATTCTACTGATTTGAGTCCTCTCCCTTTTTTTCTTGATGAGTCTGGCTAATGGTTTATTAATTGTTTATCTTCTCAAAGAACCAGCTTTTAGGTTTATTGATCTTTGCTATCATTTCCTTCATTTCTTTTTCATTTATTTCTTATCTGATCTTTATGATTTCTTTCCTTCTGCTAACTTTGGGTGTTTTTTTTTTCTTCTTTCTCTAATTGCTTTAGGTGCAAGGTTAGGTTTTCTATTTGAAATATTTCCTGTTTCTTAAGGTAGGATTGTATTGCTCTAAACTTCCCTCTTAGAACTGCTTTTGCTGTATCCCATAGGTTTTGGGTCGTCGTGTCTCCATTGTCATTTGTTTCTAGGTATTTTTTGATTTCCTCTTTGATTTCCTCAGTGGTCACTTGGTAATGGAGCTGGATGAATCAGGCTCCCTGACTTCAGACTATACTACAAAGCTACAGTAATCAAGACAATATGCTACTGGCACAAAAACAGACATATAGATCAATGGAACAGGATAGAAAGCCCAGAGATAAACCCATGCACATATGGTCACCTTTTCTTTGAGAAAGGAGGCAAGAAAATACAGTGGAGAAAAGACAGCCTCTTCAATAAGTGGTGCTGGGAAAACTGGACAGGTATATGTATGAAATTAGAACACTCCCTTACACCATACACAAAAATAAACTCAAAATGGATTAAAGACCTAAATGTAAGACCAGACACTATCAAACTCTTAGAGGAAAACACAGGCAGAACACTCTATGACATAAATCACAGCAAGATCCTTTTTTTTTTTTTTTTTTTTTGCGGTACGCGGGCCTCACACTGTTGTGGCCTCTCCCATTGCGGAGCACAGGCTCTGGACGTGCAGGCTCAGCAGCCATGGCTCACGGGCCCAGCCGCTCCACTGCATGTGGGATCCTCCTGGACTGGGGCACGAACCCATGTCCCCTTCATCAGCAGGCGGACTCCCAACCACTACGCCACCAGGGATGTCCTGGGCTCCGTTTCTTCACAGGAACGCAGAACCGGAGGGCCTGAATTAAATTAAAAATTAATTAAATTAATATTAAATAAACTATTTTTATTTATTATTGTTTAAATAGATTATTTATTTATTATAATTATTTATTATGTTTTATTAATTATTAATATTAATTATTTTATTGATGTTATTGATTAATTATTAAATAAATAAATAAATTCGTTTATTATTAAATAAATAAATATTATTAAATAAATAAATAAATAAAATTAATTTAAAAAATATATAGTTACCTGTAATCATACCCAAAGTCATAATTTTATTCCACACTTCATATTGTCTCTAGAAAGGACCAGAGGTTGCCAAACCCACATTGTGTGAGAATTCTGAGGTTTGTAATGAAAGTCATGTACACCTGGATCTCTCTTTTCTGTGTGTGTGTGTGTGTGTGTGTGTGTGTGTGTGTGTGTGTGTGTGTGTGTGTGTGTGTGTGTGTGTGTGTGTGTGTGTGTGTGTGTGTGTGTGTGTGTGTGTGTGTGTTGGGGGGTGACTGGAGCCCCGCCCACCCTGAGCCTGTTGAAGCCCTTGCTTCCCTGGGGTTGAGGGGGTGTCTTGCTGCCCCTGCTCCTCTCCCGATCGTGTATTGATCTGGATTCTGTTGGGCACCAGGGTGTTTGTAGATGGTGTGCCCCCCTCAGTGAGGGATTTTACACACTTTAGGTGACTCATCAGTCCTGTTTGTAGCACTTAGACGCTGACACTAGCTTGTTCACTGTTTGAGGTCTGTTTTTCTCACTCCCAGGAATTATTTCTACAACTTGGTGAATGCAGTTGCTCCCCTGGAGCTGTCTGTCTCTCTGTCTCTCTCTCTCCATGACTGTGCCTCTACCTCTGTCTCTCTCTCTGTCTCCCTTTCTCTGTCTCTCTCCTTGTCTCTGTTTCTCTATCCCTGTCTCTGTCTCTTTCTCTCTGTCTCTTATCTCTCTCCCTCCTTGTCTCTATCTCTCTCTTCCTATCTCTGTCTCTGTCTTTTTCTCCCTCTCGCTCTCTCTCTCTCTGTCTCCCTGTCTCTCTCCCCTTTCTTTTGTCAAGCTGTGTTCCATGTTTTCCCTTAAAGTTAGTTTGAACACTCTTTGATGCTGAATTCCTTCGGCTGTAGAAACTTTGCAGATTATACTTGAGAACACCTCCACCACGGGGAGATGAGGGCCTCAGGGTGGTTAACAAAGACATCTCACTGTAAGCGTCACCGACGTAGCCCAGCGGCATCGGTGCTGCTGTGAATCTGCCCTGGATGGTCTCGCAGATTCGCTGCCAGCAGGCCGTCTCCATCCCACTCAGCGCTTTTCAGGTGACCTGCCACCTGCTGTACCTGACTCATGAGGACAGGCTGTCACACCTTGCTGCCCAGGTGAATGGACTGCAGTGTTACCAGAATCTCCCGTGTTCCACTGGCATCTTTATAAGGTGAATATTAGCCTCTGTCCTTAGTCTAAATAGGTCACGCTTGCTCTTCCAAAAGATACTGGTACTTGATCCTCAACTCTAATACATTTATGATGCACTTTCTTGACAGGTTATTTATACAAAGTGAGACCCTTCTACTGTTGTTGGCTATGTAGGTTTTTCCTAGACTAAGAGTCTCTGGAAAGTGACATTTTCAAATTCAGAGCCCTGTTTTAGAAGATGTGTCCTATTTAGTAAAAGGAACCCCCTGGGGGCTAATTATCCTTGAAGCATTCCCCTTCTGATCTTTCCTTACAAAGAAAAATTATAGTTTTACTGTGTTTCCAAGGCACACGGGATAAATCACCCAATTCATAGCAACAGTTGTATTCCAGATGGTATTATAAGGCGTGATTTTTTTAAAAGAAAAGCTCCTATTACTAGCACGTGTGTGTGATTAAGGATATCATAATGTTACAGTACTAAAAATAGTCGCTATTTGTCATATGTTGTATGTATTGTTTGTCGAATATTACTTGAATTTTCCCAGGCCAGTCTGTTTTCTTTGTAATTATTGACTAAGAAGGGTATACACATCTGTGTAATTTTAAACTCAAGTAAACCTAATACAAAGTAATTTCTCCCACAGAGTAGATGTGCCTAAGATGTAAATCTCTGTCAGAGATAATATTGATGGTTATTTTTCATATCTCTATACCATCCAAGGCCATCTATATGTATATGTTTATTCATATCTACATCTATATAATGTGTATGCATATAGCATATATATATAGTGTGTGTACATACATATATATATAGCATTTATTAATGCCTACAATACACAGAGGCCAACAGCAAGCAGGGAGTAAATAATGTACTTCTATATTTCATTTTTTTTAATGATTACTCATTTTTTTTGCTTATGCAATATCTCTGCTGGTAGTCCTGCTCTGTCTTCTTTTCTTATTGACGTATAATTGACTTACAACACTATGTTACTTCCAGGGTACAACATAGTGATCTGATCTTTCTGTACATTACAAAATGATCACCATGATGTCTGGATACCATCTGTCCCCATACAAAGTTATTAAAATATTATTGACTATCTGCTGCACACACATCACTGTCACTTCTTTATTTTGTGACTGGAGTTTCATACCCCTTGGTCTCCATCACCTATTCACTCATAACCCCACCCTCCCTCCTCTCTGGCAACCATCACTTTCTTCTTGGGTATCTATGAGTCTGCTTCTGTTCTGTTATGTTTGTTCCTTTGTTTTGTTTTTTAGATTCCACATGCAAATCAAATCATACAGTATTTGTGTTTCTTTGTGTGACTTATTTCGCTTAGCAGACTACCCTCTAGATCCACCCATACTGTCCCAAATGGCAAGGTTTCATCCTTTTCTATGGCTGAGTCATATTCCATTGTATATATGTTGCATCTTCTTCATCTGTTCATTCATCCATGAGCACTTAACTTGTTTCTATATCTTGGTTATTGTGAGTAAAGGTGCAGTGAGCATAGGGGTGAATATATCTTTTGAAATTTCCGTATTTCTAGTTGTGGTCTTTTCTGTTTAGAGAAGTCCCTTTAACATTGATTTTAAACTTATTTCATGGTGCTGAACTCTTTTAGCTGTTGTTCGTCTGTAAAACTCTTTATCTCTCCTTCCAGTCTGAACGATAGCTTTGCTGGGTAGATATTCTTGGTTGTAAGTTTTTCTCTTTCATCACTTTGAATATATCGTGCCCCTCCCTTCTGGCCTGCAACATTTCTGCTGAAAAGTCAGTTGGTAGACTTATGGGAGTTCCCTTACATATAACTAGCTGCCTTTCTCTTGTTGCTTTTTTTAAAAAATAAATTTATTTATTTATTTGGCTGTGGTGGGTCTTCGTTGCTGCATGCAGGCTTTCTCTAGTTGTGGTGAGCGGAGGCTACTCTTGGTTGTGATGTGAGGGCTTCTCATTGTGGTGGTTTCTCTTGTTGCAGAGCATGGGCTCTAGGTGCGTGGGTTTCAGTAGTTGTGGCAGGTGGGCTCAGTAGTTGTGGCTCATGGGCTCTAGAGTGCAGGCTCAGTAGTTGTGGTGCATGGGCTTTGTTGCTCCACGGCATGTGGGATCTTCCCGGACCAGGGCTCAAACCCGTGTCCCCTGCATTGGCAGGTGGATTCTTAACCACTGCGCCACCAGGGAAGTCCCCATCTTGTTGCTTATCTTTAATTTTTCCCATTTTAATTACAGTGTGTCTTGGTGTGGACCTCCTTGGGTTTATTTTGTTTGGGACTCTCCATCACTCCTGGTTCTGGTTGTCTGTTTCCTTCCCTAGATTACAGAGTTTTTCAGGTATTATTTCTTTAAATAAATTCCCTGCCCCTTTCTTTCTCTCTTCTCCTTCTGGGACCCCTACAATGCGAATGTTAGCATGCTTGATGTTGTTTCGGTGGTCTCTTAAACTATCCTCATTTTTTAAAATTCTCTTTTCTTTTTTCTGTAATGATCGGGTGATTCCCACTACTCTTCCAGTTTGCTGATCTGTCCCTCTGTATCATTTAATCTAATATTGATTCCGTTTAGTGTATTTTTTATTTCAATGATTGTATTCTTCAGCTTTGTTTGGTTCTTCTTTGTATTTTCTAACTCTGTTAATCTTCTCACTCTGTTCATGCATTCTTCTCCCAAGTTTGTTGAGCATCTTTATGATCATTATCTTGATCTCTTTATTAGGTAGGTTGTTTATCTTCACTTTGCTTAGTTCTTCTTGGGTCTTGTTCCTTTGTTTCAAACATATTCCTCTATCATCTCATTTTGCCTAATTTTCTTTGTTTATTTCTGTGTATCAGGGAGGTACACTACGTTTCCTGATCTTAGAGGAGTGGCCTTTAGTAGGAGGCGTCCTATGCATCCCAGCAGTGCACTCCTCTCTGGTCACCAGAGCTACAGGCTCTGGAGGTGGCCCCTATGTGGGCTGAGTGGACTTTTCTGTTGTGGTAGGGCCAACTTCTGTGAGCAGTCTGGTAGGTGGGGTGGCTCCCCGCCCTGTAAGCCACCAGGACCTGCATCCTGCTGTGGCGGCCGCCAGCTGTTTGTCGAGGTTAGCCCAGGGTCTTCCTTCTCCACCATATTCCTACTCTGTCTTCTTGTAAAATGTCTGAATTATTGCATTTTCAATTTAAGTAGATGACGCTCATTTCACATATATTGTACTTCGTATTAATACAAAATATTTGCAGGGGGTTTAAATCTGCCTCTAGTTTATATTCACTAAAGAAATATTTTATTGAATGCTGGGTAACATTGGCAGATATAGTTTTGAGAAAGGTGTCAATATATTTTTCTCCAAGAATCCACAGGCTATACAGCCTGTACCTAAATACTGTGATAAGAGGTAAGGACAAAGAAGTGCCATGAAAACGATGGAGATTAAGTTCTATGGCAGTTCAGGAAGAAATGGGATGAGTTAGCAGTTGGTACCGACCAAAGATTACATATTGAGGTAGAAGCAGGGAGACTCCCAAATTCTGAGAGGAATGTTTATACTGATGCTGTCAGACTGCCTCCCAGATGCTAATAACTACATATTTGGCCTTAAATTGGATCTGAAGTGGCCAGTGGGTGTGTTGGGAAGAAATCACATTCAATTAAAAGGTATCTATCAAGTGTTTTGCCCACATGTGCGTTGGGCTAGATGCTACAGGAATACAGATAAGCATGTATTTTCGGTTGCTACATAGTTATTAATGCCCGAATCAAAATATGCTAAAAGAATTGTTACTAAGGAGTTGTTACTCATGGCTTAGCTCCGTTTATGGGCTGTGAGCTGAAGAGACTATATTTTGCTGTGATATCGGTCCCAAGGTACATGTGAAAGGAAAATATAGTTATGACAAAACGGGGTGGTACAGGTCACTCTTACTTGGTAAACTGGGCCAACACCTGACCATAGACAACAGACCTCTGAAGGGCTGCAGTGAGCACGTCTGTGGATAGTTTCTACCCTGATTCCTCTGCCTATGATTGTATTACTTGAATTTTTTTTTTTTTTTTTTTTTTTTTTGCGGTACGCAGACCTCTCACTGCTGTGGCCTGTCCCGCTGCGGAGCACAGGCTCCGGACGCGCAGGCTCAGCAGCCATGGCTCATGGGCCCAGCCACTCCGTGGCATGTGGGATCTTCCCGGACCGGGGCACGAACCCGTGTCCGCTGCATCGGCAGGCGGACTCTCAACCGCCGCACCACCAGGGAAGCCCTACTTGAAAGATTTTATGTTTGGAGCTACTAGCCATAAAAGGAAAGAGAGTAATTTATTTGTGACACCTCTCCTAAAAGTTACCTTTTTTCTTAGTGTCTTCAGACTACCTGTGATAGGAAAGTCAGGGACTTCCCCAGCTGTCCAGTGGTTAAGACTTCACCTTCCAATGCAGGGGGTTCGATCCCTGGTCAGGGAGCCAAGGTCCCATATGCCTCACGGCCAAAAAACCAAAACATAAAACAGAAGCAGTATTGTAACCAAAATTCAATGAAGACTTTAAAAATGGTCCATGTCAAAAAAAATCTTCCAAGGAAAAAAAAAAGGGAAATTCAAATTCAACTTTTCATTTTTCTCCCAAGCTTTACCTCCATTGCAGGAGAGATTACTCTGAGATTCCTATTTATGGTTATTTCTGGACAAGTTTGGGTCCACGGCATACTGGACCTCAGTCATGGGTGGGGAGAAAGTCTGGTTTCACCTCAGACACATGAAATGTTGAAGGTAGAGCAGCGGGACTTTCTAGCTGATTCGTGTAGATTCTCTCTAGGTCTGCGTCCAGACCCCTCCCCCTCTGACACTGCTGGCTGTACCCCCATCTGGTACAGGCCTGCACACACACACACACACACACACACACCTTGTGAATGCTGTACAGAGGTAGGGCCTAAGCCTGGGGACGGCGCCGTGGGGATCACGCTCCCTGGGGTGCAGTGCATTTCCCTCTGACCTCCGGATGGAGGACCTGCCACCTGCATGAATAAACTGAAAAACCACAGAGGAGAGGAACTAGACTCTTGAAACGTTAAAAGGCGGTCTTTTGTATGATATCGCTTTACCCATTTTAGGGCCAGAAGAAGAAATCGGTGCCTCTGGTGGATTGATTTATCCTTGAAACCTGCCCAGGTGTGGCTGCCAGGTGATTCAGTGCTCTGTATCTGTTTAGTGGAGCAGACATAGCAATCTAGCCATGGACGCGCAGAATTGGAAAATCAAGCCGCCCAAGAGAAATGCTGCCTTAGGGTGTATGTGAATGCAACTCAGTTACTTTTCACTGACATAATAACGGGCAGGTACTCTTCCCACTAATCTGTCCTCAAGTCTTCTCCACTAGCACGTACGTCTCATGAGGAAAGGTGCTGTGTTCCTCCCCTGGAAGAGTGCTTCTGCAGGCCAGCAGGACAAGCACCAGCTGGAAAGTGTTAGGAGCGTGTCAGGACTAGAAATGTGGGTTCTTGTGCCCCTACCCCACCTACTCTGTCAGAACAATTTGTGTTTTAACAGACCCTCCAGGTGATTCTAAGCATGATGTTCCTGCACGTGGTAGATGCAGATCAGGACTTGTTGAAGGACTGAAGGTAAGTGCAGAGCAGTGGCAGGGAGTAGGGAATCGCATTTCTGGGTTTTCCCCTGTGTGTATGCAAAATACCGAGGAAAGGCACTTCTCTTACAGCAAGGGTTTTGGGGATGTATACAAGGAATAACTGGCCTGACTTAGTAAGACACTTAGTTTGCTCTACATGGGAAAATGCTGGTTAAAATCTCACAGTGATGGAGTGCTGAGTCTAACCTGTGTCCTCAGTGAGCGTGTGCTCCGGGCGAGAACATACTTCCTTTGTACAGGTAGGCAGCCGTTGAGCACTTGTCTCATTATTTTCGTGTTATGGGTGGTTGTGAACTCAGATGTCATTTATTTTGATTTTGTGAATGCATGTTTTTAACTTCTAAAAGATTGTTATGCCACATTTCTCAAACAGTGGATGGTAAGTGTATAAAGATTTGCCTGAGCGCCCAGAGCCAGTGACCGGCTGGTGGCACCTGAGGGTCAGCTAACCTCATTCTGTGGCTGCTGCTGTGTGTCTTCTGTGCGGTCTAGTCAGCTCTGTTAGCGACTTGTGTAGTCTTCAATTTGTGGAATCCTCTTTGCTGTGTAACTGCAAATGGAAGGTACGTTTGCTGTGTCTGAAATTTTCCAGCGTATCTCTCACTTCAGTCCTCACCTTCCCATTTACACAATTGTTTCAGCAACACAGTTTGACAACATAATTTTTTTAGGAATTACATTCCTAAGTTATACCCAAATAGCATGTAATATGCTAACTAGAAGGCACAGTCTGCAAATACTATTGACAGAAATCTTGAAATGAATTGTAGCTGATGGCGAGACCATATGTCTTTTATAACTTTTCCTAATAGAGTCAGAGAATCCAATTTGTTGGAAGTATTTAGGTATTTCTTAATTCTGCTCAGTGAACAGAGCTGAGCAAATAGTACCAATCCTAATCTGTTAGTTAAATCAGGATTTAGACAATGGAAAATAGATTATATTTGTGTTCCAAATAAATCACATCTGTATGCAGAGCAGGGTGTGGCCAGATGACCCTGGTAAAGTGCTGCTGGGAACAGAATGAGTGTCAGAAACCTCTTGTGGCCCCAAGAATTGGCACAAAACGGAGCTTGAATTCACTGAGGCTTCCAACATCCCGTGCTCTGCTCCTGTCCTTGTCTGGGATGGGAAGGTTTGTTTATGAGTAAGTTCAGTGCACCCACAATGGTTAGGATGCCAATAGGAACAGCAAACGTTGAACTGGGCTACATGACATTGTCTCTTCGTAGGTCAAAAGCGTAGAATGTCATCAGTTTCATATGGCTCCACCTAATGTTGTTTTAAAAGATTGCTTCACGTTTTTGGAGATATTGTGCTTTATTATGGCTAACGTTGTGATTAATTCTGTCTGTGGATGACTTTGACGAGTCTGTGTAATTTCCGTGTAGTTCCCTTCTGCACCCTGAAAAATACTTTGGGGCTTCCCTGGTGGCGCAGTGGTTGAGAGTCCACATGCCGATGCAGGGGACGTGGGTTCGTGCCCCAGTCCGGAAGATCCCACATGCTGCGGAGTGGCTGGGCCCGTGAGCCATGGCCGCTGAGCCTGCGCGTCTGGAGCCTGTGCTCCACAACGGGAGAGGCCACAGCAGTGAGAGGCCTGCATACCGCAAAAAAATACATAAATAAATAAAAAAAAATACTTTGGAAACATATGAGTGAAAATTTGAAGGAGATTTTCAGTGCCTTGTTGCATCACACATTAAATGGTGGAGGGTGGCTTGGAGGAGTTGTGTCAGCTCCGAAAAAGACATAGTCCTCTGAAAGAATAGTCTCTCATATTCGAGGACCTTGACATGTGGGAAACATTTTACACTGCGTAATATTTAAATTTCATCTATATGTTAGGAAACTGATGTGAATCACTTAGAAAATGGACTTATCCTCATTCTTATAGTAAAATAATTCTTCTATTATATTACATTTGACCTTGAATTTCTCATATTGCTGGTTTTATTTTAGTGCCTCTTCTATCAGTGTTTTGTGTACTGAATAAATAGAACTATACAGTTTAATTTTTAGAAATATTAGCAACCTATTTCAATATCCAACTGGATAAACTTTAAAATACCTCATAGAATTTTAGATTTTCTTTTGTGGGAAGGGGGTGGAGGTTGTGACTTTGGAGATGATCTAAGCTCTTTATTTTGGAAAAGAAAGAAAAAACAAGTTATAAAAATAAAAAGTAACTAACCAGCCCAGAGATTGAGGTTGGAACCCAAATCTTTCTACATCTAGTCCAAAGATATTTCCACTAATTCAGATTTTTAGAAGCAGACTGTATACTTCTATTTACAGTTACATTATGTTTTCAAATCTACCATAAAATTTCATGATCATGATTTTTGCTGTATTTCGAGTATTTACTTCATTGTGTCACAGCGGGCTCCACAAACTGCATACCTCTTTCCTTTTCCCTAAAATAAATTCCAGATTGTTTAGCTTCACAGTCAAGGTTCTTAAAAGTCCAGGCCCCACCCATATTGCAACATTATTGCATAGAACTTTCATCCCATTCAAATCTGTTTACTGTTATTAAAACATAGCAAATCAACCACCATGGATGCCACCTCACACCCATTGGGATGGCTGATGCTGCAAAAAAATAAAATAAAAAAAATACAAATTTTGGTGAGGATGTGGGGAAATTGGAAATTGGAAGTTGGTGGTGGGAATGTAAATTGGTGCAGCTGCTGCGGAAAAGGGTATGGAGGTTCCTCAGAAAATTAAAAGTAGAACCACCTGTGATCCAGCAGTTCCACTTCTGGGCATATTCCCAAAAGAATTGAAAGCAGGGTCTGAAAGAGATATTTGTACACCCATGTTCACAGCTGCATCGTTCACGATGGCCAGGATGTGGAAGCAACCCAGGTGACCACTGACAGATGAATGAACAAACACAATGTGGTTTATACAAATAATGGAACATTATTCATCAGTTAAAAAGAAGGAGGTTCTGACGCAAAGGCTACATCACAGGTGATGCTTGAAGACATTTCGCTGAGCGAAGTAACCCATCCCAGAGAGACAGATACTGCCTTGACCCACTGACATGAAGTGGCTGGAGCAGGGACATAGAGAACGCCGATGGCAGGCTCCAGGGCCGGCGGTGGTGGGCCTAGTGATTAACACGGATGAGGTTTAGGTTTGCACGGTGACCGCATTGTGGAGCTCTGTTTCTCAGCAGTGTAAATGCACTTAACACTACTGACCTGTACACTTAAAAATGGTTAAGATGGTAACCATGTATTTTCCCACCATTTTTAAAAATAACAAATGAACAGATATCTTTTTAATGTTGTATCTGTGTCTGAATGAGGGCTCTTGAACTTCCCTGCCCTTTCACGAAGCTTTCTCTGAGAAAACAAGTATTGAAAGTTTTTCCACTGATTGTGTATGTGATTAGTGGTCTCTCCTGCGGGGGACACACAGCCCAGTGTGCATAGAACAATCCACTGCAGTAATACAGAACACGCAGCTTTGCAATTTCATTTATTTTATATTTTTACTAAGGCAGCAATTACCATCGCCTTAATATGAACTCTTCAGCTTGACAGATGTCTGTGCACATATGGTTAAATTTGAATCTCATGTATAGAAACAGGCAGAACGGATACAGAAGTTTGGTGAGGCTGAGAACAGCCCTGCGTATCGGTTGTTTACACCGGCTCTCTGGCTCACCTTGAAAAGCCCGGGTCTCACTTCCGCCCTCAAAGTATAGCCTCCTCGGCCACAGGGCCTGTGCTTTAGGTACTTGCATATTTCTAAGTCTGTACCTGTGTGGAGTTTTTTACACTCTTGATAGATGTTAACCTCTTAACTTAGGCCATTTCTTGAGTCCTCAAAAAAACGCAGCCTAACCTTGTCTGTGCAGATGGTAACTTCAGAAGAGCAAGTGAGGACGTGTTACTCTGCCTTTTAGAAGAGGAGGACCCCGGGGACCCGGTCAGCAGTGACCTGTGTCACAGTGTGGGGAGCGGGACGCCCTTGGGAGCACCAGCGCCAGGACAGGGGGACAGCAGCCTGCAGGGCGCGACATTCTGCCTTGAACCCAGCAGGCGCCCCCCCTCCCCGCGCGCCCCCGGGAGCCCACCGTGCGGGCTGGAATGGCATCTCCTATTTGTGGCCCTGCACAAGGGCAGTAGTGTAGCCGCCTTCCTTCAGAACAAACGCAGATATCGAGTGTGAGGGTGCTTTTCATCCACCTGCTGGTTTTGAGGTCAGGTGCTCCTTTGAGAGAGGGTCAGCCTGGAACACTCAGCTCACAGCGGTCCCCACGTGGTTCAAACTGGAGCGCTCTCCTAGCGCGCTCAAGGAAGCGTTGGTATTGACCTGAGTCTTTGTGTTGTATTTCCCGTCTCAGAGCATTTCAGAACATCACTGTGTAACAGGAAGAATTCTGCCCGCCTTAGGGCCAGACAGTTCAGGAAGCTGCAGACCCTGGCAGGGAGGGAATGGTGCGCAGGCGTTGGAACTTGTTTTCCCTTTTTTCCAGAGTCAAATAAATACACGTTCTCTGGGTCTTTCCCAGGCCTGTCCTGGTGCATCTATGCTGCTGCCATTTGAAGAGTTCACTGAGCAAAACTCTACTCTGTTTTCCAGCAATTTGTAACTTTCAGTTTGAATTTTTATTTGTTTTGGCTGCGTTGGGTCTTCCTTGCTGCGCCCGGGCTTTCTCTAGTTGCCTCGACTGGGGGCTACTCTTCCTTGCGATGAGCGGGCTTCTCGTTATGGTGGCTTCTCTTGTTGTGGAGCACCAGCTCTAGGCGTTTGCAGGGTTTAGTAGTTGCAGCACGTGGGCTCAGTAGTTGTGGCATGGGTTCTAGCACGCAGGCTCAGTATTTGTGGCGCACAGGCTTAGTTGCTCCGTGGCATGTGAGATCTTCCCAGACCAGGGCTCAAACCCGTGTCCCCTGCATTGGCAGGCAGGTTCTTAACCACTGTGCCACCAGGGAAGTCCCATAACAGATTATTTTTTAATTTTTTTATGGAAAGCCGAAAAAATTAACAAAATACTGTTAATGTTGGGATATGAGTAGCTGAATGCTTGTTATATTTTGCTTACACTGTCTTGTGGTTAAAACTCCCAGGAAAAAGCAAAACTCAAAAAGCTGAGGAGACTTGGATTAGCTGTGATGCCAGATTCAGGATACAGGGGGTCATCGCTTCAGCTACTCTTCTTAACTAGATGCAGACAACCTGAGAGAAGAAGAACCAACAACATAACTTACAGTGAAGTGTCACTGGGCTTAGGTTGAGAGTTAACATAAGAGTACACTTTCCTGAAGGCATTGTAAAGCATTCAATAATGAATCAGTGTTCTTTGCAGGAATATTTATATTGTATCAAGAATTTCCTCTGGTTGATGAATAAAGGATAAACTTTAAAATCCACAAAAGCATAGCTTGCTGAAGCCAACCGTAGAACAACTGCAAGGTAACTAACAAATTATTTAAGAAATAGTTACACAGGAAGAGAACAGAGAAAGTTTCCATACAGATAATTGGGAAATGAAGCCTAGTTTCACATTGGCTATTCCATTTTGGCCCTTTTTGAATAGTTTAAGACACAACATTAAAAAATAACCTCCAATGTTAAAAAATATATAAAGGAATTGTTTTCTTTCCTTAGGTAACTCCTACTTGAATATTATCCTTCATGTTTTCAAGGGAATGCTGAAATTACTGTTGACATTATAAGTGTTCTTGGTTTCACGAATTCTGAAAACAGAAGGGACAAGAATTTTGGGACATTATAAATAATATTTTATAGAAGTTTAAAGTATAGGGAGAAATAATCTCAATATGGATGGTTTTTAGTTCCACATGTCCTAAGGTGTAAATTAATGTAGCCAGTTAGTTTAGAAGCCTTTCCTATCCTACATCTCCAAGTTTTATATTATAGGTAAATGAATGACATCGTTATTGGTGATCACATATAAACATAATGACAAATAAACAGAAAACTATTCTTATTATTTATTTATACACTGAAAATTCAGATTTACCATGTTTGCCATATTAATGGTAAATCTTTGCAGATCTAGTTTAGAAAGAATAAAAACTGTCCTAGGGGCTTCCCTGGTGGCGCAGTGGTTGGGAGTCTGCCTGCCGATGCAGGGGACACGGGTTCGTGCCCCAGTCCGGGAGGATCCCACGTGCTGCGGAGTGGCTGGGCCCGTGAGCCATGGCCACTGAACCTGTGTGTCCGGAGCCTGTGCTCTGCAACGGGAGAGGCCACAGCAGTGAGAGGCCCGTGTACCGCCAAAAAAAAAAAAAACAACTGTCCTAATGTACCCAGAAAAGGGTTGGGCTACTAAAGAAAACAGAGGTGTCTTTATAGAACTATGCTTGAGAAATCAGAGTACAGTAGAGGTGCTGATTGATAGAAACGTGGTCAAACATTTCTGGTTAACAGGATGATAAAGAGGGAAGGGGAAGGAAAGAGAAGCCGTAGATACCTAACCAAACATATTCTCAGGCTGAGGATGGAATTCTCTGGTCACTTACGTGTTTTGAAAACGAGGAATTCATTTCCTAGACCTTTTTGTTTGTTTCATCTTGTGTTTTGTATTTTCTTGTCTAGCAAAGTAGGTACTTTTTTATTGAGGAATAATTGATTTACAATATTGTGTTAGTTTCAGGTGTACAGCAAAGTGATTTGGTTATACATATATATGTATATATCTATATTTTTTATTCTATTCCATTATATTTTATTACAAGATACTGAATACAGTTCCCTGTGCTATACAATAAATCCTTGCTGATTATTTTATATATGGTAATGTGCATCTGTTAACCCCCTACTCTCAATTTATACCCCCCACCCCCTTTCCCCTTTGGTAACCATGTTTCTTTTCTATGTCTGTGAGTCTGTTTCTGTTCTGTAAATAAGTTCATTTGTATCTTTTTTTTTCTGAGATTCCACATATAAGTGATATCATATATTTGTCTTTCTCTGACTGACTTACTTCACTTAGTATGATAATCTGTAGGTCCATGCATGTTGCTAATATACATATATATGACATGTCACATCTTCTTTATCCATTCATCTATTTATGGACACTTAGGTTGCATCCGTGTCTTGGCTATTGTAGCATTGAACATTGGGGTGCATGTATCTTTTCAAATTATGGTTTTCTCCAGGTATATGCCCAGGAGTGGCATTGCTGGATCATATGACAACTCTAGTGTTTTAAGGAATCTCCATCCTGTTCTCCATAGTAGCTGCACCAATTTACATTCCCACCAACAGTGTAGGAGGGTTCACTTTTCTCCGCACCCTCTCCAGCATTTATTATTGTAGACTTATTGATGATGGCCATTCTGACTGGTGTGAGGTGATACCTCATTCCAGTTTTGATTTGCATTTCTCTGATAATTAGCAATGTTGAGCATCTTTTCATGTGTCTGTTGGCCATCTGTATGTCTTCTTTGGAGAAATGTCTTTTTGGGTCTTCTGTCCACTTTTTGATTTGGTTGTTCGTTTGTTTGTTTGTTTTTGATATTAAGCTGTATGAGCTGTTTGTATACTTTGGAAACTAAACCCTTGTCGCATCATTTACAGATATTTTCTCCCAGTCCATAGGTTGTCATTTCATTTAGTTTATGGTTTCCTTTGATGTACAAAAGCTTATAAATTTGATTAGGTCCCATTTGGTTTTTGTTTTGTTTTATTTGCTTTTTATTTCTTTTGCTTTGGGAGACCGGTCTAAGAAAATATTGCTACAATTTATGTCAGAGAATGTTTTGCCTATGTTCTCTTCTAGGAGTTTTATGGTGCATGTCTAATATTTAAGTCTTTAAGCCATTTTGAGTTTATTTTTGTGTATGATGAGAGGGTATATTCTAACTATATTGATTTACATGAAGCCATCCAGCTTTCCCAACACCACTTGCTGAAGAGACTGTCCTTTCCCCATTGTATATTCTTGCCTCTTTTATCAAAGACTGATTAACCATAGGTATGATTGATTAACCATAGGGCTTATTTCTGGGCTCTCTGTTCTGTTCCATTGATTTATATGTGTGTTTTTTGTGCCATTACCACCCTTTTTTGATTACTGTAGCTTTGTAATATTGTCTGAAGTCTGGAAGGGTTATGCCTCCAGCTTTCTTTTTTACCTTAGGATTGCTTTGGCAATTCTAGGTCTTTTGTGGTTCCATATAAGTTTTAGGATTATTTGTTCTAGTTCTGTGAAAAATGTCATGGGTAGTTTGATAGGGATCACATGAAATCTGTAGATTGCTTTGGGTAGTATGGCCATTTTAACTATATTAATTCTTGCAATCCAAGAGCATGGGATATCTTTCCATGTCCTTGAATCAACTTTGATTTCCTTTATCAATGTTTTTTTTTTTTTTTTTTTTTGGTAGGCGGGCCTCTCACTGTTGTGGCCTCTCCCGTGGCGGAGCACAGGCTCCGGACGCGCAGGCTCAGCAGCCATGGCTCACGGGCCTAGCCGCTCTACGACATGTGGGATCTTCCCAGACCGGGGCACGAACCCGTGTCCCCTGCATCGGCAGGCGGACTCTCAACCATTGCGCCACCAGGGAAGCCCTATCAATGTTTTATATAGCTCTCAGCATATAAGTCCTTCAGCTCCTTGGTTAGGTTTAATCCTAGATATTTTTAATGTGATTTTAAATAGGATTTTTTTTTTTACTTTTTGATATTTTATTGTTAAAGTAAAGAAATGCAACAGATTTCTGAATACTCATCTTGTATCCTGCTACCTTGCTGAATTTATCAGTTCTAATAGGTTTTATTTGGAGTCTTTAGGGTTTTCTGTATATAGTATTATGTCATCTGCATATAATGACAATTTTACCTCTTCCCTTTTGACTTGGATACCTTTTTATTTCTTTTTCTTCTCTGATTGCTGTGGTTAGGACTTCCATTATGGTGTTGAATAGAAGTAGTGAGAGTGGGCATCCTTGTCTTTACCAAGAATTTAGCAGGCTGGCTTTCAGCTTTTCACCATTTAGTATTATGTTGGCTGTGGGTTTGTCATAAATAGTTTTTATTATGTTGAGATATGTTTCATCTATGCCCACTTTGGCCAGAGTTTTTATCATGAATGGATGTTGTATTTTTTCAGATGCTTTTTTTGGCATATGTGCAGGTGATCATGTGGTTTTTCTCTTTTGTTGATGTGTATCACATTTATTGATTTGCATATCATGAATCTAACTTCATCATGGTGTATGACCCTGGAATGAATCCAACTTCAGCATAGTGTATGATCCTTTTTATATGTTGTTCAGTTCAGTTTGCTAATATTTATTGAGGATTTTTTCATCTGTATTCATTAAAGACATTGGCCTGTAGTTTTCTTTTTTGGTGGTGTCTTTGGTTTTCGTATCAAGGTGATAGTGGCTTCATAAAATGTCTTTAGGAGTGTTCCCTTCTCTTCAATCTTCTGGAAGAATTTGAGAAGGATAAATATAAATTCTTCTTTGTATGTTTGGTAGAATTCCCCAGTGAAGCCATTCATTCTTGGAATTCTGTTTGCAGGGAGTTTTTGTTTGTTTGTTTTAATTACAGATTGTATTTCACTTCTAGTGCTCAGTCTGTTCAAGTTATCCATTTCTTCTTGACTCAGTTTTGGCAGGCTGTGTTTCTAGAAACTTGTCTACTTTTTCTAGGTGGTCCATTTTATTGGCATATAACTGCAAAATATTTTCTTATGGTATTTTGTATTTCTGTCGTATCAGTTGTTATTTCTCCTCTTTCATTTCTTATTTTGTTTATTTGGGTAATCTCTCTTTTCTTCTTGGTAAGTCTGGCCAGAGGTATTTCAGTTTTGTTTATCCTTTCAAAAAACAAGCTCTTGGTTTTATTGATTTTTTTTCTGTTGTTTTTAATCTCTATTTTATTTATTTCCTCTCTGATCTTTATTATTTTCTTCCTTCTGCTGAGTATAGGTTTTGTTTGTTTTTCTAATTCTTTTAGGTGGTAGGTTAGGTTGGGTGGTAGGCTAGGTTATTTGAGATTTTTCTTGTTTTTTGAGGAAGGCCTGTATTGTTATGACCTTCCTTCTTAGAACAGCTTTTGCTGCAACCCATAGATTTTTTTATGGTTGTGAGAGCAGGTACTTTTTGAAGTACACTTGGATAAGAGATGCCAGAGAAGATCACCTCTCAGACTCATGTGAGGTGGTAGGACTTAAGGGTCTACTTAGGGTGTAGAAAGCCCCAAGATAAGGTTGATGTCACCTGAATATTGGCACTTGAACATAGAGAAAAAGCCTGATAATATGAACATTTAAGTTGTCCTTTAGCTCATCAGAGAGCTGTAGTAGCAAGGCAGTCAAATACTCTGAATTTCAAAGACAGACAGGACCTTCCACTGAACAGAGGCCACAGGGACTATTCCATGAGAGAGAGAGGTTGCACTACCAGCAACAGGAGTTGGAAACTGTCCACGTTCCCCAGGCCTGAGGAAGGGCTGCAGGTTAGGCCCCAGACTAAGAGGGTCTACACTCACTGGTGCTCAGGAGAAAGAGCTGGGGCGTCTGGGGCAGGAGGTCTCAGGCCCCCCCATGGTGCAGGTGTGCTGCAGGGTGAAGCCCGGACGGACACAGCACAGTCTCTCCCCACAGGGGACACACCCTGCCCCTGGAGAGCCATAAAGGCGGGTCACCCTCGCCCCAGGGCGTCGACTTCACAGCATCCTTCCCCAGCTGGTTTCCTTCTAGAGCTCAGACAGAAGTAAAATTGTTGGCAGGAGGAAAGGTAGGACACCTCTTGAGCAGACGGACGATCAGAGCCAAGGTACTCCAGTAGAGGGTAGGGAACACTCACACCCGTAGGAGAGTCACAGACAGAAGACACAGTTTGGCCACCACGGATGCTCAAGAGGACACACCCACAGGCCTAGGTGCCCTCAGCCTGCTGAAGAGATGGAAGTAGTGGGCCACTGGTTGAGATGAAGTGAGATCATGAAACAATTCAGTTAATTCAAAAGGCAGGAGAAAGAAGAATGGGGAATCAATGGGACAAGTAGAATATAACTAACACTATGGTAGGTTTAAATCCAGTCCTGTTGATACATACAGTAAATGTAAATGTAACGCTAAATATATAGGCACCTAACAATGGAACTTTAACACACATGAAGCAAAATGGATGAAACTGAAAAGAAAAATAGATCTGCTCTATAGTTGAAGACTTCAACGTCTGTCTCTCAGGCATCAATAGAATAGGCAGTCATAGAATCAGTAAGGTTAACAGGAGACTTGAATGACACTGCTAACCGGCGTGATGTAATTGGATATAATGAACACACCACCTGCAAGAGCCCAGAGCACTTCACCCAGGCAACCTGCATCCTGGACCATGCAACAAACTTCAGCAGATCTGAAATCACATGATATATGTTATCAAAGAGAAATAGAAGTAAAATAGAACTGGATAGCAGAATGCTATATGGACAGTTCCAGAAATATTTGTAAAGTAGACCACACACCTAAATAAGCCATGGGTCAAAGTGGCAGTCACGCATGAAAGTAAACAACAAAGTATTATTTATAAAATAGATAAGCAACGAGGATATATTGTATAGCACAGGGAATTATACCCAGTATCTTGTAATAGCCTATAATGGAATATAATCTGCAAAAATTACTGAATCACTATGCTGTATACCTGAAACTAACATAGTATTGTAAATAAGCTATACTTCAATTAAAAATAAAAATAAAGTACCTCTGGAATACAATAGACACTAAATAAATATTTGCTGAATAAATAAATCATGGTCAATAAATGTGTAAAAATATTTTGAATTGAGCCAGCATGAAAGTATAATATGTCAAAACTTATGGGACTCCACCAAAACAGTGTTAGAGGGAAATTTAAAGAATTGAATATTATATTATAAAACAAGAAAAGGTTCAAATCGGTAGTCTAAGCTTCTACTTTAAGAACCTAATAAAATAAGAGAAAACTGAATACAAAGCAAACAGAAGGGAGGGAATCTTATCTCTTAAAGATTGTAAAGCAGCTATACTCCAATAAAAAATAAATAAAAAGATAAGAGCCCACATAAATGAAATTAAAAACAAAAAAAGTAGAAAACACTAAAGAAACCAAAAAATACTTGAAAAGGTCAAGATAATAGACTAAACTCTCTTCAGACCCGTCAAGAAAATAAAAGAGAAGACATGCATTACTTTCGACATTATTTTAAAAGATAATGGTTTGTTGTGAAGAACTCATGCCAGTTACTTTGATAACTTAAATGAAGTAGACAAATAATTTCAAAGATAAGACCTAAGCTTACTCGGGAAGAAATTCACACCGAGAAGACCTATATTCTTTTTTCCTATATATTTTAAGGGAATTTAATTTATAATTTAAAACTTTCACACAAAGAAAACTCCAAGCCTAGATGACTTCACTGTCAAATTCTGAGAAACATGTAAGGAAGAAGTTCTACCCAAATCACCCAGATAGTGGGAGAGGAAATAACGCATTCCAACTCATTTTATGAGGTTCACATTATTGTGATAAAATTTAGTGCATTAAATGAAAACAACAGAACATCATGACCAAGATCAAAGATTTAAATAAATGGAGACATACGCCATGTTGGTGGGATTTGAGGCGCCCTGTTGCCAAACTACTATTTGTCTCCCAAATTGTTCAGTAGATTCCACACATTAACAATCAAAATCCCCACAGGATTTTGTTTTTGCTTTTGGTAGAATTTTTTTTCTTTTTTTTTTTTTTTTTTGCTTTACACGGGCCTCTCACTGTTGTGGTCTCTCCCATTGTGGAGCACAGGCTCCGGACGCACAGGCTCAGCGGCCATGGCTCATGGGCCCAGCCGCTCCGCAGCACGTGGGATCCTCCCGGACCAGGGCACGAACCCATGTCCCCTGCATCGGCAGGTGGACTCTCAACAACTGCGCCACCAGGGAAGCCCTGCTTTTGGTAGAATTTGATAAACTGATTCTAAAATGTATGTGAAAAAACAAAGCAGCAAGAACGCCCAAAACAATTTTGAAAAAGAATGAAATGTTGGAAAATTCACATAACCTGATTTCAAAATCCAAGTTAGGGCTTCCCTGGTGGCGCAGTGGTTGAGAGTCTGCCTACCAATGCAGGGGACACGGGTTCGTGCCCCGGTCCAGGAAGATCCCACGTGCCACGGAGCGGCTGGGCCTGTGAGCCATGGCCGCTGAGCCTGCGCGTCCAGAGCCCGTGCTCCACAACGGGAGAGGCCACAACAGTGAGAGGCCCGCGTACTGAAAAAAAAAAAAAAAAAAAGATCCAAGAGTAGCTTTTAATGAAGTCTGTGCACACCGATGAAGAAGTTACAGAAGAAGTGAACTTCTTCCTTGAGGAAGTTCCCTAGCTATTCTTATATATTAGTCTGTCCTTGGTTCTAACCTGTTTGTCACAGTTTCCCAATAACTTAGAAGATGTACTTATCAAATCTGAACATCCAGCAAGCTTCAGAAGAATGGATTCTTCCGTGGATTACACAGTGAGACTCAGGCTTGTCAAAATAAGCCATGACATAACTTAGAAGCAGCAAGTTTTAAATAAACATAAACATTTATAAAGACTTCTTTTTAGATCCCAGAACTCATTGAATGAGGGACCTGACTTGAAAGCAGTTCATGTGAAAAGCAAACTTAATTTAGTTTCCAGTATGCCAGCTAGAGACAGCGGTGTGGGTTACTGTTAAGATATCAGTGCAAACTCGTTTAATGGGAACATCCAGATGTAGAGGTGCAACCATAGACAGGGTGGTGATGGTACTTATCCCACGTACTATGGAGAATGATTTAAGGAATTAAGATACTTAACCTGAAGAAAGTGAGACGTTGCTAGTCTAGAGAGGTGAGTGTTGTAAAGTTGGAAGGTCGCCATATGGAATAGAAATAAGATTCTTAAAGTTCTCATAAACACAGGTCTCCAGAAGACATGGGTGACAATCCATGCACAGGCCCTTTGTTTAAAGAATTTCAATTTTCAGCAGTAAAAAGACTGTCCTGCCCAGCAGGGGCTTCCCAGGGACCTTTGGACACTCTGTCAGACTTTGCAGAGAAAGTGTTTCTGAGTTGAGAACAGTAACAGGTAAGGGGGTCATTCCAGAGTGCTGGTGCTGTGAAAATGGTTTTTATTCTTTTTAGCAAATAACTAAATAAATGCAATCATACTCTTTATTCAGTTTAAAAGATTGATAGGTCAAAAAGGAATTCCAAAGTTAGAAAGAAATGAAAGGACATTAGAATAGTCCTTTTGCCCTAAACATATAACAATTCAGCCCTATTTACAAAAAGAAGTATGTTAGTGAGTAGAAATGAAGTCTGCCATCTGGCTAGTCATGAATGTTGTCATTCTTTACAAAGGTGGTCTTCAGAATTATCTGCTAACCTCCAAAAAAGGATAAACTCTACTTAAACAAAATCACAACAGCCTTGATTTCATTGGGCCATATTAGTCTGATATTTACCATATGATCTGTATCAACAGTATCTCATCTAATCCATGATTCTGTATTTGTATAGGCTTGCCTCTGTGTGGTGAGAGTGCACAATTTCTTTAAAGTTCTTTGTTTGCAAGGTGGCTTTTTTTTTTTTTAAGGATAGTTTGAATTGGTATCGCTTAAGTAAATTGTCTAAGGTGGGTCACTGAAATTGTCCTAAATAAACATATTCATATCATTTTGAGTATTTCAGATAAAAAATATTATTTATTAGGGGAACAATCTTGATGTACCATCAGTCTTCTTGGCAGGAATATTATATCTCGCAACATTTCTTCCTATTATTATTATTATTATTTTTTTTTTTTTTCTTTTTGCGGTATGCGGGCCTCTCACTGTTGTGGCCTCTCCCGTTGCAGAGCACAGGCTCCGGATGCGCAGGCCCAGCGGCCATGGCTCACGGGCCCAGCCGCTCCGCGGCATATGGGATCCTCCCAGACCGGGGCACGAACCCGTATCCCCTGCATCGGCAGGCGGACTCTCAACCACTGCGCCACCAGGGAGGCCCTCTTCCTATTATTAAAAGCAGGGGGCTTCCCTGGTGGCGCAGTGGTTGAGAGTCCGCCTGCCGATGCAGGGGACACGGGTTCGTGCCCCAGTCTGGGAAGATCCCACATGCCGCAGAGCGGCTGGGCCCGTGAGCCATGGCTGCTGGGCCTGCGCGTCCGGAGCCTGTGCTCTGCAAGGGGAGAGGCCACAACAGTGAGAGGCCCGCCTACCGCAAAAAAAAAAAAAAAAGCAGGATACATTTCTCTTGGTGGATTTCAGCCTTTTAGGGAAAACTTACATGAAGATCAGTGGTCAAAAGAAATGCTTGCTTTGTTGAAATGTATTGTTTGTAAATCCAGCAGTACGAGCCACTGTCTAGTGATAGCACATATTCTGTAGGCATTTTTGTTCTTAATGTGTTAAAACAAAAATGCAAAAGCATCCACTGTATAAATGCTCATTTCACTCTGCCCATATGCAGAGCAATCACTTCCCCACCATCGTGAGGAGGAAGCTTCTCATCCTGGAAATACGATTAGGCCCTGTGATAGGATAATCTGTGCACCTTAGGACACACTCAAGAGAATACCATGGTGTGGAGCTCTGGCTGGGAAGTGTCGCCCACAGAACATGATAAATTACACAATATTATCTAATTCCTACATACGGCTGATGATAACTATTTTTCTTCTCTGGAAATAGTCAAACAAAAAAGTATAAATCCAAGCTAAATTACATTTGGAAATAGACGAGATTTGCTAAGTGAATACAAAGGAAATTTTGAAAAATTTGGCAAATCAAAATTAATTATTTACATATGAAACTATCTCTTTAGAAAAAATCATATATTATGTGCTAAAATCATAAACTATGACAAATCATTCTCTGTTTTATCAGCTTATAAGAAAGTAAATGATATTCACTCCAGTTCTACAGTATTTAGATTATGTGTAAGGAAAAAACACAGGGAGATCAGTTCGGTGCTTTGTGACGACCCAGAGGGGTAGGATGGGGGGAGTGGGAGGGAAGTTCAAGAGGGGGGGGATATATGTATATGTATAGCTGATTCACTTTGTTGTACAGCAGAAACTAACACAATATTGTAAAGCAATTATAATCCAATAAATATGTAAAAAAAGAAAAAGAAAAGACTATAGGACATATCAACCAGTAATTTTTGAGCTGGAGACATTATACTAAATTTCATACAAAAATTAATTAAGTTATGATTATTTTTTAAATAAGGGACAGTAATTAGACTTTTGAGAATTGTACTGTTTCTGCATTTTTCTAAAGTGCCATTTGTTTTAAATAACGATAATTCAGATTCAGTGAATTTGGGGAAATTTAAATCTTACATTTATGGGCTACTAACTTTTTTTTTCCTAAAAAAGAAAGATGCTCCATAATAAATGAAGAGTGTTAGCAGTGTGTTCTCGGAATTATTTACATTTTGTCCTAGGATTTTTTTTCTGTCGGGAGTGAAGTATATACAGGGGCTGTTATTCTCACTCTCAGATTTGCAATGGGTGTCACGCATAGAATGTGGTAATATATGGGGCATAGTTGGTGCTACAAGCTCTATAGATTTACTGCTATCCAGAGCCAGTCATGTAGCCCAGAGACAAGCTGGCCACAGTGTACTATCCTAACATACTTTTCTGATTTTAAAATGATGCTGTTTTTGCTCTTTTTCCTCTTGTTTTCTCTGAATACTGACCTGAAACCTTTATTTTTTCCTATTGTAAAGCCTACTGGTTATTGAAGGCAGCTCTATTTTACAAAAAATAATTGGAATGTATAACTTTTAACCATAAACAAAATATGACTTGCTACCAGAGAAACAAAGTACATGGCACAATGTAAGTGCTTGTTAAATGCTATTAAATGTGGTTTAACTCACTGAACAGCTCCAGTGCCTGCCAGCCTCTGGGTGCCCATCACCTGCCAGGCAGTGTCCCAGCCACTTTACATGCAACCATATGAGGCTGGTACCAAACCCAGGTTCAGCTGCTCCAAAGGCCAATACTCGAGAGACAAGTGTTGGTGGAAAAGGAAAAGATGCTTTATTCAGGAGGCCAGCAACCTGGGAAGGAGGTGGCCTAATGTCCTCAGATGGTCTCCAAGTTGCCAGTTAGGAGACAAAGGGGTTAAAGGCCATATGGGGGCGCTGCAGGGTGCATGAGCAGCTTGGGCACAATTCTCGGACTAGTTGGCATCCAGGTGAAGTTTCGAGCGTCACCAGCCTTCTGGTTTCCTCCAGTCTGAGGTCTAGGTGCTTGAGGTCAGCAGTTTCCATCTGACTGTCTGCTTCCTGTCAAAAAGCAGTTTAGGAATGTGTGTCAGGCAGCCTGGTGGCTCTGCTTTGTGGCTGGTTTACAGTCCAAAATGTTATCAGTTTCCCGGCCCAACAAGTACTCTCTGTCTCTGCATCTTCACATTCCTGGTCCTAGCTCTTGAGCCAGCTTTTTGAGACTCAGGGGAGGCCTGGGAGACTAAAGCTTTTCTACAAACCAGAGGCAGGCAGAGGACATCCGGTGGGTCTGTCCCGGGAAGGCCCCATAGGGTCCTGCTCAGTTACATATAGACCTTATCCTATGTCAACACAGCAGGTCTTCTAATTACTTCTTATTATCTCCTTTTCAGAAGGCAGGACATGGTCTTAAGGAGTGGGTATATAGTAATTAAATCACTTGTCAAAGATTAAATATTTAAGGAAATCTCCATTCAGAACTAGTTTAAGTTGACTATTACTTTAACAACAGATAAGTTAATTCCAGTGTTAGGGTACATGCTCCTGAAAAACTCCACTGTTGGTAAAAATAAAAACTAAATGAATATAGGGATTGCTGACACTTCAAGTCTGCATTTCCTTTAAGCTCTAGATAAACAAAACAAAATAAAGTCAAATGTTATCTTCTTAATAAGCCCAGCAACACTTTTAAGAAGGTTTCAGTTTTGATCTTAGTCTCAGCCTTTCTCCAAACTATGGAGCAATAAGACAGGATATTTTGATTTTCTGGTCAGGCCATTTGCTCTCCTCCTGACCTGACTCTGCCCAAAACACAGAGGCCGCTAAGGAATGGAGGATAAATAGATTTACAGAGAAAGAGGGGAAAAAAGGAAAGCTGCAAAGACAAACTCATATTCCTGTTAAGATGTGGTGCTCCCATTATATGAGTTGGGGCATTCTCGTATAATCCAGATTAAAATATAAATTGAAAAAAGATTTGACTTAGTGACTCTAAAATTGGACATACCTTGTGACCCAATAAGTCCATCACTCAAAAACAGTCCTCAGGGCTTCCCTGGTGGCGCAGTGGTTGAGAGTCCGCCTGCCAATGCAGGGGACACGGGTTCATGCCCCGGTCCGGGAAGATCCCACATGCTGCGGAGTGGCTGGGCCCGTGAGCCATGGCCGCTGAGCCTGCGCGTCCGGAGCCTGTGCTCCGCGATGGGAGAGGCCACAGCAGTGAGAGGCCCAAGTACTGTAAAAAAAAAAAAAAAAAAAAAACAGTCAGTGTATATTCAAAGTCCTCCACAAGAATTTCAGTTACGGGAGCACAGAACAACTGGCTTGGCATTCTCTTTATTGAAATGATAGATCTTTCCTGTTACTTGAATGAATGAGTGAATAATTGATTGCTTGATTGACTGATTTAGACTTGAAGTCCATTATTTTATCATATTTCACTGCATCAAAAATGTACAAATGATGCTCCATTATTTTATACGACACTGAGAAATTGCTCTTTTTACTTTAAAATATCCTAGTAGCCAATTTTTAAAACATTCACTACATGAGAAAATATGTGCATCTTACAATTGATGGCCTACAAATAACACAGAGCATAATAGAGCTCAGTAAAAACCTCTGTTTCACAGACTCTTCTTATAGGGAAGCAGATCAGTTTTTGCATGTTGTGAAAGGTTTTTCTTTGACAAGTCTTTATAATAAAGATAAGTAAAGGCAAACTTTGTAGGAAAACAATATAACAGAGTCCTAATACCCTAAGTTTTTATGTCAGAAAACAGGACAGGAAAACGCTGGAAGGCATGACAAAAGATAGGGCAAGGTCAAATCTGATATTTCTCGAGACTTATCAAATGGACTATTTGCTTAGGTACCTTTTTAGTCATATAATAGTGTCCTTTTTATTTCCATGGGTCATAGATAGTTTAAATCCTTAGCTTTCTTATGAGCATGGAAATAAAATGCATAGCACAATGTCTGAATAAATGAAATCTTTCAAGGCAAATGATTATTCCATAGTTCCACCTAATTAAATCTGATTGCATTTTTAGGAAGACTAATATAACAAATTTGGTATTTTCTTCCTGGTAGAGTAGGTTTCAATTACTTGTTTCCCATCGGCAATACAGCTTCAGTACAGTGTATCAATTGGGGTAATTTCCCCTGTGAGGATATGAGACATCCCATCAAACTACAGATAAAATACTAGGATTTATAGTCTCCTGAAACATGTATGGAGGTAGGTGCTCCAGGGTTGATGAGTTCAGTGAATAGTTCAGAGTCACGCCGTTAGCAAATTAACTTAGACCAGTCAGGTGTGATCCTATATGTTTATTATATTTAACTTTTTAAAATTTTAAGCAAAGAAACCTGTCACAGAAACCCTAGCAGACTTACCATCCTGTCTTTGGTCAGAGCTGGGTCACATGCTGGTTCAGAGTCATGTCACTGGAAAATTAACTTAGACCATTGGGCATGACTGCTTTGGAGAGAGAAGGTGGACCCAGGTCCTGCAGGTGTGGAGGGAGAGGGAGGTGGCGGCTCACTCAGGGCTCAGGGCTCTCTGACCTGCTGTAGAAGGTTCAGGGTTGGGCCCTTGGTGGGCAGCTCTGGGACGGGCTGCTGAGAGGGGGCTCCCTCAGGACGTGGCGCTGTGGGGACGTCTGAGGCCCAGGGGCCACGTCTGGACGGGAGGAGGGCGGGGCATGGAGAGGAGCGGGGTGCCGGGAGGGGGTGCTGTCACTGGGCAGGGTGTTGGGGTCTCCATCCCAGAGAACCCTGAAGGGCGGCTCAGATCGGGGCCCCATCTGACCAGTGGCCACAGTTAGTGGGCGCTGTGCATGGGGTGTGCAAAGCACGCAGGCTCTAAATGGGCAAGAATTTGCGTGTTCTGGCTATTTTCAAATGATTGGATTGTGAAAATTGGAGTCTGGTGTCAGTGGGCTTTGGAGGTGAGGGTCTCAGCCTGCGTGGAGAAAACAGCAGGCTGGGGGCAACACCACCTTGGCATGTTAACTGACACCTGTGCCATCCAGTCACCACCTATTGGGTCCAGTGAACAAGCTGCAGGTGCCAAGGGTTCTCACAGGGGGACGAGGGATGGGCACGTCTTTAACCTGGTCAGGGTCAGCCTGTCTGTCTCCCTGCTGACCCCCGCGGTATTTATTACACTAGTGCTGCCTGACCCTTGAGTCGAGCGCTGATGAAGAATGGGAGCGATTTCCCAGAGCAGCACGCGATCACCCTCGGTGAGGGTATGCGGATTATTACAAGACAGCTCTGCAATCTCAGGGAATCATACAGTACAAGGGCATTTCCTGCCCCCGGAGCAGTCCAGCCAGATGCAGGGCACTCACCTTTCAGGTGCTGATGCAGACACCCAGCACCTTCCCTCCCCGTCTCTGCCTCGGTCAGATCCTCGGGATTAGGTCTGGAGAAGAGGGAAGATGGTGGAGAAAAGATGAACCAGTTCTCAAGTGTCCCAGCTTGACTCACACTCCATTGCTAAAAGTGCAGCACTGAAGAAAAAACTTTAAATGTTCATATTACCTTGCAAGTAAAGTTCTTAAGTATGTTATAAATTGAATCACCTGATTTAGAAAGCACAAAGAAGGATTAGAGCGTTAGTCCCAGCACAGGCTCGTGAGGAAACAGTGAACCCTGAACATATCTCAGTGACGTTTGCGTGGGGTGACATTTGCAAATACTTCCTAAGTACTTTTTTTTTTTTTTTGGTTAGTTAATTGCCATTGTAAACTTATTTTTTGCTTGTTTGTTTTCTGTTTTTCCCGTTAACATAATAGAAAGGGGAAAATGTGAGCTCATTTTCTTAAGAAGCTATTAAACCAGCTGAAAGCTCTTAAAAAAGAATAGATCTGTTTTTGTTATTTTTTTAAAAAATACCTTCCTCTACTTTTATATTAACTTTCTATGGTGAAAGGCCTGGAACGTACTCACTTTTTTAGGTGGATTGTAACAGAAAACATTTTTGTACTTAGGGAAAAAAGGATGGTGATTTCAAGAACAGACGGTTTTTAGGAACCCACTGTTACCACGATTTCTACCTCGTCATGATAGAAAGTGAATCTGGAGCATGGAAGTGTCTTTTCAGAGGACAGTTAGGAACCCAAGAAACAATCAGCCAGTTCTCAGCACGAACGCCAAAAATCTCCTGAAGGAATTGTGACCTTGCTTCTGAAACTACACAACCGTAGGCCTGAAAATCTCAGAGATAATTAATAGTAATAGCTACAATTTATTGGGCATCTTGCTGGTGAGATAGTGTTCAAAGTGGTTGGTACGAGATAGACCCTTAAGTCCCCATAATGATGCTGTGTGATAACTCGTGATACACACTTTGAGACGAGAAGACTGAGACGCAGAGAGATTCTCCAGTTCATCCGAGTTTATTCCGTTGGTTAGTGTATTTTTCAGCTCAGTTGTAACTTCTGTTTGGTACTTTCTTGTATTTTCTCTCTCTCTGTTGAAGTTCTCAGTGTGTTCACCCATTTCTTGAGCTCCATGAGCAATTTCATGACTCTTACCTGGAACTCCTTATTAGTTAGATTGCTTATCTCCATTTTGTTTACTTCTTTGCTTGAAGTTTTGTCTTGTTCTTTTGACTGAAACACATTTCTTTGTCTCCTCATTTTGCTTTACTCTCTGTATTTATTTCGCTGTCTTTGGTAGGTCAGCTACCTCTCCCAGTCTTGAAAGTGTGGCCTGGGGGAGCTGTCCTGTGGGCTCAGAAGCACAGCCCTGCATGGCCACCATGGCCAGGGGCTCAGGGCTGTCCCCAGGTGGCTGCACACGCCCTCCTGTGTGGTGGGTCAGGGCTGTTGTGGTGTCCCGGTGCTGACAGGTGCTGGTGGGTGGGCTTTTCACCTGACCACCTGTGAGGCCCTTGTGCAGCCCAGGTGTGGGTGGGGGTCTCAGTGGGCCCACCCACCAGTGTGAGCAGGTTAGAGGGAGGATGCCCCGATGGGGCCACCAGTGCTGGTGTCAGCAGGTGCCTGAGATCACAAAAGCGGCCAGGGTCTCGAACCCCAGTCAGCATCCCGACCGATTTCTCCCTCGGTGACAGATGCTTCAAGATTAGTGAGCGGGTCCCCTTCACGGAAGGTCCGTGCCCTTTTCAATCGGGTGTTTTTGTGCTGGTTTGGGGTTCAGTGAGTCTACACAGGAGCCTGTAAAGAGCAGGTTTTCTCTTCCCTGTAGTTCTGTCGTTTTCCTGGATGTATTATTCCTCACTGATTTCCAAAGTCGGGTGTTCTGGATTCGCCTCTTTCCTGTGCAGGAACTAAGGATTGTGGTACCTGATGTGGAGCTGGAATCCCTTGTTCCTCGGGGAAAATAACTGTGTTTGTGATCCTTCCTGGTGGTGGATCGCCGGACGGGGCTGCAGTGTTTCCCCCCTCAGCAAGTCTGCATCCCAGCCTCTCCTGCCATCTCAGTGCTGCCCTTTTACCCTTTGTTGTAGACACGCTGTCCATCAAGTGTTCAGTCCCTTTTAGACGCCTCTCCCTAGAGCGCTCTTCCAGCTTCTTTGAGAAAACACATATTCAAACCCTTTGTTTTTCATTGGATTACTTGTCACCTTATTACTGAGTTGTAGGATGTCTTTATGTATTCCGGCTACCAGTCCTTTATCAGCGATATGATTTGCAAACATGTTTCTCTCAGGCTGTGACCTATTTTCTTATATTCTTGATGGTATCTTTTGAAGTGCAACAATTTCTGACTTTTACGAGGTCTGATTTATCAATTCATTTTGCTAGTGTTATCGGTTTTGTAGCTAAGAAGTCATCACCTAACCCAAGGTCATGAAGATTTACTCCTTTTTTTTGTTTTATTGCTGTTTCTGTTTTCATTTTTGAAGAGTTTAAGGTTGGGTGTGTGGTCCATTTTAAGTAAATGTTTGTGTTTGGTGTGAGACTTGGCATCTCTGTCAAAAATCCATTGATTGTAAATATATGGGTTTATAGGACCACAAATATAAGTGTTTATATCTGGAGTCTCAATTTTCTTCCCTTGAGCTAAAATGTCTGTCTTTATACCCGTACTATACTGTAGCATTTTGTTAAATTTTGAGATCAGGAAATGTAAGCCCTCCAACTTTGTGTTTTTGGGTTTTTTTTTTTTTTAACATTGTTTTGGCTGTGGGGGTCCTCTGTATTTGCATATAAATTTTAGAGTTGGCTTGCTTGTTTTTGAAAAAGAGTCTGCTGGAATTTTGATAGGTATTTTATCAGATCTGTGCATGAATTTGGAGAGAACTAACATCTTTATAACGTTGAGTCTTCCAATCCATGACACAGTTTATCTCTTAATTTATTTAAAGCTTTAATTTCTTTTAGCAATATTCTCTAGTTTCAGTGTGTACTTGTTTTATTAAATTTATTCATAAATATTTCATTCTTTCTGATACTTTTGTGAATAGAATTGTTTTCTTGATTACATTATGAGTTGTTTGTTATTAGCAGCATAGAATCATAATGGATTCTTATAATGGATTTTGTATCCTTGTGACCTTGTAAACTCCGTTATTAGTTCTTGTAGTTGTGTGTGTGTTCCAATAAAGACAGGTTTACCTTGTCCCTTTCCAATCCTGATACCTTTTGTTTATTTTACTTGCCTCATTTCTCTAAAACCTCCCACACAAAGTTGAGTGTGAGTGTAAGAACAAACATCCTTGCAGACTTTCACCGTCAATTACAGTGTAAGTTGTCGGGTTTTTGTAGATGCCCTTTATCAGGTTGAAGACGTTCCCTCTTATTCCTAGTTTGTTGAGATTTTTTATCATGAATTGGACTTTTGATTTTGTCAAATGATTTTTCTGCATTCATTGAGATTTTCATGTGTTCTTTTTCCTTAATAACTATAATTTTGAAATAATGACAAAGAAAACTGGAATTTGACTTTTCTTCCTTTATTTTTCCCAAATACTAGCAGTACCATGGTGTGCTAAAATTCAATGGGAAATTCAGTACAATGCCAACGAATGGACTTTTATAATTCAAATTATAGTGAGGCCTAGAGACTTTTAAAAAGCACCTAATGTCCTGGTTAAACAATTTTCATTTATAAGTCTCTTTCAGTTATAAACATGAGAAATTCACAAGGTTCTGTTTTAAATTGTTGATTGGAAATCATTTTAAGGGTCCTGTCTATAGTTGCAATGAGACTCATACTAAGCTAACAGGTTTTTAAATTAATTTTAGTATAAGTATGAGTTTATATGTTCACAGATGAATTTTTAAAAGAAGTGTTAAGTCTTTGGTGCAATGTTTAATAGCAGCTTTTAGCATGAGGTGTGATAAGTGAAGTATATTTTTGTTGACAGAAGGATAGAGGGATTTAATGGATATGATGATTCAAGTTTACATTACATACAAAATAATACAACCAGTAACTAATGACCTAAATAAAACTGCATAAATCAAAAAAAAAAAAAGTAAGTTAAACCTAATTCTGCCAAGGGAAACAATGAAATTACTTCTTTTTTATTTTATTTATTTATTTATTTATTTTTATTTTTTTTGCGGTACGCGGGCCTCTCACTGTTGTGGCCTCTCCCGTTGCGGAGCACAGGCTCCAGACGCGCAGGCTCAGCGGCCATGGCCCACGGACCCAGCCACTCCGCGGCATGTGGGATCCTCCCAGACGGGGGCACGAACCCGTGTCCCCTGCATCGGCAGGCGGACTCTCAACCACTGCGCCACCAGGGAAGCCCTATTACTTCTTTTTTAAAATGTACATACTACTATATATAAAATAGATAACTAATTAGAACCTGCTGTGTAGGACAGAGAACTCTACTCAGTACTCTGTAATGGCCTATATGGGAAAAGAATCTAAAAAAGAATGGGTATGTACATATATATAACTGAATCACTTTGCTGTACACCTGCAACTAACACAACATTGTAAACCAGCTATACTCCAATAAAAATTAATTTTAAAAAATTAAAATTAAAAAAAATGTATAATTATTTCACAGCTCTGATCAGTGTACCAGAAACCATAGTGCTAGTTATTATGCTCAGACACTGGTTCTCGGCAGGAAACGGGTGTTGGGTCCTATAACAACAGCTAATGTCTACTGAGCACTTTTATAATTACAGGCATTTTATCAAAGGATTTAAAAGCTTTGACTATTTTAGTTTCCAAAGCAATTATCTAGTGAAAGTATTTATTAACCCTGTGATCTTGAACAAAGTAACTCTTTGTGTTTTGGTTTTTTATTTTTAAAAATGAAGGTATTAGGGGGCTTCCCTGGTGGCACAGTGGTTGGGAGTCCGCCTGCCGATGCAGGGGACACGAGTTCATGCCCAGGTGCAGGAAGATCCCACATGCCACGGAGCGGCTAGGCCCGTGAGCCATGGCCGCTGAGCCTGCATGTCCGGAGCCTGTGCTCCACAGCAGGAGAGGCCACAACAGTGAGAGGCCCGCGTACCAAAAAAAAAAAAAAAAAAAAAAAGATGAAGGTATTAGTAGTAACCTACTTCATAGGATTGCTGAATTAAAAGGGTCACTGATTGTAAAGGCTTTATAACAAGAGCAGCCACGTCGCATGCACTAACTCACTCAATTCCCTTACTTTCTATTGTAGTGTTCTGTTGCTATGTGTATGTTTGTCAATTACTGTTATATTTTCTTTTCTTTTTTTTCTGTTTTACTTTTTAAAAAAACTTTTATTGGAGTGTAATTGCTTTACAGTGTTGTGTTAGTTTCTGCTGTACAGTGAAGTGAATCAGCTATTTGTATACCTATATGCCCTCCCTCTTGGACCTCCCTCCCTCCCCACGCCCCTTCCTGCCCATCTAGGTCGTCACAGAGCACCGAGCTGAGCTTTCTGTGCTTTATAGCATGTTCCTACTAGCTATCTATTTTACGCATGGTAGTGTATATACGTCAATACTTATCTCCCAATCCGTCCCACCCACTCCTTCCCCACCATGTCCACACGTCCATTCTCTATGTCTGCATCTCTATTCCTGCCCTGCCATTAGTACCATTTTTCTAGATTCCATACATATGCATTAATATATGGTATTTGTTTTCCTCTTTCTGACTTACTTCACTCTGTATGACAGACTCTAGGTCCATCCACATCTCTACAAATGACCCAATTTCATTCCTTTCTGTGGCTGAGTAATATTCCATTGTATATATGTACCACATCTTCTTTATCCATTCCTCTGTTGATGGACATATTTAGGTTGCTTCCATGACCTAGCTATTGTAAATAGTGCTGCAATGAACCTTGGAGTACATGTGTCCTTTTGAATTATGGTTTTCTCAGGGTATATGCCCAGAAGTGGGATTGCTGGGTCATATTTTTAGTTTTTTAAGGAACCTCCATACTGTTTTCCATAGTGATTGTATCAATCTACATTTCCACCAACAGTGCAAGAAGGTTCCCTTTCTCCACACCCTCTCCAGCATTTATTATTTGTAGATTTTTTGATGATGGCCATTCTGACTGGTGTGAGGTGATACCTCATTGTAGTTTTGGTTTGAATTTCTCTAATGATGAGTGATGTTGAGCATCCTTTCATGTGCCCCTTGGCCATCCATATGTCCTCCTTGGAGAAATGTCTATTTAGGTCTTCTGCCCATTTTTGGATTGGGTTGTTGGGTTTTTTTTTATATTGAACTCCATGAGTTGTTTGTATATTTTGGAGATTAATCCTTTGTCTGTTGCTTCATTTACAAATATTTTCTCCCATTCTGAGGGTTGTCTTTTCCTTTGTTTATGGTTTTCTTTGCTGTGCAAAGCTTTTAAGTTTCATTAGGTCCCATTTATTTATCTTTGTTTTTATTTCCATTTCTCTAGGAGGTGGGTCAAAAAGGATCTTGCTGTGATTTATGTCATAGAGTGTTCTGCCTATGTTTTCCTCTAAGAGTTTGATAGTGTCTGGCCTTACATTTAAGCCTTTAATCCATTTTGAGTTTATTTTTGTGTATGGTGTTAGGGAGTGTTCTAATTTCATTCTTCTACATGTAGCTGTCCAGTTTTCCCAGCACCACTTACTGAAGAGGCTGTCTTTTCTCCATTGTATATTCTTGCCTCCTTTATCAAAAATATGGTGACCATATGTGTGTGGGTTTACCTCTGGGCTTTCTATCCTGTTCCAATGATGTTTTCTTTATCTACTGCTCCTCTTAAAATCCGTCTCTGTCCTTTAAACTGTTTTTTGTCTTGTGTTCCATTTTCTTTGATATTAATATTGTTATTCTGGTTTACTTTTGACTTGAATTGCCTGTTTCGGTTTTTTATGTATATTCCTTAATTTTTAATCTTTCTTAGAGCTCCTCTGTCCATATTTAGTGGTTCTAACCTCAGCATGGATAGGGAGGTGCTGCTGCCAGAGGGCCACTCAGGAATGGATAGTGTATTTCGTTAAATAGTCTGCTTCTCACCCATGTCAGACTCTGGTTCCCTGATACTGCCCTGTGACCCTGAATTTCTGCTGCTGCCTGTCGGGGGCCGTTCTGCTGGGTCCCCACATGGTGCCATCTTGGGGGGGAATATGTTCCCTTCAGAGCAAAGCAGGTTTGCCTGCAGCTCCTCGGCTCTGGGTCCTCCCTGTAAAACAGCACAGGGCACAGGCAGACATCGCTGCCCTTGTTGTGTCCCCAGGTCCTGTCCCCTTGCCCTGAGTCAGGGCCCGGGAAGGAGCAGGGAAAGGATTGTGCTCTGGCTGCACCTCTCTCTGTGCAATAAACTGGCCTTTCTTTCTGGCCCGCAGGCTGGGTCTTCTACCCAAGTCCATAAAACTGTGGTGGCTACTGTGTAAGCAGGGGAAGCATCAGACCCTTCACAGCTTTGCCAGGCCTTCTGTCGTAGGAAATATCCACCCAGCACCGTGTGCAGGTAAAGGGGCACCAGGCCTCTTCACAGGTGCTGCACCCCAGTCCTCCCAGCTGGAGTTTTCTGCTCACACCAAAGCAGAAGGCTTTTGTCTTCTACGTGATCTGAATGGTGTTTTTCCGAATCGTTTTTCTCCATATATACTCTTGCTTCTGTGGTTTCTCCAGGTTTGGTTTGGAGAAAGAAATAAGGATTATGTGCTGTATCAACATCTTGTCAGACCCCATAGGATGTCCATGATTTAAAATTAGTTATGCATTCATCTCAAGGTAAAGTGTTTGATCTGTATATAATTTCCTTTCCAATCAACACAGTGATATTATGTGGCTCCAGAGGAAACCTGCCCTCTCAGAGAGAGAGAGAGAGAGAAATAACACATTTGGCAGACTGGAAAATTGCAGCCTTACAAAGCATACAGGATGTTTGATTAAAATGCTACTTGATGGCAATGGAATTAGTTAAAAACCTGCAGGGCCAAAATATACACACACATAAGAATCATTTTGGCATGAACTAACAGAATGAATAATGAAATTTATAGCACCAATTACCCAGGATGTATAAAGAAATTCGCAACAGCCTAGAGGAAAAACACATATTAAGAATCACATAGGCATACACAGTTGAAATTGCATCTGAACAGCAGACAATGCATATTTTAAAGCCAGAAAAGAGATTATGGATAACTTTTTTTAAAAAATATGGGCTACTTATATGGAAATTGCATTAAATGATTTTGAAGTGAATTACTTTCATTTCCAAAGAGGAGAGAAAAGGACCAGATGAGCTGCAATTAAAGCAGAAATTAAGTTCATTTTTTAGACAATTGCTTTATCTTAATAGAGGAATTATTTAGTTCCTACCAGATTACACAAGGTTTTCTTGAATCCTCTGTAATTGTAAGGACGGTGCAGCTTAATAGTAAGAAGACCATGACTGTAAAGCCAATAAATCACTAGATTTTGATACATAGTTATGGAATCGAGCACACTGTGTGGATTTGGGTTACCAATGGAAATGCTCTGAACTCAGTTTCCTCTTCCTGCAAATGGGGATACTGTCTCTCAGGGCTGACTAGATGAGCTACTGTTATCGAACCAAACTCGGGTCTGCTCGCCCATGTGCAGTGAAGCCAACCTACTGACACCGGGTTGTGGTGAAAAAAGTGTTGTGTTTATTACAGTCGCCAAGCAAGGAGTCTAGGCAGTTAGTGCTTCAAACACTCAAACACCCCAGAGGCTTTTGGGGAAAGGTTGTTAAAGACAGGGTGAGGGAGGGGGGTTGTGGGGTGTGTGGTCAGCTGATGGACACCCTTCTGATTAGCTGGTGGTGAGTCAGCATCATCAGCCTTCTGGTTCCAGCTGGTCTGGGGTCAACGTGCTTGTGGGCAGCATGCAGTTAACTTCTCCCACCTGGTGGGGGCTTCAGTATCTGCAAAACAGCTCAAAGGCCATGGCTCAGAATATTATCTACAGCCCTCGAGGAGGCACTAAAGGTCCTTGACTTTGTATAATGGCTAAACTATTATCATTTTGTCTTGCTTGACTGTTTTCCTTTCTTTCTGCATTTTCTCGCTTCTCTTATTAAATTTATTTTCTGACTAAAGTTTTTCTACAGACAAGAGGCAGCCAGAGGACGTGGATAGGAAGGCCTCATAGGGTCCTGCTTGGCTACAGTACTTGTACTGAAGGCCTATTATAAGATTTAACTTGTGTTAGAAACTTAAAAATGGGCACATCCCTTTATTAGGTCATATTCCGTATATGTTCGTGTTTCTGGTACACCAGATAGTTTGTTCAGAATTTTGTAACTGTAAAAAATGCACAGTTTTCACTACTAATAAAATCGCTCAGGTTCACTCAGTGTCGTGATGCATTAACTTTGCATTCTGTTCTTGTAATTAAACAGCTCTGTGGTCACAGGTCTTTATTTTCCTGGTTGGTTCATAGGCACATTATCTGTTCAGTGATGCTCTGACAATATGAGAAAAAAAGTCCCAAGTACAGGAGATGTTTCCCTGCATCAGCTATATTTTACAAGTTCTGAAGGGACAATTTTTCATCCTGAAGTTTGTAAAATGGAAAGTTTTTCTCTACTCTTCCTAACAACTATTTTTGTATCAACAGATTATATACGCAGTTAAATAATATATAACCATTTTCTTAATTCCCTCAAAATATAATTGATATATACTATAAGATATTTTATATGTTATATATGCATGATATATAATATATATTATAAAACATGATACATGTAATGACATATATTACTCTGATTTATCCCAGTCATATTTTTGGATATGCTCTTGATGATGATTCCTCCCTGGAATGAATGATTATTTCAGAGCATGAGCATCTGAGCATAGCTTCTAATTGCTATGTAATATTACTTTCAGAGTTATCACTCTTCAGTGTCAAGCACACAGAGCACCAATGCCAGGTCTTACACACTCCTCGGTGCCACGCCTTCCCTGAGTCTTGCACCCACTAGCTATTTGTTCCATAGATGCTCAGGTGTGACTGTGACGTGTGTGAAAATATACTCTCTACACAGCCGTTCTGTCTTTGCCCTGTAGACCGAGTACTAGTGGTCTCACCAGTTGTGACAAGACACTGAGATCAGATTTACTTTATGAAAATGTAACTTGATTTAATCATTTGAAGGTTTATAATGCATTAATTGTGCACAGAATTTGTGTATGGAGCATGAGTCTGAAGCAGTGAGAGGAAGCAGCTGTGTTTCCCTGGCTTGATAGCTATAGTGTTTGTATTAATTATCTCATGAAATGGAATCATTGGAATAGAAAATTCATTATGTTTCATTAAAGAAAAGAAATCGAAATGCTTATGTTTATTAATTTTAAAATATATTCCACTCCCCTCCCACAGCCTCCCAAACCAGTAATACCTTTAATGAAAACACATGAGCAATGAAATGAAAGAAAATATAATAGTGTTACTCTGTGTGTAGTTGCGTGTGGGTATATGTGTATGTGTGAACTTTTAAAATGTAAAGAATTTAAGATTTTTAAATAAAAATTTTAATTTAGGACTTCGGGGTTTTTGAGCTTGAGCCACCTGTTCTTGCTTGGCCCTGCAATAAACCTTTCTGTGCTAAAAAAAAAAAACATTTTTAATTCATCCCAGTGAAGAATTATGATCCAGTGGGGGCATGCCTCAGAATTTAAAAAAAATTTCAGTATCTTACTGTTGATATATTTTGAATATTTTAGTTGAAATAATACAAATAGAAATATAATATAAATAGAAACACTACTTCTAAAAATATGTCAGCAAAATCCTTCAATATCATTCGGTTGGAATCTCTTCCTACATTTTTTTTTGGTGGCTGCACTGGGTCTTTGTTGTGGCACACGGGCTTCTCTAATTGAGACGCACAAGCTTAGTTGCCCCACAGCATGTGGGATGTTAGTTCTCCAACCAGGGATGGAACTCGCATCTCCTGCATTGGAAGGCAGATTCTTAACCCTGGACTACCAGGGAAGTCCTCTCTTCCTATATCTAAAGTAAACATGTTTATGTTGAGAGTTCTGAGCATGACAGTTTCTATCATGTGAAATCTCTAGTCATCGGCATACTTCTCTAGATGGAATACCACATGTACCAATTTATTTTTCTGGGAATGAAATATAAATATTAACATTACCTTCTCTACAAGGCTGATTAATTAGAGTTTAAATTTTATTTAAACAGTATTTATTAGAATATTGAAGACCTAGCTGAAAGTGAGGAAATATTGGGTTACGTGTCATACACCAGGTCATAAAAAATCATCCTACTGGAAGAAACAACTTGGTTCATTTTGTGCATTATGATGGTTTAGGGGAAGTGCTGAGCTCCTTAAGAACCGGAGTTAAACTTTCAATGAACTTGTTCAATACTGAAGACAAGAGCATAAATTAATAAAACACAATTTAAAAAGCAATTGAGAGGATTGTAAAAGTTGGTTATTTGGTAATATAAACCAATGATAACCTGAATGAAACAGTAACACCTTGCTTAAATTGGCAAAAGAAGAAATAGAAAATTTAAGTAATCCCATCATATTATAGAGGTAGAATTTATCATTTATATCTTCCTGCAAAAGAAAATCTTGGCCCAGATATTTAAGGGAAAAAATACTAAATTTATTAACACACTTTTAGATAAGAAAAAAAAAGCAGCACTTCCCAGTTTATTTTACATATCCAGCATTACATAGATAAGAAAATATGTAAAGGAAATTAATATGTTCTTCTCATGTACAGACATAATAGTAAAAAGCCTAATAAATAATAACAAAACTAGTCTAGGAATATATATTTTTAAGTGTAATATATCACAACAAGTTTGAATGGATTCAGGAATTAAAGGGAATTTTAACACTGAAAAATCAGTTTTGTTTGTAACACTTAAAAATACATTGAAAAATCACGTTTAAAATTATTTGATAAATGCCAATGTCCATGTATGATGAAAAGCTTCAGGAATTAATGATCAAATAAAACTTCCTTCCTGATAAAATTCTTCTACAAAAATGTCTATAGCAGATATTGTCAGTGACAAAATGTTGGACACATTGTTTTTGAGACAGGGTGCATGACAAGGATGCTGCTATAGTAACATACACTCATTTCATCCAATTGTTGTAGAAGTGCAGTAAGTCTGGAAAATTAACTAAAAGTGGTAATGATGAGAATGGAAGAATTAAACTGCATCCATTCACAGACAGCGTGAATCTGTTGAAAACCCAAAGGAATCTGGAGGTAAACTTTGGGATGAATAAGTGAATTCATAAAGACTACTTATATAAATTCATCAAAGTGCTCATTTTTTATTTATATGAAATGAAAGAAATAAAAATTTTAAGAATTATCACTTAAAATGGTGTCAAGAAATATCAGATGCCTAGCACTGAATTTCTTTCAAAATGTGTAAGACCACTATAAAAATATAAAATATTGAAAGTAAAGAAAATATAGGGCTTCCCAGGTGGCGCAGTGGTTAGGAATCCGCCTTCCAGTGCAGGGGACACAGGTTCAAGCCCTGGTCTGGGAAGATCCCAAATGCTGCGGAGCAACTGGGCCCACGTGCTACAACTGCTGAGCCTGCCCTTTAGAACCCGCAAGCCACAACTGCTGAGCCCGTGTACCGCAACTGCTGAAGCTCACGTGCGTAGAGCCCGTGCTCTGCAGCAGGGGAAGCCACCGCAATGAGAGGCCCACACACCGCAACAAAGAGTGGCCTCCGCTCTCCGCAACTAGAGAAAGCCCGCGCACAGCAACGAAGACCCAAAGCAGCCAAAAATAAATAAATAAAATAAATAAAAATTTTTTAATGTTCAAAAAAAAGAAAACATAAATAAATGGAGGTATATGCTCTGTCCATGAGAGAGATAAAGACCGTATGATTTCACTCATGTGGAATATAGAAAAAACAAAATAAACGAACAAAACATAAACCAACACGTAGATACAGAGAACAGATTCGAGGTCACCAGAGGGAAGGGGTGGGGGTGGGTGAAGTTGTTAAAGGGGGTCTGGTGTGTGGTGATGCGAACTAGATGGGGGGTCAGCTCCTGTAGTGTGTGCAGAAGTCACGTTGTAACACATTACATGTGAAACGTATGTAGTGTTAAAACCAATGCTACTGCAAAATAATGAACTTTAGAACAAATAAATCCTAGTCAAAATCCTAGGTCAGTTACTGTGGAAATTGGCAAACTGTTTTTAAAAATTGTATGAACTGCATTAGACCAAGTAAGTGAAGAAAACAAGGAACCATGCAGACGAAACTGCTCCTAAAAATTAGATACTATGAAGCGTCAAGCAATTGTGAAAGCAGCAGTAAGCATGTGATTATAAACTTGCTTTTGGATTTTTTGATTAGAAAAAAATATATTGAAAGGTATTTTAATTGTAGTCTTTGATCAAATGAAAGATTTTGTTTAAAAAGACAATAAAAGCTTCAGAATTGGAAGCTATTTGAGAGGAGAAACCTCTCTTCTCTCTCATATATATAATTCATGTTGTGTGTGGGTGTGTGTGTTTTGCTTTTAAGAGTACATCCCATATACTAGCCCAGCAAGCTAGCAGTATAATGGGAATTTGATTATGTATTAGTTTCACAGTTTGGACTGTGATGTGAGGTTCCCAATTTCTTATTTAAAATTCTAAAATGTCTTGAACCTGTTTCGTGGCTACAAGATGTACACACACACACTCTCACGAGTGTTAGCATCCCCATGGCTTGGCCTGCAGAAGACGCTATTTGCTTGGTCACTATCTCAGTAACATTGGGTGTGATGTAAAGAAAATTAAAAGAAACTAATACTGATCCATTATCAGGTTTTAGATGCCTTATCCAATGTCAGCTTCCTCCAGTGGAAGACTGCTGGGGACACGCCTGTAGTCAGAAAATGCAGGTCTGCTGGCCCCTTGCCACGTAGAGAATCCACGTTTAGATTTGCATTAAATGGTTTCAAAAAGGGTTCAAGCACTGAATTGGCTCTGAATCAGGTGTCATCATCAGAAGAGAGGAGAATTTTGTTTGATTAGCTTAATAATTTTTACCAATAGGATGAGAGGGATGCAATGGAGCTAAAGCTGTAACTAATACAATTACTGTACTTACTCCTTGGTCTGGAAGAGCAGGGTCGGGGTGCGGGCTTATCCCGTGCAATGGAGAAGTGTTCCTGTGTGTCTGCACTCAGATGGGATTGGGATCTCAGAGCAGCTTTCCTTTTGTCCTGCCCCATCGTGGTCGTGGTCTTAGAGCCCCCGTCTGATGGGGATGCTCTGTGCAGAAGCACAGCTCAGCTCTGAGGCCAGACGACCCCATGTAACACCGAGGCCTGAGTGTTAATGCTCAGCCATCTCCAGCTGTCAGGGCTGTGTCTCTCTTTCCCAGGTATTGTATCAATTGGTTGTTACACCCACATCCTGAGATACATGTTATTAGCTCTCTTATGCAGATGAAGCAACTAGAAACGTTCAGAGAATAACTTGCCTAAATAAACCCAGGATTTGAGTCTTATTTCTGACTCAAAGCGTATTCCTTTCAACACCCTCCATACTGGCTGGTGGTCAATGTAATAAACACAAATCGCTTCCAAAATGCTTCGTGAACGTTATGATCTTTGTTCTCTCATTAGCCAGAGGATGCTAATGAACATTGAACAGAGGAGAATCACTAAAGTTTAGGAATAAGACCTAAAGCTTATCTAAATGGGTATTTATTCTCATGTTTTCTTGTCACTCTGGTTTTTTTTTTTTTTTTTTTTGCGGTACGCGGGCCTCTCACTGTTGTGGCCTCTCCCGTTGCGGAGCACAGGCTCCGGACGCGCAGGCTCAGTGGCCATGGCTCACGGGCCCAGCCGCTCCGCGGCACGTGGGATCCTCCCAGACCGGGGCACGAACCCGTGTCCCCTGCATCGGCAGGCGGACTCTCAACCACTGCGCCACCAGGGAAGCCCAGTCACTCTGGTTTTTTGAACAACCAAGCTGTATCACAAGTACATTTATATCTATTTACTAACAACAGATATTTGTTGAAAAGGTCATTTCAATCCATTGTGTATTGTACTGATTCTTATCAGTACAGTTAGTACTGATAAAGTGGGGACACAGCAGCTTTGCTGTATTGGGGGAATAATGGGGTTTCCATGTCATCACACAGAGGTGCCCCTAGTCCTTGGAAGCCCACCCAGTTTGCCTGTGTTCCTGGCTCCGACCTCACAGACGGGGCTCGGTTATGTGTACGTGAACGCTCAGGTACGTCAGGTAACGTGAAGTGGTGCCATTCCAGGGAAGGGGTCAGAGAAACAAAAGTCAAGGAGGGCAGACTCTTGGTTTTGCTCCTCTGAGGAGGTGGTAGGTAGCGAAATAAACTAAAGATACGTGACTTTAGAAAACGAAGATCCAGAGGGGCCTTTGCAGAATCCCACGTGCAACGCTGCCATGCATTGGCTTGCTCCTGCGGCAGAAGCAAAAGCATCATCACTACCCCTCTTCTGCATCCCTAGGGTAGCGTAAGCCCCCCTGAGGGGAGTCCAGTCTGGAAGGTGCCGGCGGGGCTCCTGAAATGTGGTGCACGTCGCCCAGCCCTTCAACACCACCAGAGAGTATGGGGGCAGGGGTCCTGAGTGCCAGCGGTTCCCATGATGTTGTGATGCTATCCAGACTAAGACATCGATATCCACGGAGAGGTCATTTTAGAGCCCATAAATATTGTGCAGCTCAACTGCTATCTGGGATTAAGAATTAGAAAGTATAGGGACTTCCCTGGATGCCCAGTGGTTAAGACTCCACACTTCCAGTGCAGAGGACGGCGTTCCATCCTTGGTCGAGGAAGTAGGGTCCCACATGCTATACGGCCAAAAAAAAAAAAAAAAGAAGGTAAATATACTCTGGGAAGGAATACAAATAGTAAGAAGGACTTTTTTCTTTTTATCAGAAAAATAAAAGAGTTGAGATAGATGATGATTAAGTATTTGATTTTTGTTCTGTTCTGTGTCCTGCTCAACATGCAGGATTGGGAAAAGAAACTAACAGAAACTTGAGTTTAATCAAAAAGGTATTGCTGAGGGGCTTCCCTGGTGGCGCAGTGGTTGGGAGTCCGCCTGCCGATGCAGGGGACACGGGTTCGTGCCCCGGTCTGGGAACATCTCACATGCCGCGGAGCAGCCGGGCCCGTGAGCCATGGCCGCTGAGCCTGCGCGTCCGGAGCCTGTGCTCCGCAACGGGAGAGGCCACAACAGTGAGAGGCCCGCGTACCACACACAAAAAAGGTATTGCTGAGTACAGCGTTCGCTGGGTTCCACCGCAGCAGGGGTCCTGGGGTCACACTGATGTACGCCAAACAGAAGCACTTTGTTTAAGCAAGGCTGGGGCCCGGCACCAGCACGCCAGACGCAGGGCCGGGCACCCGTAACGGCAGGCATGACTCCACGCCAGTCACCTGGGCCTGGAACATGCAGAATACTCAGCCACGCTTTCCTCGGTTTGGTCACCTGGTCCCACAGTTAAAGACTCAGCCCCTGAGAGTTTTTGACTGGCGTCTGTCCTCCAGGCCATGGGGACCCCCTCACTGCAGGTTACAGATTGCTTGAAACATCCTGCACCTAAGTACAGATGTTTGGTCTGCCACATAGCAGGTGGCTGGATTCTCGTGTATTCTTTTTTATCTGATATAGATGTGCTACTAAAACATCCTTGAGTCAGTGTTGCAAGTATTTGAACCTTAATCATAGTAGTGTATACTTTAAGACAAATCAATTGTAATAAAAAACACAAATAATCCAAACAAACAAATGTATTAAAATTTTACTAAAATTTTTTCATACCAGATGTAATATGTTCACATTTGATACATATAGTAGCAAGTCTTTAAGGTTTTTAAAACAGTATTTCACATGATAAGAAATATTTTCACAAAAAGTCATGCAAAAAGCCTTTTAACTTCACCATTGAATAACTTAGCTCATTTACATGCAAAATTGAAGCTTTGTCCCCCATCTGGTGGCAACTCCTCTTAATTATGGGTAAATTGCCAAGGAAATAAACAATCTCCAAGGAGATGACCTTGTTAAAACAAAGTTATTCACTTGTGGCAAACTGCAAAAATAAGCTGTAAAATGTGTAGCGTCACATATTTCTGAGAATCAAAATACTTATTACTGAAGTCACAACAAAGTCTGGAGCCTTGTGGAGAACTTCAAGACACTGACATGAGGACATTTTCTAATTTGCGGGCTCAGATGTAGATGTGGCATGCACTTAACTGTTTCTATAGTGTTTGTGTACATAATAATTAAATAGTAGTAAAGTAGTAATTAAAAATATAGCTATATGTTAACAATATTGCATAATTTAACAGTTTTTTTATCAACATTTTTTCTAAATAACACTGCTTTTCTACATCTCTCAATTACATTTGAATTCAGGGCAGGGAGTATAAATTCATCAACATTTTATTGTGCTTCCCTACAAACAGCAATTATATTCTAATGCAGAATTACATTATATCTTTTACTCTATGAGGAAGAAATGGATTGTACTATTTAAATAGTGTTTACTGTAACGGATTTTCTGAAAAATGTATTTGTAGTGTTTTATGAATTTAAAGATTCTTCTGCTTACTTCAGACTTTTATGTCTTAAATGTGGAAAGCCAGGCAGGTTTTATTATTTCAGATGATTGCTGAATGTATCCACCTTTGCACTTGTGACTTCCTTTTTACCCTACAGTAATTCTCTCTCTTTTTTTTAACATCTTTATTGGAATATAATTGCTTTACAATGGCGTGTTAGTTTCTGCTTTATAACAAAGTGAATCAGTTCTACGTATACATATGTTCCCATATCTCTTCCCTCTACAGTAATTCTCTTAATGGCTACTAGAATTGATTGTAATAGCAGGCGTGCCTTCTGTTAATGTTATGCAGGAGTAAAAGCATACTCCTGAATGGAATCCATCTGATTAAATATACACTTTTGATTACTGTCTAACCTTCTGTGACCTTTAATGTCTGTCTTTTGCCATGAAAGATTCATCTGCCAGTCTGTCCGATAAAATAATAATCTGAATGGATCTGCCTTACTTCACCTCATCTTTCAAATCCGATAGACTATTATTTTTACTGTTTGTATATATATATGTGACCATAAAATTACCATCCAGTAGGAAAGAAACCTGTTAGAATGCAGTGCTATGCTTGCAAAGTATGTGGATTATCAGATGTATCTTCTGGATATCTAGAACTTGCCAGACCTACAAAATGAGAATCTCAAAAAAAAATTTAAAACAAAAGAGTACCATCATAGTTTCCATTGATTTATCCATCCTTCCATCCATCCATCCATCCATCCAACCAATAATTTTTCAAGTCCTTTTTATTATCAATGTAATTGTGTTGTGCAAAAGCTTAGGCATTCAGGAAAATATATGGCAGGTGTAGTACTTTTTCCCTTTTATGAAGTGTAATATATTTAAATGCGTAGAATATTACTGTCCAGAGAAAATATGGTTCTGTGATAGCAAAAATCTTTTTCATAATGCTATATACATTATCACTCTTAGAGATTCATATTTGTTGAAAGCACATTAACATTCTTGATAAATTATGCATAAAATAAATCTGTTTAAAATTTTTTCAGCTCTGTGTTTTTTAAACATGTGACTGTGGAACCCATCTTCATGAAACAAAATGTAATACTTGGGGCTCCCCTGGTGGTGCAGTGGTTGAGAGTCCGCCTGCCGATGCAGGGGACACGGTTTTGTGTCCCCGTCTGGGAAGATCCCACATGCCGTGGAGCGGCTGGGCCCGTGAGCCATGGCCGCTGAGCCTGCGCGTCCGGAGCCTGTGCTCCGCAACGGGAGAGGCCACAACAGTGAGAGGCCCGCGTACTGCAAAAAAAAAAAAAAGAAGGAAAAAAAAATGTAATACTTCCCAGAACTGTGATCTGTGAGGCGTGTGTGCTGTGATGGAATTTACTGTTTAATGTGTTTTAGTGATTACAAAACGACTTAGGAACAAAAGAGAAATGTATGTTCTTTTCTCATCACTTTCCTAAGTACACAATTCTGAGTGATGATGGTCGAGGATATTTAATGTTTGAAATGCAGAAATATATAGAGATTTAAAATATACCTGAAAACATACTTTGAGGAGAACCTTTTAACCTGCATACGACGTGAGTTTTCATGGTTCGTATTCCATCCTGTGACACCGAGATGATGTCCCACCAGCGCAGGGCTCCTCTCCTGTCAGGGTCTGAGGGCACGCATAGAAGCCCTGACCCCCCGGGTGTCAGACATGACTGCATTTGGAGACGGACCCTCTGGAGGCAGATCAGGTAACACCAGGTCCGATGGGTGGGCCCTGGTCCAATATGACCAATGTCATTGTCACAGAGGAGCTTAGGACAGAGCACAGACTGAGGCACAGACATGTGAGGACATGGCGAGAAGGTAGCCAACCTCATGCCAAGGATAGGCCGTAGGAGCACAGGTGGAACGTAGCCTTTGGACCCCTTGGCCTTGGACTTCCAGCATCCAGCTCTGTGAGAAAATCAGTTTCTGCTGCTTAAGCCGTGCAGTGTGTAGACTTAGTTATGGCAGCTCCGGCAAACTAGTCCACATACCAGGAATTTGTGCTGGATCCTAGAGTCCAGCGGGGACCCTCAGACCTACCAGGATCCCGTGTGATGATGCCCTCGACCCACCCCGGAGAGGGCTATTTAAGTAAGGACCTTCGTCCCTAGAAGCTGCTGCTGAAGCCTCTTCCTGTCTCTACTGGGGGCTTCCTGGGCTGTGGTTTCCTCACAGGGACGGGGCAGCTGTCAAGGGTTTTTCCTCTTGTTGACTCTGCATCTAGTCTGCAGTTAATACAAGGGTAGAAACAAGGCCATCTGTGTATTCAGATGAAGTAGATAAATGTATCTCATTGCTCTTTCCAGAAATACAGCTTAGTAATAACTCCAGGCATGGAATTCTAATAGCCTTTTTGATTGCATTATTATTAAATGTCGCAGATAAGTTAAAGTTTAGTGTCATGTTCCATTAGTAGGAAAGATCAGCAGGCATTTGAAGGCTCAAATTTGTTGATTCAGATAATTTAGTTTAAAAAGTGTTGACACAACCTGACCTTCATTCTCCTCCCAGCCTGAGGACAGACATGGATTTGACTGTGTTTTATGGAACATTAAATATCCCAAGAGTTTGTCATCTCTAAGACGTCTGCCTGGAATGCGGCTGTGTTGCTTGATCCCCTCCAGTCATCCCTGCTTTTCAGAGAGACCTTTCTAAAATTCCAAAAGCCACTGCCTGTTGGCAGGTGACGAATCCTGTGTCACCACTGCCCACACCCTGCCGGAGGCTCATCCACTGAAAATGGGCCATCTCGTGTCTGAACAAAATGCCTCAGAATAAAACCCTCCACCCTCAGGCTGGTCCTCAAAAAGCACATTATCTATCAAGGGAACAATCCCATTTACCACTGCAACAAAAAGAATAAAACATTTAGGAATAAACCTACCTAAGGAAGCAAAAGACCTATACTCAGAAAATTATAAAATGCTGATGAAAGAAATGAAAGATGACACAGATGGAGAGATATACCGTGTTCCTGGATTGGAAGAATAAATATTGTGAAAATGACTGTAGTACCCAAAGCAATCTACAGATTCAATGCAATCCCTCTCAGACTACCAATGACATTTTCACAGAACTAGAACAAAAATTTTTTTAATTTATATGGAAACACAAAAGACCCCAAATAGCCAAAGCAATCATGAGAAAGAAAAATGGAGGTGGAGGAATCAGGCACCCTGACTTCAGACTATACTACAAAGCTGCAGTAACCAAGACAGTATGGTACTGGCACAAAAACAGAAATATAAATCAATGGAACAGGATAGAAAGCCCAGAGATTAACGCACACACCAATGGTCAACTAATTTATGACAAAGGAGGCAAGAATATACAGTGGAGAAAAGACAGTCTCTTCAGTAAGTGGTGCTGGGAAAACTGGACAGCTACATGTAGAAGAATGAAATTAGAACACTCCCTAAAACCATACACAAAAATAAACTCAAAATGGATTAGAGACCTAAATGTAAAACTGGACACTATAAAACTCTTGGAGGAAAACATAAGAAGAACACCCTTTGACATAGATTACAGCAAGATCTTTTTTGATTCACATCCTAGAGTAATGGAAATAAAACGAAAAATAAGCAATGGGACCTAACTAAACTTAAAAGCTTTTGCACAGCAAAGGAAACCATAAACAAGATGAAAAGACAACCCTCAGAATGGGAGAAAATATTTGCAAATGAAGCAACTGACAAAGGATTAATCTCCAAAATTTACAAGCAGCTCATGCAGCTCAATAACAAAAAAACCAAACAACCCAATCCAAAAATGGGCAAAAGACCTAAATAGACATTTCTCCAAAGAAGATATAGAGATTGCCAACAAACACATGAAAGAATGCTCAACAGCACTAATCATTAGAGAAATGCAAATCAAAACTGCATTGAGGTATCACCTCACACTGGTCAGAATGGCCATCATCAGAAAATCTGCAAACAATAAATGCTGGAGAGGGTGTGGAGAAAAGAGAACCCTCCTACACTATTGGTGGGAATGTAAATTGATACAGCCACTATGGAGAACAGTATGGAGGTTCCTTAAAAAAACTAAATATGGAACCACCATATGACCCAGCAGTCCCACTACTGGACATGTACCCAGAGAAAACCATAATTCAAAAAGAGACATGTACCACAGTGTTCATTGCAGCACTCTTTACAATAGTCAGGATATGGAAGCAACCTAAATGTTCATCAACTGATGAATGGATAAAGAAGATGTGGTAAATATATACAATGGAATATTACTCAGCCATAAAAAGGAACAGAATTGGGACATTTGTAGAGATGTGGATGGACCTAGAGACCGTCATACAGAGTGAAGGAAATCAGAAAGAGAAAAACATATTGTATATTAATGTATATATGTGGACTCTAGATACATGGTATAGATGATCTTATTTGTGAATCAGAAATAGAGACACAGATGTAGAGAACAAAAGTATGGATACCAAGGGGGGAAAGGGGGAGTGGGATGAATTGGGAGATTGGGATTGACACATATACACTATTGATACTATGTATAAAATAGATAACTAATGAGAACTTACTGTATAGTACAGGGAACTCTACTCAATGCTCTGTGGTGACCTAAATGGGAAGGAAATCCCAAAACGAGGGGATATATGTATACGTATAGTTGATTCACTTTGCTGTACGGTAGAAACTAACAGAGCATTGTAAAGCAACTATACTCCAATAAAAATTAATTTTAAAAAAATTTAAAAATTATCCATGAATCAGAAAGTTTCAAATACTCTTGTGAGCACCAGTATTCTTCAACTGCTATAAAAATTATAGCTCATGTTTTAATAAAACTGTATGATTTATAGCATTGCTGAAGGCTCATGATTTTATTTCCATAAGTTATCATGTAAAATTTTTAGTATGACTTTAAGGCACAGCACACTCAGACTGATGTAATCTTGGTGAGAAGTCTTCTCTAAGATGCGTGTGTGTGTGTGTGTGTGTGTGCATCTGTGTCTGGGGTGGGGTGAGGGTCAAGAGCGTCTGGAGGGCAACTTGTCTGATTTTGTACTTAGAGCCACAGAGACATGGCTCCTGTAACACATGTAATGGGGTCGACCCCAGACACTTTTGTCTGTCCACCACAAAGCCTGCAGGAATTGTTAATTGGGCTTTTTTTTTAAATTTTAAGTACAGTTAACTTACACTGTTTCAGGTGTACATCAAAAGTGATTCATATATATATATATATATATATATATATATATATATATATATATATATATATATATATATATATATATATATATATATATATTCTTTTTCTGATTCTTTTCCATTACAGGTTATTGTAAGATAATGACTATAGTTCCCTGTGCTATACAGTATGTCCTTGTTGTTAATTTTATGTACGTTAGTGTTAAATGCTAATTTCCAATTTATCCCTCCCCCCCTTTCCCCTTTGGTAACCCTAAGTTTGTTTTCAATGTCTGTGAGTCTATTTTTGTTTTGTAAATAAGTTCATTTGTACCATTTTTTAAGATTCCACACATAAGTGATATCACACATATTTCTGACTTACTTCACTTAGTATGATGATCTCTTGGTCCACCCATGTTGCTACAAATGGCATTATTTCATTCGTTTTTATGGCTGAGTAATATTCCATTGTATATATGTACCACATCTTCTTTATCCATTCATCTGTTGATGGATATTTAGGTTGCTTCCATGTTTTGGCTATTGTAAATAGTGCTGCTATGAAGATTGGGGTGCATGTGTCGTTTTGAATTACATTTTCGTCCAGGTATATGCCCAGGAGTGACATTACTAGATCCTATAGTAGTTCTATTTTTAGTTTTTTAAGGAACCTCCATACTGTTCTCCATAGTGACTGTATCCGTTTACATTCCCACCAACAGTGCAAAAGGGTTCCCTTTTCTCCACACCCTCTGTAGCATTTATAGTTTGTAGATTTTGTGATGATGGCCATTCTGACCGGTGTGAGATGATATCTCACTGTAGTTTTGATTTGCATTTCTCTAATGATTAGTGATGTTGAGCATCCTTTCATGTGTTTGTTGGCAATCTGTATATCTTCTTTGGAGAAATGTCTATTTAGGTCTTCTGCCCATTTTTGGATGGGGTTGTTTGTCTTTTTGATATTAAATGCATGAGCTGCTTGTATATTTTGGAGATTAATCCTTTGTCAGTTGCTTCGTTTGCAAATATTTTCTCCCATTCTGTGGGTTGTCTTTTCATCTTGTTTATGGTTTCCTTTGCTGTGCAAAAGCTTTTAAGTTTAATTAGGTCCCATTTGTTTATTTTTGTTTTTATTTCCATTTCTCTAGGAGGTGGGTCAAAAAGGATCTTTCTGTGATTTATGTCAAAGAGTGTTCTGCCTATGTTCTCCTCTAAGAGTTTTATAGTGTCTGGCCTAACATTTAGGTGTTTAAACCATTTTGAGTTTATTTTTCTGTATGGTGTTAGGGAGTGTTCTAATTTCATTCTTTTACACATGGCTGTCCAGTTTTTCCCTCACTACTTACTGAAGAGACTGTCTTTTCTCCATTTTATATTCTTGCCTCCTTCATCAAAGATAAGGTGATCATATGTGCGTGGGTTTATCTCTGGGTTTTCTATCCTGTTCCATTGATCTATATTTCTGTTTTTGTGCCATTACCATACAGTCTTGATTACTGTAGCTTTGTAGTAGAGTCTGAAGTCTGGGAGCCTGATTCCTCCAGCTCCATTTTTCTTTCTCAAGATTGCTTTGGCTACTCGGTGTCTTTTGTGTTTCCATACAAATTGTGAAATTTTTTGTTCAGTTCTGTGAAAAATACCATTGGTAGTTTGATAGGGATCACATTAAATCTGTAGATTGCTTTGGGTAGTGTAATCGTTTTCACAATGTTGATTCTTCCAATCCAAGAACATGGTATATATCTCTATCTGTTTGTATCCTCTTTAATTTCTTTCATCAGTGTCTTATAGTTTTCTGCACTCAGGTCTTTTGTCTCCTTGGGTAGGTTTATTCCTAGGTATCTTATTCTTTTTGTTGCAGTAGTAAATGGGAATGTTTCCTTAATTTCTCAGATTCTTCACCATTAGTGTATAGAAATGCAAGAGATTTCTCTTCATTAATTTTGTATCCTGCTACTTTACCATATACATTGATTAGCTCTAGTAGTTTTCTGGTAGAATCTTTAGAATTCTCTATGTATAGTATCATGTCATCTGCAAACAGTGACAGCTTTACTTCTTCTTTTCCGATTTGGATTCCTTTTATTTCTTTTTCTTATCTGATTGCTGTGGCTAAAACTTCCAAAACTATGTTGAATAATAAGGGTGATAATGGGCAACCTTGTCTTGTTTTGGATCTTACTGGAAATGGTTTCAGTTTTTCACCATTGAGAACGATGTTGGTTGTGGGTTTTTCATATATGGCCTTTATTATGTTCAGGAAAGTTCCCTCTGTGCCTACTTTCTGGAGAGTTTTTATCATAAATGGGTGTTGAATTTTGTCAAAAGCTTTTTCTGCATCTATTGAGATGATCATATGATTTTTATCCTTCAATTTGTTAATATGGTGTATCACATTGATTGATTTGCATATACTGAAGAATCCTTGCATTCCTGGGATAAACCCCACTTGATCATGGTCTATTATCCTTTTAATGTGCTGCTGGATTCTGTTTGCTAATATTTTGTTGAGGATTTTTGCATCTCTGTTCATCAGTGATACTGGCCTGTGATTTCTTTTTTGTGTGACATCTTTGTCTGGTTTTGGTATCAGGGTGATTGTGTCCTCATAGAATGGGTTTGGGAGTGTTCCTCCCTCTGCTATATTTTGGAACAGTTTGAGAAGGATAGGTGTTAGCTCTTCTCTAAATGTTTGATAGAATTCGCCTGTGAAGCCATCTCATCCTGGGCTTGTGTTGGAAGATTTTAAATCACACTCTCAATTTCAGTGCTTGTGATTAGTCTGTCTGTATTTTCTGTTTCTTCCTGGTTCAGTCTCGGAACTTTGTGCTTTTTTACAAATTTGTCCATTTCTTCCAGGTTGTCCATTTTATTGTCATAGTTGCTTGTAGTAATCTCTTGTGATCCTTTGTATTTCTGCAGTGTCAGTTGTTACTTCTCCTTTTTCATTTCTAGTTCTATTGATTTGAGTCTTCTCCCTTTTTTTCTTGATGAGTCTGGCTAATGGTTTATCAATTTTGTTTATCTTCTCAAAGAACCAGCTTTTAGTTTTATTGATCTTTGCTATTGTTTCCTTCATTTCTTTTTCATTTATTTCTGATCTGATATTTATGATTTCTTTCCTTCTGCTGCCTTTGAGGGATTTTTGTTCTTTCTCTAATTGCTTTAGGTGTAAGATTAGGTTGTTTATTTGAGATGTTTCTTATTTCTTGAGGTAGGATTGTATTGCTATAAACTTCCCTCTTAGAACTGCTTTTGCTGCATCCCATAGGATGCATCCCATGGCCAATGTGTTTTCATTGTCATTTGTTTCTAGGTATTTTTTGATTTCCTCTTTAATTTCTTCAGTGATCACTTGGTTATTACGTAGTGTATTGTTTAGCCTCCATGTGCTTGTATTTTTTACAGTTTTTTTCCTGTCACTGATATCTAGTCTCATTGCGTTGTGGTCAGAAAAGATTCTTGATACAATTTCAATTTTCTTAAGTTTACCAAGGCTTCATTTGTGACCCAAGATACCAAGATATGATCTATCCTGGAGAATGTTCCATGAGCACTTGAGAAGAAAGTGTATTCTGTTGTTTTTGGATGGAAGGTTCTATAAATATGAATTAAGTCCATCTTGTTCAATGTGTCATTTAAAGCCTGTGTTTCCTATTTGTTTTCATTTTGTATGTTCTGTCCATTGGTGAAAGTGGGGTGTTAAAGTCCCCTACTATGATTATGTTACTGTCCCCTTTTATGGTTGTTAGCATTTGCCTTATGTATTGAGGTGCTGCTATGTTGGGTGCGTAAATATTTACAATGTTATATCTTCTTCTTGGATCGATCCCTTGGTCGTTATGTAGTGTCCTTCTTTATCTCCAGTAATAGTCTTCGTGTTAAAGTATATTTTGTCTGATATGAGAATTGCTACTCCAGCTCTCTTTTGATTTCCATTTGCATGGAGTATCTTTTTCCATCCCCTCTATTTCAGTCTGTATTTGTCCCTAGGTCTGAGGTGTGTCTCTTGTAGACAGCATATATATGGGTCTTGTTTTTGTATCCATTCAGCCAGTCTATATGTTTTGGTTGGAGCATTTAATCCATTTATATTTACAGTAATTATTGATATGTACATTCATATTACCGTTTTCTTAACTGTTTTGGGTTTGTTATTGTAGGTCTTCTCCTTCTCTTGTGTTTCCTGCCAAAAGTTCCTTTTGCATTTGTTGTAAAGCTGGTTTGGTGGTGCTGAATTCTCTTAGCTTTTGCTTGTCTGTAAAGGTTTTAACTTGTCCATCGAATCTGAAAGAGATCCTTGCTGGGTAGAGTAATCTTGGTTGTAGATTTTTCCCGTTCATCACTTTAAATATGTCCTGCCAATCCCTTCTGGCTTGCAGAGTTTTTGCTGAAAGATCAGCTGTTAACCTTATGGGGATTCCCTGGTATGTTATTTGTTGCTTTTCCCATGCTGCTTTTAATATTTTTCTTTGTATTTAATTTTTGATAGTTTGATTAATATGCATCTTGGCATGTTTCTCTTTGGATTTATCCTGTATGGGACTCTCTGCGCTTCCTGGACTTGACTATTTACTTTCCCATATTAGCGAAATTTTTGACTATAATCTCTTCAAATATTTTCTCAATCCCTTTCTCTTTTTTTTTTTTTTGTGGTACACGGGCCTCTCACTGTTGTGGCCTCTCCCGCTGCGGAGCACAGGCTCTGGACACGCACGCTCAGCGGCCATGGCCCACGGGCCCAGCCACTCCACGGCACGTGGGATCTTCCCAGACCGGGGCACGAACCTGTGTTCCCCGCATTGGCAGGCGGACTCTCAACCACTGTGCCACCAGGGAAGCCCCTCAGTCCCTTTCTTTTTGTCTTCTTCTTCTGGGACCCCTATAATTCGAATGTTGGTGCATTTAATGTTGTCCCAGAGGTCTCTGAGACTGTCCTCAATTCTTTTCATTCTTTTTTCTTTATTCTGCTCTGCAGTAGTTGTTTCCACTATTTTATCTTCCAGGTTACTTATCCATTCTTCTGCCTCTGTTATTCTGCTATTGATTCCTTCTAGAGAATTTTAATTTCATTTATTTTGTTTTTCATCATTGTTTGTTTGCTCTTTAGTTCTTCTAGGTCCTTGTTAAACGTTTCTTATGTTTTCTCCCTTCTGTTTCCAAGATTTTGGATCATTTTTACTATCATTACTCTGAATTCTTTTTCAGGTAGACTGCCTGTTTCCTCTTCATTTGTTTGGTCTGGTGGGTTTTTACCTTGCTCCTTCATCTGCTGCGTATTTCTCTGTCTTCTCATTTTGCTTAACTTACTGTGTTTGGGTGTCTCCTTTTCGCAGGCTCCAGGTCCATAGTTCCCGTTGTTTTCAGTGTCTGCCTGCAGTGGGTAAGGTTGGTTCAGTGGGTTGTGTAGGCTTCCTGGTGGAAGGGACTTGTACCTTTGTTCCGGTGGATGAGGTTGGATCTTGTCTTTCTGGTGGGCAGTACCGTGTCCATTGGTGTGTTTTGGGGTGTCTGTGAACTATTAAGATTTTAGGCAGCCTCTCTGCTAATGGGTGGGGTAGTGTTCCTGTCTTGCTTGTTTTTTGGCATGGGGTGTCCAGCACTGGAGCTTGCTGGTCGTCGAGTGGAGCTGCGTCTTAGCATTGAGATGGAGATCTCTGAGAGAGCTCTAGCCAATTGATATTATGTAGGGTCGGGAGGTCTCTGGTGGACCAGTGTCCTGAACTTGGCTCTCCCACCTCAGAGCTCAGGCCTCACACCAAGGCCTGGAGCACCAAGACCCTGTCAGCCACATGGCTCAGAAAAAAAGGGAGAAAGAAAAAGAAAGAAAAGAAAAGAAAGAAAGAAAGTTATTAAAATAAAACATTTTAAAAATATTATTAAAAAAATTTTTTAAGTAATTAAAAAAAAAAGAAGAGAGCAACCAAACTAATAAAGAAATCCACCAATGATAACAAGCGCTAAAAAGTAAACTACATTAAACATAAAAATCAGAAACTGGTCAGTCGCATACAGCACACCCCACGTCTACAGTTGCTCCCAAAGTCCACCACCACAATTTTGGGATGATACATTGTCTCCTCAGGTATTCCACAGATGCAGGGTACATCACGTTGATTGTGTAGATTTAATCCGCTGTTCCTGAGGTTGCTGGGAGAAGTTTCCCTTTCTCTTCTTTGTTCGCACCGCTCCCGGGGTTCAGCTGTGGATTTGGACCTGCCTGCGTGTAGGTCGCCTGAGGGCGTCTGTTCTTCGCTTAGACAGGACGGGGTTAAAGGAGCCGCTGATTCAGGGGCTCTGGGTCACTCAGACCGGGGGGAGGGAGGGGCACGGAGGCGGGGCGAGCGTGTGGCGGCAGAGGCCGGTGTGACGTTGCACCAGCCCGAGGCGCACCGTGCGTTCTCCCGGGAAGGTTGTCCCTGGATCACGGGACCCGGGCAGTGGCGGGCTGCACAGGCTCCCGGGAGGGGAGGTGTGGAGAGTGACCTGCGCTCGCACACAGGCTTCTTGGTGGCGGCAGCAGCAGCCCCAGCGTCCCACGCCCGTCTCTGGGGTCCGCGCTGTTCGCCGCGGCTCGCGCCCGTCTCTGGAGCTCCTTTAAGCAGCACTCAGAATCCCCTCTCCTCGCGCACCAGGAAACAAAGAGGGAAGAAGAAGTCTCTTGCCTCTTTGGCAGCTCCAGACTTTTCCCCGAACTCCCTCCCGGCCAGCCGTGGTGCACTAACCCCCTTCAGGCTGTGTTCACGATGCCAACCCCAGTCCTCTACCTGCGCTCCGACCGAAGCCCGAGCCTCAGCTTCCAGTCCCGCCCGCCCCGGCAGGTGAGCAGACAAGCCTCTCGGGCTGGTGAGTGGCGGTCGGCCCCGATCCTCTGTGCGGGAATCTCTCCGCTTTGCCCTCCGCACCCCTGTGGCTGCGCTCTCCTCCGCGGCTCCGAAGCTTTCGCCCTCCGCCACCCGCAGTCTCCGCCCGCGAAAGGGCTCCTAGTGTGTGGAAACCTTTCCTCCTTCACGGCTCCCTCCCTCTGGTGCAGGTCCTGTCCCTATTCTTTTGTCTCTGTTTTTCCTTTTTTCTTTTGCCTTACCCAGGTACGTGGGGACTTTCTTGCCTTTTGGGAGGTCTGAGGTCTTCTGTCAGCATTCAGTAGGTGTTCTGTAGGAGTTGTTCCACGTGTAGCTGTATTTCTGATGTATTTGTGGGGAGGAAGGTGATCTCTGTGTCTTACTCTTCCGCCATCTTGAAGGTCCTCCCAGTAGTATAATCTTCATAGAGTTTTTATAAGGATTAAACATGCTCATATCTGTAAAGAACTAGCAGTAAGTGTGTAGTGTTAGCTGCTGTTATCATATCATTATTATTATTATCACAGGATTCTTAATTCCTAGAATGTTCTATTACAAGACATACATAACCTTCTGTTGAAACTTAAGCTAAGGTGTGTGTGACACACAGTGTAAAGTGTGATGTCTCATATTTGAGGAAATCTTTTTAATGGTATTATTTTTAAATGTAAATTACTTAACCTCATAAAAATCATAGAAGTTTACAAACATCTCATTAGATATACATGGTAAGCACTATATCACTAAAATTAACTAACACAGTAAAAGAAAATTCATGCCATCTTTTCAACAGACTTTTTATCATTCTTCAGCAGGCATTTTATAGGATGAAACTTTGCTCTTTGCTGGGTGTGGTTTGGGAAAAATATAAGGTGAATAAAGGAAAGAGAACTAAAATTCATTTTTGAATGTTTATTTGTTTAAACTAGGTAATGCATTAACATGCTGTAATGTTTAACATCATAAATGAAAGTTGGATAAATAAATATATAAATAAAGGACTATCATATGGGTGGGAAAATAACAGTATAAATGTACATACACAGACGTCTCCACCAACCTTGATCTCCTCTCCCCCATCCCCCTTGCAGAGGTGAAAGTCTCTCAATCTCTCCTGTGTATTTCCAGAGATATTTTAGGCACACGTGAACAAACACATTTTCCTCCCTTTTTATACAAACGGAAGTGTGCGAAACATCTTTTGTGTTCATCTTTTTTCACCAGAAGCTGTAGTGTAGGTATTGTTCCAAGTCTGTACATAATGATGTTCTTAACGTATTAATGACTCAGAGCTTCATTGGGGGTGGATGTCCCTGGCTTATCCCACCAGGCCACTGCTGATGAGCAGTGTTTTAAACCCCCCTGCTGTTAGAGATGTGCTGAATAAATGATGTTGTGCAATTTAAATAAGCTTGTGTATGTGTGGTACACCTGCAAGATAATTTTTAAGAGAGAGAAATGCTGGGTGAAGGGTTAGAAGCATTGTAATTAATTCTTGAAAGAAATTTAAAACTTTCTGTTTATTTTTGTATGTTAATAGGGGTTTAAGCACACAATTGAATAGGAAAAAAGAGATGAATGGTAAACATAAGACTGCCTCACAGCACTTTCCTTCCTTCATCTGGTTCCCCCCGCTGGAGAGAACTAGCCTCATCAGCCTTGTCTTTTCCCTCCAGAGATGCGTGTCAGATAAATGAGCTTACGTGCTTATGGAGAAGAATGCCTTTCTTCAGGTGGGCTTTCATCTTCTTCTGCATAGCAGTTTGTGGAGTCAGCAGACTCTCGCCTGGATGTCTGTGGGCACAGAGCCACGGGCTGGAGTGTCCACGGTCACATTAGAGGGACTCTTTGTCTCCGTCCCTCAGCCTCAGCCAGCCTGGACGTGACCTGTAAAGGCGATGTTTTCTTCCACCTTCACGTAGCTCATTGTTTCCCTGGATGAAATGATAGCTGTAAATCCTGCAGCCCTAACCCTCGACCAGCGATGCTCAAACCCACAGCACGTGTCCTGGGACCCTCTTTCCTGTCGTCCCAGAAACCGCCTAACTTCTCTCCTAAGGCTCATATTTCCTGTGTCTCACATCCAGTCATTAGTTCTCTCTCTGATGATCACATCTTCCAGTGGCTCCTGGGGAAAGGTGATGTGGGTGGTTAATCTTGGGATCTTGTATATTTCAAATATCTTTAGCTTACTCTCCCACCTGATTTTTCTGGATATAGGATTCCCAGTATAAACTATGAAGTAATTTTCCAGTTGTCTTTCTGCCTGTCAGTGTTACTCCTGAAAAGTCTGAAGACATTCCACGTCTTTATTCTTTGCACACGGCACTTTGTGTTGCTCTCTGTTTCATGCCTCCAGGGTCCTGAAATGTCACAGTGATTTGCAGATATGGGTCATCCACCTTACTGGGTACCGGGAGGGCCTATTAATCTGCAGTTTTATTTAATACCAGGAAGTGGTCTTAGATCCTTAAACTATATTGCAGTACACTGTACTATATTTTTTATGTTGTACATGTTACATTATATATAATACATATTGTACTATAATGTGTATAGCGTATATTAAGTGTAATGTAACACTTTAATATCATTGTGTAAATTATTGTTTTTAACAATCTGAGTCTGTTAAAGGGCACTTGGTTCAGGAAATTGCACATTAGTTACTTGAAGAGGAGTGAGGTCTCTGGTAACAATATAAATAAGTATTTCTTATATTTTCAAAATATTTTGGCACGCACATTACTGAATTTGACGTACCATATTTTAGCACTAGTCTCACACGCACGCATACATATTTATAAAATATATTCTGCTACTCTTATTGTATAGGCTAATTTTAAGACCATAATTATTGGTAAATAACAATATTTTGAAAAGAGGAATTAATTTACGTCCAAATGTCAAAGTTTGCTAACACCTTTCTTTTACAACAGAAGTAAGATATCATTTTCTTAAATGTTTTCCAATTTTTCCTAATGTCAAATAAGAGCTCTTCCTTTTCTGTGGTCAAAAAATATGTAGGATTAAGATTAAACAAAAAAAAACAGCACATATTGATATTGGATAATTCCTACATGTATTGCACATACTAATGCAGGTTTATAAATCATAAGCTATTATAATAGGTTGAGCCAATAATAAATGTGTACGTATTCATTTTGGTTTTTCAGCCCCTTATTTCCCCAGACGATCCACCAGCATCTTCCCATGATGTGTTCAGTATGTAAATATTATGACTAGATCCATGTAGTGTTAACAAGCAGAGCCTCTGAAGAGTGCAGGCAGAATTCCACTAGTCATATTTCTTTATTAAAGAAATGTTGCTGTTATATTATGTCTTGTTACGTTGCAAACACATATTTCGTTCTTCAAGGCTAAAGCACAATTAGCAACTGTATTAGTTTTCCTCTTTTAGTTGTTGTTACCTTTTAGGTATTGGAATAATTTGAGAAGTAGCACTGACGTGATGCTCAGTGACTCTTCAGGCTTTGTGTTGTTCCTCTTTGTTTGCAGCCTGCAGTGACCTGGAGCTCAGGGAGATGGCCAGCAGACTGCGGGACTGGTTCAAGGCCCTGCATGAGAGTGGAGGCCAGAACAAGAAGACGAAAGCATCGCTGTGGCCGGAGAGAAGCAGTAAGGCTTCTAAATTTGATGTGTGTCGTTGTCGTTGATATGGGATTTTATGTCCAGTGAATCACTTAGGTCAAAGTTTACTTAGATGCTGAACAGAAGTCTGAACATTGTTTTTACTTCCAAGCTCAGCTATAACACATATTTTGCAAGGAAATAAAGCATTTGTGACAACTCCGATTAGAAAAGGAATTAGAGACAGCATTGAGCTTCCAGCTGAATTGAAAGAGTAGGAATATTTTCCAGTATTTTGGCTGAAGTGCTAAAGAGTAGAACAGCACGGGGAACAAAGGTAATAATTTTGAATTGCTTAGATTTTTAAACAACACGCTTAGCCCTCCTCCACCTTTGTCATTTCTGATTTGACCCAAGTATGTCAGTAGAAGCAGGATGTTTACCACGCTGCGAATCAGATTCATCAAAGAAAGAAGGAAATAAGAGCCAGATGAATCTTACATGATTCTTTCATCTATATAATCTATATAAAAGTGTGTTTTAATTTCTTAGAAATAGGAACTGCAACCTGAAATAGTGCACTTGCTAAGAATAATTTTATGAACCCTTCATTTTATATTTTTTCATCTATAAAAATATAACATTTTTCATGCATGTAAAAGAAAGATATTGAAACCTGAGCTTAATTGAGGGGAGCTTTCCAAGACCGCCTCATTTGCTCTAAGATGCAAGGGGCGAAGGTGGGACAGTGACCAGGGGCAGCGTCCGGCTGACAAGAGAAGGGCCCAGTGCCCGCTGCTTATCACCATGAGGCCATGAACTCCCACTCGCAACCCTCAGCTGCCCGCTTCTAACAGAATCACTTGACAAGAGGGCACAGTCATCCCTAATCTGTGTTTCCTAAGATGCCCCATTTGTTTTCTTGTCCCCAAGGAATTTTCTGTAATCCGAATGCTTGGTGTTTATGGATCGTATTTATGTTCAAAAGAATGTAATCATTATTTTTCATTCGGCTTTCACAGAAAGACATAATAATTGTGTGTGAATGTGTGGTGGCCACATTTATATGCTTCACCTTAGGAAGTCCTCAAAGAAACCACAGTATTTCCCTACCTCGTAGGATCGCTTCCAGGCTTGTCTCCAGAATTATCGTTTAAATTTTTTGGCAGAAGCTAATTTTTTGATGCCTTGAGAGTAAGTAAGATGCCTGATCTTACTTAATAGAAATAATAAAGTATGTTTGCCCCTGTATTCATGTCTGGCATAACATAAAGTTTTGTTCCAGATCCTTCCATATTGACTTTTTTGATTCATGTCCACACCTGTTCTCCCAATACTCATACTTGAATATTTTTATTGCTCACTCTCACCTTTCTCTGTTGAGCTTAGTTAAGACTAATAATCCCTCCTGTATTTGGAAATGGATAAAAGGAGAGCTTGTAGGACACACAGTACAATGCCTGGTTAATTGTATACATTCCTAAATATTATTTCCCTTTCTGGCTTCTTCTTACAAAAAATGAGACAGTCTTAATATTGTGGGCGAATTAACAGGAAGCTCTTTGGGAGTTGAATGTCTTTGCAGAATCAGTGAAACAGTAGGTAGAGGATTATTTATAGAGCCTGAAGGGGTCAGAGGCCAAAGGGAGTAAATCTCCAGAAGGAAGCTGTTAAAAGATAAGACAAGTCCCTAGATGGGGAGTGGCCTAGTCCCTCAGCTCCTGAGACCCGCCTGCCCCTGGGTGAAGCCTCTCCTGACACTGGCCCTCCAGTACTGGGCTCCCCATCTCTTTTCTAGTCCTGTTTTTCCTCCATAGCATCTCTCACCATCTACTATAATATTCATGTACACATTTTTTGTTTATTTTCTCTCTCTCTGCACACTAGACAACCATAAATGAGAGATCACCATTGTATCATCAGAATGTAGAATAACCTGACACGTAGCATTCACTAACGTTAAAACTGAGTAGAATTAATGGATGGATGAAGCAAAGAAGCCATCAAAATACTACATTGTGTGGATATACCATAATTTAATCACTTGTCAATTTAATCACATAAGCACTTGTTCCCCTAGGAATGATTATTTACTATTTCCATTATTTTCTCCTTCTCAATCAATTCTGTGGTTAATTAGTAGGCTTTTATTTCTTTAAGGAAGATTCCAGGTAGTCGAAATAATAGGTCAAGACGTGCACGCATTTCAAATTATAAACAATAATAGATGTTACCAGACTGCTTTGCAAAAAGCTTAGGGCATTTATAATTTCTCACAGCAAAGCATGAAGAGTTAACTTTTGCCTTCATCCCTGGCAGTAAAAAAATTACTACCATTCTTTTTAACTGTTCATTCTGGTGAGCATGCTGTTACATTTCATTGTTAATCTAATTTTTATTTCCTTTTTTAGTAGTGAATTGATCACTAAATATTGGCAAAGGTTGGCGGGGCTTTTGCACAGCAAAACAAAATAAAATGTCTTAGTCAGCTCAGGCTACTATAATTAAATACCCTAGACCAGGTGGATTGAACACTAGACATTTGTTTCTCAAATTCTGGAGACTGGGAAGTCCTAGATCAGGTGCTAGCAGATTGGGATCTGGGTGAAGGCTCACTTCCAGGCTTGGAGACAGCTGCCTTCTCACAAGGCAGAGAGGGAGAGAGAGCGTGAGAGAGAGATCTGGAGTCTGTCTTTTAGGCCGCTGATTGCATCATGAGGTTCTCCCTTCATGACCTAATCACCTCCCAAAGCCCATACCTCCAAATGCCATCACTTTGGGGGGTGGAGCTTCATATTCATGAATTTGGGTGGGGGGGACACAATTCAGTCCATAGCACAAAACCAAACAAAAAAAGTCCTAAGTTATGTCAGCTTATATGTTTAATTCTGAGAAATCCATAGTGATGGCTTACATTATAATTGTATTTAAATAGGTCCTTCTAGTACTTTTTGTGCTTTTTGCTGTGTTTGCTGCTCTGTTTTTTAGATATATGGATTTATTTCTGTTTTATCCATTAATTATACTTCTTATCCCTTTATTTTATTACACTGTACCCTACTTACCACTTTTTAGCATAGATTTCACGTTATCGGATAGTAATATTACCACTCCTACTTTCAAATTTATTACATTTGCCTGATATACTTGCTAACATTTTATTGTCAGTCTTTACTATTTAGAGTTAAGTGTCTTTCTTGTAAACATACATAGTTGGCTTCTGAGTCTCCGGTATGTCAGCAAGCAGACTTGTATTTTGGGTTTTTTTAATAATTAAGATAAACATAAGGCACAGGAAAATATTCTGATCAGAGACAGAATGTTTACCATTTAGGCAGATTGCCCAGAAGACAAAGAAAAACTTATTTTACAATTTCTTTTTAAGAGTAGGCCAATAATCCAAGAAAATTTTGTCATTAGAGAAGAAAAGAAATTACATTTTACTTTTGTACCAGGTATAATATTTGATACTAATTTAAAAATATTATGTGAATAAATACATCCTTTAAATATTAGCCAGCAGTGACCATGACAAATAATATTTGGGGGGGAACATTTTATCATTTTTTGCATCTGTGTAGATTTTATCTTATACAGGTTTTGAAAATTAGTCTTAGGATAAATTTTATCTTAGGGTAAATTTTATCTTAGGATAAAACTATATTTTTAACAAAATGAGCTTTTGTAGCCCCAGGTGGTTGCTCCTGGAGCCCCTGAACCCCTCGACACCTGCCCCTGCTGGGGCAGAGCCCTGAGCTTGAGTGGCTGCAGGGCGGAGGGTCGGGACTGAGCAGAGAAGCCCTGGGTGAAGACTTGGGGCCCAAGCGGTGTTCAGGACACCATAAAAATGTCAAATAACAAACGCAGAGTATATATGTCCATGCCTCTCTCTCGCTTTGTCACAGCTTACCAGCCGCATAGCACAGGGAGATTAGCTTGGTGCTTTGTGACCGACTGGAGGGGTGGGATAGGGAGGGTGGGAAGGAGGGAGACGCAAGAGGGAAGGGATATGGGAACAGATGTATATGTATGACTGATTCACTTTGTTATAAAGCAGAAACGAATACACCAATGTGAAGCAATTGTACTCCAATAAAGTTGTAAAAATGATAATAAGAAGAAGACCAAACGCAGAGCGAAGCCTGCCGTGTGTCCTGCCCGCCATCCACCACAAGGTGGGGTGTCACTGCAGGACCTTGCTTCAGACGTGTGGGATCCCCATCGGATCAACCATCCATGTCTCTGGGGAAAAGGCGGGGGGAACAAACCCAGACTAAGTAAAGAGAGACTTTATTTAAAGACTCTTGCGATGGCGAGCATGCCTCAACCTCAAACTTGCAAGCGTCTCAGATCAAACAGAAGAAGGCTTTTCCTTTACAGGAAGGGGTGAGCAGGGCTAGAAGTACCTTTGTCGGGGAAGAGGGCAGTGGGGATTATGAGGCAGCAAAGCTGAGGACTTCGGAAATATTTCTCTGCGTGGTTGACCCACTTACGTACCAAGCAGGAATGTGAGACCCTGCAGCCGTCTCTGTGTTACGCAGAATTCCAGCCCTTTCACGGCTCTGGTCTGTGTTCTGATGTGTCGTCTGGGCCACTAGTTTGCTGCCCACCTACAATGCGCGTGCGGGATGGCTTAGCCGGGAAATTACGGTTTTCGGTCTACAGAGCAGTTGTGTCCTTTTAAATGTGTGCGCCCAGAAGTACCCGTGTGTGTGTTTAAATGTAAGTGGGCTGCCTCCTCACTTACTCAGCTCCGCGTGTCATTGATTTTTCCCTCCGGCTGTTGGGTCCTTTCCATGCGCTGACCTTCCTTCGTCCGCTCCCTGGGGCCTGTCTGTTGGGGGCCGGCCCTTCGTTGGCAGCCTTCTCTCACGGGGTGGGAAGAGCCTCCCTTTGGCTTTGCCTCAAAGCATGAGGAAGGCCCCCGGTCTCTGAGCCTTGAAAGAGGCCACTCCCCCCGCGGGTCCCTTAGCTGGGCTGGCCTCCATCGTGGAACCCAGCCCGCGGTGCCAGGGCTAGAGGGAGTGGGTCTTGACCTTCCCCAGAGCCTACGGTTGTCTGCGGCCAGGCTCTCAGACTCCTTCCCCCTCCTGTCCATCCTCGGACCCCTAGTCTGTCCCTCCATGGGGACGGGAAGCCCCCGTCCTGACCTGCACCCCAACTTTAGACTACAACACTCACTGGACAATGAGGGGACACTAGAATGAAGTCCAACCTGGGGGGGTGGTCACTGCGTTTTGAGGGGTCAGAGTACCTGCCTTATGCTTCACCAGCCAACTTCCAGTTTAACCTAGAAAGAGTGACAGATTGGGAAAACAATTCAGAGAAAAATTCTTGTTTGCATTCAAACATCGAAATAGTATTGCCAGGAGCGGATATGTAAGGGAGGGCCAAGACGTGTATATTTTTCTGGTTGTGCGAATAAGTATGCTTAAGTGCCAGTATCTGTTGTTTAACACGTACCGTGTTACCCTTGAGATAGACACTTGTCTTTTCATGGATCTGTATCTCTAGTGATGTTTAAATCAAAGGTAATTTTCATTAAAATGGCCCCTGTTTACTGTCTGGAAATACAGAGTTTACTTTCTATGTTGTTAGACTGTTTGTGAATAGAATATTTATTTTCTTATAAAATAACTCTGAAAACTTACATCTGTTTGATCTAACCTTATAGACTAATAGACAGTAAAAGTCAGAGAATGAGTTCAGGGATGGCGCTGGCAGCCTCTGAAGTGTGGGCGCAGGAGAGTGGAGAATGGTGTCCCCCCGGGTCTGCTTTGTCAATGCTTTCTGTCCTTAAACAATGTGAAATTCACTACTCTACTTTGCATATGTAAAGTAATCTGCACATTCGTATAGTCTAAGTTCTTTATTATTTTATATATATATAATTTAAATTATTAATTTTCCTGCACTGTTATGATGAGTAGAAATACAGATCAAGCCATGAAATCCCTTGTTTTCCTTTATCAGAGTCTTAGAGCCCAGCTCACGTATATTAATTGCAGAGCTACTCCTGGTCCTTAGCTGAATGCAGAGTGGGGAATACACCCTCCTCATTCCTACCCTTAAGCCAGATTGCTCAGAACTGTTAGTACAAAGGACTGTAGTGCCCTCACCATTGCCCTGATGTCTCTGGGCTCTGGGAGGTCTCACAGGATTTGTTGATCAATGTATCAGAAACACTTGCTTTGTATTTGCTGTTTTGAGGTCCTAGGACACGCTGCCCCCCGGGGGTCTGTCCTTACTCACCTCCACCAGCTTGTTGCCCAAATATCCAGCCTCAGAGGCCTGCACTCCCATCACATGTAAAACAGCAACACAAGCTTGCTTTCCTTTATAGCATATGTCACTACGTGATATACAGATGTTTCCTAGTTTGTTTTTTGTCATTTCCAAGTAAAACGTAAGCTCTGTGAGGCCAGGAACTTTCTTCCGTGGGATCCCCAGCTCCCAGAAAGACAGCCCTGACACACAGTAGGGACCCAGCCCTGGCACACAGTAGGGACCCAGGAGCAAGTTGTTTAGTGAATAAGTTAAAATCTAATCACAAGTTTTCATCTAAAAATTGGTCTAGTTTCAGAAGAGTGATAAAGTGGCTTGTAGCTGCTTTCCCATGTTTGCTGGAACAGGCAGGTTCCAGGAGGGCCAATCTCTGACTGTAGCAGGATTGAAATAAACGGGTCAAGACTTGATGAAGCTTAAATGAGAAGGTACCCTGCTTCTTTTTATAAGGCAGTGAAGCCAGAATGTGGACTGTGCTTTATAAGGAAGGGGAACTTGCCAGCCTCTTACACTGGCTACCAAATTAATGCTGCTATGCATTTTACATTAGTTAAACATCTTGTCACACTGCCCAAAATAATTAAAGGTATGGTGAAAAATAGTGGGTTTGTTTTCCTACTGGTTATTTTAGTAGTTATTCTTAACTCTCAAACACAATAGGAAACTAACCTGGGTTTTTAATTGACCAGATTTTATCACAGCCATTACATAAAGGATTTTATAACCATTACCCAAGAAGAATTGATTGTTTATCTGAATCTTGGATAGTGTAAATATTACATAGTTAAGTGGCTTCAGTTGACAAAAAAGATCAATAATGTTATAGCTTCTTAAGAAATTAACCAAGCTGGTAAAGTTTGCCATTATTTTTTAACAAATTAAGTCTACTTTATATTTAAAAAATCAGGCTTCTTTGGTACGTTTTACTTGGGTATATTTTAGAGCTGTCACAAAGGAATAACCATAGAAAAGCGCCTAAGATGGTAAAAAACTTAAACTATTTTATGAGAAGTTGAAGGAAATAGATCTATTTGGCCTCTGATTCTGTTATCATCAAACCATGAAAGTACTGTTGGAGGCTTTTTTCAGTATATATGTTGTGCCTATCTAAACTGTATATTTGATATATTTTGTTTCGTTATCTAAATCTCCAAGAATTTAAGAACAGAAACACTATACCAAGGTTTGTTTGTTAATATGGTTGCAATTGTGTGTGTGTGTGTGTGTGTGTATGTGTATACCTGGGAATTTCAGTGCTCTAAAGGATTATAAGAATTGGTGAATGTGGAGGATAAGGGGACGGGGTGGATATTATTTTCTCCACTTTATAATGAAGAAGGTTGAGGGTTAAAACATGAAGTCACACAATAAGTAAGTGGTAGAGCTGGGATTTGAATACAGGTTTTGTGGGCTCTGAACTTATAAACTTATGCTCTTTGAGTCTTTGTGTAACCTCCCAATGGATCTCTCAGTACTCAAGGAATATTAAACTAGTTCAAATACATAATTCATGTAGATTGTGATAGCTGCCTCTGATACACTCGTACACATAAAGACATATAAACTCACTTGCACAAAGAGGATAGTTTCCTATTTCATCTTGGCTAAAGAGTTTAGAAATGTTTCCAAAAATTACTAATCATTATTTTGCCTTTATTATCATGTTTCTGAATGTTTTTGTTTCTTTTCTTATAAATATAAATAACTTTTATAGAGTGGGATTAATACATGTATTTAAAGCTTTCTTGAATTGAGTTATATTGATAATCTACACCAACTCACAAGATGAAGATTTTTGTCCATTAAATTATTTCTTTGTCAGATTTACTCATATTAGTCTTGGCGCTAACTGTTGGAAATTTCAAAAATCTACCCAGGTTTTTAGTATCTTGAGATTTAATGATTAAAACCATGTCCTTAATATTAGGAAAAAGTATTTTGGTGGGCATCCCTAATACTTTATATCTCTACCTATAAAGATTATTTTAAGGAGATGATTTTCATACAGTAAACCATTTATTTCCATGATAATTTTTATATCCTTAATTGAAGATTTCTGTATGCTAAATATTTCATAAGTCATGGGATATATAAAATTCAGAGGGTGCTGCATAGTGATTTCTCTTTCCTTTTACAAGTGAAGGATACTCCCCTATCCTTACTGTGCCTGACCAGGTCTGGGATATCAGTCTTTCTGCCCAAGTGAGTCCTTGAGTGAGTCTTCTCTAAGTGTTTCCTTCCTCAGATCCCTGTCCTGAGCTGATAATGAACGATTTGTACTGCTTTGGATGTCTTTCCCTAAATGTATTCACTACCTCAAAACAAACTTATGTTTTACTGTCCAAAGTTTTTAATGTTATCTAAGAAGATGATAGATCTGTGCTTCCATTCACTTCAAATTGAGAGACAGATTTCAACAAAACCACTCAGTTTTCTATGTGTTCCCAGACAATTGGATTCTGGTCTGAATTTCACCAGGAAAATCTGAGAGTCAGAGACAGTCATGAGCTGCTTACTTGTTTGATGTCAAAGCAAAGGAAAGTTGCTGCTGCTTTGGAGCTGTGTGTTCGGTCAAGACACACAGGGCTATTTACTGTGGACAATATTTGAGCCATGTGAGTGAGAACCAACGTAATTCTGCCCAAGAGGGAGTAGTGAGTAAGTCCCAACAGAGAATGGACCACCAGGTGCACAGGGGCTGAGGTGATGGCAGAGGAGTGTCACACATCCAGGAAATGCAGTTGTTCACACCAGGGAGCTCTGGAAGGTCCATAAAAGGATCTACAAGGAGAAAGACAGATGAAGCTTTAAAAGCCTGATGAACCCCCCCAGCACAAAGCCATCCTCAGCCAGACGTCAGTGTGGTGAGAAACTCCCCACCCACCCTTAAGTATCCTTCACCTACTCCCAAACTGGAGGTGGTCATAAAAAAAAGAGAAGGTAAGAGGAGAGTCATAAGAAAAAAAGGGCATGAAAAAGGATTGGGGTACATGGTGCTCCGCTTACATGACTGCCTCTGCCACATCCCCAGGTAGTGACTGGGAGGGTCAGGTTTGGGGCTGTGTGGGTGACGTGAAGTCAGGCATTCTGAAACACCAGTTCACCTACACTTGTTACCTGAAGCCGAGCTGAAGGAATTAGGGGACCACCTGAGTTTTCACCCAGAGATAGAATGAAACTTTCACCAAAGAACAAATGTGTAGAGAGCATCAGAGAAAAAATAAAAGTGGATTCAGCCTATATCCTGTAAACCACACTTGTCCTCAGAGGTCCTAGGACAGCTAGACAGCTAGGACCTATTATGAATCACCTATTATGTGATTACATAATCAGTGTACTGTTATCATACACTGTCTTATATGGTAAGACCTGTGCTTATACTTACGTAGTATGCACCTCAGAAAAGGTAGGGGGGCTGAAGACATAGGCTGTGGGCTCTGAGGGATGTTGGTTAAGACCACGTAAGTGAATGATTCCCCCCACGAGCTGGTGTGAATAAATAGAAAAAAATCAGTTGAGAAATGAGTTCTTAGAATACCAATATTTATAATTTTTGACAGCCTTTTTTTTTATACTCTTTTCCATGATGGTTTATCACAGGATATTGAATATAGTTCCCCGTGCTACACAGTAGGACCTTGTTGTTTATCCATCCTGTATATACTAGTTTGCATCTGCTAACCCCAAACTCCCACTCCATCCCTCCCCCACCCGCTCCTTCCCCCTTGGCAGCCACAAGTCTGTTCTCTCGCTGAGTCTGTTTCTGTTTCATAGATACGTTCATTTGTGTCATATTTTAGATAGAATACCAATACTTAAGGAACAGATAAAGGAAGGACACTGACAAAAATGGATTAATAAATAAAAGGAGAGAATGTTGTAAAATGTCTCAAGAGTTAATCATTATCTTCTCTCACAAGGTTCGTTGTAATTTATTTTCAACCCAATGCCCAGCCTCACATCCTATAGCTATGCTCGATTGCTCAGCAACACCTAAGTTACAAAATACCAAGTAACAAGTAAAATATAGTATTACTTTTTTCAGACAAACTTTGATAGAGTCTCATACCACGATAAAAAATTTTAGTTTAACTACTGAAAGCGTTTTAAGGTAATGACAAATTTTACAACATAACTAAATTACAATGGCTTTACTTAAATGTTCTCTTTTAAATATCCCAAATATAAGTGAAATAAGTCAGACAGAGAAAGACAAATACCCTATGATCTCATGTGTATGAGCAATCTAAAAAAAAGAGAACTCATGGCTACAGAGAGCAGATTGGTAGTTCCCAGAGGTGGGCATGGGTGATGTGGGACCAGAGTGAAGGGGTCAAAAGGTACAAACTTCCACTTAGAAGATAAGAGGTTCTGGGGATAAATAAGTCCTGGGATGTAATGTGCAGCATGGCAACTACAGTTAACAACGCTGTGTTGTGTATTTGAAAGTTGCTAAGAGAATATGCTGCACACTTTGGACTAAATAATACAATGTTATGTCAGCTATGTCTCAGGAACACTGGAGAGAAGAAAGGAAATGACCTGACCTCCTTCTAAATGCAGTGCCCATCCTTGTCTGCATACAAACATGGTAATTTTATCCTTTTTAATTTAATTGTTTGCATATAATATTCTTTTTATGCTGATGAAAGCCACATATTATTTTTAACATCCTAAAAATATAAGTATCCCAAATATGACATTATTATAAGATTGAGCCCTAGGTTACTTCTGTTTCGAAAAACTGTCATAAAAGTTCATGAAAGTTACCATTCTCAAGAGAGGAGAACCTTGCAAAGACCTAAGGGGAACTTCCAGGAAGTCACAGCCGTTGGAGACCTTCAGGCCACGCCATGCAGAACCACAGCCTGTGACCTGAAGCCACTCTGAGTAAACCGTACACAGCTGTGTGTTATTTCTGAATTTGTTACAAGGTACAAATTACCTTAGACTCTGAAAAACCATTTTTGAATGTTGTATCGTGTCCATTTCCTAATACATATTTCAGTTTTATAAATTTAAATTATCCCTCAGTTATTTTTTCTCTCATCTCATATTGACAGACTAGCAGATTTGATCCTTTTTGTGACAATGGGAAAGCCTTTCACACACAGATCCCCTGTCTTTGTGGTAACACTATGAGTTGTGAGCTCCTGGAGATTGGGCATCGAGCCTCTTAGGAGAAGAATGTCCCAGCTGGAACACTGGGACCACATTATAACCCAGACATACAACACAGACCCGGTCAGAGCAGTGGAGAAAAATAGGGAGCGAGCCATTTTTAGAAATACTAGAAGCAGACAGCATCACCTGCTTTTTAAATACAGTTTATGTACTTTCTGTTTATTTAGTCTCCACTGTATCACTTGTAGCATCGGGTCCCTGTGTTCTAACATCCGTTTGGAAAATGCAAAGGTTAATAACGAGTTAAGTCTATTTATGAGTAATTTTTCTATATGAAGTATTACCTTCTCACTAGTTTTAAAGTTAATTACATATAAACTAAAAGGGGATCATTCATAATAATCCATAAATGTACTCATTTTGCGTGATTGTCTTTAAGATCCTGGGGTTCCTTGCACTGATTTTGACTGATTATCCTTGACTGCAGTTCTGAGGACCAGGAAGGAAGGTAGAGGTGCTGGGGCAGGGTGGGGAGGGGATCCCATTTCTGCCTGGTTTTCACTTTGAGATGCGCAGCTCCAGGAACAAAGCACGCAGTGACCCTGGTGGTGTCGGGATTAGAAGTGGGACAAGCACCCCGCCCTGGGGAAGGGACCACGTCTGTGTACCTCGTCCTGGGCTCTGTGACCAGGAGAGAGCCTGGGGGAACCAGGCAGTGGTCCAGAGCTTGGTATCTGCTTCCCTCTGAGCAGCTGCCGTGGCGGGCAGGCCACGTGATCACTGGGCCCAGGGCTTCAGTGTGGCCCGCGATGGGGCAACACAAGGCCCTACAGCACGTGCAGAGCACAAGGGAACATGCAGTCCCCGCTCCTAGCTGGGAGGTTCACTTTCTCCCCAGGTGGGGTAAGGGTGGCCTGACTTTCACTTGTGTCCAACGCAGCAGTCCATGGAAGAGAGTCCCAAAGTCATCATTTACCTGAAGTAAAAGTCAGTCCTGGGCTTCCCTGGTGGCGCAGTGGTTGAGAGTCCGCCTGCCGATGCAGGGGACACGGGTTCGTGCCCCAGTCCGGGAAGATCCCACATGCCGCGGAGCGGCTGGGCCCGTGAGCCATGGCCGCTGGGCCTGTGCGTCCGGAGCCTGTGCTCCGCAACGGGAGAGGCCACAACAGTGAGAGGCCCACATACCGCAAAAAAAAAAAAAAAAAAAAAAAAAAAAAAAAAAAAAAGTCAGTCCTAAGTGGACAGCCTAAGACTATAAAACTTATAGGAGAAAACATAAGCACAAACACATGTCACCTTTGGTCAGCAGAGGTTTCTTAGACATGATGCATAAAAGGAAAAAGCGATGCCAAACTTCATCAACGTTAAAAATGTTTGATTTTTGAAAGCTACTGATTAAACAGTGAAAAGACAAGCCACAAAGTGGGACAAAATATTGACAAATAATACCTGATACAGGACTTGCATCTAGAAAATATAAATAACACTCATTTCTCAATAATGGTGAAACAAACAACCCAACTAAAAGTGGGCGAACATCTGTACACATCACCAAAGAAGGGATATGATGTAATTAACACATGAAAAGAATCTGGACGTCCATCAACATTAGGGAGATGCTAAACTTTTGTTCACAGTGAGATGCCTCTTACATCCTTATGGGAATGGCTCCAAATGAATAGCAGTGCTAGGTGAGGCCTGGGTAACTGTGTCTCTCGTCCGCTGGTGGTGGGAATGCAAAGTGGTGCAGCCACTCTGAAGAACGGTTGGGTAGTGTCTTCTAAAAGGAACATAAACGTACCATATGACCCAGAAATCCCATCTCAAGATATTTATCCTTGAGAAATTACAACATACACTCACATAAAAACATATATGTGAATGTTTATAGCAACTTTATTTATAATTACAAAACTGGCCAGACCCAAATGTCCTTGCCTGGTGAGTAGATGAAGAAATGGTTGTTCGCCCCTGTGAGGAAATTAGACTTGCATTGCTGGTGGGACCATATCTGTCCTGGAATGAAGGTTGGCTCTGCACCCACATAACAAAGCCTTACAGCTGCCTTCAGAGCCAGACTGACGTGCAGGTTTTTAACTTCATGCCGGAAGTAAGTATAACACGTAGAGGTATTCCACAAGACCCAGCCACCGATAACTTAAAATTCACAATGTGCAGCATCCGATTGAGATCTACCAAGTATGCCATGAAGCATAAAAATATGGTCCACAACTTGGAGAAAGTGAAATCCAGAAAATATACCCAGAAATAACAGTGATGGTGGGATGAGTATACAAGGACCTGAAACAACTATTGTAAATATTGTTAATATGCACAGTTATATAAAGGTAAACAGGGACAGCAGTTGCAAGAGGGGATATATGAAGAAAACACCCACATAGTATGTCTGGGGAAGCTGGCAGTAAATGAAATGAAGAATGGGCTGGGTGAGGTAAAAGCACATTGGACACTACAGAAGAAAAAGTCCATGTACCTGAAGAGATACGATAGAAACTACGCAAAATAAAGCACATAGGAAAAAAGAAAGAAACAAAAGCCTGTGTCTTAGTGAACTCTGGGGCCATGTCAGATGCATTACCTATGAGTAACAGTACTGGGGGTGTGAGGTTTAGAAAGTTATATGAAGAAATAATGGCTAAAATTTTCTGAACTTGATGAATATTTTAAACCCACAGATACAAGTACAACAAACATCAAGAAACAGAAACAAAGAAAAACGAACCAAAGCATACCCTAATCCAAATGCCAAAAGTCAGCATTAAGAAGAGCCTCTTAAAAGCAGCTGGAAGGAAAATAAAGGGGGGAGGACACATTTTGTTCAGAGGAACAAAGATCAGGACATCGGCAAGCTTTTCCCCAGAGAACTTGAGGCCAGAACACAGTGGAACATTTCTAATGTGCTAAAAGAAAAGAAAAAAAAACTACCATCCCTGGCAAAGAAAGCTAATATCAAGACATTTTAAACAATCCGAAGTTGAGAGATTTCAAGAAATGTTACAGGAATTTCTAGAAGGTAGTGATGCCACGTGGAAGTCTCTATCTACACAGAGGACTATCGGGGCCCAGAAATGTGACATGGTGAGAAATAATGCATTTGGTCCCTGCCCAGGTTTCCTGACACAGAGCCTCTGTTACCCTAATTTCCTGAGTAGTAGAGGTGCTGGGAGCATATCTTGTTCTAATATCTGGTCTTTGACCCCAGTTCCTGACACAGGGTTCCTAAAACCCTTGTTATTTCCTGCGTGATGAGGGTGATAGGAGCTTCTTCCACAGAGCTCCCGAATCCCCTGGATCTGCTGGGTGAAAGGAGCATCTTCTATGGAAGGGGGCGACTCTGGGGCTCCTGTATGGCCTCAGGTTGGGGGGCGGTCCGCAGAAAGACCAAGCCCTGGCTAGGAGGGAGGAGCTTTCAGCCCCCCTCCGTCCTCTGGGGAGGAGATGGAGTTAATAGTCATTCATGCCTCCGTGATGGAGTCTCCATAAAATCCCCAATCACGGGGTCCAGAGAGCTTCTGGGCCGGTGGGTGCATCCCCGTGCTGAGAGGGTGACACACGCCAGCCCCGTGGGGCACAAGCTCCGGCCCGGGACCCTTCCAGAACTCGCCCTGGGTACCGCTTCATCGGGCTGTCTATTGCTATCTTTTATAATTGCCTTTATAATGAACTGGCAAACGTAGGTAATGTTTCCCCAGAGTTCTGTGCCGTTCTAATAAGTTACAGAACCTGAGGAGTGTTGTGGGAACCCCCGTCTGCAGCCCAGTCGACCCAAGTCCCCACCTCTCGCAGCTGGTATGTGGGGTGGGCGCCATCTTGTGGAGCTGAGCCCATAGGCTCTGGGGTCTGAGGACAGAGGTAAGGACTGAACTGAGCTGCAGGACCCTCACTGCTGTCCACAGAAAATAGAGTACCGCTGGGTGGAAAACCCACACACTTGGTGTCAGAGTGTTATGCATAGAAAACAAAGTTTCCTTTAAAAGGGTTTCTTTTCTCATTTTTAATCACTTGAAAAGCTATTAAGTTGTTTAGAGCAAACATTGTAACAGCGCATGGGGTTTATAACATGTAGAATTAAAATGGATGAATTGCAGAAAGTGTGGAGGAATTGGGGTCTAAGTACACTCTGGTAAGTTCCTTACAGCAGATGTCAAGGCTGTGACATCTTTTGAAGGTAGACATGATAGCCAGTTACGTATACTGTAAACCCTGGGCAAGCACCAAACAATAAAATAAATATAGTGAATAAACTACGTTAGTTTTCTACTGCTGATGTAGCATTACCTCAAAACTTAGTAGTTTAGGAGCACAGATTCATTGTTTCACAGCTCTGTAGGTCCGAGGTCTAACGTAGGTCTCACCACACTGAGATCGAGGTGTCGGAGGCTCCAGGAGAGGATCCATTTCCCTGGTCGGTGGATAGTGGTCAGAATTTGGCTCCCGCGGCTGTAGGACCAGAGCCCCCTTTCTTTTGTGTTGTGCTCAGTTCCTAGGGACCACCCGTATTCCTGGGCTCACAGCCTCCTTCCTCCGTCTTTAAAGGCTTTTTTTTTCCTGTGTCATTTCTGTCTGACTACAGCTGGGAAAAGTTCTTCACTTTTAAGGGTTTATGTGATTAGGTTGGGTCAATGCAGATAATCCATGATGAGCTCCCAATTTTAAAGTCAACTAATTAGGAACTTTAATTCCACCCATACTCATAACTCCCCTTTGGATGTGGTATCACATAGGTCCACGTGGATATCTTTGAGGGACCACGGTTTTGCCGGCCACATAAACCGATAGTGGAGATTAAGTGGGAATCATAAAAAATAAAAGCAACATGTTTAATAAAAAACAAGACAGGAAAAGAGAGGAAAAGACAAATAATAGAGGGGACAAATCAAATAATAACAAGATGGAAGTTTTAAATACAACCATTTTGATAATATTAAATGCATGTGGCCTTAACACTTCAGTAAAAAGGCCGAGATTGTCAGACTTGGAAAAAGTGTGAGACTCATTGCCATGCTGTCTCTCAGAGACCCATTTTAAATATAAAATGCAAATTAGTTGAAAGTAAAATAGTGGAAATACTAATCATAAGAAAGCTGGAGTGGTTATGTTTCTATGAGGCAAAGTAGACTTTAGAAATTGGGTGAAAGCAAAAGTTTTTATTTTGGTGACACAAGTCAGATTTCTGGCTGGACCTAGAGTTCTTTTCTGTATGTATATATACACATATATAATATTTGTACTGTATTATATATAATAAATATACAGTAGCATATCCGAGAATGCTCAAAGTCACCACATAGTATCTGTGGCTCCAAAAGTTTAAAATGTTTTCCGAATTAATTTTATTTTATATTTGTAGCATCAACAGAATCATACTGAATAGTATACATTTATTGATAATTTAGACTATCAGAATAATTTTATTTCTAGTCCTTTTCTGTTACTTATCATTCCAGTGACCCTTGTAACACAACTTTGTGTATAAATATATCATTCAAATAACATAAACTCACTGTATTTTTTATCTCCATAGTAACATAGAGATCATACTTTAAAAATCCCCAAATTGTCTCAATGTGGACATTACAGCCTTGATACATTAAATAACTTAACCACAACAAGGTAGTGGCAGAACTCAGGCCAGTGACCTGAATCCAAATCAGATTCCCTGACATTCTCCACCTAAGACATCACATGTCATCAAATTGATCATTCACCAGGCATGTAATCTATAAGAAGTCTGTTTCTTTGTAACATAAAGGATAAACTCTTGGTCCTGTTGTGTCTAAGGTTTGTTAAGTATCTATGCATGTCATATTTTCAGAAATATTCTTTCATGTTGCTATCTGATTTGTAGAAAAGCTCTCCTCAAAGTAGAGCTACAAAAACCACTGAATGGTTAAGACCACTTTCCTTTCACCCTATACTGAGAAAAATAACAACGCATTAAAACTGACAAGGATGTTGACTGGCACGTCATAAAAGCTGGGCAGAGATCATTTTAAAACATATTTTAAAGATTGATGATCGTTCAAAAGAAGCTCGAGTGAAGATGTGATACAAACAATCCACAAAAATCTCTCATGAGGGCTGTGATGGTTACTTCCTGCTGGTCTCCCAGCTTCCAGCCCAGTTCCCATCTAATCCTGTGCAGAGGCTGTTTTCCTTCTATTGGGTTGGCCAAAAGTTTCGTTCGGTTTTCTCCGTAAGATGGCTCTAGTAGCACTTAGTTGTCTTTAACTTCATTTGAAACAATGTTGTTAGTTTGTATGTGACAGCTGTCATCTCAGCGTGCGTTTAAAACAAGACATCAAAATTGGTGTGTTTTTGTGTAGCCATTTTAATATTGAAGACAGAAGGGAAAAAAAGCAACATTTTCAGCATATTATGCTTTATTATTTCAAGAAAGGTAAAGATGAAACTGAAATGCACAAAAAAGATTTTTGCAATATATGGAGAAGGTGCTGTGACTGATCAAATGTGTCAAAAGTGGTTTGCGAAATTTCATGCTGGAGATTTCTCACTGGACGATGCTCCATGGTCAGGCAGACCAGTTGAAGTTGATAGCGATGAAATCGAGACATTGAGAACAATCAAGCGTTATACCACGCAGGAGACAGCTGACATACTCAAAATATCTAAATCAAGTGTTGAAAATCATTTGCACCAGCTTGGTTATGGGAATTGCTTTGACATTTGGGTTCCACCTAAGTTAAGTGAAAAAAAACTTTTTGACTGTATTTCTGCATGTGATTCTCTACTGAAACGTAATGAAAACGGTCCATGTTTAAAACCAGTTGTGATAGGCAATGAAAAATGGATACTGTACAACAATGTGGAACAGAAGAGATCATGGGGCAAGTGAAATGAAGCACCACCAACCACACCAAAGGCCGGTCTTCATCCAAAGAAGGTGATGTGTGTATATGGTGGGATTGGAAGGGAGTCCTCTATTATGATCTCCTTCCAGAAAACCAAATGAATAATTCCAACAATTACCGCTCCCAATGAGACCAACTGAAAGCAGCACTCAACAAAAAGCGTCCAGAATTAGTCAACAGAAAATGCATAATCTTCCATCAGGATAATACAAGACCACATGTTTTTTGATAACCAGGCAGAAGCTGTTATAGCTCCGCTGGGAAGTTCTGATTCATCTGCCGCGTTCACCAGACATTGCACCTTCGGATTTCCATTTATTTCAGTCTTTACAAAATTCTCTTAATGGAGAAAATTTCAATTCCCTGGAAGACTGTAAAAGGCACCTGGAACAGTTCTTTACTCAAAAAGATAAAAAGTTTGGGGAAGATGGAATTATCCAGTTGCCTGGAAAATGGCAGAAAGTAATGGAACAAAAAGGTGAATACGTTGTTCCATAAAGTTCTCGGTGAAAATGAAAACCTTTTATTTTTACGTGAGAAACCGAAGGCACTTTTTGGCCACCCAATAAAATCAAGTCCGATCCCGTCAGCACTGCAGCCTCACTGTGCTGAGGACAGGGCACGCTTGCTCTGTGGTCTCTGCGCTGGTCCTCCATCACTCCTCCCAACAGGGAGCTCTCTTGTTCCTCCCCAGCCGCTGGCTTCTCACCTCGTCTGGGGTCCCCTGTATCCCATCCACCTCAGCATCCCAGCACCCAGAGTGAGCCTCCAGGCTCGGCTTGACCCAGAGCCCTCCCTGCCGCTCTACTCGAGCTGCCTTTCCCACTTTGGCAGCAACAGGACTCATCAAAATGCAGATAAGCAAGCCTTCCCCCGGGGGTCAGACACTCCCTGTCCTCGCAGACTCTGGTGCATTTACGGCATGCGCTTGCAGCCCCCTGTGCAGAGCTCTGGAAGGCTCACCAGATGACCCCTCCCTTCAGAAGTAGGTGGGGGGATGGGATACACTCACGTCACTAACTCCCAGTGCCCTTCTCTCCTCTTCCAAGACCTTTTGTTCATAAAGGCAGGTAAGTTTCCTTCTCTTTTTAAATTAACTTTTATTGGAGTATAGTTGCTTTACAATGCTGTGTTAGTTTCTGATGTACAGCGAAACGAATCAGCTATACGTATACATATATCCCGTCTTTTGGATTTCCTTCCCATTTAGGTCACCACAGAGCACCGAGTAGAGTTCCCTGTGCTATATAGTAGGTTCTCATTGGTTATCTATTTTATACATAGTATCAATAGTGTATATGTCTTAGTCCCCATCTCCCAATTCATCCCACCACCACCCTTTTTCCCTCGTGGTATCCATAGTTTGTTCTCTACGTCTATATCTCTATTTCTGCTTCACAAATAAGATCATCTGTACCATTTTTCTAGATTCCACACATATACGTTAATATACAACATTTGTTTTTCTCTTTCTGACTTCCATCACTCTGTATGACAGTCTCTAGGTCCATCCACATCTCTGCAGATGGCACTATTTCATTAGTTTTTATGGCTGAGTAATATTCCATTGTATATATGTGCCACATCTTCTTTATCCACTCATCTGTCGATGGCCTTTTAGGTTGCTTCCATGTCCCGGTTATTGTAAATAGTGCTGCTGTGAACATTGGGGTGCATGTATCTCTTCAAATTATGGTTTTCTCAGGGTATATGCCCAGTAGTGGGATTGCTGGGTCATATGGTAGTTCTATTTTTAGTTTTTTAAGGAACCTCCATACTGTTCTCCATAGTGGCTGTATCAATTTACATTCCCACCAACAGTGCAAGAGGGTTCCCTTTTCTCCACACCCTCTCCAGCAGTTACTGTTTGTAGAATTTTTGATGATCGCCATTCTGACCGGTGTGAGGTGATACATCATTGTGGTTTCCATTTGCATTTCTCTAATAATTAGAGATGTTGAGCATCTTTTCATGTGTTTGTTGGCCATCTGTATGTCTTCTTTGGAGAAATGTCTATTTAAGTCTTCTGCCCATTTTTTGATCGGGTTGTTTCATTTTTTGATATTGAGCTGCATAAGCTGTTTGTATTTTTGGAGATTAATCCCTTGTTGGTTGCATTGTTTGCAAATATTTTCTCCCATTCTGTGGTTTGTCTTTTAATTTTGTTTATGGTTTCCTTTGCTGTATAAAAGCTTTTAAGTTTAATTAGGTCCCATTTGTTTATTTTTGTTTTTATTTTCACTACTCTAGAGGTGAGTCAAAAAAGATCTTGCTGAAGGCAGTTAAGTTTCTCCATTGCCTCCTAAAATGAGCTTGGGAAGGAAGGGTGGGGTCCAAGGCACACCAGAATCTCACACCCTGAACTCAGGTTCTTTGAATGGTTTTACAGACTTTAGTATGTCTTTTTCTGCAGGTTGCTTTCTTCATGTAATCCCTGGGCATTTGACAACTTTGGGTGGTAAGAGGCAGTTTCAACCAATATCTTAAACCAGGCTGGTTTTCAAAGTAAACTCTAAGAGAATGGGGTCTTGTCTGTATGTTTGAACCCTGCATTCTCAGAACCAGGGTCAAGACCTGGAAAGTCAATAGGAATTGAGCAGTTCATGTTTGCTCTCTGTCTGTTTGCTTGTTTGGGAGAATTCTGTTTCGTTCTACAAACAATTTTACAAAGAAAAATACAAACAGTGAGAAAACCATTGAATTTCTGTCTCTCTGCTTTTATGAAAGTGTCACAATACCACTTTACCTTTGGTCCCCATTGTGAGACAGTGATGCCCAGGTAGAAAGCACTAAATATGCTCTGAATTTATTAGTAAAATAAACCCTGAAAAGGTGGTGAAATTATGAATTGCTTAAGTCCTATTTCATTTTTAATCCTAAGTATCCTTAAAATGCTAGATAGGAATTGAACAGGAAACCTTAAATATCTATACCTGCACTCATTCTTGCATCTCAAATTTTAACAGACTAAAATTATCAAGATAGTGCAGGTAACTATAAGAACATACACTTCACTACCCCTGAGAGGGGTTCCGCTCGTAAGCAGTTCAGCGGCTCCTCAGCCCCTGCTGTGGAAGGTTCAGTCTTTCTGAAGCTCGGTTTTCAGGAAGCTGTCATATCTCCAAACACACCCTCTCTTCCATACCAGTGATGCGATTATTGTTTTTTTCACTTGCAATGCATGATAAGTAGCAAATAAAACAAAAACCGGATGACAAAACCCGCGTTCAAGGTAGCTTAAACCTGATAAATAAGAAGAGTTGAAAGTAAATTTCTCAGTTACGCTTCACACGCTGACATTGCATCTGCTGCTTTTTAGGACACCGAGCCTTCACGAGGTCAGCAGCTGACCCGAGTAACCCACACTTCGATGGTGTGTAGCTCTGATGCAGATCTGCTGCCAGTGCACCCTGCTGCCTAATTCTAGTGGTTGTGTGCTTAAAAAGTTGCCTTGTGGGAAGCAGAAGACAGAGCAGTGTGTAAATTACCTGCTGGTTATTCTTGCTCTGGATATTACTTGTGAACTATCATGGTCACCATGGTTGTACCAAGATACAGAGCATTACTGAAGTTATTATTTATTATGTGTTAATTATACTTTTGTTCAAAGGGCATTTTCATTTCTTTGAATAAAAAATGAATTTTATTTCTTTATGAGTAGGGTATTATTATTCAGTTATAGCTATATCCACCTAGCAAGGCATGCGTCTAGCCTATTTATTCAGAAAAAACTTGAACAACAAAAAGAATAATAAATAATAGATAATTACAGTAGTAACTGCCACTGAATGAATGACTGATTAGTACTAGATGCCTTATATTCTGGTTAGTTAAGTCTCGCAGCCATCCTGAGAGGTGTGTATTACTACCCCACTTCACTCTGAAACCAGTTACTCAAGGTGGATGTAAGCCCGACTTCTGACTGTTGAATAGGTGCCCTAAGGAACCTGATTGCAAGTTCGTGTGTGTGACGCACAGTGAGGCCAAACAAATCGAAACGTCAGATTTTGGAGCAGAGAAAAGTTTATTGCAGGGCCAAGCAAGGAGATGGGTGGCTCATGCCCCCAAACTCCCAAACTCTCAGAAGGGTTTCAGCAAAGCATTTTTAAAGGCAGCTGAGGGAGGGGCGTGGCTGGTTGTTGCGAACTTCATGGTGTCAGAATCCTTGTTCTTGCACCTGTCCACGCAGGTCACGTCACGATGATCCTGTAAACCTCCAACAAGACAAATGTTATTCTCTGTTGGGCAACTTTTTATCTCCATATGAATGGAAAAATGTTATCCCCTTAAAGGTCAGAGCGTTGAGAACTGGGCTATCCTGTCTATTTTAGGCTGTAGGCAACATGCTTAACTGTAGCAAAAGCAATAGAATACAAAGGTTAATGAAAAAGAAACATCTAATGTGGAGTCAGATTTGTTCTTACAAACCCGCTGTGACACTTCTTTATTTTGCTTGCTGCCATCAGCTTGCTGCTGATAGCAACTTTCATGTTTAGCTAATATCTTTCCATCTTTGCCTTTAGGATTTGATACCAGTATTTTGCCAATTTGCAAGGATTCACTTGGCTGGATGTTTAACAGACTTGATACAAACTACGACCTGCTCCTGGACCAGTCGGAGCTTGGGAGCATTTACCTGGACAAGAACGAGCGGTGCGCGGAGGCCTTCTTCAGCTCCTGTGACACATACAAGGACAGCTCCATCTCCAACAACGAGTGGTGCTACTGCTTCCAGAGGCAACAAGGTACCGAGCCAAAGGCCATCTTGTCTGTGCAGTAAAGCCATGCACTACAGACAAGCTCATTTGTACCCTGTCCTCAATTGACAAAATAGAGACAGAGTTACACGTGCAGAAAACAAACTTTTGGCTCCCAGGGAGAAAGGGGTTGGGGGGAATTGGGAGACTGAGGTTGACATACACACACCACTATGTATAAAATAGGTAACTGATAGGGACCTGCTGTACAGCACAGGGACCTCTACTCAATACTCTGCAATGGCCTAAATGGGAAAAGAATCCAAAAAAGAGAGGACATATGTACATGTGTATAACTGATTCACTTTGCTGTACACCTGAAACTAACACAACATTGTAAATCAACTACACTCCAAGGAAATTTTTTTTTAATTTTTTTCAATTAAAAAAAAAAAACAGCGTGCAACACCCCATTCATTGTGAGGAATAGTTTTCCAATTAGAGTGTTTAATAAAAGAGCAAATAAGCAGCACGTTGAACAGTATAACTCACCTAGGGATGCAAAACATGCTAAATGACATGAAAAATAGTAATTAATATTTTTTATTAATGCACTTCATTACAGTTTCCATTATGAACCACCAGGAAACACAGAGATATGAGAACATAGATATTAAAAGTAATCATTTAAATTAATTTGCTATCTGCTTTGCCCATGGTGTAAAATAAATGGCTTTTTTATCACTACACTGTGGAGTTTTAATGCTCTATTTTGTGATCTTATTAAATGAGCCAAATGAACCACAGCATTCACCATAAATTTATTTTTACATTTTTGATTTTAAAATGACTTAGTCTTTCAAACTTTTTAGATAACTTAGCTTTATGAAAGTGCACTAGCAAAGAAACAGTGTCAATTCCCCAGGAGAGGCGAGGCAGCCTGAAGGGTTGGATGAGGCTGCTTCTTCACGGGTCCTGCTTCACTAGTAAACGGTAACACAAGGGAAAATTGAAGCCATGCTTATGTAATCAGCCAAATGATAACTAAAATTGTGTCTAAGGGAAATAGACCCAAAACATTCAAATTATGATAAAGTTTGGGGAAATTAAGAAAAAATGACATGTGTAACTTTGATGCTAATTTTGAAAAACAAATTTGGAATTAGTCTGACATGATACATCTGCTATTGTCACTGCCTTTTAAGGCCCTTGACAGCTACCAGAATGAATAAGCTACTCTAATCTGTGTTAATGATTTCCAGGTTTTCATGTGGAAGCCAGCACATTATATCAGTCATTTTACTATCACAATTACTTTTTCATATATTAGTAATAGTTCAGTGATTAGGGATGACATGCTTATGCATAAATTGATTAGCAGTGAGTCAACAGCAGGGTTTGTAGCATAGATTAAACCACTAATGTGTTTATAAACCACTTTAAACAAAGTTTAAAAAGTAGATGATTGGATTTGTTAAAATATTCTAAATCATACACACACACACACACACATGCACAGAGACACACACAAACTCATACACACTCACATACACAAACACACACTTGTTGACTTAAACTATTGCATATGTGCTTTTTAGGTGACTGAATACCCCTAAAAAGTTTTGCCCTGGTTTTAATGACTAGTATACCCTTAAATCATTTACAGCAGGGGTCCCCAAGCCCCAGGCTGCAGACCAGTACTGGTCAGTGGCCTGTTAGGAACTGGGCCATACAGCAGGAGGTGAGCAGTGGGTGAGCGAGCAAAGCTTCGTCTGTATTTACAGCCGCTCCCCACTGCTCACCTTACCACCTGAACCATCCCCCCCCCCATAGCTCCCATTACCGCCTGAACCATTCCCCCCCACCATCCATGGAAAAATTGTCTTCCATGGAACTGGTCCCTGGTGCCAAAAAGATTGGGGACTGCTGATTTACAGAATAAAAAAGTAAATCCAGGTAAACTACCATAAAGAGACGTGGTCTTTTGTTCTGATGACAAATGTTATTTTAATTTTTCTTTGATTTTTATGATAGCATGTCCAAGTGTTTATACATGAACATTTTAAAATATTCTGAATAACTCTGAATGTTTCTACTGCAGAAATAAATATTTTTGCCTTAAAACATTCCTAGATTTTGCAGTAATATTCGTAGAACTGATTAAAGGTCCCCAAAAGATTCTGCTTTATATACTTTTCATTTATTATTCTTGATACTTACTTCCAAAGTATCAAAATCTTCATAGTCACATGAAGACATCCTCTGAGATCATTTAATACACAGTAGAGATAATTTAGTAAATGATACCTGAGCTGGTTAAATTATTATACAGCTTCCCAAATGCTTAGGAGAGTTTGGCTAATTCCATTCATTAATATGCTAGAAAATATTACAAAAGCTCTATCAGGGTAACTGACTATGGAGTTAGCTCATTAAGTAATTTCATGGAAAAGAATAAACATTAAAAACGTTTTTTCAAATGTTTCACCTTATAAAGAATGTGTTTTTCCTGTTTATTCAATAAAAACAACAAGTTCTTAAGTTTATTATAATTAGAGTAATATATGTATGTATGTGTGTATGTGTGTACATATATATATAGAGAGAGAAGGAGAGAATAATGTATAATGGGGTGTTATTAATCCAGGTTGACTTAAAACTGCAATCAGGACTATAGTTTTATGGTTGTTGGAAAATATCTGAAAAATAAAGTAATAGTGTTGTTTTTTAAAAAATACCTTTCAAAAATAAAGTAAGGTTAATTTCAAAAGTTTAGTAAATGAGGTTGAGAATATAAAATTTCAGGCAAGTGAAATACTTGCAGTTTTCCAAGGGAAAAAAATTGTAACCTAAAAAAAGTTTGTAATTAGTTAAAATGCATATCTGTTTCTATGACTGATTTTCTGAAATCATGACAATTAAGCAACACAAAATGGATATGATTGTGGTTTGTGTGCTTTCATTCTAATTAGTTATAAAAGAACAAGTAGGAAAAATATTAATTTGGGATTTCTGTTACCTTAGGTGTTAATAACTTACTTTCATAAAATATATTTTAAGCCCCTACTCAAAAAAGTACCTCAATGTATTAGTTGCTATTTCAGTTAAAGTCCTGTTGTGTAAGATCCAGGAAAGAGAAAGTAAATTAACATTTATTCAGGCCCATGTCGTCTTTTGGGCACATAAAATCATTTATCCCTCATATAGCCCTGTGAGAATGTAACGATCTCGTCCACAGCTGAGGACGACACTTAGTGATCTTGAAGTCCTTCATGTTACAGAATGAGCGCAGGGACAGGGATCTGAAACTTCTTTCTGCAGCAGCTGTACCTCTTATTCTTTTTTTAATTTTATTGACGTCTAGTTGATTCACAATGTTGTGTTGATTTCCACTGTACAGCAAAGTGACTCAGTTATAGATATATATAGATATAGATGTGTACATTCTTTTTCATTTTCTTTTCCATTATGGTTTATCTCGGTATATTGAATGTAGTTCCCTGTGCTCTACAGTAGGACCTTGTTGTTTATCCATCCTGTATATATTGATAGTAGTTTGCATGTCCAGCAGCTTTACCTTTACATTCAGACTTTGCGAAGTCCTCATACATAAAATGCTGAGAGACGCCCCTAGGCAGCTTGCTGGCAAATCCTGTTCAGGGCAGGACCCCGGCCAGTGATACACCCGATGGGACGACAGTGAGAACAGTCGCATCTTTCCAGGTCGTGTATGCCTTCCAGCCACAGGAGGAAATGTCAGCACGGGCGTCATCTGCATTAGTTTTACAAAGGGTATTTTTCTTTAATTTAATGAAAGATATTAAATACAGGCAATGTTGTCCTTTGGTATTATGAATATTTGAAATTTGCACAAAGGAAACCTAATAATGTTATTTAAGTATATCCATCCTGTGAGAGGCTCCATGAAGGAAAGGGATTGGGCAGAGGCCTCCTGAGAAAGAGGCTGAGCTGGTCCGGGTGCCCCCCCTGCAGGGAGGTGGCACCGCCTGCAGGTGTGTGTGGCACCCACTGAGTCACTCACACACCTCTGCAATGTCTACTTTTTTTGCAGTTTTGACGTCACATTGTATCTATATAGTTGACAGCTAATAGGAGTATACTCCCTAGAAATAACTAGTTGTGTGTATAGAAAGAATACCTTTGTATATTAGTTGTAAACATAGAGATATTTCCTTATTTATTTTTCCCAGTGACATTTTATTCAGTTCAAAATTGTGTGGGAAAATAAAAATGAATTATCATTGCATTGACAATTATCCATTCATAATATAGATAATGTGTGAATGGTTCCAATATAAGGCTTTGAGGTTTTAAATTCAGAATGCAAAACAACGAACAATGTTAATTTTTTTAAAAACAGCATTTTGAAATTAACTAGTAAAAGATTTTAATTCTTTTTTTTTTCTTATTTTTTACAACTACTGTTGGGAATAATTACTTGTAAATTTAATGATTACATTAAAGCCTATATTTTATAACTCATGATTTTCATACAATTTTAAGCATATAAAATCAGAATTTTCCATAAAGTCAAATCACCATTAGATTGGGGGAAATAAATCTTGTGTATAAACTTGTGCCTAATCGTGTCCAAACCTTCATGCACTTTGCCACCTCACTGCCCTTTCATCTACATCAGTTGTTTGCAAGAGAGTTTAATGACAGGTAAAATCTCAGTCACGCCCTCCGAGTGTACCTGAGTCAAAGGCCAGACAGAGCACAGGATAGATATTCACAATACAGTACTGTATGTAGCGGAACAGCCCGATCTGTCATGACTTCTCTCGAAATCTGACAGGTTCCCCTGCACACAGCTTGTGGCTGCCCCAGGTTTATTCAGGGAGAGTCAGACTCGGACGTGCCTGATTTCGGGCAATCCCACAGGAAGATAAGAAAAATATCACTACTACTTACAATAACTGTCCCATAGCAGTGAGAAGAGTTGCTTTCAATGTAGTATTGAAACTTCAGCTAGAACCTTTCCTCTTGGTTTTAAATGTCATATTTGGAGGTCAGTAAATTTTAGGTCTACTCTATAAGCCCATATTATGCAACTTCATTCCTATTCTGTTAATAATGTAAGACTCACAAATTATTAGAAAAAAACAAAGGGGTCAGTTGAGCCAGTATCAGTGTGAAGTAGAACAATAAGGTAATCAGGTTTTTCAAGCAAATTACTTTTTCTTCATATTTTTGATTCCTCCAGGAAAAGCTTTGTTGGCCTGACATATTAAACTGTAAAATACATACTAAGTTGTTTGTCTCATTGTCTCTTTCCACTCTGCTGCTTACATGCAAATTTAATAACTGAATATTGTGAGCTTGGTTTGGTAAAAAATTCTTAAATTATTTGAATTATATTTTGCCTTTTCACTAAAAAATTGTAGTGGAGCAAGTACTAGTTTATTGTTTTGCTGTTTCAGTAGTTTGTGATACAGTTCTTATATAGCAAGTATTAACAGCAAGTTTTTACAATAAGAGTCTAAAGTACATTGAACTGTTTTCAGATAAGAATATGTATATATATATATATTAGAAAATATATAATTAAATATAATAATATAAGCCAAACTATATTATGTCTATTTAGAATTTTATACTTCTCTGAAACTAATCTCCTTCTAAGTGGTTTTAAAGAGTTTGAAAAATAGGCATATACTTATTTCCAAATTGGTTTAATGTTCTAAGTTTATCTTTTAAAAGATGGCTTCTCAGAAATTATTGTATATTACATCCTGTTTCCATATTGGGTATATACTGCAAACATCTGGGTGAAACTGAAAAGACTGAAGCCTGTCAGTGTTATTCAGTATCAAAATATATAACAGTGTCTCTGAATAACTTGGAAGCATTCACGTTTTCCTAGATTATGTTTCAACGTGAAGCTGTTTCTCTTGATCGTAGAAACTGTTTTAAATGAGGGAAAACAAAATCAGTTAGTTTGGGAAGCAACCTGTCAGTTGTATTTACATTAATGAGTTGATTGACCTTTTAAAAGTCAATGAAAAGAACCATTTTCCATCCTATAAGTATTTTATACCATTCTCCTTTCTTTCATCCAATTCTGTCATTCTGAGGAAATTAAGATAATCAAACAATAAGTAGAAAAGCCCCTCTATAGAGAAGTAGACATAAATGTAGATGTAGATGATGTAGTTGTAGGTGCAGATGTAGATGTAGATGATATAGATGTAGATGTAGGTGTAGATGTAGACGTAGATGATGTAGATGTAGACGTAGTTGATATAGATGTAGGTACAGATGAAGATGTAGATGATATAGATGTAGATGTAGATGATGTAGATGTAGGTGCAGATGCAGGTGATGTAGATGTAGGTGTAGATGTAGATGATGTAGATGTAGGTATAGATGTAGATATAGATGTAGGTGCAGATGTAGATGTAGATGATATAGATGTAGATGATGTAGATGTAGGTGCAGATGATGTAGATGTAGGTGCAGTTGCAGATGATGTAGATGTAGGTGTAGATGTAGATGATGTAGATGTAGGTGCAGTTGCAGATGATGTAGATGTAGGTGTAGATGTAGATGATGTAGATGTAGGTGCAGATGCAGATGATGTAGATGTAGGTGTTGATGTAGATGATGTAGATGTAGGTGCAGATGATGTAGATGTAGGTGTAGATGTAGATGATGTAGATGTAGGTGCAGATGCAGATGATGTAGATGTAGGTGTAGATGTAGATGATGTAGATGTAGGTGCAGATGCAGATGATGTAGATGTAGGTGCAGATGCAGATGATGTAGATGTAGGTGTAGATGTAGATGATGTAGATGTAGGCGCAGATGCAGATGATATAGATATAGGTGTGGATGTAGATGATGTAGATGTAGATGACATACATGTAGATGTACATGATGGTGCAGATGTACTGTAGGTATAGAGGTAGGTGTAGATGGATGTGTGTGTATATACATGTATATGTATACATATATGTATCTACTTGTATGTGTCTCTATAAGTAAAACAGTTGATATGTAACGTGTCTTCTAAAGCCTTGTAAATCTAACTAAGGTTTGGTAACATAGAAATCGCCCCCTCTTTGTTTACCTATTACCATTGAGGTGACATTAATGCCGTTGCAGACCCACCTTGCCAGACAGAGCTTGGCAGTATTCAGAAGCGGCTCGGGGTGAAGAAGCTCCTTGGTGAGTTGTGGATCACTCTCTGACACCTTTACTGCTTACATAAATAACCCTGGGGAAACAGCAACACAAAATCGATATTTATCAAAAAAACGTGGACCTCACTAAATTTCAGCAACAAAATTTATGACGTTTTTGAAAGTCGTTAGTCTTACTTTTATCTTACCTATTGAAAGATATGATGTCTGTTTTATTACCCTAATATAATGCTCATTTTGAAAGTTATTAAGTAAAAAAATTTAAACAATGCTACAGGTAAAGCAGCAGAAACTTTGGTTCTAATTCTGTGGTTGACAGTTCACGAATTGATGGTATGTATGTATGTAGAGAGAGGGAGGGAGAGAGAGAGAGATGGTTAAAAGCATGAGCTGAGTTCCTCAGGTAAATTGGAACAGATTTTTTAGTTTCTCATCAGCACTTTTTATAAACTTACTTTTACTAAGTAAATGTATGTATTAGATGATACATAGATACATAGATAATTCCAAATTTCACCCAAAGCCTTGAAATATTAGAATGCTTGGCTATTAACTGATTGTTAAACTATTACATATGATTATTTTCTTTATTTTTGTCAACATACAGTTTTTCAATACACTCTTTTGGGGATAATTTTAGATTCAGAAATTTTACAAATACAGTAGAGTCTCCATGTATCTTTCACCCAGCTTCATCTAAAGTTACCATCTTACCATGTATAGATTAACTATCATATATTTATCAAATCTAAGAAATTAACATTGCTATGATCCTATTAATTAAGCCTCACACTTTATGTGGGTTTCACCAGTTTGTCCACACAAGTCCTTTATTCTATTTTAGCGTACAGTGTAGAACAACACATATGCAACATTTGTTGTTGTTGTTTTTCATGTATGTTAATGCTCTTGTATATTTAGTGGCACATAATTTTTATGTTTTAGATCTGATTAATCTGTATTATGATATGTTATCTTTGTAATTACAATATTGTATGTTTATATGAGAAGATTTTTCATATTCCTTGAAGATTCACAGTTTAAAATAAATAGGCTAAATTTTTTAATACAGCATTTTAGATGTGAAGCCACATCATTAGATAAAAGCTACAATGTATCACATTTCTTTTAACTCTGTTACAAGGTGCACCTTTCCAGCTCACAGGTGGAAACGTTACCTTGGTACCTGGGTTTGTTTCTTTCTACAAATCGAAGTTCATTCATGTGCAGTGGGAAAAGCCATCGACATTCAACTGGAAAATATCTTCGACTTGGTCAAGGTCTATTAGTGACAAAAAGCTATTAACATCCAGGCTTTGATTATTTGATGTTACATAAAATGAAAACATATTTAGAGCCCAACTGAGAGGAGTCACCTTTATTCATCTTACGTAATAAAAATGAAAGTCATTACTAGAGACACTGACCCTTTAATCTTCCTTCTGAAATGGGTAGGAAAGCGTCCTTCTCTGACAGTCTGGCCACTGTTATGCGGTAGCGGGTGCGATGCATCCAGGCTGCATGCTGTCTTGGTGTCTGCAGTTCTAGGCTAATTCCTAATAATGCTTTTCTGCTTCCAGAGTGTACTGGCAGAGACAACAAATGAAATGGCCACACTAACTGTCCATCTTAACATTTTTATGTCAAGTATGTCAAATTATGGTATTTTTTAAGAGGTAGAGATAATAATGTTGAAAATCTTCCTTATCTTTCCTGCTATAAATCCACAGAAGGTGTTCTCGAGTTTTCCATATTGGTGATATCCGGTCCACCTCACTGAAAGACCAGAAATTCAAATCCTTCAAATGAATTATAATTTTCAAACTGAACTGATTATTTATATATCAGAATTTTGAAACTTTTTCAAAGGGTTAAATAATGATCGCATATTGTTGCAGGACTAAATGGAACAGTCTCACGTTTTATCTGTTTATTAGTCATTGTTTTTCCTTTTTTCTTTCACCAAGTAACTATAGTGTGTCTGGTCACTGAGCAGACAGTTGGTCAGGAAAGACAAGAAAATTGTCTAATCTCCTAAAGCCTACACTGTAGTGTGGGAGTGTTTTTTGAAGAATGTGAATTCACTTCTCAATTATTATTGCACACTTATCGCTAGCAGTGTGCCAGGTACATGTTAGATATTATATTATGAAAGTAAGTGTCTAGCTTCCCACTAGACTGAGTGTGAGTTGTTCGTATAACAATCAAAATCAAGAGAACCGGAAGTTCCCAATACAGAGGGTACCGCAGAGTAGTGGTGAATGCATGCAGTGAGAGACACACACGATGGAAGAAATATATCAGAAACCCTCCAGCCTAACAGAAGGGGGTCACATTTCAGTCCAGTTTTCCATTGCAAGAGGGAGGGAAGGAGAGGGATTCCAGGTGAGGAGAAGATGCATAGAGAGATGAAGCAGGACTGGATTTGTAGAAAACAGCTTGATGTGGAAAGAGCTGAGGATGCATGAATGAAAATTGGGGGAAATGAAAGTCAAAAATTGGCAGTGATGAGACGGTGAAGGGTCTCATATGCCCTGCTGAGTGGTCTGGGTGACTGATTATGCATGGCGTTCATCAGCTCTAATTCTGTATATTGTACATCCGGAAACAGCCCCCTTTGCAGAGTGATGAAAAAGACAAGACAGTAAATTTGCTCAACAGAAGAAATGCAAGGACTTCACTATGACAGCGCCTGCTTTGTTCTACCTGCAGCCGGAGCTCGTGTGTGTGTGTCTTGAGTGAGTCAGTGCGTGGTTGGTGACTCTTGTTCCTACCGCATGTGCGTGTCTCACAGGACAGTACGTCCCCCAGTGTGACGCAGATGGTTACTACAAGCCGACGCAGTGCCACGGCAGCGCTGGGCTGTGCTGGTGTGTGGACCGATACGGAAGGGAAGTCGTGGGGTCCAGGAGGCGCGGTGCAGCGGACTGTGGTAAGGAGGAGGGCCGCGCGTGCCACGATTTCTCCCCCACAGGATAAGTGCTGGAGAGTCGCATTCTCTGCCTGACTCCATGCAAACCCTACGGAGTGTACTGGGCGGGGGCACAGGAAGGCTCGCTCCTAGCATGTTAGAAAAAGTTGTATAACTAACAAGTAGAACTGCATAACTTAGATATTTTAAGGAAGAACAATGAAAGGTGGGCCGCTTTTACTCCTTCAAGTACGGGAAGGATGTCGCATGCCTTCTGTGTTCCTCTCGGGTGAGGCAGACTGTGTCATCCATTCTGCGCCCTGTCACCCGGCCCTGGTGGGTGCCGTGTCACCACACAGCACCCTCCCATCTGTGTGCCTTTGGAGAAGGTCACTCAGGGAGAACACGGGAGCACCAATGAAAGAAAAAGTAACTTTTTAAAGTAAGGGTCCATAAATTGCAGCTGTGCGAGCATGTTTCCTTATGTTTGGGTGAGAAAATATAGTTTTAATTGTTTGAAGGGTAATTATAATTAATATTCTAGTTCTTTTTCTGAGCATGCATTTTATATATAAACCTAAAAAAATAATATTACAGTTAAGTTGAGCATAACATACACACATTGTAAAGTTTTAAGTGTGATGTCTTTTGTCTTTAATGAAATATTTTTTTTGAATGCAGGTTTCAAGTGAGTATTTCTGTTTGTACTGTGGAGAGTTTTCATTGTACACACACTGTACACATTTAGCTGCACACACACACGCAGACGGAATTCACACACACACACACACACACACACAGACGGAATTAATGGATTATGTTTCAGCTAATACAAATGACCAAAGTGTAAACAAAGTACTTGGTCAGTCTTGTATTTCAGAAAATGTTTAGTTTTCTCCTTTATGCAATTTTTAAACTGATACACTGTGACTTTTTAGAAATAGATAAATGGTAAATGGTATAAAAGCAATCGTGTTTAATGCTTAAATGCCTGTTCTGCATTTATTTATTCCACAACACTTTTAATAGCATGGTTTTGGCTTTCGGCCAGCATTTTCAGATTCCGTAGGATGGAGTGCAGTACTCAATAGCTACATTACATACTTGTTACATGTGGAGAACACAGCTTTGTAACACATAGTTTGAATGAGTTGCACTATCAGTTATTTCAGTTATCCGTGATGGATAAAGAGTTTCAGGTGTTTATTTTATAAATAATAATTATATGGAGATGAATTCAATAGGTGACAGGGAAATTGTTTTGGGAATGTGACTTGTGAGTTTTCTCGGCATGTTGAAATTATTAAGAAAATACAAGAAGTAGAAGAGTACAAATAACATTTTCTCCACAAAAGATACAAACTTCAGTGTGTTGTATTATGAAATCAGTCAGTTCAAAGCACTGGATGACATTAATAGGATTTGCTATAATTAGCTACCAAAGAATTATTAGACCAAAATATTAGAAAGGGTAGAAAATAAACACACTGGTACTAGGGGAGTTGGGAAATGATTACAGTCTGAGACATGTGTGCATTATTGCCTCCATAGTCATCATAAATTTCTAAACATTTTTTAAAATACCTACTGGCTGTGTTAGTTTTCTGTTGCTATTGCAACAAAATCCCTCAAAGTTAGTGGCTTAACCCACACAGATGTCCAGCGTGGGCTTCCCCAGGCTAAGGTCAGGGTGTCTTCAGGGCTGGTTCCTTCTGAGGCTCCCTCCCGAGGACAGTGTTTCCTGGCCTTGTCCTCTCCCAAGACCACTCACGTTCCTTGGCCCAGGGACCGTTACCCAGCTTCTGAATATTCTTCTGTAATCACACTGCCCTCTGACTTCGAAACAGTTCTTTGATTTTAAGGATGCAGGTGATCACCTGGGCCCACCCAAGTTACCCACATTACCTGTCAGCTCCAGACCCGTGATTTAATCACATCTCCTGAGCCCCTTTACCATGTAAGGTCACATAGTCACAGGTTTCAGCCATGAGCAAGTGAACATCTTTGAGGGGCAACTATTTTGCCTCCACACTAAGAGAAGAAGTTCTCAATTCTTTGTAAAATTCAAAGTTTGACATGGACTTTATAAAACCTGGGATGAGCTCAATATTACTGAACTGGAAATCTTACATATCAGACCTCAGCAACAATTCTGCTTTTTAGCACTGTGTATTTTGACAAATGATAAAGAATGGATTTTACCTTATTTTTGTTAAGAAAGCTAAAGAGCAAATTAAAAGTTTATTTTATTTATCTTAAAAAAATTTTTTTTTCTTGGAGTATAGGTGATTAATCATGTTGTGTTAGTTTCAGGTATACAGCAAAGTGACTCAGTTTATTAATTTCCTCAATTTTCATCAGAATTTTCTGACCCTCAGAAATTATCCCAACACTCAGTCACATAACATTAATGTTTACTTTTTTCCTAAGCTATTGATTTTGAGATCTCTGGAGATTTTGCAAGTGGAGATTTCCGTGAGTGGGCTGCTGATGACGATGAAGATGACATTATGAACGATGAAGATGAAATTGAAGATGATGATGAGGATGAAGGGGATGATGATGATGGTGGTGACCAGGATGGATACATCTGATGGATGAGAGCTGAGAGCAACAAATTCTACGTGTCTTTTATTTACCAAGTGATCCCCTACTGAGGAGTACCTTCCTGCCCCAAAACAAAATGATTCTAAAACTCACTTATATTTTGTATAATTATTTCAAATATTGCAACTAAAGTCATAGAACTTTATGTTTAGAGAAGTATCATTTACTTTGAGTTTTTATATGAAAAAGAGAACACATATGGAGTCTAGCCAGACAAGAGAAAATTATGAAGAGCTACTGATCTATGTAAGTCTGCCACAAACAAAACAACCAGTGCTTGTGATATTTTTTGGGGAGAAATTCTAAGTTGAATCTACAATAACATACTAGTGACCTGGATTCTAAGGATTTTATAAAAATATGCATGACCTTAATTGCAGTTTCCAAGTAGACTCTTCCCAGAGCTGGAGTGATTTAGAGGTGAGTGAGGGAATAGCACAAAGTGAGAAGAACAAAGTCATCATCCTGGAGACCTCCACCATGTTTGTATGTTTTTAGTTATGAAGTTTTAGTGATGTTTTTAGTTATGAAGTTATTCTGGATGTGACCAGATACCTTACAAAATGGCCAATAGGGAAAAACCGTGGATTTTGAAAGTTAAAAACATAGTTGTCCTTTCTAATTCTTGTTTTAATTTAGACAGCAGTCTCATGTTGATTTGTTTGATAATCTTAACCAGCATGATTTCTTTATCTTTCTAGGTTTCTTTATCTTTCTGACCAGCAACTTAGGGTGCAGAACTTAAAGTAGAAAGACAAAGGGAAAGATTCTCTTAAACCGTATTTTTACAAAAAGTTTGTCATTTGCCCCAATATCAAACTTAAAAATCTTCATTCTTATTTTATTTTTTATGTTAGATAAATATTTGCATTTAATCTAAGAATTATGCCATTTTTGTTACTAGTGTCGAAACTTAGAGAACATACTGTATGGTGCCTTGCAAAATAGAAATAGAAGGTTTCAGCATGCATCCCCACATAGGACATTAGGCCATAGATAGGCACACCTGATCACAAATTAATACCAGTCCTGGTACTGCTGCTGGAATGAAGAAAATAGAATACTTCCTTTCTTTTTTCTACTGTTACAGAGTTACCATGTGGACTTGTTTATGATTATTATGTGGAGTAGCATTTAATATTTAACTGCAACAAAACTTACTTTAATTGTTGTATTTAAGTTAGCATGTTAATTAATCATGTAGCCCTTCTGGTACACCATTGCTTTTAAGGATATCAGACCTATGGTTTTGTGCCCATAATAAAAGTGGAAAAACCTGTTGGGTGTTACACACTGGTGTCACCATTTAAACAGTGGGTCAGCTGGTATCCCAGTATGCAATCCACTGAAATAAAGTTGTTGGATTCTTTCCATTTGATTTATATACACTAAGAAAAAAATCTTTAATGTTAACTTTATGTAATATTTAAGGTAAAATGCATTTTCTTTTTTACTGTTTATGTATAGTTTACAAAATAAAGAATCTTGCAACCAAATTAAACTGTTCCTTAATGATTTTCTGGGGTATAGATAGTAGCATGCAGGATTCTTAATCTGTTTCTTGATTTTTAAAAAGTATACATCACAAAGTAGCTAGAAAAGTTTTTTTTAAATTTTGAGTTTCAAAGTCAGAGCTCTTGACATCTTGCATATTGTTTTATTAGATACGTTTAACAATATTTTTTGTCAGATTGTTTTGTTTTCATTTGTCATATCATTGCAAAGTAGATCATTTCCTTTGTTGACAGTGGTATTTTTAAGCCCATTTTTGTGGTATTATACTTAACATATTTAGCTAAATTTCTGTAGCAGCTGCATTTTTTGAAGAGTGACAGAATAACCTTATCTGTATAACAAATTATAGAAATCACAAAATGTAACTTGTGGATTCGTTGGAAAAGACAAAAAAAATCAAATGCTGTATAGAGGTTTAGCAAATGAATTTAAAGTAACAAATATGGTGGTCTTCTAGTGAAGCTGTTTTTTTTTAATTTTTATTTTATATTGGATTATACTTGATTTACAATGTTGTGTTAGTTTCAGGTGTACAGCAAAGTGATTCAGTTATACATATATCTATTCTTTTTCAAATTCTTTTCCTAGTCTATTACAGAATATTGAGTGGAGTTCCCTGTATTATACAGTAGGTCCTTGTTGATTATCTATTTTATATATAGTAGAGTGTATATGTTAATCCCAAACTCCTAATTTATCCCTCCCCCCTACCTTTCCCCTTTGGTAGCCATAAGTTTGTTTTCTAAGTCTGTAAGTCTGTTTTTGTTTTGTAAATAAGTCCATTTCTATCATTTTTTTAGATTCCACATATAAGTGATATCATATGATATTTGTTTTTGTCTGACTTCACTTAGTATGATCATCTCTAGGTCCATCCATGTTGCTGCAAATGGCATTATTTCATTCTTTTTTTATGGCTGAGTAATATTTCATCGTAAATATGTACCACATCTTCTTTATCCATTCCTCCACTTATGGACACTTAGGTTGCTTCTATGACTTAGCTATTATAAACAGTGCTGCAATGAACATTGGAGTGCATGTATGTTTTTGAATTATAGTTTTGTCTGCGTATATGCCCGAGTGGGATTGCTGGGTCGTATGGTAGCTCTATTTTTAGATTTTAAGGAACCTCCAGACTGTTCTCCATAGTGGCTGCACCAATTTACATTCCCACCAACAGTATAGGAGGGTTTCCTTTTACCCATACCCTCTCCAGCATTTATTGTTTGTAGACTTTTTGATGATTGCCATTCTGACTGGTGTGAGATGATACTTCATTGTAGTTTTGATTTGCATTTCTCTAATAATTAGTGATGTTGAGCATCTTATGATGTGCCTCTTGGCCATCTGTGTGTCTTCTTTGGAGAAATGTCTATTTAGATCTTCTGCCCATTTTTTGATTGGGTTGTTTGTTTTTGTGATATTGAGCTGCCTGAGCTGTTTGTATATTTTGGAGATTAATCCCTTGTCAGTTGCCTTGTTTGCAAATATTTTCTCCCATTCTATGGGTTGTCTTTTCATTTTGTTTATGGTTTCCTTTGCTGTGAAAAAGCTTTTAAGTTTACTTTTAGGCCCCATTGTTTACTTTTGTTTTTATTTTTGTTACTCTAGGAGGTGGATCCAAAAAGATGTTGCTACGATTTACATCAAAGAGTGTTCTGCCCATTTTTTTCCTCAAAGAGTTTTATAGTGTCCAGTCTTACATTTAGGTCTTTAATCCACTTTGAGTTTATTTTTGGGTGTGGTGTTAGAGAATGTTCTAGTTTCATTCTTTTACTTTTAGCTGTCCAGTCTTCCCAGAGAATGGGAAGAGACTGCCTGATTCCTCCAGCTCCGTTTTTCTTTCTCAAGATTGCTTTGGCTATTTGGGGTCTTTTGTGTTTCCATACAAATTTAAAAAATTTTTGTTCTATTTCTGTGAAAAATGTCATTGGTAATTTGATAGGGATTGCACTGAATCTGTAGATTGTCTCGGGTAGTATAGTCATTTTCACAATATTGATTCCTCCAATCCAAGAACATGGTATATCTTTTAATCTGTTTGTGTCATCTTCGATTTCTTTCATCAGTATCTTATGGTTTTTGGAGTACAGGTCTTTTGCCTCCTTAGGTAGGTTTATTTCTAGGTATTTTATTCTTTTTGATGTGATGGTAAATGGGAGTGTTTCCTTAATTTCTCTTTCTGATCTTTCGTTGTTAGTGTGTAGAAATGCAAGGGATTTCTGTGTATTAATTCTATATCCTGCAACTTTACCAAATTCATTGCTGAGCTCTAGTAGTACTTGTTTTCGCTCCCTCGGACTGCAGCATGAGTCCCAGTAAAGCTTTGCCTGAATTTGTGGTCTGGCCTCTTATCAATTTCTGTGGATTAAAGCATCCAAGAACCCGACTTGGTAATTGAAGAGGAGGCAGGCAGGCTTGGGATGGAGGGAAAACGTGGGGAAGGAGAGCAGTTGATGAGCAGAGCATGAGCTGGTGAGAACAGGAGAAGGATCGGGGCCAGACTGGGAGGCTCCAACATGCCATGTCGAGCAGTTTGGAGTTATCACAGAATCTTTGGGGAAATCATCGAAAAACGTTTATGAAAAGAAGTTACAAGACCAATTTCGTGATATAGAAATTGCCATGTATGGATCTATGGAGAATAGACGGGGTGGGGAGGGTGGTGAAACTAAAGACATGGCCAGAGATTTTTAAGTGGTGGCCTTGTGTAAAAAAGATGAGCTGGGGCAAACGTGTTTTCTTTCTCATGAATTTGGGAAATTGAAGGAATTTACCAGTCACAGTGCAAGCTGATGATGGAAGGTGAGAATGGCAACCAGACTTAGGAGACGACAGGCTCAGTGAGATTGGAGACAGAGAGTCATCTGTTGAGTGAGGAGGAGCTGTAGGACCCAGGGAAACAAGATGTCCATGTCCCTCGTGGAGCATCAGGGTGAGATGTGCACATCTGCTACCCTGGCCTCCAGACCTAACTGGCCTCCAGCCCCCAGGGGCTCTGCTCTGTCCTGGATTCTTTCCATGGCTTCAGGCAACATGCCTGTCTCCTAGACACTTCCTGTGTGTCCTTAAAACAATCCACCCATTTGGGAACTTGAGAGTTTCTGCTCCTTGTAAACCAAGTATCTTAAAGCAGGTGGTAGGTTGATGGCCATATGTTATCAACAGGTCACATGAACGTCATACAAGCAGTCATACAGGACGAAGTATGGACCATAGGACATGGAGGGTGAGATTACCTGAAGGAGCAGGAATGTTTTAAAGTTGCATGTTCTGAAAGACTGCATACTTCAGCTACAGGGAAATTGTTCGCTCTGTTCCTGCATTTCAGTTTAGGGCAGCAAATTCAAACTGTTTGGCTTGAGAAAAGCACCTTAGGATGTTTCCAAATGAAAGATGTTATCTTAATATAAAAGGCTATTTTTCAGTCTTCGGTATCATATGTTTCTCTTTTAACAAGTTTAGCTGCTTCCGGGCAATAACATCTGTTACACGAGGCAAGGTGTCTGACGTGTCTCAAGATTCCTGTTCAGCATTTTATCTTGTTGAGATCCCTGGCTCACGGTTATTTGGGCCCTGTGGGAAAAGGGATCTTGGGTGACAGAATGACAAATTGAAACATTTGACAATCTTGTAGCAGTGTTGGTCCCTTTGGGATCTGAGGTCAGTAGAATTGTGCTGATCCACTTCAAGGTGCAGGGAAGTACATCTGCAGATGCAAGTCAGTGATAGATTAGAAATGTAGTTTTCAATTTACTGTGCTAACGCGGGTTGAAGGATGTGATGGAGGCATGAAGGGTGAAAGCAGAGGGCCTTTCCTGCATGTTCTGTGATGTGGGTCAGGCGGAGGGCAGTCACAGCGGCCGCCAACCCCCAGGGACAGCGTGGTCCAGAGTTAAGCCCTGGAGCAGAATCCCTTCACATGCTTGGTACTTCCGGAATCCCAGCCGCGATCCTTAGTTTCCCCAGCTCCTAAATAAAGTCAGAGCCCTGCTTTCCTTGCTTCCGAAATGCCTAGCACTCTGAGTGAAGCAGACGCTTAGCTGTTAAGTGGAAGATTGTTGTACTAACCACACAAAGCTCTGAAATAAGAGGGCACCATCTCTCCTGGGTACATTTGACAGGATATGCCAGACCTAGATTATGCAATACTAAAATTTAAGTTACTGGCTATTACCTCAAGGAATTACCTGGTTTGAAACATGATTTGAAACGCATGATTTGTGTTTGAAACACAAATATAAAAACTGAAACTGTGTAGTAGTTGAAAATTTAGATGTTCTTAAGAGGGAGACTTTATATATAAAAGAGGATATTTTAAATAGAATGATAAATAGGATAAACAGGATACATTTGAATTTGATAAATGATAAATAAGATTTTAATGAGTATTAATTAAATTGATTTTAATGGGTCATTTTATTATAACTTGATACTGAGAAAAATAAAATTCCAGTAGAGAATTGGTGCATCCTGGAAAATATTTGTGGCGGAGGTCGAACTGTCCCAGGAGGATTCAGAATGAGTGCTTTTCACCTCTGCCTTGGTGGCTTTCTTTGATTGACACACTTTAGACTGAGTATTCTTTGAAATTGTTTGCAAATAAGTTGTGCTGATCTGGGAGCCCATTGGTCTTTTTAGATATGTGTATTTCCTTTTTAATCCACCTATTTTCTGCTAATGTGCACTTTTCTCCATCCGGAAGGCACCCTGCCTTTGACTGTGCTGTGATGGTGAAGGGCTGTGAGTGTTCTCTGCACGTCCAGGGGCGGGGTAAGGACCCTCCCAAATGCTGATCCATACACTGCGGGTTCTCACATAGAAGAGCAGCAAACCAGGAAGAAGAGCCACCTACTGGCTTAAAAATTAGGAAGTCAAGTCTGTCTTGTGGTTTGTTCTAGAATCTCGCTGTCTGATACATTTATCACCAGCCAATGTGGCTCATGAACACTTGAAATGAGGGCAGTGCGTCTGAAGAGCAACTGAATTTTTAATGTAGAATTTGGAATTTTTAGCAAAAGAACAATCAAATTCTTTTAGTTTAAAAAAATTTTTTTTTACTGGTCAGCCTCTGGATTTATTCATTAATTCAAAAAGATTTGAAAATCTGTATTTTCATTTATTCATCAACTCTCTTCCCATCTCCAGATTTAGTGACATCACTTTGGAAGATTCAGATTGGTCACAGTTGGAGTATTTTTGCCATGCTAATGGCAAAACCTACAAATTGGGGCTATTTTTCTCTTTACCAAGAGCTAGTTGTAAACTACAGCACAGTGAAGGCACAACTTTTATAGAGAACTGCTTTGTGCCAAATAAGAATGACTGTTATCTCTGTCTTGAAAATGAAGTAGGCTCAGTGGGTTTTTATAATTTAAGAACAAATTGCCCGAATCCAGACAAGTAATAAAAAAGCTTCCTCCCAGCCTCTTTCTTCTTGACAGTGGAACTTGGGAACCAAAGGACTGAAATGATCTCCAGGTATCTCTTCAAGGAAAGTCCGATGACAGCTACGTCACCAAATCAGGAACCAGCCTGAACTCTTGCTGGAAAGAAAGTCTGTCTCCTAAGCAGAAGATGTGCTTACCACTAGGTGGTGTGGACACAGAGACCACCGGTAAGTGAGTTTTTATCCCCAAATTATTCCTCAGCATACCGTCCCACTCCCCGTAAACATGGCACCAAAATAATGGTGTTACGAATAGGATCAATATTTTCATTATAAAATTGGTACTACTTGGATCATTTCTATTTTTTTAAGCACTTGAGATTTTAGTCCTTTCTGTATGATGGCACTTACCCAATTTCACCTACTTTGTACCAAATCCGTCATGGATACAACCAATGCACAGAGTCTTACAAAATTTCCTAGGAAGACAGTATTCTTATTAAAATAGACTATTACTTGCTGAATCAACTGTCTGCTTCCAAGCATTAGCTGTTTATACATAAAGCATGTCCTCTTTCTTCAAATATATGAGGCATGTAATTGGCAGCGGACTTTTTATTACCAGCTACTTCATTCGTTTTTTCTTAACGTTAGATTCATATATATCGTCCCCCAAAGCCATTGGGGAGGAGCCTGCGTGACAGATGAATGACGTGGTGTATTCACTAAGAGACCTGCTTCCATTGGGCGACCTTGAAAATAAATCATATATATAAGGTTGATTTATATATGTATCTAAGATTTATATTTATGTATCTGATTATAAATGCATTTGTGTGTATTCTAACCAAATTTATCTCTATTCTCATTACCCTCAATTAAATAGCTAATGTCCCTTTATGGCTGTAATGACGCACAAATTGCACATTTACTAAGTGCAAAAAAGTCACTTCAACTATGCAGTCTTACTTTACCTCACCACAAACCTACGTACTGGCTATTATTTTCCATGTTTCACACATTCGTGAGGAAACTGAGGCTCATAGAGTATCTTTCTAAGCCACAGAACGAGCAAGGAGGTAGGATTTAAAACCGCGTTTGCCTGTCTGCCTAATTACAAACCCGTTATATTCACATTATGTCATGTTACCAGTTTTAAAGGAATAAGGTAGGGTAAGCTTTGTTACCCTGGTATGACACCTCAAAACTCAAAAACTGTTATTGTTGATAAGAATATAAATTTCAGTTTAGCTCAGCCTGAACAGAACAGCAAAAAGATCAGTGGGCCTATTGTTTTCAGGTTTCTTCAGGGAGAAAAATGAAACTGTCATAAGAAAAAGTATATGCAGCTTACAGCCTCTTTGAGTCAGTAATTGTTTCCAGGAATTTTTTTTTTAATGTGGCTTTTCATTCATAGTATAACAACTTGAACTCAATTAGGAGAAACTAATTTAAAATGACAGCTTGTTTCTAGCAAGAAAATCTGAACACAAATGGAACCAATGGAGCCGCAAAGGTCAGGGTGCCAAGCTTTTAAGAATATTTTAGGTTTGCAAATAACAACTAATATGCTTGCCAATCTCAGGAATATATTTTCATTCTGAAAAAGAATACACTTTTCCAGAATTCTTCTCCAGAATCCCAAAGAGAGATAAATAACAAAATACATATGTGTAATTTATTTACTTAATTGAGCAGAACTAAAGTGTTAAAATATTTGTTTCTTTTATAAACTTGAAAATAGTTAAGTACACTTGATATTTTAAAGTGTTTTTCTGTCATTTGTAAAAGAATATAATCATTCAGTCTAGGGTAATAAAAAGCAAACAAGACTACAGCCTTGAGCACAGTAACTTTGAAGACTGTTACAAATTTAATTTAAAATAATGGTGCTATATTTCTTACTGACATTATTTTATAAGCGCTCAATGTAAGCTGTCCTTCCACCAGTCCTTCGCTGGTTGTTGACATTTTGTTTTGTTCGTGCGTTTAGGTCTTTACTACCAGAGCAGATGGCTGAGTTTGCCATGAATTCAATGAGATTTGAGGGAAACTGGCATCGAAAGTCACTAGGGTGTTTTCTCAAAAATGAATAAACATGTCATCTCTGACCTATGCCTTCCTAATTAAGATGCCTTTAAACATATAAAGTAAGAGTAGGTTGAGTTGTTTTAAGATCATGTCCATAAAAGACATACTATTTATTTTAACACTTCTACCAAGTTTTCTGGAATTGAAGGACCAAGGAGATGTCTTTGTCTATGGATCATTTTGAAAACATCTATGAGTCAAACAGCAGAAGTCTGGAAAAGCAACCCCAGGTTGAAACAGGTGAGACACCAAAACGTCTGCAAACACCAGAGAGGTAGAATTGAGGTCAGGGTTGTGAAACCACTGGGTGGCATTTCGGGGGCTCCAGGGAGCAGGGTTCTTTATGTCTCAGTGCAGAAAGAATTCAGCGAGAGGCAAAGTGATACATGAGAAATGATTTATTAGAATAGCACGCTCGGGAGACTTACAGGTGGGTGGCAGAGAGGGTGCCACGCCCCAGAACTTCGACGGGCAGGCAGGTCACTGGGTGGAAATGGGCCAGTGCGTGAGGAGCTTGCCAGTGGGCTCTCCACTCAGACGGCTTCTGTGCCCCAACCTCTCCCCGTGTTTCCCCTCAAAGACAGCTCGGTGCCGTGCCCCTGTCAACCCCGGGGCGTGATGTCACCTGGCCAGGAGCCGTAGGGGACACCAGCCACCCCCCCCACCACGCTGCCAGGAAGCAGGACCTGAGTGCAGGGCTCTCGGCGGCCCTGACCAGGCTCCACCCGCAATTGGCCCGCAGAATGGACTGTCCCGCCCGGGCTTCCAGTGCGGCCGCCTCCAGCTGGAAGCCTGGGACGCTGGAATCAGGCCACTTCCTGTCTGTCCTTGCAGGAGACGGGGCCGCACTACAAGAAACTCCAGGCTCAGCCCTGGATCCTGACCATCACGTGGCCAGAGAAATTGGCAACATTTTTGTTTTGCCTGTTGAAATGTTTAATGACAAAGATTTTGTTCAGTTTCCTGATGTGGATGAAGTGTGGAGCCCGATGTTGATTTATTCTCCAAGAAATGTACATCCTACTTCCCACACGGGGGTGAGCCCCCTGTCCAAAGGTGAGAGACCCATGTGTGTGACCTGTACCTCCTGTGAGATCAGCCCTAAGCTAGTTTAAACCTGACCAAGTTCTGTCTACACGGCAGGCTTAGACCTCTCCATGTCCTGTCTACACTGAGTACGTTTAGACCTGACCATGAGCTGTCTATCATGAGAACATTTAGACCTGTGTTCTGTGTACGCTAGGACTATGGAGACCAGGGTAGAGACCTGTCCTGGCCTCAGTCCTGGAAAGCTCGGTGCCTGTGTCTGAATGTCAGTGCTTAGATGTCTAAGCACCTGATGGCTCAGGTGGGCTTGTCTGGGCAGCAGCGCTGTGCTCCAACTGTGGTTACCTGGCCCTCCCAGGGGTCAGTGCTGTGCTCAGGGCCTTGCTTTACCCCCATAAGGTTCACCTTCCCTGGGCCTCGTGGAGACTTCTCAGGTGGGCTACCTGGAAATTATCCCAATTTGCCAGCCCGTGCATGGTGAGTAGGCAGGCAGGTTTAGCTGGTGAACTGATTGCAGGGCACACGGATTGGGCAAAAGGCTGATGGGGAACAGGTGAGGCTGCTGCTGTAATCTACTTCCGGCCAACCATCGCTACTCAGCAGAGACCAGAGCTGCCCCTCGGCTTGCAGCCCTGCCGTCCCGTGTGTTTTCTCAACACCTCGGCGAGCCAAGAAAGGACTGAGCCTGGCAGAACCAAGGTAGCGTGTTCAACTTACCATGAAAGCTTTAAAAACTGTTAAAATATCACAGAACCAAAGTGAAAAGAGGAGGACTTCTCTGGTATAAGTGTGGGGAGAGGAGACCAATCCTACGCTTCTTCTGCCATCGCAGGAGGTCCCAGGAACCCAGCTCGTTTCCACATTAGGGGGCCAACCAGCAGGGCCGTGGTGTCCTGACCAAGGGGACGTGTGACCCCAGGTGCGGGGTTTGGGGACTGTGTGGTCTCTCCCCATCACGTGGACGGGAGGCCCCCTATGTGCTCTTGGCCTCTGCAGTGGTTCTTGTCCTCTGAGATTTCTAACATCTGAACTGAGGGTGTTGGTGTAACTAACCTGTGGTCCTTCTTCTCCTCTTAATCTTGTCACATTCATACGAGGACAGGAACCTTTGCGCAGGTTGCTGCTCCGTGTTCTGCCGAGTGACAAGTAACCCTTGGTGGTACTGCTTCCAAACCAAACTCGGGTCCACTCACCTGCGTGCAGTAAAGCCAATCTACTGACCCTGGGCTGTGGTACAGCTTTCACTGCAGGTGCCAAGCAAGGAGTCCAGGGCAGCTTATGTTTAAAAGGCCCAAACTCCCCTAAGGCTTTCTGGGAAAGGTTGTTAAAGACAGGGTGAGGGAGGGGGGTTGTGGGGTGTGTGGTCAGCTGATGGACACCCTTCTGATTAGCTGGTGGTGAGTCAGCATCATCAGCCTTCTGGTTCCAGCTGGTCTGGGGTCTACGTGCTTGTGGGCAGCATGCAGTTAACTTCTCCCACCTGGTAGGGGCTTCAGTATCTGCAAAACAGCTTGAAGGCCATGGCTCAGAATATTATCTACAGCCCTCGAGGAGGAACCAGAGGTTCTTGGCTTTGTTTAATGGCTGAAGTATTATTATGTTGTCTTGTTTGGCTGTTTTCCCTCCGCATTTTCTCATTTCTCTGATTAAATGTAGTCTTTGGAACTCGGGGAAGCTGGGAGACTAAAGTTTTTCTATAGACCAGAGGCAGGCAGAGGACGTGGGGCAGGGGGCACTGTTCTGGGAAGGCTCCATAGGGTCCTGCTTGGTTACAGAAGCATATTAATATCATAGCATACCATCTATCTAATCCATGGGGGTCACCACTGCCTGGGTCCCCCTGGACAAGACTCAGGTGAGCACAGACTAGCCCCCGCTAAGAATGGTCCCCCACGTGCTTTGTGAGGGTACCATGATGGCCCCTAAGGTGGGGGACTGTGTCTGGGCCTCCGACATTTGTGATGAAGGGGAGTCGAAATGGAATTTCAATGAACAAGGAATCATTTTTAAAATTTATTTTAAGCAAAATAACACACGTCACAAACCCTTCACCATCATCACCATTTTACGTGCAAGTTTCTGAGGCATCAGATCTATTCACCTTCTTGCGGAGCCATCACCACCATCCCTAGAACTTTGCATCTTGCCAAACCACATTCCACAACATTGCACTCCCCGCCCCTTCCCACAGCCCCGGCACCGACGTCCACTTTGGTCCCTGAGTTGTGGACACCAGGGCCCCCATCCGAGTGGGATCCTGCCGTGTTCGCTGACGGCTCATCTTGGAAGAGCTTTCAGTCTGAAGCTCTGCCCCTTTGCGTCTGAAGAATCTGCATTTCGGGCGGCTGTATGAGGGAGGGGGTGTACAAGGGACAAGGGTGTCCGGGGTGCCGATGAGCTGGGACCTGACCAGCTCCCTGTTGGGCCCTCTGGTTCCATTTCTTGGGCTCGGCTTCATCTGCGTCACTGCTGTCTGTTCTGGGCTCCTGGGAGGGGCCTGCTTGCTGGGGTGGTCGCTGCTCCTGTGGCAGAGAAGATCCTACAGGGCTGACCCACAGAGTGTGGGGTGTGGTCCCAAGAGTTTGGGGCCCACACAGGTCACAGCACTGGGGCCGTGACAGGTGCTCAGGCCGCCTCATCACTGACAGGGAATGTTGCTGAGATCCTGCTCGGGAGGGCGCGGTGGGTGGCCTGGGACCCCCGAGGCCCCATTCCTATCCTGGAGCTTGGACAGTGCATCTCCATGGGCTCCAGACTCACCCCATGTCTCAGCCATCTCCCTCAGTCCCGTCTTTGAACTCAGGAAAACGAGCTCTACTGATCATTGTCCACAACATAGGCCTGGTCCTGTCGATATTAGGATTCTTTAATTTAGGCGTCCTGGGAGAGCAGCTCTTTTTAGGCCTAAAGGAGGAACAGCTCAGGAGTGTAAAACATTTTCAGATGAAACTAATATTCAATGACTATCTCTAACTACTCGGTTGTTGACTTCTATTAGTCATAATTCTCCTGGTTTTAGCTCTGATGTGGGGATTACAGAGGAGTCAACATTTATATCTTCATAATCTGTGTATTTGTAGCATCAGTGTCATTTCTGAGCCATAGTTTTATGGTTTGGGAAGAGTTATTGATTTCATGTATCATGTAAAGGATTCACAGTGATGATAGGGCAATTAAGATTACAGTGATGGCTGGTAAATTGTTCAGCTTTTCTCTACCTGTGCATCTGTCGTACGTATATGGGTCAGTTTAGTTGTCAGTATTAGTGAAATTTAGAGGACTAGAGAACTTATCCAAGAAAATGATTATTAATGAGTGATCATGAAAATGTAAAAGTTCTTCCATAATCGGTGATGTTGCATCTTGAGACCCTAGATGAAATGGATATGCCTTAGTGATATACAGGATTTTAGCCTATGATTTAACTTTGACAAAGTTATATCACTTTTTACTTTTATCTCCTTTATTGAGAAAGACATATGGTTATGGTGTTGGATTGAAACTGGCTGAAAAGGATTTGAGTCCTTCCTTCCTTATTTTACATTTACATAGGTAGGATCTTCAAACATAGGATATAGTGGAGGGCATCCGTGCAACCATTCTAGGTTAGGAGTAGCAGTTTCCACTGCTGAGACTTCTTGTTTAGACGCAAATGCTTTTCAAAGTATGAAGGTTATTAGCATTACTGCTGCTACTGAGATGAATGAGCCTAAAGACAAAACACTTCATGTTGTGTGTGCCTCAGGGTACTCAGACTAATGTAGTGACCTCCCTGAGAGGCCGAGAAAGTGCTGCAAGAAGTCATATTTACTACTACAAATATACTTATGAATGTTTGCTCATGCTGAGTTAACTGTATAACATGAGAATCGTTGGAATCAGTGTAGGAAGCCTCCTATAACAGTGAAGACGGCTCCCATGGACACTACGTCATGGAAGTGTGCTACTACATAGTATGTATCATGGAGAACAATGTCCGGGGATGAGTTGGCTGAGATGATTCCTGTCAAACCACCTACTGTAAAAAGAAAACTAAAGCCTAAAGCTCATAATACTGGTGAGAGGTCACGTAATATTACCTCCGTGAAGAGTTGCTAATCAGCTAAATACTTTTGCTCCTGCAGGGATAGAAGTAATTACGGTAGCTGATAAAAAGTGTGCTCCTGAGTCGACAGCTATCCCTATGGTAAACATATGATGGGCCTACAAGAGAAATCCTAAAAAGCCAGTGAACATGACTCAAGCCATTCCCGAATAGCTGAAAGGCACTTTTTGTCCTAAATAGTAGGTAATGATATGTGAGATTATAACAAACCCTGGTAGGCCATGAATACAGACTTCAGGGTGACCAAAGAACCAAAATAGGTGTTGGTATAGGATTCGGTCTCCTCCTGACGGGTCAAAAAAAGTAGTGTTGAGATTTCTATCTCTTAACAGTATGTCAATTCTGGCTGCTCAGACTGAGAGTGGTAATTATAGTAATATGGCTAGAGTTGGGGAAGATTAAACAAATAATGGTGTTTGGTATTGGGATATGACTGTTGGTTTTATATTAAAGACTATAGTAATAAAAGTAATAGCACCAAGAATTGAAGAGACCCTGCTCGATGTAAAGGAGAAAATGGTTAGGTCGACGGAGGCACCTGCGTGGGCCACATTGCTGGCTAGAGCTGAATGTACGGTTCCACTGGTACCAGAACCAGCTTCTACTACCGGTGATATGAGTAGGAGTAAGAATGATGGGGGAAGTAGTCAAAAGTTTACATGATTTATTCGGGGAAATGCTCTATCAGGTGCCCCAGTTATTAGTGGCACAAGTCAGCTTTTTTGTTTGTTTTTTTTTCATAGATCTTTATTGGAGCATAACTGCTTCACAATACTGTTAGTTTCTGTTGTACACCAAAGTGAATCAGCCATATGCATACATAGGTCCCCATATTCCCTCCCTCTTGACCCCCCCTCCCACCCTCCCTATCCCACCCCTCTAGGTCATTGCAAAGCACCGAGCTGATCTCCCTGTGCTATGCAGCTGCTTCCCACTAGCTACCTATTTTACATTTGGTCGTGTGTATATGTCCATGCCACTCTCTCACTTCATCCCAGGTTACCCTTCCCGCTCCCCATGTCCTCAAGACCATTTTCTATGTCTACCTCTTTATTCCTGCCCTGCAACTAGGTTCATCAGTACTTTTTTTTTTTTAGATTAGCGTATGGTATTTGTTTTTCTCTTTCTGACTTACTTCACTCTGTATGACAGACTCTAGGTCCATCCACCTCACTGCAAATAACTCAATTTCGTTTCTTTTTATGTCTAATATCCCATTGTATATATGTGCCACATCTTCTTTATCCATTCATCTGTCAATGGACACTTAGGTTGCTTCCATGTCCTGGCTATTGTAAATAGTGTTGCAGTGAACACTGGGGTACATGACTCTTTTTGAATTATGGTTTTCTCAGGGTATATGCCCAGTAGTGGGATTGCTGGGTCATATGGTAGTTCTATTTTTAGTTTTTTAAGGAACCTCTATACTGTTCTCCATAGTGGTTGTATCACTTTACATTCCTACCGACAGTGCAGGAGGGTTCCTTTTTCACCACACCCTCTCCAGCATTTATTGTTTCTAGATTTTTTGATAATGGCCATTCTGACCAGTGTGAGGTGATACCTCATTGTAGTTTTGATTTGCATTTCTCTAATAATTACTGATGTTGAGCATCTTTTCATATGCCTCTTTGCCATCTGTATGTCTTCCTTAGTGAAATGTCTATTTAGGTCTTCTGCCCTTTTTTTTTTTTTTTTTCCAGTACGCGGGCCTCTCCCTGTTGCGGTCTCTCTCGTTGCGGAGCACAGGCTCCAGACACACAGGCTCAGCGGCCATGGCTCACAGGCCTAGCCGCTCTGTGGCATGTGGGATCTTCCCGGACCGGGGCACAAACCCGTGTCCCCTTCATCGGCAGGCGGACTCTCAACCACTGCACCACCAGGGAAGCCCCCCATTTTTTAACTGGATTTTTGTTTTTTTGATATTGAGCTCCATGAGCTGTTTGTATATTTTGGAGATTAATCCTTTGTTGTTTCACTTGCAAATATTTTCTCCCATTCTGAGGGTTTTTTGTCTTATGGTTTCCTTTGCTGTGCAAAAGCTTTTAAGTTTAATTAAGTCCCATTTGTTTATTTTTGTTTTTATTTCTGTTACTCTAGAGGTGCGTCAAAAAAAGATCTTGCTGTGGTTTATGTCAAAGATTGTTTTTCCTATGTTTCCTCTAAGAGTTTTATAGTGTCTTGTCTTACATTTAAGTCTTTAATCCATTTGGAGTTTTTGTGTATGGTGTTAGGTAGTGTTCTAATTTCATTCTTTTACATGTAGCTGTCCAGTTTTCCCAGCACCACTTATTGAAGAGGCTGTCTTTTCTCCATTGTATACTCTTGCCTCCTTTTCATAAATTAGGTGCCTATATATGTGTGGGTTTATCTCTGGGCTTTCTATCCTGTTCCATTGATCTATATTTCTATTTTTGTGCCAGTACCATACTGTCTTGATTACTGTAGCTTTGTAGTGTAATTTGAAGTCAGGGAGCCTGATTCCTCCAGCTCCGTTTTTCTTTCTCAAGGTTACTTTGGCTATTCAGGGTCTTTTGTGTTCCCATACGAATTGTAAAATTTTTTCTTCTCATTCTGTGAAGAATGCCATTGGTAGTTTGATAGGGATTGCACTGAATCTATAGATTGCTTTGGGTACTATAGTCATTTTCACAATATTGATTCTTCCAATCCAAGAACATGGTATACCTTTCCATCTGTCTATGTCATCTTTGATTTCTTTCATCAGTGTTTTATAGTTTTCTGACTACAACTCTTTCGCCTCCTTAGGCAGGTTTATTCCTAGATATTTTATTATTTTTGTTGCAGTGTTAAATGTGAGTGTTTTCTTAATTTCTTTCTGATTTTTCATTGTTGGTGTATAGGAATGCCAGAGATTTCTGTGCATTAATTTTGTATCCTGCAACTGTACCAAATTCATTGATTAGTTCTAGTAGTTTTTTGGTGGCATCTTTAGGATTTTCTATGTATAGTATCATGTCATCTGCAAGGAGTGACAGTTTTACTTCTTGTTTTCCAATTTGTATTCCTTTTCTTTTTCTTCTCTGATTGCCATGACTAGGACTTCCATAACTATGTTGAATAAGAGTGGCAAGAGTGGACACCCTTGTCTTGTTCCTGATCTTAGTGGAAATGCTTTCAGTTTTTCACCATTGAGTACGATGCTTGCTGTGGGTCACAAGTCAGTTTTCAAACCCTGCAATCATAATGGGTACCACTATAAAGAAAATTATTACATGTGCAGGGACTGTATGACTACGTTACAGGTTTGGTCATCTCCAAGTAGCGCTCCAGATTAGCATAGCTCAGACTGGATTAACAGACTGGAGTTGGTGCCTGCTACTCCAGCTCAAGCACCAAATAGTAAATATAAAGTGCCAATATCTTTGTGATTTATAGCAGATAATCAGTTTATGAACAGAGGTAAAATGAGCTAGCATTAGACTGCAAATCTAAAGACAGAGATTGAGTCCTTTTTGGCAAACTCTGTGATAAATCAACACATTGAATTGCAAATTCAAAAAAGCAGTTCAACTCTGCTGGTGCTTTTCCTGCCTTTTTTTTTTTTTCCTTGAACACGGGAGTAGTAGATTGAAGCCAATTGACTAAAGGATTTACCTGTGAACTAACATTTCCTGGGGTGGAAGCTCATCAATCTCATAAGGATGTGGCTTAATTAAAATCTTTGATTTGCATTCAGCTGATATAGGATAGAGTCCTGCAATCCTTATTTTTAGAAACTGGGGCTTCCCTGGTGGTGCAGTGGTTGAGAGTCCGCCTGCTGATGCAGGGGACATGGGTTCGTGCCCCGGTCCGGGAGGATCCCACATGCCGCGGAGCGGCTAGGCCCATGAGCCATGGCCGCTGAGCCTGCGCTCCACAACGGGAGAGGCCACAACAGTGAGAGGCCTGCACAACGCAAAAAAAAAAAAAAAAAAAAAAAAAAATTAAGTAAGTTGTACTTGTTTAGGGTTTTGAAGGCTCTTGGTCTGAACTACCCTAAATTCCTAGTGCAGCATGGATAGAATCGGTATTAAGGGTAGTAATTGAGTGGCTATTACAATTAGTAATGATAGGAAGGTTATCTGTTTTGTATGTTCAATTTTTTTTTTTACTTTTGTGTTGTTTATTGAAGGGAATATAGTTAGTGATGTGGAGTATGTTAGCTGCAAGTAGAAATATATGCTGAGTACTGCTATGATGGCTATTAGTATTGGTAGAATGATGTTATCATTTTTGTTATCTCTTGGATAATTATTTATCTGGGTAAAAACCGTGATAGTGGTGGGCTACCTCCTAACGATACTATAATGGTGAGGAAAAGGATTGTGATGGGAGGTGTTTTATCTCATGTGTGTGATAATGATACTGTTGTAGTACATGATCTGGGCATAAATAGTGAGAAGATAGTGTTGTTATGATATAAATTAGTATGTTTAGGATTGTTATAATTGGAATATACATTATAATAGCTGTTATGCATCCTATATGGGCAATTGATGAGGAAGCTATAATTTTTTCTAGGTGAGTATGGCTAAGTCTGCCTCAGCCTCCAATTATGATTCATAATATCACTGTGATTAATAGTATGTTTAGGGTGATGGATGGTGACATGTGGTATAAAACCGAGAGGGGTGCAATTTTGTCACGTTAATAGCGTCAGGCCTGCTGTTCATGGGATGCCTTGTGTGACTTCAGGCACTCAGAAGTGAAATGGGGAAAGTCCTACTTTTGTGACAAGGGCGATTGTCATGAGGGTGGATGCTGCTGGATTAAAGATTTTTGTAATTCACTGTGTTCCTTGACCAAAATATATTAGATTAATAATAATAGCCATTATAAGTAGTATTGACATGGTGGATTGTTTTAGAAAATAATTGTTGGATGCTTCTATAGCTTATGGGTTCATGTTTTTTATTAGAATGGGGATACCATTAACCAGCATGAGCTTGTTACTACAATTATGTTTCCTGAGATAATGGGCAGTAGAATGACCGTAAAAGCCATAGAGTTTATCAGTACAGGAAGGATATACGACAGTATTTTGGGGGTATGGGCCTGAAGCTTACTTAGAGAACCGTACTATACAGCATGTGGTGTAACGTGGTGGGGAACATAAAATTCTTGGGAGTAAGTTCACTTCCAGGAATAAGAGCATTTAAACCTCTGTCATTTTCTCTATCAAAGTAACTCTTTTGTCAGACATATTTCTTAAGTTTGTGGTGGGTTGCCTGGTATGATGACAAGTAGTGAAACCTCTCATATACGGAGCACTGATGTTAGTAGTAAAAAAATTTTTCTAAGAGATGTGTAAGTTGATATCAAAATGATGGGTAGGATGTTCGAATCCATAGAAAGTAGATTGTTAGATGTGTTTTAATGATGACTTGGGCTGTATATAATCCTGGCACGTAGGAGTTGTGAAGTACTCCTAAAAACAGATTGTTGTGGAAATGTTTTTTATAATGAAGTTGACATATTCTCTGGGAAGGACGGGGTGAGTGGGCCTGCTGCGTTTTCTACATTGGAGCCAAACACAGGTTTTGACTCTACTTCTGTTAAATTGCATGGGGCTCCATTGGATTTCTGTTAGTACAGAGATAATCAAATTGAGGGTAGGGGTCAGGATAAAATTAGTCATACTTGTTCTTGTGTAATAATTACTGTTGAAAGTGTAAATGATCCATTTATCAGTAGGACTGAGAAGAGAATAAATGCTAACGTTACTTCGTACTGCCCGTAGAGCCCCAATGAGTATTTTGAATCTGAAGCTCATCCAGATCAGAGGATAGAATGGCTAGGGTTTATATGGCTAATATCAATAGTATGCCTACATTTATACTAATTAGTGCATAAGATATGGGAAGAGGGATTCATGTTGTTAGAGCCAGGATTATGGCTAGCATTGGGGCAATAATATATAAATTGATGATGTTGATAGTCATAGTGGTTCTTATTTGACTGCCTCAGCAATGGTTTGTAATAATCCATAGTGGCTGATGATTTTTGGCCCTTTCTGGATTTGTATATAGCCTAGGATTTTCCATTCAGTTAATGTAAGGAATGCTATAGCGAGCAAAATTGGGTAATTAGTGAAAGAATGATGATAAACATATTCTTAGGAAGAGGACTTACCTCTGCAGATAAAGTTTAAGTTTTATGCAGTTGCTGGGCTCTGCAAACCCTAACAAACCCTGACTACAGTAGGGTATGATAAATTAATTCAATTGAGATTTTACTATCAATTAGTTTGAAGGCATCTTGTAAAATAGGTCTTATTTCCCTTGTCCATTCATACTGGGAGAAATTTATAATAGACAGAAACCAACCAGGATGACTCCAGTCTGAGCTCCGATCAGATAGGACTTTAATCGTTGAACAGACCATTAATAGCAGTTATACCACTGAAATGTCCTGATCCAACATCAAGGTCATAAACCCTATTGTCTAGAACTCTAGAATACGATCACACTGTTATCCCTAGTATAACTTGTTCCGTTGATCAGTGTTTTAGAACAACAGGTGATAAAGCACTTTGACTAGTGGTTCTAAATTTTAATCACTGAGAGGTGGTTTTGTTCTCCAAGGTCACCCCAACCAAAATTGTTAGTCAATTAAAAGCTATGTTATCCCTTAAGGTTCAGGCTTTTTTTTTTTTTCTGGATTAATTAATTAATGCTCCATAGGATTTTCTCCTATTATTCCCACCTCTTCCTGGAAAGGTCAATTTCACTGATTAAAAGACACGGTAAAACTCACATGTGGCCATTCTTGCAAGTCCAAGTCCTTATTTAGAGAACAAATGACTATGCTACCTTTCCACACTCAGGATCCCATGACAGTTAAAGCGATGTCACTGGGCAGCCAGTGTCTCTAATACTAGAAGTACTAGAGGTAATGTTTTTGGTAAACAGGCAGGAATTGTGATTGCTGAGTTCCATTTACTTTTTTAATCTTAAATGCATGCCTGTGCTGGGTTAACAATTGTTTTAATAAGTAATTAGGTATTGGTTTAGTTTTACTTTACTGTTAACTGTCAGTGGGTTATAAATTCTGATATAAGCTTATGCAAAGAGAAATATTTCTTGTTACTCATATGAACAGTATTGCTTCTATTAATTGATTAGTCCAGTATTAAATTAGCAGTTGATTTATTTATTATTGGTATTAAGGTGACTGTGTGGTTGACCTTGAATGCTTAATGCTTTCTTAACTGGTGGCTGCTTTTAAGCCAACCATGGTATTGTATATGCTACTCTCTAGGGAAGGTTGTATTCTGTATCTAAAAAGCTGGACCATTTTTGAATAACATTTAAAATTACGTTAAAATTATGTTTTTAAAGTAATATTTAAAATTGAACTAAAGTTCTTTTCTGAACAACCATCACCAGGCTTATAAGGCTTATCAGCTCTACTCATAAATCTCCCTATTTTGCCGTATGGATTGGTTTTTCTTATAAACTGTTCATAAGTAGCTCCTCTGGTTTCAGGGTATTTAACTTCTTTCATCATTCCCTTATAGAACTTTATCTATAGCACCAGATTTAAATTTCTACCTTCTATACATAGATGCTAAATGAGTCTTTACTTATGATAGTTGAATTTGGTGGGAGGTTTGGGCTAGTTTTAGTACGAAGTGTTCATGAGGTATAAAATCTCCTGGGGGGCTTCCCTGGTGGCTCAGTGGTTGAGAGTCCGCCTGCCGATGCAGGGGATACGGGTTCGTGCCCCGGTCTGGGAGGATCCCACATGCCGCAGAGCGGATGGGCCCGTGAGCCACGGCCACTGAGCCTGCGCGTCCAGAGCCTGTGCTCCGCAACGGGAGAGGCTGCAGCAGTGAGAGGCCCGTGTACCGCCAAAAAAAAAAAAAAAATGCATGAAACCAGTTATGTGTGAGCATAAGCTGATTTGATAGTCCATTGAGATGTCTTTTCTTTCATCTTTTTATTGAAGTATAGTTGACTTACAATGCTGTGCCAATCTCTGCTGTACAGGAGTGACTCAGTTATACAAATATAGATATCTATATCTATCTATATAGATATCTATATCTATCTGTCTATATAGATACCTATAGATACACATTCTAAAATTTCCTGGGGTGGAAGCTCATCAATCTAGTAAGGATTGGGCTTAAAATCTTTAATTTGCATTCAATTGATGTAGCACAGAGTCTTGCAATCCTTATTTTTAAGAATTACATAAATTACACTTGCTTACAGTTTTGAAAGCTCTTGGTGTGAACTACCCTAAGTTCCTAGTCCAGCACCGATAGAATGGGTGTTAAGGGTAGTAACTGTGTGGCTATTACGATTAGTAATGATAGGAGGGCTATTTGTTTTGTATGTTCCAACTGTCATTTTATGTTTTTTATTGATGGAAATATACTTAGTGATGTATGTTAGCTGCAAGTAGACATATATGCTGAGTAACTGCTGTGATGGCTATTAGTGTTTGTTGGTAGAATAATGTTATCATTTTTGTTACCTCTTGGATAATTATTCATTTGGGTAAAACCCCTGTTAGTGGCGGGAGACCTCCCATGATACTGTGATGGTGAGGATGAGGACTGTGATGAGAGGTGTTTTATGTCGTGTGTGTGATAATGACAGTGTTGTGGTAGCTGAGCTGGGCGTAAATAGGAAGACGAGAGTGAGTGTTGTTATGATGTTGATAAAAGAAATTTTCACATGTTGAGGGACGGGGACATTCTGGCTTATATATGACTTAAATCGGATGCTCACTAAAACAGCCCATTTGTAGCCTATCAAACATACATTGTACACTTGCTGTAATTATTAAAGGAAAGGGCACACTGACCAGAAGTGAAGCATGACCATGATAAAAAGTAAAGGTTAAATGCCTGCTTTCCTGGGCTGCCAAAGCCGGTCCTCCTTCAATGACACTCCCTTCCCAGGTGCCCAGGCCACACTGACTCGCTGTGTACATGTGTTTTTGGTTTTGGGTTTTTTTCTTGAAGTCTTGAAGGAATGTATCCCTGACCTGTTTAATGTTCTTCGTTCTGACAAGATATACAACTGTACTGAAAACCGTGCTTCTCTGAAGCTGTCAGAGAGGCTGTCTCCCTGGCTTTGGTCCTCAGTCTGGCTCTATGAAAACTCTTTTCTGTTTCTATTCTAGATTGATGATCGTCACTGACAAAACTTGGCACACCTGGCAGGACAGCAGATAAACCCACCTGAGGTCACCTGGAGTCTACTGTGGACCAGCGCTTGGGACCAGGCGTGGGCCCTTGAGCCCCTCTGGCTTCGGGGCGTCCTTCAGGTGATTCGGTGAGTTCTTCCTCAGAATCAGATCTCCTTGTATTAAGTGATGCTCCATGCCTTTTATTTGAGCTGTTATCTTAAAGTCTTGGAGTCTTAAGGGGGTACCAGTACATTTCCTAGGTGAAGAGGTTCCTAGGCAGAGGATCCAGGGAATTTCTAAGCGGAAGGCCTGGAAGGAATTTGAGTGAACTGGGTTGGCTGACTTTAAAAAATATATATATATGGGCTTCCCTGGTGGCGCAGTGGTTGAGAGTCCGCCTGCCAATGCAGGGGACACGGGTTCGTGCCCCGGTCTGGGAAGATCCCACATGCTGAGGAGCAGCTGGGCCCATGAGCCATGGCTGCTGAGCCTGCACATCCGGAGCCTGTGCTCCTCAATGGGAGAGGCCTCAACAGTGAGAGGCCCGTGTACAGCAAAAAAAAAAAAAAATATATATATATATATATATATATATATTTAAATATATCTAAATATATCTAAATATATATTTAAATATATTTAAATATATCTAAATCCCTTTAGATTACCTGTTAAAATTGGGAGATTGGGATTGACATATATACACTAATATGTATAAAATAGATAACTAATAAGAACCTGCTGTATAGCACAGGGAACTCCACTTCACTGTACAGTAGAAACTAACACGACACTGTAAAACAACTATACCCCATATATATATATATGGCTTAAAATTGGAAAATTAAATTTATTTGTAATTTATAATAAAGTGAAGCTAAAAGAAAGCAGGAAATCAGGCTCCTAGAGCCTACCAGCTCCCACTGGCACTCAGCAGGCTTCTACAACTGCTATTGGAGCTAGTACTTGCAAATACTTATCCAACACTGGAAGAGCCAGGATGGAACCTTTTTTGACATTAAAACTGAAATTTACATGCACAATTAAAGAAAGCTGGCTTAATAAAACATCTTTTCAAAATTCTGAAACTGAGAGAAAAAAAGTACTCCTAGGAGAAAATTTGAAGCTGTACCCTTATCATGTCCTTGAAATGCAAACACAGCCCACATTGCCTGAGACTGCAGCCTTGGCTCAATTAGTGGAATGTAAAACTGAAGGGGAAAAAAAGGCATTTTAAAACTCAAGCAGGAAAACTATGAGATCTCTTTGTCTATCTGGATCTAAGTATGCCTATGTGTATGTTATAAATATGTTTCTTCCTCCGGATGATATTATCAAAATGAATTTGTGAAAGAGCTCTATTTTACCGAGTTAAGATAAGCACTTAAAAATCAAATATTTCTAAATATAACAAAAAAACCCAAATTTTAAAAGGATCATGTGATCTAGGATTAATCTTCAGTAAATGAAAAGTTGTTGGTGACTAATGCAGGCATGTCTTTAGAGTCATCAACATTAGGTATAATATTTTATTTGGTACCTAGGTTTACTAAATGTCAGTAAGTTCATGTTATCTCTGTTACAAAATCTGTCAACAAGAAAATTAACTTGGTATGATGATATATTCATAACTGATGAAATAGAGATAAATGCGACAAAAGTTTTTAGGTGACGTCTTTAAAGATGATTGTTTTATGGTACCTCTACCTAAAAATAGTTTCTCCAGATTTTTGGTAACTTGAAACTTTGGAGTTTTGCTAAATTAAATTAAATGATGGGAACTGACTATCCAGATCATTTCCAATTAAGCTAAAAATACGCATTCATTGCTAAGCATGTCTTAATTTGCATTATTGGAGGAAAACTAAAGATGTTTAGGTTTATTGGACACATGCCTTATACCACATTTAGAAAAGAAATCATGCTGTGAGAAAATGTATGCTTCTAGAGGTTGCGGAATATGTTTGTAAGCCTGCCAATCAGGAAATGCGAATGTGACAGTTTGCAATTGCTTGTTTCTTGGTTTTCATTATGGATTAAGGTTTTTAAGGGTTAAAACTTATAACATATACATAATTAAATTTGTAGAAATAATTAGGTAAACATTTCATTCAAGGAAAATAAGAGGTGTGTTTTCAGTAAAAGGATTGAAGAAAGGAAAAGTGATTGATACTGTCCTGAAGTGTCTCAAAGAGAGAGATTTAATTATGCTTATTAGGTTTATTAAGTTTCATGGAAAACATTGTCAAATAAATGTTCTAGAAATTATATGAAATTCCTGGAAATCTATGTCATCAAAATTGAGGCTCCCAGTAAAGGGACTGGACCCAAGTTTTAGGGAAGTGCCCCTTCATGCCAAGGCAACAACAGGATCTGTGAAGATTATGGCACAAGTAGATAAAGGCCATTCTGCTTCTACAAAATATCAACCCCTCCTTGTCAGACTTTTGCCATCCTGATATCCCTGTAACATGGCGACAGTCTGCTCCTAAATCGAAGAAATTAAGATGGGTTAATAATAGCTGTGAATTAAACAGTCAGGGCTACAGGAAACCCAAGACAGCTGCTTCGTTCTTCCCAGCTCCCTGGCAAACCCCATTTTTATTCGCTGGGTTAAAGCCTTCCATTGCTGCCTCACAATAAAAAAGAAATGGTTAGAAAATGTGCTTTCCACCTGCGTATACTTTCCACAATCTCCAGTGATCAAGGCATCCACTTCACTGCGCAAATCCTACAAGACTTTAACAGAAATCTCTCAAACTTCTTAAAAGTATCACTGTCACTATCACCCTCAATCATCAGGCAAGGTCAACAAAACTAAAGGAAAAACTGACTCAAGCAGAACAAAAATTAATTACGTGGGATTGAGTGAACTGATAAATATGATTATGGTTTTTATGCCTTTTAGTCTGAAATATTACTGGCTTTTAATCTTTGCTTTCCAGATAAAAGGGAACCTTTCCCCTTAAGCTAATTTTTTGGTAAATCATAACCTTTGTAAGGTTATAATTATAACCTTTGTAAATTATGACCTTTGTAAGAATCGAAGCATTTATCTTTTCTCCCTACCTGATTCCTCCTTAATTTGGAATCTCTTAGGTTCCTAGCAGCCTTTCCAGGTGAATAAGGAAGGCCACTTTCTGTAAGAACCTCAAGATACTTTGGAAATTGAGAAAAGAGGAATCCACCTAAATCTATAGGTATTGCAGGTTGAACCTAATGTCATGGCTTTCCTGGCCTTGAGAGACCTTTTAAAAGTTCAAACTGAGATCCCTTAGGAAAAGTTCCAATAAATTTAAATTTAAAAGAGCCTATACAATCAGTTACACCTATGCAAATAATCAGGCCAATTGTATTGAAACCAGACTTCTATTGCAGAAAAATTAGTCTTAATTTGACTATGTTTGGTCAAAATGAGGATAATTTAGAGAGAAAAATTAAGTTTCAATAATATACCTTTGCAGATATTGAGGTTTTATATATCCTGAGGTTTTGTGTTTACGACCTACATTCACGGTGATGCTTTGTTATGTTATGTTATTGTAAAGTTTAATTGAATTATTAAAAGGATATTTGAAGCTTGTTTCTGAGTCTGATTACTGTGATTTATCTTTGGATGAAGACCAGATGCTCCATGACCTGCACCTTGGAGACTGTGCAGACTGGTAAAAGACATCATCTGAAGGACTATTTCCAACCTAAACGGAAGGCCCCACCTTTACCAGGTGCTCTTAACTAGCTCATGCACAGTGAAACCGAAGGGAATGAACTCTTGAACTCATTTCCCACCTAACAAGGGTCTCTGCATTGGACTGGTCTACAGAGGGGACTGCTCATCTCGAACTTACCTTAAAACAACCACCGAGCCAGGACGAGAAGAGGAAGACAACAGTGATGATAGACATCTGACCCAAGAATCGGGGCCAGGCCTGTAAGATCCATCCTACTAATTCAATTGAACTGTCTACCAAATGTTTGTCTCCCTGTCCAAATGGAAAGTTACTGTTTTACTTCTAGCTATACTTTTGCCCCAATATTCAGGATGGAAAGAAAATTCTTTAGTAAAGCTGTCACAAAGTACAGCTACTGGGCTAGGCCCTCAAAATACCTATCCCTGACTTTTCAGATGTTCCTAATGTGACCACTCACCCAGACCAACCTCCCTCTGACCTAAACTTTCAAGTTTAAACTCTTCACCATATTAATATGTCCATCCCTTGTCTGATATTATCTTCCGTCCTTAGGGACCAAGCACAACTTACCCAAGGACCCCCTCCCTCTGGCCCTTAATTGACAAATAGCAGGTTTATGTTTATTAGGACATTATGATACCCCATTGCCTATACCTCGGGAAATAGATGAACCTCCTTTCTCTCTTCTTTATGGAGTCTCTCTTCTCTGTTAGCAAGATACCAAGACACCCATGGCAGAATCTTTGGGGAATCTTGGTTCCTAATGCAGGAGTGTATGTGAACAAAAAGAGGATCAGAAATTTACCAGCCACTGTTGGTCAAATAGCCAAAGAGACTGAAGCACTACAGACATCCCTAAATCTCTTAACCCAATTAGTATCAGATAACCAGGTTGCCTTAGATTCTCTACTGGCTAAACAAGGAGGTGTTTGTGCTACTGCTCTTACTGCTTGTTGTGCTTTCATCAACACCTCTGGAGAAGTTGAGACATGCCTAGAAAGAATTTTCCAAGAGGCAAAATGGTTGCAAGATGTAAGAAAAACTGACCCTTTAGATTACCTGTTAAAATTGGGAGATTGGGATTGACATATATACACTAATATGTATAAAATAGATAACTAATAAGAACCTGCTGTATAGCACAGGGAACTCCACTGTACAGTAGAAACTAACACAACATTGTAAAACAACTATACCCCAATAATAAAATAAATAAAAACAATAAATAAATTACCTGTTTAGTTGGCACCCCTCAGAAAGAGACAATTTTTTTCACTCTGCTTCACAGATGATTACTACTTCATAATATGTTTTATCATTTTTTTCCTATCAAGCTACTCATGACATGTGTCACTGCTTGCTTTAAGTCTAATGCTACCAGCATACGGACATTGTTTGTGTGACAATTCAATACAATTGATAATATATGTAGCCTACAGCATTCCTCCCTGTCAGCACATACCTATGTGTTTGTCCACTGTATTTAATTCATTAACACCCAATGTGGACCGTTGTTCCTCAAAAGGATATTTAGCCCCAAGGTAAGACATAATCTATAAGTGCTGTGGCTATTACCTTAAATAGTAGGATGATTCCAATGTTTCATATTTCTAGGAAGGTGTAAGATCCATAATACAGGCCTTGACCTACATGGATAAATAAGCAAATAAAGAATATGAAAGTTCCCTTTGCATATAAATATCAGATAATTAATCTGTAGTTTACATATTGATAGATATGTATTGCTAGGAATAAACCTGTTAAGATTTGTAAAATTTAACAACTATCAAGCAGGGAATGAAAATTTCATCATGATGAGATATGTGATGGGGCTGGTAGATCAATAAATGCGTGAACAATTTTTAATAATGGGTGGGACTTTTGAATGTTGGTCATTACAGTGTTCCTACAGTTGAAATACAATAATTTTTCATGGCATTGGCTATGGTTACATTTTATGTGAGAATAATAATGACATACATTGTATTCATTTTAAGTACTATTTTTGTAGTTAGATTTGTAGTTAGTTTTTCTTCAAAACCTTCACAAATTTATGGTGGGCTTGGCTTGTATGTGGTAGTGGTATAGTAATAAATTTTGGTGGATTGTTGTGCTTAATGGTTTTTAACATTTATTTAAGGGGAATGTTACTACTTTTCAGTTATATAACAACTATGTCTACTGAGCAGTATCCTGAGGTTTGAGATTCTAATAAGATCCTCCTAGGTATATTTCTTTCATAGTATGACAGAAATGCAAATTAAAGCCACAATGAGACATTCATTCACATACAGTAAACGGTTATAATCAAGAACAAACCAATAAAAATCATGGCAACAATGTAGAGAAGTTGGAACCCTTACACATTGCTTGTGGAAATGTTAAATGGTGCAGACCATATGTTAAATAGTGTGGCATTTCCTCAAAAAGATGAAAACACAACTAGAGTTGGGTTTAAGACCTCCACTCCTAGATATATGCCACAAAGAATTGAAACAGGTGTTCAAACAAAAAGTTGTACCTGAATATTCATGGCAGCATTGTTGACACTGGCCCAATGGTAGAAACAGAAACAATCAGAATAGTCATCAGTGGATGAATGGATAAGCAAAAGAGGGGAGATCTACAAACTTCCATATTATTCTACCATATACAGAAATAGAGTAAAATGGTGCAGCAGCTGTGGAAAACAGTATGGCAGTCTGTCAAAATCTTAAACATAAATTAATGCATGATCCGTGAGTTCCACTTCAGGGAATACACATAAGAGGTTTGAAAGCAGGGGGTGAAACAGATACTTGTACAGCCGTATTCATAGCAGCATTACTCACACTGGCCAGAAGGTGGAAGCAACCCAAGTGTCCATGGATAGATGAATTATATTACTCAGCCTTAAAAACTAAGGAAAATCAGACACATGCTACAACACAAATAAGCTTTAAAGTCATTCTGCTAAGTGAAATAACCTGGTCACAAAAGAATAGATATATGATTCCACTTCTATGAGGTATCCAGAGAAGTGAAATTCAGAGACAGAAGCAGAATGGGGTTGACAAGGGTTGAAGAGAGTTGGTGTTTAATGGATGCAGTTTCACTTGGATAAATGAAAATATACAGGAGATAGATGGTGAGGATACTTGTACAACAATGTAAATGTGGTTAATGTCATAGAACTGTATGCTTAAAATCGTTTAGTCAATATTATGTTCAATAGATTTAATCACAATGGAAAATGTGAATGAAGTACTGATACACATTACAACATGCATGAACACTGAAAACATCCCAAGGCAATAGAACCATATACAAAAGGCCACCCAGGTCATACTTATCTTGTGTGCTTTAAATCCATCAAGGTTGTGAAAATGAGGCAACTTCTTTAAGAACATCTTCATGCTTTGGGGCAGATGGTGAAAGTTGAACTGAGCCTGTGGATTGGATTAGAAGATGAAAACCGTAATGATTTTCATTTGGGGGCTATGTGGGTGTTCCCTGGAAGAGTGTCCCTTTCGGGATAAAACACACTGGAATTTGTCATTTAAATTGGCATATGTGGAATATCAGTGATGCCTGGAGAATCTGAATTTACAGATTAAGAGTACATTTATTGCTACTACAAGTTTTCTGTATGTTTGAAATAACTGGAAAGTAAATAACTTTTCAAAACAACCATGTCAATACCATGCCAGAAAAGCAGAGAGGACACCAAATTTCATTATAGGGGACAAGCCCTACCCAGATCCAGTTCCCCCAAAGTGGTGAAGCTAATTGCTGTTGTAAGAGTCCACCTGTTATTAAGAAGCACCACAGGAAGATTATATTCAGAGCCACTATGTTTTGGGTGCTGCATATGACCTGGCATATGGTAGAAACAATGGGATCTTTGAATTACAATTTTCCTCAACAAACCACCAAAAAAACTGTTACAGGTAATAAATGACTTTAGTAAAGTTGCATGACACAAAAGCAATCAGTTGAGTTTCTATACACTAATAAAGAAGTATCAGAAAGAAAAATTATGAAAATAATTCCATTTACAATTGCATCAAAAAGAACAAAATACCTAGATATAAATTTAACCAAAGACATGAAAGCCCTGCACATTGACACTATAAGACACTGATACGGAAATTGAAGAAGAAACAAATAGAAAAATACTCTGTGGGCCAGCACTCGAAGAATATTGTTAAAACGTTATCTAGCCAAAGCAGTGTACACATTCAGTTCAATCTCTAACAAAATTAAAGTGGCATTTTCCACAGAAACAGAACAATCCTATCATTTGTGTGGAACCAAAACAGACCCCAAGTAGCCAAAGTGATCCTAAGAAAGGAGAACAGGCTGGAGTCGTGTGGCTCCCTGACTTCAAACTACATGGCAAAGCTACAGGAACCAAAACAGTGTGGAATTGGCACAGACACAGGCACGTGCACCAAGGAACAGGACAGAGAGCCCAGGAATAACCCACACACATGTGGTCAGTTAATTTAAAACACAGTTGCCGAGGACACACAGCGGGGAAAGTCTCCACGATAAATGATGCCGAGAAAACTTGATACTGTCTGCACTGCACACAAAACTACCTAAAACCCACACTTCACCACGTCAAGCCCTTCCTCTGCTAGGTCCTCTGAAAATGGAACCCCCTCAGCAGTCAGCCACAAACAGGAAGCTTCTCCCCACTTTTTTTTTTCACCTTTTACCCCCATGGTGGTACCTCCCAGACACTGGGTTCCTGTTGCGTGGATGAGGTCCAGTGTCGTCCAGAAGGTGAAGGTCCAGTATGTCCTGAGGAGATTGAACTTCTGTGTGTGTGTCGACTCAGCCGGGCATTGTCCAGAAGCCAAAGCCCTGGCAAGACCTGAGAGGACCAGGCTCCTGTCAGCAGCATCAGGAGCCAAGTCTGAGCATGGAGTCAAGTCCCCCAGCTGAGCACACAGGAGCCTCAAAACTGAGAGAGGCGGACTTGGCTCTGCCAGCGGGTATGTGCAGGCCTTGTCGCTTACAGTCCACTGCAGGCTCTGCCCCCAGCTGGCAGGTCTGACAAATCCACTAAATTTGAACATTCAAACTGAAACGGAGGCAAAAATCCCATGACAAGCCACAAATGGAAAGAAAAATATTTGCAAACTACTTATCTGATAAAGGATTTGTACTCAAATTATACCAAGAACTCTAGAACAAACAACCCCATTAAAAATGGGTAAATACCTAAATGGAGACCTGGCCGAAGAAGACATACAGATAGTAAATAGGCATACAAAAATGTGCTCAACAACTTATACCCTTAGGGAATGACACCTTAAAACAACAACGAGATAGCACTGCACAACTATTAACCTGCTGACTCCACAGAAAGGACACCACCGACGGGTGGAGGATGAGGTGCAACGGAAACTGCCCTTCACTGCCGCTGCAATGACTGTACAGCAAAGCGAACGAATCTCACCTGAGGAGCCCTCGTCCCGCCTCCAGCATGTAAGACAGCTGCTCTGAACAGCTAGGTCCAAACAAAACAAGGATGCAATTAAGCACAGCACCTCTCTTCATAATGGCTAACAACTTAAAGACATCAGTACGTCCTTCAGTAGATGAATGCATAAGCAAACTGCGGTACATCCACGTCAGGGGAGCAAACGATGCCACCCCAAAAATCTATCTGTTTGGCATAAGGCTTACTTTGACCTGATTGTTTAAAAAAAGAAAACACAATTTCTGAAAACCAAGTCAAGTTTTCCTTTTTGTGAGGGAAATATACATTCATAAGGGAAATCTCCATTTAAAAGGCGGTCTCCCCTCTCTGTACCAGGAATAGAAGGATGACTAAATCTCAAGAAACTTATCAAAGGAGAAGGCCTGACTTAAATCTGCAGAACAAATATACACTTGTTTTCTTCCGTTTCTAAACAAAGATGTTACTTAAGGTGATGGCTTGGGCCATTACAGGGACTTACCTTTCCCATGCATGTAGGAGGTACGAATGCTATTAAACTTCTCTTTGTTTTTCTCCTGATAATCTTTTATTACAAGGGGTAGGGGCTGTTTTCAACCAAGAACCTAGGAGGGTAGAGGGAAAATTATTTTTCCTCCTATACACGTGCTTCAGAATACTACTCAGAAATAGGAAGGAATAAACCATCAACCCCCACAAAAAACATGGGTGAATCATACACATATATTGCTAAGTGAAAAAATCCAATCTGAGGAGGCTACACACTGTATGACCCCATTTCTATGACATTTTGGAACTAGTAAAATAAAGATGGGAAAAAGTTATGGGTAGGGGTTGAAATGTCCCATGTGATACTTTAGTGATGGAGACCTGCCCCTATGTGTTTGCCTAAATACATAGATATTTACAACCCAACAAATAAATCATAACATACTCAAATCTAGTTATTTAGGATGTGAGAGTGTCACAGGATGAATACAGAATGTGACAAAGAATCTGATTTAGAAATGTATGAAAAAAACTCACTGTTGGTGGTGGGACAAAATGGGCTGACCTAAGTAACTATGGAAAAGAACAGAACTGGAGAGCAAAGGCAAAATGTACCATCTGTAAATTCTGGACTCTATAAGTTCTTTCCCATGGGGGTAGGAGCCAACAACACTGAAACTACCACATCTGTAATCTGAAATGGAGCAAGCAATGAATTCAGTATATGACAGAAGTGGACGCCAGGTATCATACATTTGGGGTCAGAAGGTACATATAAACAAAGGCAGAAGGTTACAATTTGCATGTAACAATGGGTAGAGTAGACTTCCTGAATTTGAAAAACTTTTGTGCATCAAAAGGTGATATCCAGGGCTTCCCTGGTGGCGCAGTGGTTGAGAGTCCGCCTGCCGATGCAGGGGACACGGGTTCGTGCCCCGGTCTGGGAGGATCCCACATGCCACGGAGCGGCTAGGCCCGTGAGCCATGGCTGCTGAGCCTGCGCGTCCGGAGCCTGTGCTCTGCAAGGGGAGAGGCCACAACAGTGAGAGGCCCGCCTACCGCAAAAAAAAAAAAAAAAAAAAAAAAAAAAAAAAAAAAAGGTGATATCCAGAGAGAGAAAACACAGCCCACAGAATGGAAGAATATATTTGCACATAACATATCTGACAAAAGCCTGTTCTTCAGAATACATCAAGAATGTTTACAAATCAACAGAAAGATAACCCAAATTTTAAAAAGGAAAAGGACTTGAATAGACCCTTCTCCAGACAACAAATACAGTCAACAAACACATGAAAATCTGGCAAACATCAGCAGTCATGATGGAAATGCAAATTAATACCATAATCTAGTACTCCTCACACACAATGGAATGGTTATAATCAAAAAACAGACAATATCAAATGTTGGCAATGATGTAGAGAAAGTGGAACCCTTAAACTTTGCTTGGGGAAATGGAAAATGGTGGAGCCTATGTTTACAATATTTTGGCATTTCCTCAAAAAGATAAAAAATACAATTATATGATTTAACAACTCCACTCCTGTTTGAACAGGTGTTCAAACAGAAACTTGTACATGAATACTCACAACAACACTATTCACACTGGCCAAAAGGTAGAAACAATTGAAACGGCCATCAAAGGGTGAATAGATAAACAAAATGGGTAGATCCATAAACTGTCCTGTTATCCTGCCATATACAGGAATAAAGTAATATGTTGGTGCTACTGTAGAAAAGCATAACGGTAATTCCTCAAAAACTTAAACAGAGTTAATGTATGATCTTTCAATTCCACTTCAGTGTATGTACAGATATTTGTACAAACATATTCATAGCAACATTATTCACAATGCTGCCAAAAGGTGGAAGCAGGGCTTCCCTGGTGGCGCAGTGGTTGAGGGTCCACCTGCCGATGCAGGGGACACAGGTTCGTGCCCCGGTCCGGGAAGATCCCACATGCCACGGAGCGGCTGGGCCCGTGAGCCGTGGCCGCTGGGCCTGCGCATCTGGAGCTTGTGCTCCTCAACAGGAGAGGCCACAGCGGTGAGAGGGCCGTGTACCGCAAAAAAAAAAAAAAGGGTGGAAGCAACCCACGTGTCCATTTGACAGATGAATGCATAAATACAATGGATCTGATTCAGCCTTTAAAGCTAAAGTAATTCTCACACATGCTACAATGTGGATGAACCTTGACATCACCATGCTAAGTGAAATAAGTCAATCACAGAAGGACAAATATTGTATGATTCCACTTATGTAAGGTATCCAGAAAAGTCAAATTCAGAGACCAAAAGAATGTCGTCGCCAGGAGCTGAGGGCAGTTAGTTAATGCATACAGTTTCCCTTGAGAAAAATGACAAGCTCTGGAGATGGACTGTGAGGATATTTGTACAACAATGTGAGGTAGTTAATGCCACAGAATTTCACACTTAAAATGTTTAAATGGTAAATGTCATGTTACATATTTTTAATCACAATGAAGAGAAATGAATGAAGTACTGATGTATGTTACAACATGGATGAATATTGACAACATCCTTAGTGAAAAAAGCCATACAGAGGGCTTCCCTGGTGGCGCAGTGGTTGAGTCCGCCTGCCAATGCAGGGGACACAGGTTCGTGCCCCGGTCCGGGAAGATCCCACATGCCACAGAGCGGCTGGGCCCGTGAGCCATGGCTGCTGAGCCTGTGCATCCGGAGCCTGTGCTCCGCAACGGGAAAAGCCACAACAGTGAGAGGCCCACGTACCACACACACACAAAAAAAAGCCATACAGAAAAAGCCACCCAGATCACATACTCATCTTGTACACCTTAAATCCATTAAGACTGTCAAAATAAGGGAAAATCTCAGTAATAGTTTCAGAAAAAGAAAGCTGGATCACAATGGAAAAAGTCCATTTCAAACAGCTGGGACAGCTGGTGAAAGCTGAAGTGGGCTTGTGGATTAAATTGTAATGTGGGAACCATATAATTTCTTCATGTTGGGGGTTATGTGATGGTTCTCAGGGAGAGTATCCCTGTTTTGGGTAAAACACACTGAAGTATTTTGTGGGAAGTGGCAAATGTGAATACTTTTTACTGTTATGGAAAGTTTTCTGTAACTACGTCAATACCATGCCAGAAAAACAGAAAAGACATCAAACTTTGTTATAAATGCCAAGACTTACGCAGATCCAGTTCAACCAAGGCTGTGATGCTAACTGGCCTCTCAGGAGTCCACATGGTATGAAGAGACACAGGGAGAAGATTACATTAGGAGCCACCACGTCTTGGGTGCTGTGTATGACCTGGGATACGGCAGAAACAGAGGGATCTTAGAATTACAATTTTTTCACATCACACACACAAAAATTTGTCAGAGTAAAATTCAGTAAAGTTGCAGAATTAAAATAACAATATACAAAAACAAGCTGAGTTTCTATACACTAATATCAAACCACCAAAAGGGGAAATAAAACAATCCCATTTATAATTGCATCAAAAAGAACAAAATACCAAGGAACAAATTTAACCAAGGACATGAAAGACTTGTACTGGGAAAACTACAATGCGCTGATAGAAAATCTGAAGACACAAATAAATGGAAAACTATTCCATACTCGCAGACTGGAAGAAGTACTATTATTAAAATGCCCATTCTACCCAAAGCTATTTACAGATTCAAGGCAATCCCAATCAAATTTCCAATGGCATTTTTCACAGAAACAGAAATAAAATTCCTAACATTTGTATGGAACCACAAAGGACCTTGAACAGCCAAAGCAATCCTGAGAAAGAAGAACATAGCTGGAGGCATCTCCTCCCTGACTCCAGACTGTATCATGGAGCTGTAGTAACCACAGTGTGGAAACTGGTACAAACACAGACACACAGACCAGAGCAACAGAACAGAGCCCACAAATGAACCTGTGTGTGTATGGTTAGTTAATTCATGACAGTGGTGTTGCAGGAAGGGGGCCCCCTACCAGGGCCCAAGAGTGGGCTCTTGTCTAACACTCAGATGTGAACTGTCCGAGGAGACACACGTGCTGACAAACCAAGAGACGTTATTGGGAAGGGGCGCCCGGGCAGAGAGCAGCGGGGTAAGGGAGCCCAGGAGGACTGCCCTCCACATGGCTCACAGTCTCGAGTTTTATGGTGATGGGGTTAGTTTCCGGGTTGTCTCTGGCCAGTCAGCTTGCCTGGCTCATATTTGGTCCAACTCAGGGTCCTTCCTGGTGGCACACGCATCTCAGCCAAGATGGATTCCAGCAAGGAAGATTCTGGGAGGTTGGCAGGATATATTATGGGCTAGTGTCTCCTCCCTCCTTTTGGCCCTCCCGAATTCTCCCAGTTAGTTTTCGAGGGCAGCATCATGTCCCTTACCTTATCAGGACCTTCTGTCGTGAGACAACTCATGCAAGTGGTTAGCATGGTGTGTGGCCAAGGTGGGCGGTTTCGGTCAATGATTCCCTTACAATGGGGCCAAGAAGAGACAACAGAGAAAGGACAGTCCCATCAGTTAAAGGTGCTGAGAAAACTAGACACCACCCTCCAAATAATTAATTAGAAACCATATGGAATGAAATGAATATAGACACAAACTTGACAGCTTACACAAAAACTCACTCAAAATTGTCCATAGACAAACTTAAATTACAAACTATAAAAATTCTAGATGAAAACAAAACAAAACAATATCTCTCAGTACAGGACCTTGGGTTTGGTTATGAATTTTAACACACAACACCAAAAGCCAATCTATGAAAGAAAAAAAAGAGTCATGTAGACTTCATAAAATTAAAAATTTCTACTCTGTGAAAGACCTTATTCAGAAAACCAAAAGACAAACCACAAATTGGGAGAAAACTATTTGCAAAACACATATGTAATAAAAGATATGTACTCAAATTGTACCAAAAACTCTAGAACAAAAAACACCATTAAAAATGGGTAAAGGACCCCGGAGGAAGATGGCGGAAGAGTAAGACGCGGAGATCACCTTCCTCCCCACAGATACATCAGAAATTCATCTACACGTGGAACAACTCCTACAGAACACCTACTGAACGCTGACAGAAGACCTCAGACCCCCCAAAAGGCAAGAAGCTCCCCACATACCTGGGTAGGGCAAAAGAAAAAAAGAATAAACAGACAATAGGATAGGGACGGGACCTGCACCAGTGGGAGGGAGCCGTGAAGGGGGGAAGGTTTCTACACACTACAAGCCCCTTCGCGGGCGGAGACTGTAGGTGGCGGAGGGGGAAAGCTTCGGAGTAGCGGAGGAGAGCACAGCAACAGGGGTGCGGAGGGCAAAGCGGAGAGATTCTGGCACAGAGGACCGGTGCCCTCAGGCACACACCAGCCCGAGAGGCTTGTCTGCTCGGCCGCCGTGGCGGGCGGGGCTGGGAGCTGAGGCTCGGGTATCGGCTTTCAGTCGGAGCGCAGGGAGAGGACTGGGGCTGGCGGCAGGAAGAGAACCTGAAGGGGTTAGTGCACCACGGCTAGCCCGGAGGGAGTCCGGGGAAAGGGTCTGGAGCTGCTGAAGAGGCAAGAGACTTTTTTCCCTTTTGTTTCCTGGTGCGCGAGGAGAGGGCATTAAGAGGGCTGCTTGGGGAAGCGCCGGAGACAGGCACGAGCCGCGGGTAAGGCACGGACCTCGGAGACGGGCGTGGGCCGCCGCCGCCGCCGCCGCGGCCCGCCGCCGCCGCCGCCGCGGGGCCTGTGTGCGAGCGCGGGTCACTGTCCGCCCCGCCTTCCGGGGGGCCTGTGCACCCCGCCACTGCCGGGGTCCCCGAGACCCGGGGACGGCTTTCCCGGGAAAGCGCACGGAGCGCCACGGGCTGCTGCAACGTCACGCCGGCCTCTGCCGCCGCAGGCCCGCCCCACACTGCGCGCCCCTCCCTCCCCTCTGCCTGAGTGAGCCAGAGCCCCCGAATCAGCGGCTCCTTTAAACCCGTCCTGTCTGAGCGAAGAACGGACGCCCTCCGGCGACCTACGCGCAGAGGCGGGGCCAGGTCCAAGGCTGAGACCCGGGAGCTGTGAGAGCAGAGGCAGGGAAATCTCTCTGTGCAGCCTCGGAGGCAGCGGATTAAAGCTCCACGGTCCATTTGATGTGCCCTGCGTCTGTGGAGTGCATGAATGGACAGCGAATCATCCCAAATTGAGGAAGTGGACTTTGAGGACAAGATTTAAGACTTTCCCCCCTTTTCCTCTTTTTACAACGAATTATTCCAAATTAAGGAGGTGGACTTAGAGAGCAAGATTTCAGACTTCTCGCCCTTTTCCTCTTTTTACAACGAATTATCCCAAATTGAGGAGGTGGACTTGGAGAGCAAGATTTTTGATTTTTCCCCCTGCTCTCTTTTTGTGAATGTGTATGTGTAATCTTCTGTGTAAGATTCTCTCTGTATAGCTTTGCTTCCACCATATGTCTCAGGGTTCTATCGGTCCGGTTTTTTTTTTTTTTTTTCAATAATTACTTTCTAATTTTAATAACGCTACTATATTTCATACTTTATTCTATTTTACTTTACCTGCTCTTTCTTTTTTTCCTACTCTCCCTTCCTCCCTCCCTCCCTCCGCTCCTCCTTTCCTTCTTTCTTTTTCTTTCCTCCCTCCCACCCTTCTTCTTTCCACTTTCTTTTTCTTTCCTTCCTCCCTCCCTCCTGTCTTTCTTCCTTTCCTTCCTCCCTCCCTCCCTCCTTTCTTTCCTTCTTTCTTTCCATCCTTCCTCCCTCCCTCCCTCCTTTCTTTCTTCCTTCCTTCCTTCCTTCCTTTCTTCCCTTCTTCCTTTCTTTCCCTCTCTCTTTCTTTCTTCTACTAATTCTTTCTTTCTACTTTTTCTCCCTGTTACTCTGAGCCGGGTGGATGAAAGGCTCTTGGTGCTGCAGCCAGGAGCCAGTGCTGTGCCTCTGAAGTGGGAGAGCCAACTTCAGGACACGGGTCCACAAGAGACCTCCCAGCTCCACATAATATCAAGCAGCGAAAATCTCCCAGAGATCTCCATCCCAACACCAGCACCCAGCTTCAGTCAACGACCAGCAAGCTACAGTGCAGGTCACCCTATGCCAAGCAACTAGCAAGGCAGGAACACAACCCCACCCATTAGCAGAGAGGCTACCTAAAAACATAATAAGGCCATAGGCACCCCAAAACACACCACCAGACGTGGACCTGTCCACCAGAAAGACAAGATCGAGCCTCAACCACCAGAGCACAGGAATTAGTCCCCCCCACCAGGAAGCCTACACAACCTACTGAAACAACCTTAGCCACTGGGGTCAGACACCAAAAACAACGGGAACTACGAATCTGCAGCCGGCAAAAAGGAGACCCCAAACACAGTAACATAAGCAAAATGAGAAGGCAGAAAAACACACAGCAGGTGAAGGAGCAAGATAAACACCTACCAGACCTAACAAATGAAGAGATAATAGGCAGTCTACCTGAAAAAGAATTCAGAATAATGATAGTAAAGCTGATCCAAGATTCTATTTCCATGATCCATAATCTTGGAAATAGAATAGACAACATGCAAGAAACAGTTAACAAGGACCTAGAAGAACTAAAGATGAATCAAGCATCGATTAAAAACACAACAAATGAAATGAAAAATACTCTAGATGGGATCAATAGCAGAATAACTGAGGCAGAAGAACGGATAAGTGAGGTGGAAGATAAAATAGTGGAAATAACTGATGCAGAGCAAAATAAAGAAAAAAGAATGAAAAGAACAGAGGAGAGTCTCAGAGATCTCTGGGACAACATTAAACGCACCAACATTCGAATTATAGGGGTTCCAGAAGAAGAAGAGAAAAAGAAAGGGACTGAGAAAATATTTGAAGAGATTATAGTTGAAAACTTCCCCAATATGGGAAAGGAAATAGTTAATCAAGTCCAGGAGGCACAGAGAGTCCCATACAGAATAAATCCAAGGAGAAATACACCAAGACACATATTAATCAAACTGTCAAAAATTAAACACAAAGAAATCATATTAAAAGCAGCAAGGCAAAAACAACAAATAACACACAAGGGAATCCCCATCAGGTTAACAGCTGATCTCTCAGCAGAAACCCTACAAGCCAGAAGGGAGTGGCAGGACATAATTAAAGTGATGAAGGAGAGAAACCTGCAACCTAGATTACCCAGCAAGGATCTCATTCAGATTTGATGGAGAAATTAAAACCTTTACAGACAAGCAAAAGCTGAGAGAGTTCAGCACCACCAAACCAGCTTTACAACAAATGCTAAAGGAACTTCTCTAGGCAAGAAACACAACAGAAGGAATATACCTACAATAACGAACCCAAAGCAATTAAGGAAATGGGAATAGGAACATACATATCAATAATTACCTTAAATGTAAATGGACTAAATGCTCCCACCAAAAGACACAGAGTGGCTGAATGGATACAAAAACAAGACCCATATATATGCTGTCTACAAGAGACACACTTCAGACCTAGAGACACATACAGATTGAAAGTAAAGGGATGGAAAAAGATATTCCATGCAAATGGAAATCAAAAGAAAGCTGGAGTAGCAATTCTTATATCAGACAAAATAGACTTTAAAATAAAGACTATTAGAAGAGACAAGGAAGGACACTACATAACGATAAAGGGATCGATCCAAGAAGAAGATATAACAATTGTAAATATTTATGCACCCAACATAGGAGCACCTCAATACATAAGGCAAATACTAACAGCCATAAAAGGGGAAATCGACAGTAACACAATCATAGTAGGGGACTTTAACACCCCACTTTCACCAATGGACAGATCATCCAAAATGAAAATAAATAAGGAAACACAAGCTTTAAATGATACATTAAACGAGATGGACTTAGTTGATATTTATAGGACATTCCATCCAAAAACAACAGAATACACATTTTTCTCAAGTGCTCATGGAACATTCTCCAGGATAGATCATATCTTGGGTCACAAATCAAGCCTCGGTAATTTTAAGAAAATTGAAATTGTATCAAGTATCTTCTCCGACCACAATGCTATGAGACTAGACATCAATTACAGGAAAAGATGTGTAAAAAATACAAACACATGGAGGCTAAACAATACACTACTCAATAACGAAGTGATCACTGAAGAAATCAAAGAGGAAATTAAAAAATACCTAGAAACAAATGACAATGGAGACACGACGACCCAAAACCTATGGGACGCAGCAAAAGCAGTTCTAAGGGGGAAGTTTATAGCAATACAATCCCACCTTAAGAAACAGGAAGCATTTCGAGTAAACAACCTGACCCTGCACCTAAAGCAATTAGAGAAAGAAGAACAAAAATACCCCAAAGCTAGCAGAAGGAAAGAAATCATAAAGATCAGATCAGAAATAAATGAAAAAGAAATGAAGGAAACGATAGCAAAGATCAACCAAACTAAAAGCTGGTTCTTTGAGAAGATAAACAAAATTGACAAACCATTAGCCAGACTCATCAAGAAAAAAAGGGAGAAGACTCAAATCAATAGAATTAGAAATGAAAAAGGAGAAGTAACAACTGACACTGCAGAAATACAAAAGATTATGAGAGATTACTATAAGCAACTCTATTCCAATAAAATGGACAACCTGGAAGAAATGGACACATTCTTAGAAATGCACAACCTGCCAAGACTGACTCAGGAAGAAATAGAAAATATGAATAGACCAATCACAAGCACTGAAATTGAAACTGTGATTAAAAATCTTCCATCAAACAAAAGCCCAGGACCAGATGGCTTCACAGGTGAATTCTATCAAACATTTAGAGAAGAGCTAACACCTATCCTTCTCAAACTCTTCCAAAATATAGCAGAGGGAGGAACACTCCCAAACTCATTCTACGAGGCCGACATCACCTTGATACCAAAACCAGGCAAGGATGTCACAAAGAAAGAAAACTACAGGCCAATATCACTGATGAACATAGATGCAAAAATCCTCAACAAAATACTAGCAAACAGAATCCAAGAGCACATTAAAAGGATCATACACCATGATCAAGTGGGGTTTATCCCAGGAATGCAAGGATTCTTCAATATACGCAAATCAATCAATGTAATACACCATATTAACAAGTTGAAGGAGAAAAACCATATGATCATCTCAATAGATGCAGAGAAAGCTTTCGACAAAATTCAACACCCATTTATGATAAAAACCCTGCAGAAAGTAGGTATAGAGGGATCTTTCCTCAACATCATAAAGGCCATATATGACAAACCCACAGCCAACATTGTCCTCAATGGTGAAAAACTGAAACCATTTCCACTAAGATCAGGAACAAGACAAGGCTGCCCACTCTCACCACTCTTATTCAACATAGTTTTGGAAGTTTTAGCCACAGCAATCAGAGAAGAAAAGGAAATAAAAGGAATCCAAATTGGAAAAGAAGAAGTAAAGCTGTCACTGTTTGCAGATGACATGATACTATACATAGAGAATCCTAAAGATGCTACCGAAAAACTACTAGAGCTAATCAATGAATTTGGTAAAGTAGCAGGATATAAAATTAATGTACAGAAATCTCTGGCATTCCTGTACACTAATGATGAAAAATCTGAAAATGAAATCAAGAAAACACTCCCATTTACCATCGCAACAAAAAGAATAAAATATCTAGGAATAAACCTACCTAAGGAGACAAAAGACCTGTATGCAGAAAACTATAAGACACTGATGAAAGAAATTAAAGATGATACAAATAGATGGAGAGATATACCATGCTCCTGGATTGGAAGAATCAATATTGTGAAAATGACTCTACTACCGAAAGCAATCTACAGATTCAATGCAATCCCTATCAAACTACCAATGGCATTTTTCACAGAACTAGAACAAAAAATTTCAAAATTTGTTTGGAAAAACAAAAGGCCCCGAATAGCTAAAGCAATCTTGAGAACGAAAAACGGAGCTGGAGGAATCAGGCTCCCTGACTTCAGACTATACTACAAAGCTACAGTAATTAAGACAGTCTGGTACTGGCATAAAAACAGAAAGATAGATCAGTGGATCAGGATAGAAAGCCCAGAGATAAACCCACGCACATATGGCCAACTTATCTTTGATAAAGGAGGCAGGAATGTACAGTGGAGAAAGGACAGCCTCTTCAATAAGTGGTGCTGGGAAAACTGGACAGGGACATGTAAAAGTTTGAGATTAGATCATTCCCTAGCACCATACACAAAAATAAGCTCAAAATGGATTAAAGACTTAAATGTAAGGCCAGAAACTATCAAACTCTTAGAGGAAAACATAGGTAGAACACTCTATGACATAAATCACAGCAAGATCCTTTTGGACCCACCTCCTAGAGAAATGGAAATAAAAACAAAGATAAACAAATGGGACCTAATGAAACTTCAAAGCTTTTGCACAGCAAAGGAAACCATAAAGAAGACCAAAAGACAACCCTCAGAATGGGAGAAAATATTTGCAAATGAAGCAACTGACAAAGGATTAATCTCCAAAATTTATAAACAGCTCATGCAGCTCAATAGCAAAAAAACAGACAACCCAATCCAAAAATGGGCAGAAGACTTAAATAGGCATTTCTCCAAAGAAGATATACAGACTGCCAACAAACACATGAAAGAATGCTCAACATCATTAATCATTAGAGAAATGCAAATCAAAACTACAATGAGATATCATCTCACACCAGTCAGAATGGCCATCATCAAGAAATCTAGAAACAATAAATGCTGGAGAGGGTGTGGAGAAAACGGAACACTCTTGCACTGCTGGTGGGAATGTGAATTGGTACAGCCACTATGGAGAACGGTATGGAGGTTCCTTAAAAAACTACAAATAGAACTACCATATGACCCAGCAATCCCACTACTGGGCATATACCCTGAGAAAACCATAATTCAAAAAGAGACATGTACCAAAATGTTCATTGCAGCTCTATTCACAATAGCCCGGAGCTGGAAACAACCTAAGTGTCCCTCATCGGATGAATGGATAAAGAAGATGTGGCACATATATACAATGGAATATTACTCAGCCATAAAAAGAAACGAAACTGAGCTATTTGTAATGAGGTGGATAGACCTAGAGTCTGTCATACAGAGTGAAGTTAGTCAGAAAGAGAAAGACAAATACCGTATGCTAACACATATATACGGAATTAAAAAAAAAAAATGTCATGAAGAACCTAGGGGCAAAACGGGAATGAAGACGCAGACCTACTTGAGAATGGACTTGAGGATATGGGGAGGGGGAAGGGTGGGCTGTGACAAGGCGAAAGAGAGGCATGGACGTGTATACACTACCAAACGTAAGGTAGATAGATAGTGGGAAGCAGCCGCAGAGCACAGGGAGATCAGCTCGGTGCTTTGTGACCGCCTGGAGGGGTGGGATGGGGAGGGTGGGAGGGAGGGAGATGCATGAGGGAAGGGATGTGGGAACAGATGTATATGTATGACTGATTCACTTTGTTATAAAGCAGAAACTAATTAAAAAAATAAATAAATAAACTTAAAAAAAAAATGGGTAAAGATCAGAACAGACTCCTGGCCAAAGAAAACATACAGAGTGTAAATATGCATACAAAAAAAATACTCAACATCATATACCATTAGGGAAACACAAATTAAAACAACGGGATAGCCCTGAACACCTATTCGAACTGCTAAACAGCAAAAAATGACAATATCAATTGTTGGAGGGAGAAGAACAGGAAGGTCTCCTTCTTGGCTGGTAGAGTACAGGTACAGTCACTTTAGAAGACAGTTGGCAGGTTTTTTTTCAAAAACTAAACAAGTCTCCCCATAGGATCCAACAATCAGACCTCAGTATTTAGCCAATTGCTTTGAAAAACTGTGCTCAGACAAAAACTAGCATAAAATTATGTACATCAGCTCTATTCGTAATGGCTAAAAGCTTAAAGATATTAGGATGTCCTTCTATAGATGAATGCATAAGCAAATTGAGGCACCCACATGTCAGAGGAGCAGAATATGGACCCCAAAATATGTTTGACATAAGGATTCTTTGGGGCCAATTAATTTTTAAAACTTGCAAACACCAGAGAATACTTGTAAACCCATAAGAAGTTGCCTTTTCATTGTGTCCAAACAGGATCCACTCTGAATGTGGAGAAGCTTCAAGAAAATTTAACCAAATTTTTTATGTTTTCATTTTTTAGGTATGTACAAAGAGATACACAATTTTACAAACTGTCACAAATGACTTAAAAAACTCTGTCAATAAAAAATAAAATGCAAAGTGGTATAAAAAAAAAGTTGCCTTTTCATGAGGGAAATTTACATTTAGTAGGGAAATCTCCACTTGTAAGGGTGTCTCCCTCTCTGTACCAGTAATTGAAGGCTAAATAAATCTCAAGAAACTCTTGTCAGTGAAAAAGGCCTGACCTAAATCTGCACACCAGCCATAACCATGTTTACTGTGCTTTGCCTGATAACCCCCATTACTGGCTACTTTCCTCCCCTGACATTTTCCTTTTGTTTTTAACTGAAGATAACATTTAAGGTGATGGCTTGGGCCACGTCCGGGGGTTATTCAGTTTTCCTGGGTATCTACCGTATATACCAGAGATATACAAGTTATTAAATTTCTGATTTTTTCTCCTGTTAATCTGCCTTTTATTACAGGGGGGGACTCTCAACCAAGAACAAAGAAGAATAGAGGGAAAATTATTTTTCCTCTCATACAATTTAGCAATAGAAAGAAATAAACCATTTACCCATGCTAAGACAAGGACATGTATATCGCTAAGCCTGTAAAATAAAATATGTGTCCTTGAAGAATCACAAGTTGTTTTAGGGTAGAGGTAAAATAAGTAGATAGACTGTCATGAATTATTTTATGGTAAGGTTCCATTAAGTAAATAGGTTGTCATGAGTTTCTGGAAGATGTTCTGTATGACTTTATCAAGTAAAAAACATACAAACAAAATGAACTCTAAAATAAGGGAAATACAAGCAGACCAATTAACATCCCGGGTCCCCTTCTCCCTGCTAATTGTCCTCATGTTGTTCTGAGGTTTCCCTCTCCCGGGACATAGAAGGAACAGGCACAGAGTCATTTGGCAGCTCCCCTTAGATCTGACCCCACCCGGTGTCTTCATCTCCCCCACACGCCCACCCAGTGAGGACACTGTACCAGAGGGAGTCTCAGGAATCATTGGTCCTGATGTGTCAGGACTTTTTTGATTACATGGAACTAGAGACACTTACTCAAGTAAAATAAATATTTTAAATGGTGGAAATAAATTAATACTGGCAAGAGGCAAGTTTAAGGGTGGGTTTGGACCTAACAGGTCCAGGGACTCACACTCTTCCAATCTGACCTGGTCCCTCTTCAACCCTCCATCCTGCTGGTACCTTGGGATGGCCCCAATTCACAGGCACAGTCTCTGTCACTGCGCCCGGGGCTTCCAGCAACTCCAGACTGACACCCACCCAATGTCCATTCTATCAATACCTGGAAGGGTTTCTCCCTCCCTAGGGCTCCATGAAAACCCATGGCTTGGGATGCCTTTGGCTTAGCATGGGTCACATTCCCATCCTTGAACCCACCACAGCAAGCTGAGGACAGAAAATGGGACTAGCTAGATGTGGATCATACACCCATCTTTGAAGTGGGTGGAACGTGGGGTCAGCCCTCTGAAACTGTTTGGACTGGAAGCAGGTGAGAGGTAGTTCCCAAAGGGAAGCTGAGGTGCCGCACTTGGATATGAGGACAGATGCTGGCTCGGTGAAAGCATGAGATTCCACGTCACTGAGAGCCCGTGCACAGCACAGAATCTGAAGCCCAAGGCAGGAAGGGATTCACGTAGGGTCAGCGGCTGCAGCCACCCATCCAATGTTCTTGCTGTCCTCCTGGGACAGCAAGAAGCTCTTCCACTTGCTGAAAAGCAAGATTGGTGGTGATGGTGGTAAACACCAGGCTCCTACCTTGGGCACTGGGTCCTGGAATATCAGAGACCACCCAGAATAGTCTGTGTGCCCTCAGAAAACACACAGACCTCATTTGTGTCTCTGGGAGGTGGGAGCCCAGGAGTCACACCTGCCCCCTGGCCACATGAATCACCCATCCTTGATGAACAAATGTGCTCATTTTCCAGTCTCTTCTCTCTCCTTCACGAAGAGCAGACCAGATGCTAGGTTGGTAAGGAAATTCTTGCTCAATTAATTATCAGGAAGCTCAAGGATTATTCCATACCATGGAATCCATAGTTGGCAGGCTTTCTCCAAAGGCCCCACGGATGCATGTGGCTCTCCAAGACCAGGCAGCCTTGGTGTGAAACTGCCTATTGGGAGGCCCAGTTGCTTCCATATCATTGATTCTTAATGAGTATGAATGTCAAAACTTTGGTTACAACTGTGAGGCCAAAGGATTGCAGGGCCACGGTCTGCTGTCTGGTTTTGTGGTCAGGGCCATATGCAACGTTTGGTGGGTTATTACCTCACTTGGCAGGTTAACAGGCTGTGAGCAGGAGGCCCTTTCCTCAACCACATGGATGTAGAGAACTGAAACATCCCAGGGGGCCATCTGTGCTGCCCAGGTAGCGTTCAACTGCCCAGCAGCAAGGTCAGCTCAGTAATTGGTCATGGGGGCTTAACAGGGCCCAGGCTGGCCTGAGCTAGAGGAACAGAGATGCCTGACAAATGGTCAGAGGTCAAGGTCTGCACAATGTTCATTGCAGCTCTATTTACAATAGCCAGGACATGGAAGCAACCTAAGTGTCCATCAACAGATGAATGGATAAAGAAGATGTGGCACAGATATACAATGGAATATTACTCAGCCATAAAAACAAACGAAATTGAGTTATTTGTAGTGAGGTGGATGGACCTAGAGTCTGTCATACAGAGTGAAGTAAGTCAGAAAGAGAAAAACAAATACCGTATGCTAACACATATATTTGGAATCTAAAAAAAAAAAAAAAAGGTCATAAAGAACCTAGGGGCAAGACAGGAATAAAGACGCAGACCTACTAGAGAATGGACTTGAGGATATGGGGAGGGGGAGGGGTAAGCTGTGACAAAGCGAGAGAGAGGCATGGACATATATACACTACCAAACGTAAAATAGATAGCTAGTGGGAAGCAGCCACATAGCACAGGGAGATCAGCTCGGTGCTTTGTGACCACCTGGATGGGTGGGATAGGGAGGGTGGGAGGGAGGGAGACGCAAGAGGGAAGAGATATGGGGATATATGTATATGTATAACTGATTCACTTTGTTGTAAAGCAGAAACTAACACACCATTGTAAAGCAATTATACTCCAATAAAGATGTTTAAAAAAAAAAAGAAGTCAAGCTCTGTCCTGTCTGAGACGTGACTGTCTACTGATACCCACTCCGATGGGACAAACGACCCCTCCAGTCCCAGGAGGGTCCCACCAGCCCTCAAGGAGGTAGCTCCTGAGGGCTGGCCAGTTGCTGCACCCAGTCCTGGAGAAGTCCACACATGTCTTCTGAGTGCCCTCCTGTCTGGGCTCTGCTGGAACCTGGGGCTGCCCAGGCAGAGTGGGCCAGCACCATCCTTCCCAGGTGGGAGGGAGGGCAGAGAGAAACCCTTCGTGACTTCTGACCGTCTCCACACCCTTGACTGAGGTTGAGTTGGATTTGAAACAGTCTAAGACAGTACAGACATTTCCTTCTTCTCTCAGAGCCCAGGACTGGGGGAGAAAAAAAGTGGCCCAGCACAACACCCTGACTCACATGTGACCCTGGGAGAATCCTGTCCATCTGGGAGCCTCAGAGAGATGGAGAGGGAGAAGGGGGATGAGGGAACGTTAACCTAACTCTAACCCTAACATGATAACTTATAACCCTAACCTCTAACCCTAAACCTAACAACCTAATCTGAGACACAGGACCCTTAACCCTGGCACCTAACCTCTAATCCCTGATCCTGACCCTTGAACCATGACCCTCTACCCTGACCCTCCAACCCTGGCCATAACCTTCTAAACTGTGACCCTAAACCAACTCTGACCACAGATGTAAAACGTACAAGGGATGACTGTATAAGTTCTGAATAAACCTAGGGAATAAATCTTCATAACCTTGCATTTAGCAATGGTTTCTTAAATCTGACACCAAGGTAAAAGAAATGAAAGAAAAAAGAAATCAATTGGATTTCCTCAAATTTAAAAAACGTTTGTGTATTAAAAGATGCTATCTAGAAAGTTAAAAACAGCCCTCAGAATGGAAGAAAATATCTGCACATTATATATCTGATAAGAGTCTGTTCCTCAGAAGGTATAAGAAATTTTACAGTTTATCCATTCAAGATAAAGAACCCAATTTTCAAAATGGACAAAGGACTTGCACAGACCATTCTCCAAACAAGACAAAAAAACGGTCAACAATAAAAAATAAATAAAATAAAATTCAAAACAAACAAAAAAAACGGTCAACAAGTGCATGAAAAGATGTCAAACATCAGCAGTCAGGATGGAAATGCAAATTAATACCATAATATGATAGCCCTTCAAACATACAAGAATGGTTATGATTTTTTAAAAAAACTAGAAAATAACAAATACTGGCAAAAATATAGAGAAAAGGGAGATTTTAAACAGGGCTTATGGAAACATAAAGCGATGCAGCCTATGTGTACAATACTTTGACATTTCCTCAAAAAATTAAGTGTACAATACAATGTGGTTCAACAACTTCATTTCTAGTTATAGACACCAAAGAATTGAAAACAGGTGTTCAAACAAAAACTCGTACATGAATATTCATTGCAGCACTGTTCACAATAGCCAAAAGGTAGAAATAATTGAAATGTCCCCTCAACAGGTGAGTAGACAAACAAAATGGGGTATATCCATAAAGTAAGATATTATTCTGCCATATAAACGAACAAAGTAAAATGGGGGGGTGCAGCCACTGTGGAAAACAATATGGCAGCTCCTCAAAGAGTTAAGCATAGAGTTGACATGTGATCCATCGATTCCACTTCAGGGTATTTACTCAAAATATTTGAAAGCAGGGACTGAAACAAATATTTCTACACTCCTATTGATAGCAGCATCATTAACAATAATAAAATGTGGAAGCAACCCAAGTGTCCATTGACAGATCAGTGGATCAATAAAATGTGGTATATAATACACAAGGAATATTGTTCAGCCTTGGAAACTAAGGAAATTCTGACACAAGCTATAACGTGGATGAACCTTGAAGTCACTATGCTAAGTGAAATAAGTCAGAGTAGGACAAGTTATCTGATTCCGCTTCTATAAGATATCCAGAGAAGTCAAATTCAGAGACAGAAAGGATGTGGTTGTGAAGAGCTGAGAGGATTTATTGTATAATGGATACAGTTTCACTTGGGGAAAATGAAAAAGTTCTGGAGATGGAAGGTAGAAATGTAGAAACGGAAGTGTAGTTAATGCCCCTGAACTATATACTTAAAGTGATTTAAATGGTAAAGGTTATGCTATGTATTATATTTTGATCACAGTGAAAAATATGAAGTGCTGATACGTGTTACAACAAGCATGAACACTGACAACATATTAAGTGAAAGAAGCCATGCAGGAAAGGCCACCCAGATCATAAACTCATCTTGTGCACTTTAAACCCATCAATGTTTTGAATATGAGGAAAAATCTCAGTAATGCTTCCTGAAAAAGAAAACTGGATCAGAATGGAAAAAGACATTTCCATAGTGTCAGGGCAGATGGTGAAAGCTGAAGTGGGCCTGTGGATTGGATTAGTATGTGGAAACTGTAATGATCCTCATTTGGGGGTTATGTGCTGGTTCCCTGGGAGAGTGTCGCTGTCCGGGGTAAAACACACAGGAGTATTTTGTGTGAAGTGCCAAATGTGTGTACTCTGTACTGCTATTTAAAGTTTTCTATACATTTGAAATTATTGGAAAATAAATTACTTTTCGAAACAACTGTGTCAATAACAGGACAGAAAAGTAGAAAAGACATCAAACTTTGTTACAGAGGCCACCCTACCCAGATCCTGCTAATCAAAAGTGATGATGCTAACCGCCCTTGTAGGATTTCACATGTTTTAAGGGGAACTGTGGAAAGATTATAATAGTAGCCACTATGTCCTGGGTGTTGTGCATGACCTGCTTTGGTAGAAACAGTGGGGTTTCTAATTCCAGTTTTCCGCATCAAACCACAAAAAAACTGTTAGAATTAATAAATGAATTCAGTAAAGCTGCAGGATACAAAATCAATACACTAAGATCACTTGTGTCTCCATACACTAATAAGGAACCATTTGAAAGAGAAATTGAGAAAACAATCCCATTAACAATAACATCAGAAAAACCAAATACCTAGGAATGAATTTAGCCTTAGACATGAAAGCCCTGCACACTGAAAACGTGAAGACATTGATGAAGAAACTGAAGACACAAATAAATGGAAAGATAGCCTGTGCTCATGGATGGAAAAAATTAGCAGTGTTAAAATGTCCATTCTACCCAAAACAATATACACATTCAATGCAACTCCTACCAAAATTCCAGCAGCATTGTTCACAGAAACTGCACAAAGAATTCTAACATTTCTGTGGTCCACAAAGGACCCCGAACAGCCAAGGGGATCCTGAGAAAGGAGAGCAGCAGCTGGAGGACACTTACCACCTGACTTCAAACCACATTACAAAGGCACATTAAGCAAACAGTGTAGAAATAGCACAGAAAGAGGCCCACGGACCAGAGGGACAGAACAGAGCCCATAAATAAGCCCACGCACGTGGCCAGTTAACTGATGCCAAAGCTGCCAAGGACATACATCAGGGAAAGGACACTCCCCTCAATAAACTGCCTGGAAAATGGAACATCACAAGCCCACGAGGGACACTGGACACCGTCTGCACTACACACAAAACTCAGTGAAACCCACAATTTTCCACGTCCAGCCCTTCCTCCTCTGGGTCCTCTGAAGACTAACCAGCCCCACCCCAGCCCCCAGCAGTCAGCCACACACATGAAGCTTCTCCCTCATGTTTCCTCACCTCTTCTCCCCACAGCGGCACCTCCCAGCTGGGCCTGAGGAAATCGAGCTCGTCTCAATGTGGATGCAGGCCCGCACTGACCTGAAGCCAAACCCCTGGTGGGTCCGGAGGAGACCAGGCTCCGGTCAGCTGTGCAGGGCGCCAAGTCTGATGACAGAACAGGCAGGGGCTGCACTAGTAAGAGGGGCGGGCTTGTCGCCTTCTGCTGGCAACCTAGCAAATGCAGGCCTCACCCTCTCCAGTTCAGTGGAGGCAAGTCCTGCGTTGGCCGTCCTGCTGCAGCCACTAAATTTTGAAAATTCAAAATGAAGGAGGCAAATATCCCATGATGTCTCAATAAAGAGTTACAGAACAATAAGAAACCATATGCAATGAAATGAATGTAGACACAAACTTTACAACTTACACCAAATGTCATTCAAAATTGTCCACAGACAAGTTTAAAACAGAAAGATATAAATATTACAGAAGAAAATATAGAAGAAAATCTACATGGCCGTGGGTTTGGTCAGGTAGATCATGAGCTTTGACTTTTAACACACAACAGGAAAAGCCCACAAATAAAAGGAAAAATAATAACGTACTTTATAAAATTAAAAATTTCTACTCGGTGAATTACTTTATTCAGAAAACCAAAAGAGAAGCAATACCTGGGAGAAAAAATATTTGCAAAACATATATCTGATAAAGAATTTGTACGTACATTATTACAACTATAAAGCAAACACTTTCATTACAAATGGGTAAAGATCTGAACAGACACCTGGCCAGAGAAGATAAACAGATAATCAATAAGTGGACAAAAACATGATCAACATTGTACACCATTAGAGAATTACCAATTAAAACAGCAAGACAGCTCTACACTCAGTTAGAACTGCTAAGCCCCTCCCACGTGACAATACCAATCACTGGAGGGTGGGGAACATCAGCGACTCTTCATCACTGATGGGACGCAGACGGCCTCCTGAGATACAGTCTGGCAGTGCTTTCCAAGCCAAATGGGTCTCACACCTTGAGATCCATCTATCACGCCTCCAGTATTCACATAACTGCTTTGAAAAACTGTATCCAAACAAAAACAAGGATGCTATTATGCACAGAACTTCTACTCGTAATGTCTAAACCTCACAGGAATCAGGAGGCCTTCGGAAGATGAATGCATAAGCTCATGGGCGTACACCCACGTGAAGGGGAGCAGAATATGACGCCCCAAAACATGGAATTTCAAGAGAACCTGAGGAGCTGAAACAATTTTTAGAAAGAAAATCAAAGTTGAAGGCTCACACTTGCCAGTATCAAATGTTAATATAAAGCAACAGCAAATAGAACACGGTGACACTGGCATAAAGATATACATAGAGATGAATGGAGCTGAATGCCGATCCCAGAAATGAACCCACCCATCTAGGATGAACTGATTTTAGGTAACAGTCAACAAAATTAAATTGGGGGAAAACATTGTTTTCAACAAGTGGTGCTAAGCAGTTGGCTATCCACATGCAGAAGAATGAAACTGGACCCTTGGCTCATACCACATAGAAAAAGTAATGCAATACAATCCCACCTTAAGAAACAGGAAACATCTCGAATAAACAACCTAACCTTGCACCTAAAGCAATTAGAGAAAGAAGAACAAAAACACCCCAAAGTTAGCAGAAGGAAAGAAATCATAAAAATCAGATCAGAAATAAATGAAAAAGAAATGAAGGAAACGATAGCAAAGATCAATAAAACTAAAAGCTGGTTCTTTGAGAAGATAAACAAAATTGATAAACCATTAGCCAGACTCATCAAGAAAAGAAGGGAGAAGACTCAAATCAATAGAATTAGAAATGAAAAAGGAGAAGTAACAACTGACACTGCAGAAATACAAAAGATCATGAGAGATTACTACAAGCAACTCTATGCCCATAAAATGGACAACCTGGAAGAGATGGACAAATTCTTAGAAATGCACAACCTGCCAAGACTGACTCAGGAAGAAATAGAAAATATGAATAGACCAATCACAAGCACTGAAATTGAAACTGTGATTAAAAATCTTCCATCAAACAAAAGCCCAGGACCAGATGGCTTCACAGGCGAATTCTATCAAACATTTAGAGAAGAGCTAACACCCATCCTTCTCAAACTCTTCCAAACAATATCAGAGGAAGGAACACTCCCAAACTCATTCTACGAGGCCACCATCACCTTGATACCAAAACCAGGCAAGGATGTCACAAAGAAAGAAAACTACAGGCCAATATCACTGATGAACATAGATGCAAAAATCCTCAACAAAATACTAGCAAACAGAATCCAACAGCACATTAAAAGGATCATACACCATGATCAAGTGGGGTTTATTCCAGGAATGCAAGGATTCTTCAATATACGCAAATCAATCAATGTGATACACCATATTAACAAGTTGAAGGAGAAAAACCATATGATCATCTCAATAGATGCAGAGAAAGCTTTCGACAAAATTCAACACCCATTTATGATAAAAACCCTGCAGAAAGTAGGCATAGAGGGATCTTTCCTCAACATCATAAAGGCCATATATGACAAACCCACAGCCAACATTGTCCTCAATGGTGAAAAACTGAAACCATTTCCACTAAGATCAGGAACAAGACAAGGCTGCCCACTCTCACCACTCTTATTCAACATAGTTTTGGAAGTTTTAGCCACAGCAATCAGAGAAGAAAAGGAAATAAAAGGAATCCAAATTGGAAAAGAAGAAGTAAAGCTGTCACTGTTTGCAGATGACATGATACTATACATAGAGAATCCTAAAGATGCTACCGAAAAACTACTAGAACTAATCAATGAATTTGGTAAAGTAGCAGGATACAAAATTAATGTACAGAAATCTCTGGCATTCCTGTACACTAATGATGAAAAATCTGAAAATGAAATCAAGAAAACACTCCCATTTACCATTGCAACAAAAAGAATAAAATATCTAGGAATAAACCTACCTAAGGAGACAAAAGACCTGTATGCAGAAAATTATAAGACACTGATGAAAGAAATTAAAGATGATACAAATAGATGGAGAGATATACCATGCTCCTGGATTGGAAGAATCAATATTGTGAAAATGACTCTACTACCCAAAGCAATCTACAGATTCAATGCAATCCCTATCAAACTACCACTGGCATTTTTCACAGAACTAGAACAAAAAATTTCAAAATTTGTTTGGAAAAACAAAAGACCCCGAATAGCCAAAGCAATCTTGAGAACGAAAAACGGAGCTGGAGGAATCAGGCTCCCTGACTTCAGACTATACTACAAAGCTACAGTAATCAAGACAGTGTGGTACTGGCATAAAAACAGAAAGATAGATCAGTGGATCAGGATAGAAAGCCCAGAGATAAACCCACGCACATATGGCCAACTTATCTTTGATAAAGGAGGCAGGAATGTACAGTGGAGAAAGGACAGCCTCTTCAATAAGTGGTGCTGGGAAAACTGGACAGGGACATGTAAAAGTTTGAGATTAGATCATTCCCTAACACCATACACAAAAATAAGCTCAAAATGGATTAAAGACTTAAATGTAAGGCCAGAAACTATCAAACTCTTAGAGGAAAACATAGGTAGAACACTCTATGACATAAATCACAGCAAGATCCTTTTGGACCCACCTCCTAGAGAAATGGAAATAAAAACAAAGATAAACAAATGGGACCTAATGAAACTTCAAAGCTTTTGCACAGCAAAGAAAACCATAAACAAGACCAAAAGACAACCCTCAGAATGGGAGAAAATATTTGCAAATGAAGCAACTGACAAAGGATTAATCTCCAAAATTTATAAACAGCTCATGCAGCTCAATAGCAAAAAAACAAACAACCCAATCCAAAAATGGGCAGAAGACTTAAATAGGCATTTCTCCAAAGAAGATATACAGACTGCCAACAAGCACATGAAAGAATGCTCAACATCATTAATCATTAGAGAAATGCAAATCAAAACTACAATGAGATATCATCTCACACCAGTCAGAATGGCCATCATCAAGAAATCTAGAAACAATAAATGCTGGAGAGGGTGTGGAAAAAAGGGAACACTCTTGCACTGCTGGTGGGAATGTGAATTGGTACAGCCACTATGGAGAACAGTATGGAGGTTCCTTAAAAAACTAAAAATAGAACTACCATATGACCCAGCAATCCCACTACTAGGCATATACCCTGAGAAAACCATAATTCCAAAAGAGACATGTACCAAAATGTTCATTGCAACTCTATTCACAATAGCCCGGAGCTGGAAACAACCTAAGTGTCCATCATCGGATGAATGGATAAAGAAGATGTGGCACATATATACAATGGAATATTACTCAGCCATAAAAAGAAACGAAAGTGAGCTATTTGTAATGAGGTGGATAGACCTAGAGTCTGTCATACAGAGTGAAGTAAGTCAGAAAGAGAAAGACAAATACCGTATGCTAACACATATATACGGAATTAAAAAAAAAAAAAAAAGTCATGAAGGACCTAGGGGCAAAACGGGAATAAAGACACAGACCTACTTGAGAATGGACTTGAGGATATGGGGAGGGGGAAGGGGAAGCTGTGACAAAGCGAAAGAGAGGCATGGACATATATACACTACCAAACGTAAGGTAGATAGATAGTGGGAAGCAGCCACAGAGCACAGGGAGATCAGCTCGGTGCTTTGTGACCGCTTGGAGGGGTGGGATGGGGAGGGTGGGAGGGAGGGAGATGCATGAGGGAAGGGATGTGGGAACAGATGTATATGTATGACTGATTCACTTTGTTATAAAGCAGAAACTAATTAAAAAAATTAAAAAAAAAAAGAATAGGGCCTCCCTGGTGGCGCAGTGGTTGAGAGTCCGCCTGCCGATGCAGGGGATACGGGTTCGTGCCCCGGTCCGGGAGGATCCCATATGCCGCGGAGCGGCTGGGCCCGTGAGCCATGGCCGCTGAGCCTGCGCATCCGGAGCCTGTGCTCCGCAACGGGAGAGGCCACAACAGTGAGAGGCCCGCATACCGCAAAAAAAAAAAAAAAAAAAAAGAATAACATTTGCAAAAAAATAAATAAATAAATAAATAAATTGCCAGGTTTGAGTATTAAAAAAAAAAAAACAGGTAACAGGCTTAAATGTAGTAAATTACAGTCAATCTCCTATATTCACACGTTCCACATCCGTGGATTCCATCAACTCCAGGCAGAAAATATTAGAAAAAAAATTACGGTAAGTTTCAAAAGGCAAAATTTGAATTTGCCATGTGCCAGCAACTAGTTACATAGCATTTACATTGTATTTACAACACTTATGTAGCACTTACATTGTATTAGTTATAATAAGTAACCTAGAGATAATTTAAAGTGTACAGGAAGATGTGCCCAGGTTATATGCAAATACTATACCCTTTTATACGAGACTTCAGCATCCGTGGATTTTGTTGTCCCTGGGTGTTCTGGAACCAATCCCCCACAGACATCAAGGGACTACTGTATAAACTCTCCAATAAAACATGGGGATTAATCTTCATAACCTTGGATTTAGCAATGGTCTCTTAGATCTGACACCAAAGCACAAGCAACAAAAGAAAAAATAGGTAAATTGGATTTCTTTAAAATTACAAACTTTTTGCATCAAAAGATGCAATCCAGAAAGTGAAAAGACAGCCAGCCCACAGAACGGAAGAAAATATTTACACATTATGTACTGATGAGTCTTTAACCAAATTACATCAAGAACTTTTACAACTCATCAACAAAAAGACAAATAACCCAATTTTAAAAATGGACAAAGGACTTGCATAGACCGTTCTCCACACAAGACATACAAATGGTCAACGAGCAGATGAAAAGATGTCAAACATTAGTCATGATTGAAATGCAAAGTAAAACCACAATGCAATAACTCCTTCACACATTCTAAAATAGTTATAATCAACAAAGCTAAAAATAACAAATCTTGGCAACAATGTAGAGAATTTAAAACCCTTAAATATTACTTGTGTAAAGGTAAAATGGTGCAACTTATGTTTACAATATAAATATACAAATACCGTATCATTCAAAAACTCCACTTCTAGATATATCCAGGCCAAAGAGTTGAAAACAGGTGCTCATACAGAAACCTGTACACATATATTGATAGCAGCACTATTCACAACAGCCAAATAGTAGAAATAAGGCAAATGTCCATCAGTGGGTAAATATATAAACAAAATGGGGTAGATCCATAAACTGCCATATTATTCCACCATAAAATTTATAAAGTATAATGGTGCAGCCTCTGTGGAAAACAGTATAGCAGTTCCTCAAAAAATTCAACATAGAATTAAGGTATGATCCATTAATTCCACATCAGAGTATATACTCAACAGATTGAAAGCAGAGACTGAAAGAGATATCTGTACACCCATATTCATAATAGCTTTAATCACAATAGCAAAAGGTGGAAGTGACCCAAGTTTCCCCTGATGGATGAATGGATAAACCAGCTGTATCGTACACAGGATGGAATATTATTTAGCCTTAAAAACTAAGGAAATTCTGACACACACTACGATGTATGTGAACCCTGAAGTCATTCTGACAAGTGAAATAACCCTGTCACAAAAGGTCAAACATGATATGATTCCACTTATACGAGGTACCCAGGCAAGTCAAATTCAAAGGCAGAAAGTAGAATGCAGTTGCCAGGGGCTGAGGGGAATTAGTGTCTAATGGCTACAGAGTTTTGCTGGTGAAAATTGAAAAGTTCTGGAGATGTTTGGTGAGGATATTTGTACAACGATGTAAATGGAGTTAATGTCATAAAACTGTATACTTAAAACCATTTAAATGGAATCTGTTATGTAATGTATATTTAATCACAACAACAACAACAAAAATCAGTGAAGTACCAATACATGTCACAATATGGATGAACACTGAAAACACCCTTAGTTAAAAAAAAAAAAAAAGCCATATAGAAAAAGCCAACCAGATCACATACTCACCTTGTGCGCTTTAAATACATCAAAGTTGTGAAAATGAGAGAAGGTATCAGTAATGGTTCCCAGAAAAGAAAACTGGATCAGTATGGGAAAAGACATTTCCGTTGACTTGGGGCAGCTGGTGGACGTTGAAGTGGGCCTGTGGATTGGATTCTAATGTGGAAACCATGATAATAATTTCCTCGTTTGGTGGTTACCTGCTAGTTGCCTGGAAGAGTGCCCTGCTGTGGGTAGAACACACTGGAGTATTTTGTGTGGCGTGGAAAACGCAGTGAAGCGAGGACGGCTGGGGAATCTGAGGGTGCAGATACACAGGACTGTGATCTGCTCTTGGGAGTTTTCTGCATGTTTGAAATCACTGGAAAGTAAATAACTGATCAAAACCGCACCAGAACAGCGGAGAAAACATCACACTTCCTAACAGAGGCCATGCCCTACCCAGATCCAGCTCACACGCAGTCGTGGACCTAACTGCCCTCCTAGGAGTCCACGTGTAATTTACAAGCACTGTGGGAAGATTCGATTAGGAGCCACTGTGTCTTGCGTGCTGTGGATGACCTGGCTGTGAAAAAAGCAGTGGGATTTCCAAGTTCCAATATTCTACATCATTCCACAAAAAAAAACTATTTGAATGAATCAACGAATTCAGTAAAGTTACAAAATCAAGACACAAAAATCAATTGTATTTCTAAACACGAATCACAAAGCATCAGAAAGAGAAAGAATCCAGTTTACGACTGCATCCAAAAGACCAAGGAATAGATTTCACCAAGGACGTGAGAGACTTGCACACTGAAAACTTTAAGACCTTGATGAAGAAATTGAAATAGACACAAATCAGTGGAAAGACACCCCGTGCTCATGGGACGGAAGAATACTGCTAAAATGTCCATTCTGCCCAAAGCAGGGTGCGCCGTGAACGCAGGGCCAAGGCGACCCTGAGAAAGGAGAACAGGCTGGAGGCACCTCCCTCCCTGACTTCACACTACATGGAGAAGCTACAGTCACCACAACAGTGCGGAACTGGCTCAAAACAGCTGCACAGACCAGAGGGACGGGACGGAGAGCCCAGAATCCACCCCGCACGGGGGGGTCCGTTAAGTTACGACAAGGGGGCCAAGGCACACCGAGGGGAAGGGCAGCCCCACGGTAAACGGTGCTGGGAAGACCGCACACCCCATAACCCACGCGGCTCCACCGCGCACCAGCCGGACCAAAGACCCAGCTTTGCACACCAAGCCCTTCTGGGTCGCACGAAGACGGGCCCCCTCAGCCGTCAGTCGCCCCCAGGAAGCTTCTCCCCACTCTTCCCCAATTTTCCTCACCTTTTCCTCCCAGCATTGCCAGAGTCGTCAGGAAACCCAGCTCCCGTCAGCGTGGACACGGCCCCGTGTTGTCCTGAAGCCGAAACCCCAGCGAGTCCTGAGGAGACCGAGCTCCTGTCAGCAGAGACGCTGACCCCAGCGTCCCGGCCGCAGCCCTGCGGTCGACTGAGGAGACACAACTCGTCTCAGCTGCGCTCAGAGCCGAGTCCGCGGGGAACGCGCATGCGCTGTGGGTCAGAGAGGCGGGCTCGGCGCCACCCTGTGGTCCGTGCGGGAAGTGCAGGCCGCGCCTCCCTCACGGGTCAGAGTTCACGCCCTTCTCTTCCCGCGCTACGTGGAAGACAGTATAAATAAATGGCAATACTCTACCTGTCATGAGCTTCTGGCAGATGCTCCGGATGACTTCATCGAGTCAGAAGGTCAGATTCCATTCAGGCTGAGATGTGGTAAGTCACACTTTCTAAATGACCTCCCACCTCCATTCTAAAGAGATCTCTTACAATCACCTATTCCGTTTTGATTCTGCCTTCACAAGTCAAAGAATCCAAACTCAAGAGCCTACACACTGTATGACCCCGTTTATATGACGTTCTGGAAAAGGCAAACTAAGAGATGGTAAACAGATCACGCCATAGTTCAGATACCTTAGTGATGGACCTCTGCCACCGTGCATCTGTCTAAACCATAGATTTTTATGGTTCCATGAGTCAATTGAAACCTATTCAAATCAAGCAATCAAGGAAGTGGGAGTGTCACAGGGTAGAATACACGTAATCTAAAATGTATTAAAAAGCTCACTGTCAGTAACTTTAGAAATGAACTTTAGAAATGAACAGAATGTCTAGACTAAAGGCAAAATGTGCTGTACATAAAGAGTGGACTCTATTTTATAAAGTTCTTTCCCATGGGGGTAGGAGCTAAGAATATTGCAACGGCTATATCTGTGATCTGGAGTAGAACAAGCAATGAATTAAATAAATAAACGGACTTGGGCATGAGAACAGATGCTTGAGGGATCATGGTTCTTATAACACAATCATTCTCTGGGGCATTATTTCCGAATTCTGTAGTGTAGACGTTGTGTACCTACAAATCTCCATAGATATGTGACTTTTTGATTTGGTAAGAAGGCCTTTTGTATACACTTTAGTTGGAGTAGCCTGGTTCAGATGAAAACCTGCTAAAGTACTTTCTAAAGTATTCCTATATATTTCTATGGAATTTCTAAAGTAAGTCTATATTGTTTACAGTATAAGATACTAGCTCTTATAGTATCTGGTTTATTGTGAGAATCTACCTTTATGACAGAAATTATCTTAGGAGATGTCAAGGAATCAAGTAATTCATGTACTTGTTCATGTTTAAATAGTACCTGAAGAGTCTGAGAAGCTTGTTTGTTTCTATATTATTTCAAAGAAGCAAGTTGTTCTAAAATCAAACCTATTACTGGTGTACAGATTTACTATTTTATTTAGACAATTTGGCATGTCCTTAAAAGTGTCATAGATCAGTTCAATTTAACTTTTAGTAAGAAATTAGGTTCAATAGGTGTGACTAGACTACTTATTTTAGTGAACACATATTTTTCCATTACATGTTTAATTTAAAAGCAACCAGAGCAAACATAGTAAGTCAGATTCTGGTTTTGGAGTGTCCATAAATTCTGTTCTGAGCATGAACAATTCCTTAATTACAGATATACAGTCACATGATTTCCCTTTATGGGTGTTAGAGAATTATTGGATGAAAAGTGTTACATCACCATGAACAGATGAATGGATAAAGAAGATGTAGTATGTATATGCTATGGAATATTACTCAGCCATAAGAAAGAATGAAATACTGCCATTTATGACAACATGGATGGACCTAGAGGGTATTATGCTAAGGGAAATAAGTTAGACAGAGAAAGACAAATACTGTACGATTTTACTTATATGTGGAATCTGAAACACACAACAAATGAACAAACATAACAAAACCAAAACAGACTCATAGATACAGAGAACAAACTGGTGGTCACCAGAGGGAATGGGGGGGGGGGAAGATGGGTGAAATAGGTGAAGGGGATTATGAGGTACAAACTTCCAGTTATAAAATAACTAAGTCACAGGGTTGTAACATAGAACACAGGGAATGTACTCAATAATATTGTAACACCTCTGTATGGTGACAGATAGTAACCAGAATGACATGGTGATGCCATGGTGCCACATCTTCTTTATCCATTTCCACACATTTTGGAAATATCACCTGGAATGGCTGGCCTCAGGGAGGGGATGTGTTAATTTCTTCTTTCTTGCAGCCATCCCAGGTGGGCAGGGTCAGGATGCTTCCCTGAACAAAGGCACTTTGGGTTAAGATTCAGGCAGAGGGCAGGGTCCCCTGAGGCAGGCCATTATGTATAGACAGTATCCTTTTAGTGAACAAAAGCAGTGGAACGCAGAGGTTAAAGAAAAAGAAGCAGAACCAACCTGTAGTCAGATTTGGCTCTTCCCTTGTAACACTGTTTCCAATTCCAGTGGTTTTCTTCCAGAAAATATTTCAGTCTTTTGACTTAGAGATTGCATACAAAGATTCTTAGTGCTTACATATAATAGCAGAGAGCTTGCTTTTATTTAATCAATAACATAATAAACAAAATCATTAATGGCTAATATTCTGATATTAGCACAATCAGTATACAATTCTACCTTTAATTATGAAAATTCTAACTGCAGCCAAATAATTGAATGTATAATACAGTTTTTTATAACTAATTGATTATTTTTTCCTTGAATTTTTGGGAACAGGTAGTGAATTTATTTTATTTTGAGAACAAGCTAATCTAGAAATACCATGCATTTTGAATATAAATATAATGACATGATGGCTCTAGAAATATGATGTAAATTTTAAAACCTATAACAATTTAAGGTGCTACTTGAAAGCAATTCTTATAATTTAGGAAAAAAATGTGAATTTTATGTTTCATTTAAAATAAAGTAAGATGGAGGGCTTCCCTGGTGGCGCAGTGGTTGGGAGTCCGCCTGCCGATGCAGGGGACGCGGGTTCGTGCCCCGGTCTGGGAGGATCCCACATGCCGCGGAGCGGCTGGGCCCGTGAGCCATGGCTGCTGGGCCTGCGCGTCCGGAGCCTGTGCTCTGCAGGGGGGGAGGCCGCAACAGTGAGAGGCCCGCCTACCGCAAAAAAAAAAAAAAAAAAAAAGTAAGATGGAAGTAGAATTCTTTTTATTAACAACTTTATTTTGATATAATTCACATACCATAAAATTCACCCGTTAAAAGTGACATGCCATGGTTTTTGATGTATTCACAGAATTGTGTATCTAGTCTCACAAACATTTTAGAACATTTTCATTGTCCCCAAAGGAAACTGCATCCATTTGCTCTCACCTCTGGGTCTCCTATCCTCCCCAGCCCTTAGCAACCACTAATCTACTTTTTATATCTGTAGATTTGCCTTCTCTGGGCATTTCATGTGAATGAAATCATACAGTATTAAGTCCTTTGTGCCTAGCTTCTTTTAAAAATAAATCATTTTATTGAGGTAAGATGGACTTATAAAAAGCTGTACATATTTTTTTTTAACATGGAGAAGTCACTTTTATTTTGTGAGATAATTTATCATGGAAGAATTTACATTATTTTTAGTAGAGAAGATTAAGTGGTAAGCCCTCTTAGAATTTTTACTTAGCTAAGAGACATTTTTTAACATCTTTACTGGAGTATAATTGTTTTACAATGGTGTTTTAATTTCTGCTGTTTAACAAAGTGAATCAGCTATACATATACATATATCCCCATATCCCCTCCCTCTTGCTTCTCCCTCCCACCATCACTACCCCTCCCCTCTAGGTGGTCACAAAGCACCAAGCTGATCTCCTTGTGCTATGCGGCTCCTTCCCACTAGCTATCTATTTTACATTTGGTAGTGTATATATGTCCAAGCCACTCTCTTACTTCGTCCCAGCTCACCCTTCCCCCTCCCCGTGTCCTCAAGTCCATTCTCTACGTCTGCGTCTTTATTCCTGTCCTGCCCCTAGGGTCTTCAGAACCATTTCTTTTTTGTTTTTAGATTCCATGTATATGTGTTAGCATACAGTATTTGTTTTTCTTTTTCTGACTTACTTCACTCTGTAGGACAGACTCTAGGTCCATCCATCTCACTACAAATAACTCAATTACATTTCTTTTTATGGCTGACTAATATTCCATTGTATATACGTGCCACATCTTCTTTACTTCCCCATCTCCCCCTCTCTGTGCTATAAAAGAAACTGGCATCCAAAGCCCGAGAAGACGGTTATTTTGAGACTTTAGTCTGCCATCGGTCTGCCGGCGTTCCCAATTAAGTCGTATTCGTGCCTCAACACCTCGTCTCCGATTCATTGGCCTGTCGTGCGGCAAGCAGAGCAAGCTTGGGCTCGGTAACAATAGCAGTCATCTTAGCTAAAATTGGTACATGTATTTAACTTCCACAGTTATATCATTATTATTTTTAAAATGCTGTTTCTTAATTAAATGAACTGTAAATTGTATTGCTTCCTATGTTTTTGACCACATAATGCTTTCTAACTTTCACCTGAGCTAAACAGTTCTAGTCATACTTAGTGTAGTTCCTAAGTTCCTAATCTAAATATGGAAATGCAGGAAATAAGCTAAATAAGGAAATGAAGGGGGGCGGGGCGGGGAGATCAGAAGCTGGGGGCCAGGGAGTTCAGGAGCGTGGGGAGAGTTGTGATTTTGAGTTTGGTGTCAGAAAAAGGAGGTGCAACACCTCAGTGAGATATTAAGGAGGAGAGAAAGGACAGATCTCCACCGGAGCAGCCTTCCAGGCAATGGGGTTCAGCGAGTCCAAGGAACCTGCAGTGAGAGTGAAGTCTGGGGATGCAGGGCAGCAAATCCCATGAAGCCTTTTACTGATCAGTTCATGCAGAGGCTTCCGCAGACCCAAATAATGCAGGGCCCTGTAAGAGACATGCCGCCCTCTAGGACTGAACAGGAAGCCGGAGGGAATTTGAGCAGCTAAGTGACAAAGTGCGACTTAACCACAGGTGAGTTAAAAGCTTCTGTAGTAACCTAAGAGGAAGAGGGTGATTGCTTGGATACAGGTGAATCAGGGGAGGTAGTGATGTGTTTTGAAAGAAAACCCAACTGGATTGGTTATGGGGTCTGAGTAAAAGAGGGCAATCCAGGAAAACTCTTACACTTCTGACCAGAGCAACTAAGATTAGATTTGGCTGTAAACTGTTATAGAAAAATCTGCAGGACGTACAGATTTGGGGTAGAAAGATAGGAGTTTATTTTTTAATGTATTGGGCTGAGATATCAATTAGACATGCGAGTGATTACTTGGGAAAAAAAGTAGAAAAGCTTGCCTCAAGTTCTGCGGAGATGATTAGTCTGGAAATATGATTTGGGAAGCATTAGCATATCAATGGCATTTAAAGCTTTGGGGTAGGATGACATTGAGACAGAGAGAGGAGAGAGAAGGACCAAGGTCTGAGGACGGAGCTTTGGGGCACCTCAGTGTTTAGCAGATTGGGGATGAGAAAGAACAAGTGCAAGAACCAGAGAAGGAGGGCTCTTGTAGTGGGCACAATTGGAAGAGAGATTTCCTGGAATCAAAGTGAAAAAAAATATTTTAAATGGAGGAAATAGTCAAACACAGGCATGTACATGAAGATTCAAGGAAGGTGAGGATGGACAAGAGTCAGTTCAGTGTCAGCACCTGCTGGAGTCGATTCGGAGAAAAGAGGAAAAAGAGTAATTGGAGGGCTTCCCTGGTGGCGCAGTGGTTGGGAGTCCGCCTGCCGATGCAGGGGATGCGGGTTCGTGCCCCGGTCCGGGAAGATCCCACATGCCGCGGAGCAAGTAAGCCCGTGAGCCATGGCCGCTGAGCCTGCGCGTCCGGAGCCTGTGCTCCGCAATGGGAGAGGCCACAACAGTGAGAGGCCCGCACACCGCAAAAAAAAAAAAAAAAAAGAGACTACTTGGAAACAAAATCAGTGTTTCATGGTTAAATGGCATTTAGATAGCTCTCCCCAGAATTTCTATTCTACAAAATTTCATTATTCAAGGCTTGGAATAGAACAGTAAGTACAAGGATATTTCCTAAGAGCTATCAGAAGAAAAGTATGTTTAGCAAAATTACTGCCATTCCAAGTAATCATACCAGCAGAAAAAAAGGATTTTTTTTTTGGTTTCTCATCATCATAAGTTTAAATTAAATTCTCTCTTCTTTTTATTTCTTTGTTCTCATACCAGTTTTGTTTCTGTCTCTATGGAAACTCTAAGAAAATACAGAAAGAATTGACATAGTTGGAACAAACACAACAGTGAAATTCATTCCTTTAGTCCCTTTGTTGACTGTGATTGTCCAGCGCATCTCTATCTCTTCTGGTTCTTATGCTGAAATTCTTCACCTTCTCATTTTGTATTGCCTCTGCCACCCGAGACACAATGTCCTTCAGGAGCCTCATTGTGAGGAGGAAAGGATTTGTTCTCCTGAATAATAGCACCAGCAGGAAAGTGAGTTTCATCCCTGCCAACGTGTTTGGGAACCTGAGGTAAAGAAAATGACGGTTCTCTGTTGTTCAACTCCTTTGTTTACTCCTTTTCTTTCTCCTTGATTGAAGCTGATGCTCTATAAATGTTACTGTGCTCTATACAGGCTACTTAGCAAAAGGTTTTATGCTTTCTTTTCTATTGAACATCAAATGAGAGCCTTTAAAAGTGTAAATTCTCAAAAAAAAATAAAAGTGTAAATTCTCTCTGTAGGTAATGTAACACCAACATATGTGTATGTATATATATGTGTGTGTGTGTGTGTGTATGATATATATGATATATCACGCAGATACACACAAATACACACACATACTCTGCCCAGAGTGTGGACTTATAATAGCAAAAATCTCGATGAAATTATTTAATATGTACCATTTTCAAAAATATGCACTGTTGAAAATTAGTTGCATAGAAAGATGGTAGTTGACAATATCCACTGACACATAATAGATAAACTATAAGGGATTTAAAAAATTATGCATATAAATTCAATATATGAAAAGAAAAACAGAATAAAACAATATAATAGCATCCTTATGCATCAACAAAAAATAAACAGAATAGCCAATACCATAATAAAGATGAAGGCCCAGAGAGAAAAGGAGATGTGTATAAGAAGGCTGAATATTTGTACAAGATTAATGAGTAGAATTTATAATTCTACATAAAACAATAAGTAATAGCTTACTAATAAAATCAGCAATAGCTTCAATGAATCAAATTCATATCATGCAAACAATGACTATGGAGACAGTTCTCATATTCTGCACAATTCAGAGAAAAGACACTGCCTCTATTTCATACTAGTTTTTTCAAGGATTTTGTGCACAGTCTTAGAAGACAGAGACGGTGTCCCCCTCCAGTGCAGAGGTCAGGCACGCTTACTGTCCAGTAGGAAACACCGGGTTCCCTGAGTTCTGTGCTGTACTCCTGTAACACAGCCCCTGCCTGTGCAGGAGGCACCTGGACCTCCTTGAACTGCCCTGTGAGTTCTGGGGTTCACAGAGCCCTGGGCCACAAGAGAACGTGTGAGATATTCTGGCCTCTACTACTGCTCAGACTAACAACGTCTTTTGTTTCTGACCCAAGATGCTTGTGAGTTTGCAAGTAGTATAAAAATCTCAGACCCTTCATAACTTTTGGCATGACTTTTACAGAAGAAAATAAAATGAAAGTCAGAGCCACATACATTATTATGAGCATATCTGTAAAAAACATTGTGGAGTGAAATAAGCAGTGATCACAGTTTGTTTATATAATGTCTTAAAATGTGCAAAATGTACTATATATATATATATATTCAGTATATTCATATAAAATAAATGCATAAAATAACTCATACCTGTGATTGACACCCAAGGCTAGAAGGAGCTAGAACAGAATCAAAAAACAGCACCCAGGAAACTTCCAAACTCCCAATGCATTTGTAATTTTTCTAAATTAAAAAAATCCAGGGGCCAGGGGATGGGGAGTGGAGAGGGGGAATGGGGAGTTAGTGTTTAATGGGGACAGAGTTTCCATTTAGAAAGCTGAAAACTTCAGGAGATGGATGATGGTGAGAGTTGCACAACAATGTGAATGTACTTAGTGCCACTGAGCTGTACAGTTAAATTAGAATGTTTTATATTATGTGACTTTTACCACAGTAAAAAAAAATTTTTTTAATCTAGAGGACTTGTTTTCTGATCTGACATGTAAAGAGATGGGAAGCCGTCACTCCTATCCTCACGAGAAAAAAGCTGAACAAACAGAACATCAACCCTCTTCTCAGATCTTTTAGAAGACTAAGGTCTTTGGAAAAACTGTTGCCACAAAAACTGGAAAGACAGGTAAATAGAGAGAATCACAGTTTGTCTGGAACAGAATCCCCAAAGCAGAAGCCTGCTACTGGGGCTGGAAGAGACACTCAAACTATAACTGATAAATTGCTGAATGCTTCATGAGCTGGAGACATAAAACCTGGGGAGGTGGGTCTCAGGGATGAAGTATTGGGAAGGGCTCAAAACCCATGAGAACTGCCCAAATCTGAAGCACAGACATCACCAAATGCTGCTGAGGATGTGGAGCAGCAGGAACTCCCATCACTGCTGGTGGGAATGCAAACTGGTCCAGCCACTCTTGAAGACAGTTTGGTGGTTTCTTACAAAAATAAACATACTCTTAGCATAAATTCAGCATCTAGGCTCCTTGGCATATACCTAAAGGAGCTGAAAACTTATGTCCACACAAAAACCTGCCCAGGAATGTTTATAGCAGCTTTATTCATAATTGCTAAAACTTGGAAACAATCAAGAGGCCCTTCAGTAGGCGATGGATAAATAATCTGTGGTGCATCCAGAAAATGGAAGATTATTCAGTGTTATAAAGAAATGAGCTATCAAGCCATGAAAACATATGGAGGAAGATTAAATGCATATCACTAAGTGAAAAAAGCCAATCTGAGAAGGCTACACGCTGTGTGATTCCAACTATGCGACATTCTGAAAAAGCAAAAACTAGGGAGACAGTAGAAAGATCAGTGGTTGCCAGGGGCTAAGGGGGAGGGGATGAATAGGTGGAACACAGAGGATATTTAGGGTGGTGAAACTGTTCTGTGCAATAGTATAATAGTGGACACGTCATTAAATGTTTATTTGTCCAAACCTATAGGATATGCAACACCGAGAGTGAGCGCTAAGGTAAACTCTGGACTCTGGGTGATGATGATGTGTCAGTGGAGGTTTAATAATAGTAACAAATGTACCATCTGGTGGGGGAAGTTGATGGTGGGAGAGGCTATGCATGCATGGGACAGGGGTATACCGGAATCTGTACTTTCTGCTCCATCCTGCTGTGTACCTAAAATTGCTCTCAATAATAAAATCTATTAAAAACAAATAAACTGAAGCTTCAGGAGATGGATGGCTCGTCACAGTCTTAAATTAAAGCAAGAGAGTGTGTCCTTGAACATCTACACTGACAAATAATGGACACAGACAGCTTTGGAGAAGTTGTCTTATTTGGAGCCAGGCAATGTCCTTCAACCACTGGTAACTTTAAGATTGGGGCTGAGTCATGACCACAGCATTTCTAGCTGGGGTGTAAGTGCTTAGTTATATCTGAGAGGCACCCCATAGCCACCATTAGAATATGTTTTCTTTATTTTAAGATGTGCTTTGGAATAATAGAATAAGGATCTTCAGCTTGCATTCAACATGAAAAACAAAGCTTGATATGAACATAATACTGTTGTTCATTCGACAAGCACTTATTGAGCATGATAAGCATTGTACTACGCAATTTATGTTGAAATCAGTATTCACCAGGGGAATTACAAGTATTTTTGTTACAGTAAAACTTAATTGGGATAAAATAGCTTTAAAGGGGAACTAAAACAGAGCTGAGGGAATCAGGCCCCCTGACTTTAGACTGTACTACAAAGCTACAGTAATCAAAACTGCATCGTACTGGCACAAAAACAGAAATATAGATCAATGGAACAGGACAGAAAGCCAGAAATAAACTCATGCACCTATGGTCAATTAATCTACAACAAAGGTGGCAAGAACATTCAACGGAGAAAAGACAGTCTCTGCCATAAGTGGCGCTGGGAAAACTGGACAGCTACATGTAAAAGAATGAAACTATAAAATTCTCTAACACCATACACAAAAATAAACCCCAAATGGATTAAAGACCTAAATGTAAGCCTGGATACTATAAAACTCCTAGAGGAACATTCTCTGACATAAATCGCAGCAATATCTTTTTGGATCCACCCCCTAGAGTAATGAAAATAAAAACAAAAATAAACAAATGGGACCTAGTTAAACTTAAAAGCTTTTTCACAGCAAAGGAAACCATAAACAAAACAAAAAGAGAACCCACAGAATGGGAGAAAGTATTTTCAAATGATGTGATCAACAAGGGGTTAATGTCCAAAATATACAAACAGTTCATGCAGCTCAACATCAAAAAAAAAAATCCCCAATGAAAAAAATGAGACAATCTAAATAGACATTTCTCCAAAGAAGACATACAGATAGCCAACAGGCACATGGAAAGATGTGCAACATCACTAATTATTAGAGAAATGCAAATCAAAACTACAGTGAGGTATCACCTCACACTGGTCAGAATGGCCATCATTAAAAAATCTATAAACAATAAATGCTGGAGAGGGTATAGAGAAAATGGAACCCTCCTACATTGTTGGTGGGAATGTATATTGGTACAACCATTATGGAGAACATTTTGGAGGTTCCTTCAAAACTAAAAATAGAGCTACCATATGACCCAGCAATCCCACTCCTGGGAATATATCTGGAGAAAACCAGAATTCGAAAAGATACAGGCACCCCAATGTTCATTGCAGCAGTATTTATGATAGTAGAGACATGGAAGCAACCTAAATGTACATCGACAGAGAAATGGAAAAAGAAGATGTGGTACATATATACACATAAAGAAGAATGAAATGATTCCATTTGCAGCAACATGGATGGACCTAGAGATTATCATACTAAGTAAAGTAAGTCAGATGGAGAAAGACAAATATCATATGATATCATTTATATGTGGAATCTAAAAAAATGATACAAATGAACTTATTTATGAAATAGGAACAGACTCAGACTTTGAAAACAAACTATGGTTACCAAAGGGGAAGGAGTGGGGAGGGATAATTTAGGAGTTTGGGATTAACATACACACTACTGTCTATAAAACAGATAATCAACAAGGACCTACTGTATAGCACAGGGAACTCTACCCAATACTCTGTAATAACCTATGTGGGAAAAGAATCTAAAAAAGAGTCAATATATGTATAACTGATTCACTTTGCTGTACACCTGAAACTAACACAACATTGTAAATCAACTGTAATATAAAAACATTAAATTTAAAAAGATGAACTAAAAAAATCCTGTATATACTTATGACATTTATTTACTTAATATTTATGAAAGATGTGAAGACAATTGGCATTAGAATTTTTCTAGTGGTTTTATTAATCACTTTATAGCTTTATATTCACGTATTTTAATGGTAGTCATTTTATTTAAAAAGTCACATATTCTTTCTAATTAAACTTTTCCCTCATCTTTTTAATTTTGTTGCCAAAAGGGACACATTGACCTTTCAGACTTTTATTCTTAACAGAAATGTGGGAAAGGCACTCTTTGCAGCTCAGCTGGCCAGTCTTTGCTTCCAGGAATCAAAGCTTGCTGTGGCAACAAATCCTTCCCATTTTACTGTACCTGAGACCTGACTGGATTTGTTCTCCACCTGGTTCTGAGACATGACATCCTGCTGATTTTGATGCAGTTCCTGTTTCTTAAAAAGAGAGCAATCGTGTATTTAATCTCAGGGTGTTCAGTTGAGCACGTGGTATGTCCATAGTCAAGCATACTTAAGGATATATTTTAGAGTCTTATATTTGGAAGTTTGAAAAGGCTTATTTAATGTTTTTATGCAACACTAACCATTCATTTAGCCTTTCTGATGTTGCTCCGAATTTGCAATGATTCTGCTTCATTTGCCTGCATTTTGTTTATTATGAGGTAATGCTGGAGATGATAGAAAAATACATTTCTTCAGTATTTCATGCAAACTCATTGGTATTTTTATTCTGAAACTACCTCTCTTTAGGGATGAGGAAACTCTGTTTTTAAGCATTCTGGCTGAAGTGACTGACCCTTTTAAAAATGAGATCTTAGTCTAGAAAGCAGAGGAAGTTGAGAGAGATTTCAGAATGTGACCAGAGACACTGTGTCTATAGTGGCGAGTAAGATTCACTGTTCCTTTTGTCTACATAGAGTGATGGGTGTGGCAGGAGGGATTTAGCTCTGGTCCAGCTCAGAGATTCACTCTTGGTACTCAATAATAGTTAATAATACTTCATGTAAACATCTTCAAACTTGACAGAAATACGTGTTAAAAAGGAAACCTCATGATACCTCCTCAGCCATCTTTAGGGTTATTCACTATTAAGAACTCAGTCTGTATCAGTATACACCATCTTATTATGCATATAGTATACATGGCTGCACAGTATTTTATAGTGTGTTTGTACCTTCCTTATTAGTTGTTTCATTCATTTATTCCATATTTATTTACCACTTTATACTCAGCACTGAATATATAGCAGGAAAAAATTCAATACTCTTTCTGCCTTCACAGAGTTTCTAATAAGGGGAGATATATAACAAATAATTAATACAATATTTATTTATTATGGACATAAATTTTGTATTCAATTATTCTCTATTACAAATGATGCTACAATGCATAAAATTATCCATGTCATTTCCACATGTATGTAAATATCTGCAAGATAAATTCCTAGAAGTAGAATTGCTGGATCAAAAAGCACCTCAAATTCAAAACAGTCCAAATTACCCTCTATAAATGTCCTCTGTAATTTTTTTATGTTTACTAACATTTATGAATGTGGTAATTTTCCTACGCATTTTCTAATATTGGATGTTATAAAATATTTCATTATTAACCAATCTTATAGGTGACAAGTGGTATTCCACAAATGCTTTGATTTGACTTGTGAGTGACTTTTTTTTAGTAATGTTCATAATTTTGTTTATTTTATGAATATACTTTGTCCTATTTTAACGTTGCGTTGTGTCCTTCTTATTGAGATTTAAAGACGCTTATAGAATTATATGGCTAGGCATTCATTTATCGGCTGCACCTTTCTCTGAAAGTCTCTCTCTATAATAAGATTTTAAAACATTAGAGTACTTCTGGATCCGGGCAAGATAGAGTAAATGCATTCTGCCCTACTCCTCCTGCTAATTATAACCAAATACCCTAGATGACATACATAAAGCCACTATCAGAAGACTCAAAATCGGAGGGAGGGCTTCCCTGGTGGCGCAGTGGTTGAGAGTCCGCCTGCCGATGCAGGGGACATGGGTTCGTGCCCCAGTCCGGGAAGATCCCACATGCCATGGAGCGGCTGGGCCCGTGAGCCATGGCCACTGAGCCTGCGCGTCCGGAGCCTGTGCTCCGCAACGGGAGAGGCCTCGGCAGTGAGAGGCCCGCATACCACAAAAAAAAGAAAAAAAGATCGGAGGGAAAAAAAGACAGACAGATTGGCTAGTGACCTTAGATTCACTGCAATGTCAGTTAAAATCCTAGATATTTTTGAAAGTGACAGGCTGCTTCTGAAATTTACATGGAAATGTAAAGGGCTAAGAATAGCCAAGACTTGAAGGAAAAGACTAAGAAAAGGAAGACTCATTACTCTGTATAGTGTAGTTATACACCTGCAGGTAGGAAGGTAATGTGGTGTGAGTGGAAGGCAGTTGCTCAGACCTAGCTGGAGGAATGTGGGTTCAGGTCTTGGCTGCTCTAAACAGCACAAGGTCCAGATACGGCAGAGCCCACTGCTTATGCTGCAGGAATACACTGGCCAGAACTGGTTTGTAATGACGTCTCAAAATATACATTTGAGAGCTAAGATATTTTACAGACAACAAACAAATAACATTTTTGTTAATGCATTTTATACATTTTTAAAATAGTTTATGCCTTTGGAGAGATTCTCTTGATTATAATTTGTTTAGTGACAACTGGTTTCTTAGAAGTATTTTTTCCCCACTGGGATAACAATTTAGTGAGAACATCTTTCATATTTTTAAATGGTAAATAAATATGAAAGAAAATGTAATACTTTTAAATAATTTTAATATAAGGGTTAATGATAAACACAGATTTTACTTGATGTAAATTCATGTGAGTCAGCTGGAAAAGGTGGTAGAAAGCAGTACATTTCAAAGATGACAATACTGTTCGATTTAGTAGTGTATATCCCTGACTTTTCTAGAGCAAAAAGCTCATCAGTAAGTTTATTCACAAGGATGATAAGATCTGGTTAGAACATTTACTTATTCCTGAAATTAAAAATGTCCTCTCCTTAGATTGCAGTTTGAGATCTGAAGACTCAATTAAGGTAAAGCCAGTGGGTTAGCATTAATGCTTTGTGTTTTTTAGAGCATGGAAATAGATGACTATAAACAGATCTATAATAATAAACTCTGAAGAAAGAATGACTGGTAATTTCCTATTGGCTACAGAGGGTGTGAGGAAAACATTATTATTCCCTCAATGCTTCCCCGTAGGCCTCAAACTGGAAGTTCTCTTTTCAGTATAAGGTGTGGCTTTTATTCAGTGATGCATTTCAATGAGGAGGCATCCCTTTGAACTACACATGTAACATGTAATATGCAGATGTTTCTACTGTTTTGTAAATAACATCAACACCAGGTCATTTTCAGAATGATTTTGATAAACGAGGGGAAATGAAAAACAGGAGAGTTGTGAATACTGAGGGTAGAAGAAGGTAAAAAGGAAGAAAAGTGATGATATAAAGAAAACCCTGGGCAATTTTTATGATTTGACTATATCAGCCCTGATAAAAGAAAAACAATCTGAATGTTGAACAGCACCATGGAAATCACTAAGATCCTGCCTTGATTCCCCACTGTCAGTTTATGTTGGCTCAGGAAGCCCTACGTTTCAAGTCACCATCCAACTACGCAAATACTTGAGGAACTAGTTACCCCATAAGGCTGTTTATCACTATTCTGTTCCCTGTTCCCACCCTCCTCCAGTTCCCAAAAGCCTCCCCACATTTTGTGATAGATTCTATTTTGTCATGATTCTGGATCATATTTCTTAGCATAAGATTATTCATTATGGATTTTGATGTATAGGCTCATTTTGTCAAAGATTTATGTTATTTCTACAATTGTGTGGTTTTGTAGTTAGCTGCCCTGGCTTTTATTCCCACATTCCAACAAGAAACACTTGAGGCTCTTTCAGAGCGGTGTGCTGATCTCACTGAATAGACTAGAACAGTCTCTCTGGTCTCTGGGCTGCACCTGTATCTTCTCCCCTGGGCTCCTTCCCCAGCCGAGGGAGCCCTCTCAGTGCTCAGAGCTGAATACTGAGCACAACCCCAGTTTGTTTCTCATGGTCACTTTCTCTGCCTCACGGGAACTGAATTCACCACAATATATGGAGTTGCCCAGGATGGCCATATGCTTTATCTACTAAACTAGGCTGCTTTTTAGAAATGAATGAGGGCACTCTCAACTGTTTTTAAAAAGCAAGTGTAAAGGTAGACTGTGCCAGGGAAACCATCTACAGAAAAATATCACCAGCACGTGGTTTCAACACCTCACTCTGCACCATTAATCGTTTCCATCTATTTTGTTTTTTCTTTATATTATTTTCCTCCATCTCTATGTGCAGGAATGGAAGCAGTTATACCAAACTTGACCAAACTTGAAGTTAACTTGCTTCTCGATTTTACTTTCTAGCTTCAGATTTTGTTTGCTCTCTGTTATTGCACTAAACTCAAATGGGTTTCTCATGCTGCATGTGCATTTCCCAGGTGTGCGTTTGACAGCTCTTTCTCCAGGGGATCAAGAACTAGAAACCCAAAGCCATTAGGACATTTAAAGCACTATTTCTACCATTAAAATATGCTTTAATAGAATTTGCCTAGAGCGGTTATCCTCTTATCCTTACTTTCAAATTTGTTAAAATTTGTGGGTTTCTCTCATGGTGTTTTAAAAATAGTTTATATCAGTTTGGAGTTCAAGAACCTGTGTGTAAACCTAGGAAGAATTCTCATTTAAATTCTCTCTCTGCTTTTCCCAAAAATAAACAAATGGGACCTAATCAAACTTACAAGTTTCTGTACCACAAAGGAAACCATAAACAAAACAAAAAGACAACCAACAGAATGGGAGAAAATATTTGCAAATGTTGTGACTGACTAGGTCTTAATTTCCAAAATATACAAACAGCTTATGCAACTCAACAACAACAAAAAACAACCCAATCAAAAAATGGGCAGAAGACCTGAATAGATATTTCTGCAAAGAAAACATACAGATCGCCAACAGGCACATGAAAAGATGCTCAGCATTGCTAATTATTAAAGAAATGCAAATCAAAACTACAATGAGGTATCACCTCACACCAGTTAGAATGGCCATCGTCAAAAAGTCTACAAACAAGAAATTCTGGAGATGGTGTAGAGAAAAGGGAACCCTCCTACACTGTTGGTAGGAGTGTAAGCTGAGTTGATGCAGCCACTACGGAGAACAGTATGGAGGTTCCTCAAAAAACTAAAAATAGAGTTGCCATATGATCCAGCGATCCTATTCCTAGGCACATATCTGGATGAAAATATAATTTAAAAAGATACATGCACCCCTATGTTTATAGCAGCACTATTCACAATAGCCAAGACATGGAAACAACCTAAATGTCCATCAAAAGACGAATGGATAAAGAAGATGTAGTAGAAATATACAATGGAATACTATGCAGCCATAAAAAAGAATGAAATAATGCCTCTTGCAGCAACATGGATGGACTTACAGATTATCATACTAAGTAAAGTAAGTCAGAAAGAGAAAAACATACCATATGATATCACTTATATGCGGAATCTAAAATATGACACAGATGAACTTATCTATGAAACAGAAACAGACTCACAGACATAGAGAACAGACTTGTGGTTGCCAAGAGGGAGGTGGGGTGGGGGTAGGATGGATTGAGATCTTGGGATTAGCAGATGCAAACTATTATATATAGAATGGATAAACAACAAGGTCCTTCTGTATAGCACAGGGAACTATATTCAATATCCTGTGATAAACCATAATGGAAAAGAATATAAAAAAGAATGTATGCATATATATAACTGAATCACTTTGCTGTACAGCAGAAACTGACACAACATTGTAAATAATAAAATCAAAATTAAAAAATAAAGATAGAAAATTCTACCTCTGCTTTTCTTTCTTGATCGCTTCTGTAATTGTGTGATCTTTTTCACATTTTAATGCAACTGCTTGTACATTATCATGGAATTATTTCCATATCTCTCTCTCTATATCTACATGTAACTGTGTATCCATGTTCCTGTATATCTCTCTTACCTTTGAGAACACATCATCTGCCCACTTTATTGTAAGATTTTCAAGGGCAATAACTATATATATATATATATATATATATATATATATATATATATATATATACTCATAATTACTCCACAGAGCCTTTGAATTTAAGTGATTTTAAGGATTTATTAAAGGGAAACAAATTGAATTGTTTACAATCATTTTAAATCCATGAATACTTCTTAGATTAGCATCATGAAAACCTGTTAATCCTAATTTGGAAAATCACCTCAAAAAATGTTAACTTGAGAATCTCAGGATGTTTATGAAATTTTAAGCGATGACTAAGTTATGACTGAACTAACTTTTCTTTTTAACCCCATATCTCCTGTAACTGACAGAAGCATTAATGCTTAAATATTGGCAGTGGATTAACAACTTACATATTAGTTAAATCAGGTTACGGTTATTTCTTCTTATTTTAGTTAATCCAGCCTGTCCCATAGATAGGACACAAGTCAGGGATCTTTACGTATTTTTGTATCTATTTGTGTCTTTCACTCATAAAAATTAACAGAGAGGGCTTCCCTGGTGGCGCAGTGGTTGAGAGTCCACCTGCCGAAGGAGGGTACATGGGTTTGTGCCCCGGTCCGGGAAGATCCCACATGCCGTGGAGCGACTGGGCCCATGAGCCCGGGAGAGGCCACAACAGTGAGAGGCCCACATACTGCAAAACAAACAAACAAACAAAAAAATAGAGAGGCAGAAAGTAGCGTGATGTTTTGAAAGGTTCTTAATTCCACCAAATGAGAATTTCTAACAAATTATTCATTTCAGATAAAACTGAAAGGTGATATTATGAAAAAAATGGAACAGAAGAAACTCTGATGCAAACATTGTTATTTTGTCAATCTCAGGGAGAGAGTACTAAATATTTAATGGCATTATAATGATGATAACCTTGGAATTAGATTTCTCCAGCAGTGTTAACATTCAGGGATGCTATTTAATACATTTTTAAAATGTCATGTAGGTGGATTTACATAGATAGTAGTAGTTAGATACGCATGCACATAACTAATATTTGCTTTGCTTTGACAAAATGTATCACTGTAAGTCTAAGACAGGCACAGAACAATAGATTAAAACATTTGTCCAGTCAATGAAAGAGGAAATTAGCTAGTTGCCATGGGATTTTTAATTGGAAAATTGCTGACTAGATCAGTCTTGCTAGTATTTTAAATTATTGTTTTCCTTTATCAAATAATTTCAATAATTTGAGGACATGAGAAAGAAGCAGCAGATCTTTCTGTCTTCCACAGTTGGAGATTGCATAAAAAGGATAGTCAGATAATCCACATCTAAGCCAAAGTTGTCCTCAGAACAACAAGCAGTATCTTGTAACTCTGTTCCTTCAGGCACATGGAGCTTTACAACTTCCTAGAAACCCAATTTCAGTGCTATTCCTTCAGTTAAGTCTCATGTCTCTGAAAAAGCTAGTAAAAAGCTAGTAGTCATGATATCTAAAGAACTAGGGTAAATGCCCACTGAATTTCATGTAGAAAAAAAATCCCTCAGTCCAAAGCACAAGCTCTTGCCTGTTTAATATACTGCAATATATCTTCCCTTGGTAATAAACCCCTTAGTGTTGAAAGCTATTGTTCTTATCAAAACTCTAATAAAACTTCAAACAAACCAATTGACTTAGGAGAAATCTTGACTAGAAAAGGAATCTATTTTCCCTGCGAGAAGAAAGCTCCAAATAACAATAATTGATGTAGAAATATGTCCATTCCAGGCTGTGTGACCACAGCTAATTGCATTTTCCTTTCTCTTTCACATGCATTTATATGCATGTAATCATTTAACAATTAGTTTATTTAATTAGTTAGTTTATTTTTTAAACTAAATTTTATAGAGAGAATAAAAGCTGATGCACACATTGAGTTCTCAGAAGCTAGAACTGGAGATTCAGCCTATTAAAATGATCCTATCACCAAACTGTAGCAAAGTGTTTCATACTCCAGCCTTGCCAGTTCTTCACTGACTGCACACGTTTTTAGTAATGCAAGACCTAAAATAAAACAGAAGCTGGGAACATACTGTTTGCTTTGATTGAAGGATTTATTATCAAAACAGCATTTTAAATATGTAGCAAGGAACGGTGAAGCCCTCTAGCTCTTCTGGGCTGTAACTGTCAATGTCTGCTGGTTAGTTTTATGTTTAGCACTGTTTGCAAAGTCTATTTCAGAATGAATACATTTATCTGTTGGAGAGAAAGAATTCTCTGAGTGGTGTCAGACAGAATCCAGGGCACTCTCTTACTGACACCATTAAAGACAAAACAAAACTCGAGCAAGCACTCCTGGATGGTAACTTATTCTTGGCCTGTGGTTCCATCAGAACTGCTCTTACATGGAAGTTGCTGAAGATGAATGTGTGTGATTTGATCTGCCTCTCAAATCCAGGACACCTGAACACTTGCGCAAGATTCCCAAGGAAAACAGAGATCAAGAGAGGACCAAGCAGACTTCATTACCAACTCCTTCATGATGGTCTCCGGCCGGGCGGACGTGACAATATGGAGGACATGCCTACATCAGCTGGCGTCTAGAGCCCAGGACCCCAGCAAGCCCACTTTCCCCACACCCACAGGCCACCTAACCAGGAGTTTCAGACCTTTAGTGCCTACTGTGGTTCTCAGCACAGAATGGATGAGAGAGTACCACCCTCATTACAATGAAATGTCTGCAGCAAAGAGCCAGGAGGGAGGAAACTGTGCCTGTCTGCTCATCTCTCTCTCTCTCTCTCTCTCTCTCTCTCTCTCTCTCTCACACACACACACACACACACACACACACACACCCTTTTTCATGGGGGTAGAGTGAGGGGAGGTGGTTTGGTCCGTTCCGGCTGCTATAACAAAAGACCACAGCCTGGGTGTCTTATAAACAGCAGACAGTTCTGGAGGCTGGACACCCAAATGTGGTCAGGGACAAGGTTGTGTCCAATGTGGACCACACAGGGAGGAAGCAGGGAGGGAGCTCTATGGGTCCCTTCTGTAAAAGTACTAACCCCATTCCTGAGGGCTCCACTCTTGTGACTAAGCATCTCCCCAGGGCCCAACTTCCTAAGACCATCACATGGGCATTAGTATTTCAACACAGGAATTTGGGGGAGACACAAACACAGCAAGAGCAGAAGTGAAAACCCTTGGGCCATACTTTTGAGTTATGGTTCTTTTTCTATCTTTCTACTTAACAAGATAAATTTAAAAGCCAGATGTGGTCAACCAGGATTATTATTCTTTTTAAAATTAAAATTAATACAAATGTTGTACCAGCTTTGCATACTTGAGATAAACCACCCTTGATTGTGGTGTATAATTATTTTTGTATGTTGTTGGGTTTCATTTGCTAATATTTTCACAAAGATTTTTGAATTTATATTCATGAGAGATATTGGTCTGTAGTTTTCTTTTCCTGTAATAACTTTGTACGATTTTGTTATTAGGGCAAAGCTGGCCTCAAATAAGTTATGAAGTATTCCCTCTGCTTCTATCGTGTAAAAGATATTGTAGATCACAGCAAAATCCTTTTTGACCCACCTCCTAGAGAAATGAAAATAAAAACAAAAATAAACAAATGGGACCTAATTAAACTCAAAAGCTTTTGCACAGCAAAGTAAACCATAAACAAAACGAAAAGACAACCCACAGAATGGGAGAACATATTTGCAAACGAAGTGACCGATAAGGGACTAATCTCCAAAATATACAAACAGCTCATGCAACTCAATATCAAAAAAAACAAATGACCCAATCAAAAATGGGCAGATCTAAATAGACATTTCTCCAAAGAAGACATACAGATGGCCAAAAAGCACATGAAAAGATGCTCAACATAATTAATTATTAGAGAAATGCATATCAAAACTACAATGAGGTATCACCTCACACAGGTCAGAAAGGCCATCATCAAAAAAATCTACAAACAGTAACTGCTGGGGAGGGTAAAGAGAAAAGGGAACCCTTCTACACTGTTGGTGGGAATGTAAATTGGTAAGAACCACTATGCGAAAACAGTATGGAGGTTCCTTAAAAAACTAACAATAGAGCTACTATATGATCCACCAATCCCACTCCTGGGCATATACTTGGAGAAAACCATAATTCGAAGAGATACATGCACCCTGATGTTCATTGCAGCAACAGTTACAATAGCGAAGACCTGGAAGCAACCTAAATGTCCATCAACAGATGAATGGATAAAGAAGATGTGGTGTGTGTGTGTGTATATATATACAATGGAATATTATTCAGCCATAAAAGAGAACGAAACAATGCCATTTGCAGCAACATGGATGGACCTAGAGATTGTCATACTGAGTGAAGTAAGTCAGACAGAGAAGGACAAATATTATATGATACCGCTTATATGTGGAATCTAAAAAAAATGGTACAAATGAACTTATTTACAAAACAGAAATAGAGTCACAGATGTAAAAAACAAACTTATGGTTACCAAGGGGGAAAGGGTGAGAAGGATAAATTGAGAGATTGGGACTGACATATACACACCAGGATATATAAAATAGATAAATAATAAGGACCTACTGTATAGCATAGAGAACTCTGCTCAATACTCTGTAATGACCTATATGAGAAAAGAATCTAAAAAAGAGTGGATATATGTGTATGTATAATTAATTCACTTTGCTGTACAGCAGAAACTAACATTGTAAATCAGCTATACTCCAATTAAAAAAATATATTGTAGAGAATTGGTGTAATTTCTACCTTAAATGTTTGATAGAATTCACCAGTGAACCCATCTGGGTCTGGTGATTTCTGTTTTGGAATGTTATTAATTATTGATTCAATTTCTGTAATGGATACAGGCTTATTCAGATTGTGTATTTCTTCTTGTGTGAGTTTTGTAAACTGTATCTTTGAAGGAGTTGGTCCATATCATCTAGGTTATCAAATGTGTGGGCATAGAGTTGTTCATAGTATTCCTTTAATACTTCTAATGTCCATAGGGTTTGTAGTGATGTCTCCTCTTTTATTTCTGATACCAGTCATTTGTGCCATCTCTCTTTTTTTTTCTTAGTCAACCTGGCTAGAGGCTCATCTTTTCAAAAAACAAGTTTTGGTTTTATTGATTTTTCTTTGTTGATTTCTTATTTTCAATTTCATTGATTTCTGCCCTAATTCTTATTTTTTCTTTTCATTTGCATTCTTGGAATTAATTTACTATTCTATTTCTTGTTTCCTAAGGTATAAACTTAGATTACTGATTTTATATCTTTCTTCATAAATGCATCAAATGTTATTACTTTCCTTCTAAGAACTGCTTTTGCTGCATACCACAAATTTTGATAAGCTGTGTTTTCATTTTCATTTAGTTCAAAATATATTTTTAATTTCTCTTGAGATTTTCTCCTTGACTCATGTGTTCTTTAAAAGAGTGTTGTTTAACCTCCATACATTTTAGGATTTCCCAGCTATCTTTCTAATTTCAAATTTAATTCCATGGTAGTCTGAGAGCAGACGTTATATGATTGCTATTTTTTTTTAATTTGTTAAGATGTGTTTGTGGCTTAGAATGTGGTATATCTTGGGCTTCCCTGGTGGTGCAGTGGTTGAGAGTCCACCTGCCGATGCAGGGGACACGGGTTCCTGCCCCGGTCCGAGAAGATCCCACATGCTGTGGAGTGGCTGGGTCCGTGAGCCATGGCCGCTGAGCCTGCACATCCGGAGCCTGTGCTCCGCAATGGGAGAGGCCACAACAGTGAGAGGCCCGTGTACCACAAAAAAAAAAAAAAAAAAATGTGGTATATCTTGGTGAATACTCCATGTGAGCTCGAGGATAATGTGTATTCTGTTGTTGCCATAATTTACAGATGTGAATTCAACGGACCAAGTTCCCCCGCACTAAGGCACTACTGGAAGCTCTTCCTGCACAGCAGTGCTGGCTTGGAGCAAACCCGAGCAGCGCCAAAGTTGGTCTCGTCCTGCAGCGGAGGGACGCAGGGTTTAAGCCAGCTGCCCTGGCTTTAAAGCAATCAGCCCCCCCTTTAGGTCAGGTGACCCGACTTTAAATCACTGTGTGCCCCTCAAGCCTGCAACTTCAAAAGTTGGGAACTTCACTTTGATCCCAGCACCTCACATAGCTGAATGCACACTAGGCACCCCCAAGCCTGGCTTAGAGGCAGGATATAAGGTAAGGGGATGGGCGTGCACTCATGGTGATGAGGGTGTACTTCATGTACCAGAAGGGTCTAGGCACTCTGGGGTACAGCTAGCAGTGCACGATACAGCAGCTCCCTGGCAAAGCTGGTGAGGCGCAGGGAGAGCAGACACACCCATGCGTGCAGAGGTTCCAGGATGGGAGCTGGGGCACAGCCAGCCAGGAGGGTGTGAAAGTGGAGGATCTGAGCCTTTTGTGAAAGGCAGACACAGAGGATGGATGAGAAACAAAGACCAGATGAAATATGGATTTGAAAAACACACCCTGCTCTTGAAATTGGGGTGGGGGGCACCCCAGACTTGAGACTTCTTACTCCCCAGTACCTAGTGCTTTGGCCTTTGCCCAATTACTTATAAAATTTACTGATAATATCTAACCCATAGAATACTGCATTTGTAGTGGTATTGCATGTTAATGTTTCTATAGTGGAAAAATCTTTTCTACAAGAAACATGTACACTATCTGAAATCAATTAAAACCCCTCTTTATAAAGTACTATATTGGACTTCCCTGGTGGCGCAGTGGTTAAGAATATGCCTGCCAACGCAGGGGACATGGGTTCGAGCCCTGGTCAGGGAAGGTCTCACATGCTGCGGAGCAGCTATGCCCATGCGCCACAACTAGTGAACCTGCAGGCCACAACTACTGAAGCCCGTGTGCCTAGAGCCGGTGTTCCACAGCAAGCGCAGCAAGAGAAGCCACTGCAATGAGAAGCCCGCGCACCACAACAAAGAGTAGCCCCCGCTCGCCGCAACTGGAGAAAGCCCGCGCACAGCAACGAAGACCCAACACAGCCAAAAATTAATTAATTAATTAATTAATTTAAAAAAGTACTATATCCTTCTGTACAACTTCTCTGGGAAGAACAGAGATGGCGTGGGAGAGTGAGAAAGACCAATATTTAGTGCACATCTCTCATGCAGGTGCTCTGCTGGCTCAGATACATTTATCCCCACTTTACAAAGGAGGAAATAAGCTCAGAGAGGTTTAGTAATGTTCCCAAAGCCAAACAGCTATTGAGTGGCAGAACCAAGATCTGAACCAAGTCTGTTACCTCCAAAGCCTAAGTCCTCATCACAACAAAACTCAATTAATATTTACATTTATCGAATTACATTGCAGTCTGGGGAGTTCTTGGCACAATCCTGAATAAGAGTGAGAAAGAAAGAAATAGCATTGTTCCTACAGTCAACCAAAATTTTTTGAGCAGCGGCTAGATGCCTGGTCCTTTTTGGGGTTCAGCAGTGATCTCGACAGGAAAAGTCGTGCTTTCATGAACCATGTAGTGGGGAGGAGAGACGGGTGCAACTTGGGTGAGGGATTTCACCTTGCTGGGCCTCTGTTTTCTCATCTGGAAAATGGGATGGGTGTTCCTCATTTTCTGGGATTGTCCGGCTGGACATTCTCTGATTCCATAAGAAGCATTTGTTTTCCTGTTTCTTTAAAATTCATTCAAGCCATGAGCCGTGATGCATGTTGTTAGCTGCTGCCCAAATCACTCTTCCCCACCCTTTTCCTGTGATCAGGTCTTTCCCGAAACATGACTCACAATCAGTCAAGTCACAGAACCTAAGGGGCACCCAGCAGAAATATTCCAACCCTTGCTTCTCAGGAGCTCTGTGGTCTACCTGCCAGGTAAACTTAACTCACCTGGGACAAGGTGGCCATCCCTGGTTTCACATCAACATGATCTCAGGCACAAACCTCCTTTTTTTCCATTTGGTCTTTAAGTTACTTGTTGAAACAACTGTACAAATATGACAAAGGTATAAAATCAGGCATCTTCTGCCCCCAGCGCCTACTAATACATGATGTTCTGCCACTTTAAGGATAAAGATAGAACATTTCAACATTCTGCTGCCCTCATTATTTGTCATTTTTGTTGATATTTCTATTGAATACATCTTTCAATATTTTAACAATGGAACATTTATTTAGGTTGCTCCAGACCCAGCCTTTAGTGGTAAGGGGTTTGTTGTTATATTTCTATTATGTTTCCTTTAAAAACCATTATCCTATTTAAATGGATTAAGTCAATTCTATAGGCATGTATCTTATGATATTCATGAAGTTAATACATAGAGGGCAGTGGTACAAGTTGATCGCACTTGAGAACCTCTAGTAGCACAGTTAAGTGTACATATTATCTACATGTAAACCAAAGTACATGCTGAGTGAGATTCTCCTACCCTTTTCACTCTGTGCCCCTCAAGCCTGTGAGAAATGGAATATTTCTTGCCATCTCAGTAAACAAAGGATATCACAGTCATCAGCCCTTGCAGCCCTCCAGTGTGAGCCGCGAGCCCTGAGGATCTCAGGATATGCAAATACAGAATGCAGGCTCCAGAGCGCTGAGGTGCATATGAAAGGAAGGAATTCAGGGAGCCCAGACTCTGGCATCTCCGCAAACAAAGAAAAGCGCTGCATTCCTCACGTTGGGAGAGCCGGTTTTCCTTAATTAACAATCACCTGCTGATGGTCCCCATTACCTGCGCCAGTGCCCTGCCCTGTCCCCTCCCCCCGGTCCTTTAGCTCAGGGAGGAAGGAGGGCAGAGGGACTCCGCTGAATAAGGGGCCTGCGAGCCTCGGGAGGAGTTTTTAGCCGCCTTCCCCGCAGTCGGGGGGAGGCGCGCTGATGCTGCAGCCGGGCCCTGCGCCTCCCTTGCCCCGTTTCCACTCAGGACACTCAGGCCGACCCCCTCCCCACGCCCCCCAGGCCCCGCGAGCCAGGCCGAGGGCAGGGGCGAGAGGAGGGACCGAAGTTCCCGGGACCAGACGCTGGGGGCCGCCCTTTCTGCACAGCAGCGGCGGGTGGCAGCGAACCCCTGCCCCTCAGAAGCTGGTCTTGCCCTGCCGCCAGGGCACCGTACCAGGCGGAGGGTCGGCGCCCACTTACCCGGCCCGCCATCCGCACGACTGTCGCGGCTTCGGCCTCCGGGGCCCCTCCAGAGCCGGCAGCGTCAGTGAGGCCGCCCTCGCCGCGGGCTCCGGGGCAGTTCCGTGAAGGCGGAGGGAAGAGACCCCGAGCCGGGAGCTCCAGTTCTGCGGAAACGCGGGCTCCGTTCTGGGCGCAGCGGGTGGGACCGCTCTGCCCCGAGGCCTTCTGGGAGGGACGGAGGCGCCGCGGGAGGGAGCCGCCAGAAGCGCAGGGCCCCGTCTGGGGTCCTGGAGGGGCGGCCCGGCCTGAGGGCCCCGCCCACTGTGACCGCAGCCCAGGCATTTTTCCTGGAGTCCTACACTACAAAGTTAGAAAGATACACGGTCTATAGTAAATATTCACAAATGATTGTTGCTGCTGTGCTTACTATCCTATTAAAGGTGTAAAATCCATAAAACACTTTAAGTTCAAAATTAAATATGAATTTTTACCTTTCTAATTATGTCTCTGCTATTCACAATTGTCGTTAATGAATCAGAGACTGTGGCATCACTAGTTAAAAGTGAGCTTGTTAAAAAAATAGAACTCAGGCCCACCGGACCTACTGAATCACAATCTGAACTTTTACAATCTCCCCAGTGTCCTTGTGTACCCAGGAATAGTTGAAAGGTACATTTCTACCTCGACACGTCTTTTCTGTCTGAGAAATACACACATTTTATCCAATTTGATATAAATAAAACACTCAAAAATGCATATGCCTGTGTTGAAACCATCATTTTATCATTTCTTTTCCAGATAAGTATAGTCTCTATACTGGTTTTGTGGATCACATGCCCCACTCTTTTCTTGTAGTTAGAAATAAGATAGAGAAACTTACTTTGTAAAAAAAAATATATATATATATATATATATATATATATATATATATATATATATATATATTAGTGGGTAATTGAAGACACTCTTCTAAATTAAAACCAGTTCTCTTAACTTGCTCTTTTCTTCTTGGGTCACATTATGAACTCTTCCCGTGGCCACACGGTATGTGTACTTTTAATTTCAGGGACTGCTGACATTCCAGGATATGGCCATAGTTCTCTCTCAAGAGGACAGGCAATGCCTGGACCAAGATCAGTGGGAAATGTCCAGGTATGTGATGTTAGACAAGTATAGGAACCTGCTCTCCTCGGGTGAGGATACCTTCCTTCCAGAATTCCTTATCCAACCACAGGGTTTAGAGTCCTTCATTTGTAGAATGTCTCCTGGAATCTTCTGCTTCCTACAATAGGTTTCCAGATTGCAACGTTTCAGGAAAGATTGGGAGTTTGTGGGTATAATTTATCTTATTCTTTTAACATTGCAGCCTCCCTTAGCCGCATAGCACAGGGAGACCAGCTCGGTGCTTTGTGACCACCTAGAGGGGTGGGATAGGGAGGGTGGGAGGGAGGGAGATGCAAGAGGGAAGAAATATGGGAACATATGCTTATGTATAACTGACTCACTTTGTTATAAAGCAGAAAATAACACATCATTGTAAAGGAATTATACTCCAATAAAGATGTTAAAAAATAATAAAAATAATAAAATAAAATTGCAGCCTCCCTTTTAATATACTTTGTAACTGCTTGGGCTGTGTCTATATGAACTGTGTACTATATGCTTCTGTTACAGTCCTTACAATATTTAATTGTCTTATTTTCTGTAACAATTCTCCATGGATTCTTTGGGCTTAAGGTATACTAAAAGGGAGACTGCGATTCTGGGACTTCCCTGGTGATGAAGTGGTTAAGAATTCGCCTGCCAATGCAGGGGACACGGGTTCGATCCCTGGTCTGGGAAGATCCCACTTGCCACAGAGCAACTAAGCCAGTGGGCTACAACTACTGAGCTTGTGTGCCACAACTACTGAAGCTGGTGCGCCTTGGGCCCGTGTGCCATTTATTTTTTGGAGAAGCAACCACCTCTGAGTGATCAAAATTTAGACCAACTAGTCAAAATGCTTTATCACCTGTTCTAAAACACTGATCAACAAAACAAGTTTTACTAGGGATAACAGTGTAATTGTATTCTGGAGTTCATAGCGGCAATATGGTTTATGACCTTGATGCTGGATCACGACATTTCAATGGTATAACTGCTCTTAATTGTTCAACGATTAAAGTCTCACGTGATCTGAGTTCAGACTGGAGTCATCCTGGTTGCTTTCTGTCTATTGCAGATTTCTTCCAGTAGGAAAGGACAAGAGCATTACGGCTTACTTTACAAAATGTCTGGAAACTAAATGATGATATAATCTACATTCAATTAATTTATACATACCCTACTGTAGAACCATGTTTGTTAAGGTGGCAGAGCCCGGTAATTATGTAAAACTGAAACCTTTATCTGCACTGGTTCAAGTCCTCTTCCTAAGAATATGTTTATAATCAACATTCTTTCACAAATGACCCAATTTAATTCACCATAGCCTTCCTCATATTAATTAAATGTAAAATCCTAGGCTATATAAAAATCCAGAAAGGGCCAACAATCCTCATCCCCCATGGATGATTACAAACCATTGCTGAGGCATACAAATTACTTATTAAAGAACCACTATGTCCATCAACATCATCAATTTATATATTATTGCCCCAATGCTAACCTTAACCCTGGCTCTCAAAACATGAATTCCTCTTCCCATATCTTACCCACTAATTAATATAAATGTTGGCATATTATTTATATTAGCCATATCACACCTAGCCATTTATTCCATTCTCAGATCTGGATGAGCTTCACATTCAAAATACTCACTCACTGGAGCCCTAGGGACAGTAGCACACACAATCTCATATGAAGTAATGTAGCAGTTATTCTATTCTCAGTCTTATTGGTAAATGGATCATTTACACTTTCAACAGTAATTATTACACGAGAACGCCTATGACTAGTTTTCTCCTGACCCCTACCCAGAATTTGATTATCTCCGCGGTAGCAGAAATCCAATGAAACCCCACTTGATTTAACGGAAGTAGAATCAAAACCTGTATATGTCTTCAATGTAGAAAATGTAGCAGGCCCATTCACCCCGTCCTTCCTAGAGAATATGTTAATTTCCTTATAATAAATGTTTCCACAACAATCTATTTTTAGGAGCATTCGACAATCCTTAGGTGCCAGAATTATAGATTCTTTCATCTTGTGAACATAGTTTTTTTAAAAAAATAATTTTTTATAGTTTTACTGCCTTTAAACAAAATGTACTCCATTGCTGTGGAATATTCCTTCATAGGAGCGTGCATGGTTCATTTCTGCATCTGCTTGTGATGGTCTTCAGGTTCTTTCAGGTTTGGCTCCTGTGGCTGCAGAGTCCATGTCCGTGTGTCCTGGTGCAGGGCTGGGGGGGTTGTGTTCAGCTGGGAGGAACACTGTGGGTCTGTGTGCACGGACTTTGCTCTCTGAGGCCCGATTGTTTCAGAAGTGGTTGCACCCCCCGCTGCGCACCAGGCTTTCCATTGCTCCACATCCTGCTGATATTTGATACTGTGTCTTCATGTCTGCCATTCTGGTAGGTGTGTGCACAGTAGTTTTCTTACGGTTTTAATCCCTCGGTTGTTAGTGAAGTTGTGCATCTTGTGTTATTCACGGACTACTTCCTGTTGTTTTTTTTAAAAAGTTTTAAAAATTGTGGTCCAATACACAAAACATAAACTTTATTATCTTAACCGTTTTTAAGTGCACATTTCAGGGTCCAGAAGTAATTCGCACTGTTGTGCAAACCTGACCGCCATCGTCCTCCAGAATTTTTTCATCCTGCAAAATTGAAACAGTCCCCATTAAACACTCAGTCACCATTGTCCCTCCCTCAGCCCCTGGCACTCACCATCCTACTTTCTGTCTCTATGTTTCCGACTGCTCTAGGGGCCTTGTATGAATGGATCAAGCACTGTTTGTTTGTTTGTGTCTAGCTTACATCACTGAGCATTAATGCCCTCAAGGTTCATCCCTGCTGCAGCCTGTGTCAGAATTGCCTTCCCTTTTAGGCTGAATAACATTCCCTTGTATTGATGGACCATGTTTTTCTTCTCCATTCATCCATTAGTGGACACATGTACTATCTACATTCATTTCTCCTGTCATAATATTTGTGGAATAACGTCAGAAAGTCCTATGAATCAAAAGTCATTTGCCATTAACTTTTTCCTTAAACTTTTTATTGTGAAAAACATCAAAGCTAAGAAAAGGGAAAAATACATGTCAGCTTCACTTGTGTTCAGGACTTAATGCTTTACAGACTCACTTTATGGATTCACTTTATTCCCTGTGTGTGTGCTATGTACATGCGTGTGCATGTGCCTGTTTGCATACCTATGCTGTGCATGTGCATAGGTATGTGCACTTGCACACGTTCGTTAGTGTGCACTTGCTCACGTTAGTGTGTGCATGGGCATATGCGTGCATGTGTGTTCATATGCTAGTGTGTGAATATATTTGTGCTGTGCACCTACATATGTTTGTGTGTGTGCTGTGCCCGCCTGTGTGCACAACTGTGTGTTTGCTGGAACCACTTGCAGATATATCCACACGCAGCTGCTCTAACAATCCTGCGTAGCCACGTAAAGGTCACAGATCTCAGGGATTTAAATGGATGGAGCAGGATGTCCTGACACAGAGTCTGTCTTCCAATGACTGTCACGGTCTCAGTAACATGCTTCACACCTTCTTTAAGCCCCATTCAGGGTGCAGTTTAGACCCCCATTACATTCAGTCACCTGCCCCAGGTCCCCTAAAGCTACAATGTCACAGTTGGAGAGTCCGGCCAAGGCTGGGGATGCCCCTCCTGTTGGCCTGGCCTCCAGGCCCTGCACTTGGCTCCTGTGTTCCCATCTCTCAGCCAGGCCCCGACTTGGATGGGGCCGCCACCTCTTTCCTCACAGTGTCCCATCGCCCAGTCAAGGGGGTTCATTCTCCCAAAGTCAGCATCAGGAGTGGGGGCGTGACAGTCCCCACTGGGTCTCCTTCATGTGAGACCTTGTCCTTTTGAAAGAGCAGGCGCCCTGCCCTCGGGGGTGGGGGCTGGGGGGTGACATGCGGCCCACGATGGGCAGGCGGGTCACCAGGTGGGGCGAGCCAGTGTGCAAGGAGCTCCGCGGTGGGTTCTCCTCTCCAATAGCTTCTGTGCCCCTACCTCTCCCCGTGACTCCCCTCGAAGACAGCGCGGTGCCCGGGACGGGAGCCATGGGAGCCGTCAGCCACCGCCCCCTCTACACACACCCACACACACACGCACACACACACACACGCACATGCACATGCACACGCTGCAGGGAAGCAGGACCTGAGTGCAGGGCTCTCAGCGGCCCTGAGTGCCCCGCCAGGAATTGGCCAGTGGAATGGACAGACCGGATCTCCCAGCCCGGACCATGCAGGACTGTCCTGCCTGGGTTCCAGTGTGGCTGCCTCCTTCTGGAAGCTTGGGAGGCTGGAATCAGGCCACTTCTTGTCTGTCCTGGCAGCAGACAGGGCTGCACTCTCAGAAGTTCATGGCTCACCCATGGATCCTGACCATCAGGTGGCCAAAGAAACTGGTAACATTTCTGTTTTGCCTGTTGAAATGTTTAATGACAAAGATTTTTTTCAGTTTCCTGATGTGGGGGTCCAAAGATGAGAGACCCATGTGTGTGATCTGTACCTCCTATGAGATCAGCCCTAAGCTAGTTTAAACATGGTCAAGTTCTGTCTACACGGTAGATTTAGACCTCTGCATGTCCTTTCTACTGATTATGTTCAGAGCTGACCATGTGTTGTCTATAAGAAGAAGATTTAGGCCTGACCATGTTCTGTGTACACTAGGACTATGGGAACCTGGGTAGAAACCCGGCCTGGCCTCAGGACTGGGAAGCTCCGTGCCTGCATCTGAAGGTGAGTGCTTAAATGTCTGGGGTCTGGAACTGAGGTGGGCTTCTCTAAGTAACAGCCTCTCTTCTGAGTGTGGTTACTTGGTCCTCCCAAGGGTCAGTGCTGTGGTCGGGGCCTTAGTCTTAATCCCTGTAAGGTTCACCTTCCCTGGGGCTCGTGGAGAATCCACAGGAGGGCTACCTGGCAATAATTCCAATTCACCAGCACGTGCATGGTGCGTAGGGAGGCAGGTTTAGCTGGTGAATTGATTGCAGGGCACGCAGATCGGGCAAAAGCCCGATGGGTAACAGCTGAGGCTGCTGCTGAGCTCTCCTTCCATTCTACCGTCCCTACTCAGAAGCGTCCAGAGCTGCCCCCCTGCTTTCAGCCCTGCTGTCCTGTGAGTTATCTCAACAAGCATGTGAGACAAGAAAGGACTGAGCCTGCCAGAACCAAGTAGTGTGCTCAACTTTAGCATGAAAGCTTTAAAAACAGGTAAAATCAACAGAATCAAACTGAAAAGAGGAGGACTTCTCTGGTACAAGTGTGGGGAGAGGAGACCCACCTGCCACATTTTCCCATCCCAGGAGGCCCCAGGAACACAGCTTGTTTCCACATGAGGGGATCCACCAGCAGAGCCATGGTGTCCTGACCAAGGGGACATGTCACCCCAGGTGCAGGGTCTGGGGAGGTGAGGTCACCCTGGAGACTGTGCACGTGTGACCCCAGTTGGGGGAGTCTGGGGAGG